>NC_081408.1:17114718-18314718 GCF_030272615.1 Cryptomeria japonica | reverse complement strand
ATCACCATACTCTTCTTTGAAATCAGAATATACAAACTTCTTTGGTATTTTGGATTGTGGTTTCTTCGGTCTCTTTATCTAGTTTGAAGTAATGAGGTTCATACATCTTCCAGATGCTTTCTCAAAAAAAGCTTTTGATTCTCGCTTAGTCAATTCGACCATACCATCATGGCGAGGAATACCAAATGTTTCTTTGATTGCTTCTTCTGTGAGGTGTGCTAAGACCATTCCATTGGACGCTACTATAGTCCTTTCTTTAGGGTCATAGTGTCTTGTGCATTCCACCATCAATTCATTGCATTGGACTGCGGGTGGGAAGTCACTAGCTTGACAAATTCCATTCTTGATCGTGTTAGTTGCTATGGTGGAGGGCATTTGCTTGTGTGTGCCAAACATTCTCCTCTTGAACTTGGTCAAGTTGAACTGCTCCAGGTTGGTGCCTCCAATTTTCCTCCATCTTGAAGTAATCTGAGATTTCGGATAAAAACCTTTGAGTAATGCCTTCATTTGATCCTTTCTTGATCCTTCTCCTGGCATGTTCCTGCAAGAATCTTGGAGTTAGGAGATTCAAAGTATGTTTAAATGATACAACTGTTAGGACCCGGAGGCAGCTAGGGGGGGGGGGGGTGAATCAGTTGTCAATTAATTTCAACCCAAATATAACTTAATCAAACTTAATACTTAATACCGGTAAACCAAACTTAATGCCGGTTCACAGATTAGCAGTTAATATTAATACCGGTGAAACTCAATACATAAAACAGAAAGAGAAACGACATCCACAACACATAACACAAAGATTTGTACGTGGAAACCCTGTAAGGGAAAAAAAACAACGGTGGGAAACCTTACCCACAATTAGATGATACTACTACAGATAGTATGTGTATACAAATGGGGTCTGCACATGCAGAAAGGCCAACCGCCTAGAGCTCATTGCTCAATCACAAAATAGGAGTCACACTGACTACAATTGGATGGTTAAATCCAATGATAATGTACTGCTCAAAGTAGCATCTCCAATGCTGGATTCAGTACTGGTTAAGCTCTGATAATCACCTTCAAACCTTCCTTGAACCTTCTCTATGGTCTGCTCATATGATCTTCAATATTTGCACATACCATGTTACAATACCATAACCTTACAATATTTTGCTATCTCCCTATCTCACAAATGAGATCTTACATATATACCAAAACCTAAGACCAAATGTGTAGGTCGGCTTACTAAGAATATTACAATTAAACCAATTACAAATAAGTCAAGATGCGATGCATCATGTCGGCTCAATACATTTACAACAATATCTAATTAATTAAATCATCTCCATAATGTGCTTTGCTGATCTGGAATAGATAATGCATGCCGGTCCATAACCTAGACCAATTTGCCGGTAACAACAAATATGTCAACCCAATTAGACCAATAACCAAAATACCAAAACCAAGTGATCTTCAGATGATAACAAGTCATCTTCAGTGCCGGTGAACAATATAACCTGATGGTGAACGATATACTGGTGACTGTGCATAAGTCATTGAACTTGCCGGTGAACATAATGTGTCGATTCAACATAACCAAAGATCTCCAGAAGGATAAGTGTTGACATCAATGACAAAACTAATGCAACACATCCATAATACCAACAATCTCCCCCTTTGGCATTTATGGCAACACAAAAAACATCTAAGTGCCAAAACAGAATGCGAAAAACCAAAAACCAACAATCTCCAGAAATCAAAATAAATGCAGAGAGTATATATCTCTCCCCCAACGAATAATCTCTCTCCCCCCCATAGGATAATGTTTTTCCATAGATATCTCTCCCCCTTTGACATCAAATGCCAAAGCAATACAAATACCAGAACATACAACCAACTCATAGAACCAATTACAATAACCAATTGTTTTAACCAACTACTCCCCTTGAGAAGTAGCTCTCCTCCATCAAAGCCGGAAAAAAGTTACTCTGTTAATTCTGCCGGTTTGATGCCAATCATCAACTGTCTAAGTCTCTACCGGTGAGGGTATTACCCCAAGCTGCTCTTTGAGATATTCAAAAGTTTTCTTAGGCAAAGGCTTAGTAAAGATATCTGCAATCTGCTCTTTAGTATTCACATAAACCAATCTCACTTCTTTTGTCTCAACATTCTCTTTCAGAAAATTATATTTGATAGAAACATGTTTAGTTTTAGAGTGAAATACTGGATTCTTTGATATATCAATTGTTGCTGAATTATCACAATAAATGATTATAGGTTCTTTGCATTTTACCTTTATGTCCTTCAGCATTTGTTTAATCCATAATATTTGAGTACAATTAGTTGCTGCTGCAACATATTCTGATTCTGCTGTTGATAATGATGTACAACTCTGTTTCTTGCTTAGCCATGAAATCAATCTGCTACCAAGAAAGAATGCCCCGCCGGTGGTGCTCTTTTTGTCATCTACATCTCCTGCCCAATTTGCATCGGTGTAGGCACATAAATCAAAATTTTTCATCTTTAGGATACCATAAAGCAAGATTTGTTGTGCCTTGTAGATACCGGAAAATCTTTTTCACTGCTGATTCATGATTTTCTTTAGGATTACTCTGAAATCTTGAAACAATACATACTGCATTCATTATATCAGGCCTTGTTTGTTTCGAATATAGTAAACCTCCAATCATAGATTTATATCTTGTCGGATTAACATGAGCTGAATTATCCTTCAATGTCAATTTATCAGTTGTAGTCATAGGAGTACTTACCGGTTTGAAATTTTCCATACCAAATTTCTTCAGTAGTTCCTTCAAGTATTTTGTTTGACATATAAATATACCTTTATCAGTCTATGAAATCTGCAATCCTAAAAAGAATTTTATCTCCCCAATCATAGACATTTCAAATTCTTTCTGCATCTTATTCGCAAAGTCTTTACATAATCCATCTTCTCCTCCAAAAATTTTATTATCAACAAAAACTTCAATAACCAAGATGTCTTCATTAGTCACTTTGAAATATAAGTTGCAATCAACATTACCTTTAGTGTAACCAAGCTTCAAAAGATATTTGTCTAATCTACCATACCAAGCTCTAGGAGCTTGCTTCAATCTATACAAAGCTTTCCTTAATCTGCAAACCATATCTTTCTCATTTGTCAATGAAAATCCATTAGGTTGTTCAATGTAAACTTCCTCTTCAAAATCACTATTCAGAAATGCACATTTTCCATCCATTTGATATAATTTATAGTTCTTGTGAGCTGCAAATGCAAGAAATAATCTGACTACCTCAATTCTAGCTACCGGTGCAAAGGTTTCATTGTAATTAATTACCTCTTTCTGTGAATATCCTTTACACACTAATCTTGCTTTGTTTCTGATTACCTTACCATCTTCATTAAGTTTATTTCTGAATACCCATTTAGTTCCAATTACATTTTTGTCTTTAGGCCGGGGAACCAATGTCCATGTATTGTTGTTTTCAATTTGTTCTAATTCATCTTCCATAGCTTTAATCCAATGTTTATCTTCACATGCCTCAATAACAAATACTGGTTCAATTTGAGAAATTAAACATACCTCTTCATTTGCAAGTCTTCCTCTTGTCATAACACCTTGATATTTATTCCCAATTATCTGACTTTCAGAGTGATTCAGTCTTACATATCTGGGTGTGTTCACTTGCTGTTGTTCTTCAGTCACTGTGGAATTCTCTGATGATGCCGATGTGACTGGATCCACATTCTGTACCAGAGCACTCTGTATAGGTTCATTTATGATCATCTCAACTGCCGGTTCAGAATCCATAGATCTTGAATTTCCTCTAAATTGTTCATCTATCTACACATTTGTGTAAATGTATGTCAATTTGCAATTCAAGGTGCAAGTTATATTCAAGGTTATTTTTCTTTCAAGTATATGTTATTTCTCAATATAATGAATCTGATTTTGTTTATTGCAGGTGGAGAGAACATTTATTTTTCTATATTTTCTCCACAACATATCATTGGGTATGTATATCACGGAGCGAACCGATCAAGTGGTACCTTGATTGATCATGTCCCTTGGACATGACCGACCAAGATACCCCTTGGTCGTGTCCCTCCTTAACCGATTGCTTAATCGGTGTTTATCACATATACACAAGCACCGAAGTCACTTCGGTTATTCATATTTCTAATCCGATGATAATCGGTGGCAATATCAATCGGTGTCAATATTAATCGGTTTAAACCCGATAACATAAGTTAGTTGGTTTATCAATTTATCTCGATAACATTAGTTATTCGGTGAAATGCATTAAGCCCGATGGTTATAAACTCGACAGCTATTAAGGTGATAACTCGATAATGAATCTGGAGGGTTAGAATAAGACCCGATCATTATTGGTTTATCAGTCTTAATAGTTTGCACTCGATCAGTTTGCATGAGTAACGTAATTGACTGTAACAGAATAAGGAGAGCAATTATAGATAAAGGAATAATCATTTGGGATCTGGATTTATCTATCGATGAGATAGATGATTGAACGGGAGACTTCATTTATCTCCCATTCAATCATTTATCTTATCGAAGCTATTAAGTATCAACACTCCCTCTTAGCTTGGGAAGATGAATAACAGACAAAGTGTCTAGCATCACATTTCTCTTGATGACCAGTATTCCTTATATAGTTTATAATCTCATTCTCCAAGGATTCATATCATTTGAATACATGACATGAAGTATCATCAGAACATATGATACAAGTAACCATATCACCTAAACACGTGACATGGAGTATCACCTAAACACGTGATACAAGAAATTCATCACCTTGTGATGATATGATATCACCTGAGCACGTGATATCAGTATTGCAAAACAAGCAGTACTAAGGATTAATATATGAGAATAATTTAAATTCTCAACTGATCCACATTGTGGTATGTGCACTAACATCTTTCCAAATGTTTTACCACAATCATAATCATGGCACATCCATGACATGTCAGAAATCACACATGATAACTAGTTTGATCATTATAAGATCGCCACCTTATAATGTCTATATACAAGTGTTTGTTATCTGAGAGATCGTCACCTCTTAGAAATGACCATAGGAGGTTGAACCCATAAAAGTCCTAACATGACAAAGAAGTTTACACATTAAATATCTTATTGATATGTAAGTACAGATTACACAACAAATTACCTTTCTATCATACCCAAGCCTTTTTTGAAATGTTCAACCTTTACTCTGGAAAGTGGTTTGGTAAGAATATCTGCTGTCTGATCTCTTGTACAAATATATTCCAACTGAATCACATTCCTGTCTACCATATCTCGCACATAATGGTATGAAATCTCAATATGCTTGGATCTGTCATGGAACACCGGATTTACTGAAAGTTTTGACCATTTCACACATCGCCCCATTGCAAATGGGGACCCTTGCTTTTTTGCTTTTTAGGGTTTGTTTTTTGGTCTTTTAGGGTTTTGTTAGTTAGGCTTTGCATTTTGAGTGCTGTCGGGAAGATCAATAGGATAGCAGGTCCTGAAAATTTGGCTAAGTCTGAAAGTCCTGATCCTGAATTTTGGCTAAGTCTGGAATGTCCTGATCCTGAAATTTGACTAAGTCTGGAAACTGAAAAACCTCCAAAAACTAGATTTTGCAATATAACTCCTGGAGGTCTGAAACCACTCTCAAACATCCTGAAAGTATATATGGAATATAACTTAAAGTATAAGAAAGAAGAAACATAGAAGGAAATGTCACTTCTACTTTAATGTTATATTCCATTAAAATTGTCCTGATAGAGAGTTCGAAAAGTCAAATTTCGCTCCTATCCTTCACTGAGGATCCAGAGCGAATTTCGCTCCTGTCCCTCCCAGGAGGACCAAGGCGAAGCGCTCCTGTTCCTCACCAAGGGACCAGGGCGATAATACTTATTTGAGCCATTCCTGACCTTGTTTGGACGAATTGAGACATCAAAAGCATGGTGAAGGACGAAATGAGCATGATAGAGCATCCAGACTTGATCAAAAACAATGAAATGATGAAGTTTTTGCCTAGAAGGTCAAATTCGCTCCTGTCCCTCACTGAAGGACCAGAGCGCTTTTCTTTATATGCACATTTTTAGACCTTTTTTGGACATTAACTTTTATTCATAGCCTGAAGCAGGATGATATCTTCCCTAGCAAAGACATTTCATGGTGAAAAGTGAAGCATTTGGGCCTGGAGGACAAAAATCGCTCCTGTCCCTCACTGAAGGACCGGAGCTTGAAATCCAAAATTGCCTTGTCCTTGAAAGATTTGAACGATTTCGCGAATTGAGAAGATCAAAGGAGATACATTTTATCAGTTGAATATAATTTGAAAGCACAATCATGAGGAAAATTGACCCTAGAAGCAAAATCGCTCCTGTCCCTCTGCCAGGGACCAGGGCGAATTTAAGTGATAGCTCCCGTCCCTCTCTCAGGGACCAAGGCGATTTTCCTTATAAGACAGGTTTTGGGCGAAAATCAAGTAAGTGTTAAGTTTGAGGCAAGCAAAGGGGGCGTAACGAGTCCGTTGAAGATAATTTGAAGATTGTAAAAACGCCAAGTGAAGCCCATATTGTCCTAGGCGCTCCTGTCCCTCTCCCAGGGACCAGAGCGATTTCTCCCTTAGACAAATTTCTTGCCAAGTTAGAACGAAATCGAGGCCAAAGATGAATGAAAGGGACACGACGAGTCTATTGAAGATAAATTTGGAAGTTGGCGAAGTGTAGTTGAGCTTGAAAGTACAAATTCGCTCCTGTCCCTCAGGCAGGGACCAGAGCGAAATCTTCATGAAAGCTTAGATTTTGAATGTTGATCACGTTTCAAGTGTCCAAAGGGGACCAAGGGACTTCATTTTACACGATGAAAGCAATGGCAAGTTGATGAAAGCAAGCATGAGCCCAGGACATTGAAGTTCGCTCCTGTCCCTCAGTCAGGGACCAGGGCGATATCCACCATATTTGCCAATTCATTCAAAATTCATGCCAAGTCAAGATTGTACATGGTTGCACAGGGTCTAAGGCGTCTTAAGATGATGATATGCAAAGGTTTCATACGTCAAAAGACTATCAATTTGAACAAGGAAGCTATATCGCTCCTGTCCCGCACCAAGGGACCAGGGCGATTTTCATTAAATCATTCGTTTTCCTTCAAGATGACGTCAAAGTCAAGGTTCGCAAGATCAAGGATATCATTTGCAAGGTGATGAACAAGGAGTAAAGCTTGAGAGATAGCAAATGTTGGCCAGAGCATGAAGTTCGCTCCTGTCCCTCACCAAGGGACCAGGGCGATATCCACCTTAGAGGGCATTCATCCACCAAATCAAGACGATCAAGCTTGAGTTTTTTGGCAAACATGCCAGTCTCAACGTGAGGATGGAGGTTTTGAACATAAAAGGCAAGAGAATCAAGACTAAACATCAAATTCGCTCCTGTCCCTTAGTCAGGGACCAGAGCGATAGGTTTGTGTCCTTACCTCTTCCAAATTTGGCGCTAAAACATTCTTTAGATTTTATTAAATGCTAGGAAAAAATCGATAAATTTGAAATCCAATTAAAGTTAGCATTTAACATTAGCGCATGGGCCTTTATTAATTAATTTTTGCCTTTTAAAAATCGAGTTTATTTAAAATTATAGGCATTAAATTAATTAATTATAAATAAAAATGGGGCGCTTGATTTAAAATTTGTTTCATTTTACAAGGGTTGGCCTTTAAGTTTATTTTAAATTTGCCTTATTCACCAAAGTCGGCCTAGGGTCAATATGAAGGTGAGCGCCTATAAAGGAGGAGTAGTTTATTTCATTTTCACATCATCATTTATCATCTTTTCATATGCGATTTGGAGTATACAAAGGAAGTGCGAAATTATCATTCAAGAGGAGGTGCGAATTGTGTTCAAGGTGCGAGTCTTATCAATAGGAAGGCACAAGCATTATCAAAGGAGTTCGAGTTTCAAGTTAGGCGAACTTGCCAAGGACATTGAAGAACACATCAAAGACTCCAAGGGTGGCGAATTGATAAAGAGGACGTTCCTTATCCTTGAAGATCACGTTGAAGGCTTCTAAGGTTAATTTTGCCTAGGCAAATTCCTCATTTTGCATTCTAGTGCTAGCTCTCAAGAGAGGTATGGCGATATGGATTTATTGTTTTGATTTTGAACGTTGATCGTCATAGCTTAAATTTTGAATTTTGAAATTTTGAATTCCAGTAGCCCAATCGTTTTTTAGGAAATGATAATTCAAGGACTTATCATGAGGTTTCCTAAAATTAATTTAATCTATGCTATTCATTGCAAAATCATGTTACTAATTTTGAAATGTTGTGTAGGCATCAAATGGAGATCTCATCAAGGAAAATCAAGTCGGATCAAGGACGGTCTTCGCCGGGACGATCAAGCAAGGACAGGGGTGACCTCTTTCAATCCAGTGTTCCAAGGCGAGGTACATCATCATCCTGCACATCAAGGACACAAGGAGTTAGAACAAGGGCTCGTTGAAGAAGTAAATAGTTCCAGATGAATTAATTAAAGCAAGCTTCTCAACAACATCAAGTTGAATATCTACCAAGTTACAAGTGTCAAATGAGGTGGCGTCCTAGTCATCATTTCTCCAATCAGTGAGGTCCACCTCAGCATGTCCAGATTCAATGTACTTAACTCATGGAAGGTGGCACAAACTCCGATGTACCTACCCCGGCTATCCATTGGTCGATTTTCTAGAGGGGACATGTGTCCAAGCAATACAATTTTATCATTGGTCAAGCATTAAATGTTATGTAATGGTTGTAACAAACCCTAATTAGGGTTTTCATTGTTGAATCTTGGCCATTGATCTTGAATTGATCTAAGCCATCAAATTGTATTGTGGGCACTATATAAGCCCTGACATTTCATTTTGTAAAATTATGAGAGAGAGTTGTAAATAATAGAAAGCAGTTAGTAGATAGAGAGTAGTTAGAAGTTGATAGAATAGTAATTAGAGTAGAATAGGAGGACAAGGCAAGAAATTGTTGCGATTGATTGTAAACAAACTCCATTTTCATTGAAGTAATGGTGAAGTGTGTCGTTTCTTGCAATTTGCATGGTTTCTTGTTGAGTCTTCAATCCTAGATGGTAGATGATTAGATGAATGGAGGAAATGCGATTGATTAATGGTGGAATTCGTATATCCATACTACTAGCAGTTTGTTGATTGCAGACTTGCCTTGTGTAGTCAACTGGAATCATTCAGCTTAAGCTCAATTTCAATTTGTCGCTTCTTCATTGATATGCATCAACTTGATGGTGTCTATGCCTGCGGTGATGATTTGAACATCATAAAGCTTCCCTTAGAAGATCGCACTAGCCTTGTGGAGATGGTCCATTGATGTCAAAACAAGACCTAGTTAGAGTTTCATCAAAAATCAAATCATTGCTCCTACATTCTTAGTATTAGGATTAGATCTTCTCTTCGCTCTCATCCTTTTTCCATTTTTTCAAATCTAAGCCAGTAAGAGCCTGTGTTCCAGCAAAGCAGATCGGAAGTTCAATCATCAAATGTAAGTCCCCTTGTGATTCCAGCAAATCACATCATACCACTGGAGTTTATCCACACGTAGAGACCCTACTAACCATAACATTGGAGTCATCCTAACTGATCCTTCATGCGAATCTTCAGCAGTTAGAGACTTTATTCAAGAGAGGATAAGATGCCTTTAGGTATTTTATTCTGTGTATGATAGTGTACAAAACACACGTAAACACATACCCAAGCCTTTTTTGAAATGTTCAACCTTTACTCTGGAAAGTGGTTTGGTAAGAATATCTGCTGTCTGATCCCTTGTACAAATATATTCCAACTGAATCACATTCCTGTCTACCATATCTCGCACATAATGGTATGAAATCTCAATATGCTTGGATCTGTCATGGAACACCGGATTTACTGAAAGTTTTATGCAGCTCTGGTTGTCACAATGGATAACAGTAGGTTTCATTGGTTCACTGAATAATCCTACAAGCAACTTCTTGAGCCATACTGCTTCTCGGGCAGCCAAGGAAGCTGCAATGTATTCGGCCTCAGTGGAACTTTGTGCCATTGAAGACTGCTTTTTGCTGATCCAAGATATCATGGCTGAACTTAAACTAAAACAACATCCTGAGGTGCTTTTCCTGTCAGTCACACTTCGAGCCCAATCTGAATCTGTGAATCCGTGTAGATCTAGATCAACTCTTTCATATTTGAGACCAAGATTTAGAGTACCTTGTAGATATCTCATAATGTGTTTATTGCTATTAGGTGTATCTCCTTTGGCTCACACATAAACTGACTCAAAGCATTAACTGCATAGCAAATATCTGGTCTTGTATTTACCATATACATCAGAGACCCAATTATTTGCCTGTAGTAAGTAGGATCAGTGGGTTGTGACTCTGCTACTGCTTCCTTAAGTTTATGAAGATTTGTTTCCATTGGAGAGGTCATGGGTTTGCAGTTTATCATTCCAAATCTCTTCAATATGTCGAAGGTATACTTTCCTTGGTTTAGTATCAATCGGTGGCAATATCAATTGGTGGCAATATCAATCTGTGGTAATATCGGTCAGTGGCAATATCAATCGGTGGCAATATCAATCGGTGTCAATATTAATCAGTGGTTACTATTAATCGGTTTAAACCAGATAACATAAGTTAGTTGGTTTATCAATTTATCCCGATAACATTAGTTATTCGGTGAAATGCATTAAGCCCGATGGTTATAAACTCGGTGGCTATTAAGGTGATAACCCGATAATGAATCGGGAGGGTTAGAATAAGACCCGATCATTATTGGTTTATCAGTCTTAATAGTTTGCAATCGATCAGTTTGCATGAGTAACGTAATTGACTGTAACAGAATAACGAGAGCAATTATAGATAAAGGAATAATCATTTGAGATCTGGATTTATCTATCGATGAGATAGATGATTAAATGGGAGACTTCATTTATCTCCCATTCAATCATTTATCTTACCGAAGCTATTAAGTATCAACAACAACATATAGACTAAATGCAACCTCATAACTCCCTTTATTAGAAGAGACTTATTACAAATATCTGAATAAGGGCCAGGACAATAGATGACTGGTGCAAATAAGCACTCACAGCCAAATGACATTATGTCAAACAGTTGTCATACATGCTTCAGAAAAGAAGTCTGAAGTAACACTACAGCTGCCATCATTTTCTGATTTCTATTTCAGACTCTTCAAGGTACACAATGATTGTTGTTGATTAAAGAATAAAGATATAATTGTGCTCTAATGGCTGCCCTCTGGTTTTCTGAACATCAGTACTCAGAAAATTAATGATTTCATAAACAAATGATGCACAAAAACCTGATTTGGCGATGCCGTTTGGAAGAGGGATGCGTAAAAATGAAGTCTGATTTCTTTAGGATTTTTATGAGGCTTTAGATGCCAAATCGCCACCCGAGCTAGAGGCCGTCTCCTGCCCTTAGTTTGCAGATGCAATATTAAATTAATTTCGCAGTTTCCAACCTCCAATGAATGATGGAAATGATCGCCACAGCAAGATGAATGGATGCAGCAATTACCCACAAAATTCTACCTTTTGAATCACAAGGAATGAACAAAAATATGAGGTTCAGTCAGTCTGGTTGACCTTCATGGCAGACCTGTTATGTGACTGAAATCTCCTGCAAATCTTTTCAAAATCACCTCCAATAGCTCCTAAAAGAGTTCGCCTATCTTCTCCACAAAGTGCAGATATAAAAAATGGCATCAATAGATCATTAAGCTTATTAAGTATTCTCCCCAAAATCGTTGAAGACACCTGATGCCAAAATGTCTTGATTTCAAATCCAAGCAAAATCGGCCCTTGGCCACAAATGAAGCTCAAATGAGATGACCGAAGTATCACCTTCTCAAATGCAACCCTTCAAGAGATCTTTCACTCCCTCAGTTATGCTATCAATGGGAGTTTTCGTTCCCAAAGACAAAAGATCTGCATAAACCCCTTGGCTCCACAAAACCCAATCAATAGCAAATATCAATACCTTGCTGCTCAACAATGAGGCTGCCTCCTCTATTTATTCTTTTCCTTTTAGAGGTCAGCCTCCTTCTAGAAGAAATAAAATAATATATAATTGATTTTTCTAGAAGATTCCCCTTAATTATTTAAGTGACTTTATTATTTAATTGCACTTTAGATAATTAAAATATCATTATGAATATGAAGTGCAACACACGTGACATCATACGTGAGAACACATTGTCTAACTTAAAATCATAACGTGAAGCCACTAGCAGCTGCCCAAGCGACCCTCTTATCAACTCCTTGGCCTACGAGGGTCAAGTAATAGGCCAAACCCCTCTACAGACCGATCCTCATGAAAATGGGGACATTACAAGGTAAAACAGCTAAAGAGATTTGGGATCTCTTGAAGGATCTTCATGAAACATCTGACAAGATCCGAGCTTTCTTTCTGAAGAATATGTTGTTTTCTATGATGATGGATGAGAAGTCATCTATACATCTTGTGAAGATCAAGGACATCCAATCCATCATCTATACATCTTGTGAAGATCAAGGACATCCATGACCAGTTGCAAGCTATTGGTCGGACCATGGCTGAAGAGGATATGGTAGTGATCATGTTGAAAAGTCTTCCTAGATCCTATGAGCAGTTCATTGATATGCTTAATATCACTTCTACTAGTGTTGATCTCAAGTTTCCTGATCTCCGCAACAAGCTTCTACTATAGGATCGATGGAAGCAACAGTTTGGAAGCAGTGCTAGTTCGTCCACTGAACAAACCTTCACAGCCAAAGCTTCGGATAAGAACAAGGGTAAAGCTCCGTCCTTCCAACAAAAAGGGCAAGGTCAACCTCAACCTCAACAGTCTTCGAAGAAGAAGAGCTTACAGTGTACCTACTGTCATATGTTTGGCCATTTGGTGAAAGATTGCAGGAAATTGATAGCATCCCAACAATCTTAACAGGGAGGGTCCAAGCCAAAGCCAGTTCTGCCATGCATCCTGATCAGACGCAATTTGCCTTCTATGTGTTCATGGCCCAAAACCCATCTGACAATGTTCAATCATCTACGTGGTACATTGACTTTGGAGCCTCTTGACATTTCACACATCGTTAGAATTCATTTATAGAGTACATGCTTTTCATTGATTCAATGATCTTTGGTGGAGGCGAAGAGTATACTGTTGTCGACAAGGGCAATGTTAAGATTTCATCTAGTGGGAGGGATTTGATATTCCTCAATGTATACTTTGTACCTGGTATGAAGCTCAATCTACTGTTAGTCGGTCAAATTATGCAACACTCACAACAACTGGATGTTGTCTTTGGGTTGCACAAGTGCAACATTGTTGATAGGGAGACTCACACTACAATTGCTGTTGGCATTGAGGATCATGATCTTTATAGACTTATTGATTCTAGTAGTTCTTAGGAGCTCGCCATGACAGCTAGGAGTACTTCCATCAGCACTCTTTGGCATCAGTGATATGGGCACCTTAATGTTCGCTATCTCTCTCAGTTGGTTCGAGAGGATCTAGTTTTTGGATTACCTGAGATTCAGACTCAAAATCATGGAGTTTGTGGAGCTTGTCAAGCTGGAAAGGAACATAGGACTCCGTTTTCAGATGAAGACACTTGGAGAGCATCCAAGGTCTTGCAGCTCGTTCATGCGGATATTTGTGGTCCCATGAACACTCCATCAGTCACTGGATGTGGTATTTTCTATTATTCGTTGATGATTTCAGTAGACACATGTGGGTGTATTTTCTCAAGTAGAAATCAGAGGTGTTCTCCATGTTTGAAAAGTTTAAGGCCTTAGTGGAAAAAGAGTCTGGCTGTTAGATAGTCACACTTTGGTTCGACAATGGAGGGGAATTTTGTTCAACAGAGCTCACCAACTTCTGTGCATCACATGGCATTAATCATCAACTTACCACACCTTACACTTCTCAAAAGAATGGCGTTGTTGAGCGCAGGAACTGTACAATCACTGAGATGGCTTGGTCTATGTTGGAGCATAGAAATGTTACAAAGCCGTTTTGGGCGGATGCTGTCTTCACTGTAGTCTATCTTTTGAATCGGTCTCCCACAAAGGCTGTTAAGAAGATGACTCAAGAGGAATCTTGGTATAGCAGGAAACCCAAAATCAGTCATTTAAAAGTTTTTGGCTCTATACCTTATGTTTGGATTCTAGATGCCAAGCGCACCGAACTGGATTCCAAGAGTCAGAAATTGATGTTCGCCGGCTACACTGACAACCATATTGCTTATCGACTGATTGATGTAGACACTGATCGTCTCATATTCAGTCGAGATGGAGTATTTGATGAAGAACAAGGGCCTTTTCAGCCTTCTCCTATTTTGAGCATTACGGATCAGCCTCTAGAGGCTACATATATGGGTGTTCGCCTTCCCTTAGGTCCACCTAATGGGAGGGATTCAATTGACTCTACAGTTGTGGGGTCTTCCAGGCATGACATTGTGCCACTTGACTTTCCTTAAGACCATCCGGATCCACATCCAGATGAGCATGCTCCAGATTATTCAAGTAATCTTCTTCATCCTGCAGCAGATGTTGGTACTTCTACTCTCCGGCCTAAGTGGTGGGCCATTGGTGATCTTCATGATGATGAGCTCATTGAGGGTAGATCAACGAGAGGGAAGGGCAAGCATAACACAGTTAATTTTTCTCTTATGGCCAACATTCATAGTTTTTGTTTTGCCAGAGATACCCTCACAACTAGACAAAAACGGTGCAAGCTCCAAGGGATGAAGGATTTTCAGATCGGAGACACTCGTTTTAGGCACCCAATTCTGGCGCAGCCTAAGACGAACACCTGCAGTTGAACTAAGCACAGTTTTGGGTTTAGACTAACCATGCACGATGACCTACGATTAGCAGACCCCCAATGGTATGAACCAGAAATGCATCAAATACCCCTCTACACTTCACCATTAAAATCCCTGCACTCTAAAATTAACCAGCTGTAAGAAACCATGCAAACAGACTAAAACAAAGACAACAAACACCATATTTCAATGTTCATATATTTGCTTCAGCTGCCATTACAACAATTTTTGCAACATCTCTATGCTATGCTTAAAATCTAACCTATTTTAACTTCAAAATCTAACTATCAAAACTCTAACTATCTAACCCTTTACAAAAAAAAGGCCTCTGCATTTTATAGATTTTTACAATATGAATCAGAGGCTAGGATGGACTGCATCCAAGGGTCCTGACCTGCCTTGCAAAAGCTGGTAGCTTTAACCCATGCCCACTCAATTTTCAGTTATCCTCTCAACCACTATCTCAACTACCTGCAACTGTCTGGATTCAATTTGAGTCTATCCGATAGTTGGACATAACTGTCCACAACTGACCTATTTCCCCTTTGTTTCAAAATATCTTGAGTGGGGCCCACAGGCAGGTTTACAATAAAACAGTTTCAGTTTTCAGAAACCGAACTTTTGGAATTAAATCCAGCTATGTATTTCTCGAGAATGCATAGACTTTCCGTATTTGGAGTGTTCTTCGGTCTTTGCTCTCGGTGATGGACTTTAGCTTGGTGTTCAACGACACGCTTCCCAATGCTTGGTTCAGATCTCGCGCTCTTGCAACGCGCTCCTGCGTCTTTTTCTTCAGCTTTCAACGCCTGACTTTGATTGTGATCCCTCTTCGATTTGCGTTTTTAGGTTTTCTTCTGGTTCTTTGCGATGACGTCCTGCAACCTGCAAACCATTGATTTCACTTTAATAAATCAATTTGAAAAATTAATTAATTTGACAAACATTAAATTTAATGCTTGGCTCGAGAAGCTCTTTGTGAGATGTATCTTTTAAATTTCGTCTTTCTCTTTGAACATGAAATCCGATCCTGCTTTTGAAAAGTTTGAAGTTAAACACCTCCCTCATTTCACATTTTTCGCAATTTTCGCCCTGTTTGGTTATTTAGCGTGAATTTACGCTTTTGGAAGTTTTTGGCTCAAGAGGCGAGAATGCGAGATTTAACCTGCCTACGCAACTTCGTTTCACTTGCAAATTCGGCCCCTGACAATGAAATTCATGATTTCTGGATTTCACCCGATTTTGGCTCTCTGTGCAACTTAGGCACAAACCAAAATTCGGCCATTTCATTGGAAATGCGTGATTTCTTGAAGGGATTTCTGCGCGTTTTCTATTCTCTCTTTTAACGCTTTAAGACTCCAAATTTCGAGCTCTGAGATGGTTTCACGATTTTACCTTTGCCTTTGCGACCTTACTTGGACTTTCTCCCGTTCATTGGGCAGACTTCAAAATCCAAAAATGGGGGTCCCTGTCTAGGACGGGGATGGGTGTGCAATACACACAACACTAAGGTATGTGAAGGGCACTCTTGATTTTGTCACTCTACATTTGAAGCAAAGATTCTAGGCTGGTTGGTTTCACAGACTTAGATTGGGCAGGTTGTGTTGATGACAGAGAGTCAACTTCTCGGTATGTTTTCAGCTTGGGCACATGTGCAGTCACATGGACCAGCAAGAAGTAGTAGGCAATAGCTCTTTCCTCAATTGAAGGAGAAATTTGGCCCCTAAGAATGAAATTCGTGATTTCTGGCATTCATGCGATTTTACCTTTGCCTCTGCGACCTTATTTGGACTTTCTCTTGTTCATTGGGCAGACTTCAAAATCCAAAAATGGGGGTCTCTGTGCAGGACGGGGATGGGTGTGCAATACGCACAACAAGTGGTGACTCGTCTGGGAAATGTTCCCGAACATTTCAAGGATGACTATCCGGATCGAACCCCAGAATCTTTGGTATATACCCCACAGAACAATCCAAAGGACAAAAGACAGATTTAGAACAAAAAAGAGGTCGCACAGTGAATCGAGTCACCAACCTTGAAAATCAAGTGTGTGCAGTGAAATTCACTCTAGCTTAGAGAAAGTTGAGATATCATCGTTTAGTTAATGCAAGCTACCTTGTAGACTCATACTCCAAAAGCAACCTGGATAGAGCCTCGCTGCGAACGAGCGTCTATAGCCCCGACGGAGTTATCGCCTGTAAGCTCACAGAAATTGCTCTGTTTCCGATAAATTTTCTTTTGAATACCAGCAGAGGTGTCTGCACTCCCAAAGCCAAGTAGTTTAATATTTCTTTGCTTTTGATTTTCCATTTTACTTTTAACTTTTTCACATTGTCTGGTAAGCAGTGAAGCCTACGTGGGATTGAGCGTGATAGTGGTCGTTGAAGCAGAGCTTTAAATTTTCACTTGCAATGACTTGCCTTTGATAAAACAACAAACTTAAGCGATTTTAAGCGTTTAAAAGTGCAGTGATCGCAATGTTGGTGACAAAACGCAATAAGCAACTAAATTTTTAGAATGACTAAGCCTTAAACCAAAATGGACTAACTACGGGGGCAACTGTCAATTAGGCGCTCTACCGAAGTCGACATCTAAGAAACAAACCGGCAAAAATCCTGATCTCATACACCAATACTAAGAAAAGCAAACATACCTCTACAAAACCTGACAAGGAGAGGGCTTCTTCCGAAAGGACACTTACACTACAACAAAGCAAACTAAAGTAAAGCAGCAAAATAGGGAAACTAAACTAAAAACAGAAAACAAACTAAAACAGAAAACAAAAACCTAAACTATGTACACGAAGAGACCAATTGTACGAAATGCGGACTATATGTATACGTTCCCGACCCGGGGTGATTTTTCAGTATGTGCAACAGTAACAGGGTGTTGTGACGTTTTCACACATCGCCCCATTGCAAATGGCGACCCCTGTGTTTTGCTTTCTAGGGTTTGTTTTCTAGGTCTTTTAGGGTTTTGTTAGTTAGCCTTTGCATTTTGAGTGTCGCCAAGGGGATCACCTGGATAGCAGGTCCTGCTGGAGTGATGTCTTGATCCTGAAATTTGGCTAAGTCTGGAATGTCCTGATCCTGAAATTTGACTAAGTCTGGAAAACTGAAAATCCTCCAAAAACTAGATTTTGCAATATGGCTCCTGGAGGTCTGAAACCACTCTCAAACATCCTGAAAGTATATATGGAATATAACTTAAAGTATAAGATATCTTTCTTCTTTCTTATACTTAAATGTTATATTCCATAAAATTATCCTGACAGAGAGTTCAAAAAGTCAAATTTCGCGCTTGACCCTTGTTGGAGGTCCAAAGCGAATCTCGCTCCTGACCCTTGCTGAGGGTCCAGAGCGAAAAACACCAAAAACACACCTTTTCCCTAAAATTTGACAAAGCTAAGTTTGCAAGTCAGTGAGGGGGCCTAGTTGAAATGTCTTGAAGAGATTTTGGAGGTTGAAAAATGCTAAATTTGAGCAAAACATGAAAAATCGCTCCTGACCCTCATTGAAGGTCCACAGCGAGATTTTTAAAAAAATGCATGTTTTCTTCAAAATGGTGCTAAGGCAAGGTTAGGATAAGACGAAGAGACCTCCAACAACATGATGAATATTGTTTTGCCCATAGTTGAAAATCTCGGACTCGCCTCGGACTCGGCAAACCAAAATTTTGGACTCGGACTCGGACTCGTACTCGTGAAAGACTCGCGAAAGACTCGGCAAAAAAAAAAAACCGTAGTTTTACAAAAAAACATAAAGAAATTAATGCATTTAGAGAACATAAGTGCCATAATTGAAACATTACACATGTCATATGATCTACAAAGTACAAACACGCAATATTTGAAATTTCATCATTCATGGCAGCATATTCAAGTTTCAAGTTTCAACTCTAAAATGTATAATACTATAATGGCAGCATAAGTATATAAATGTTCACAAAATTACATATAATGATATGTCCAAGTCCAACTGCAAATGTGAAAAACAGCAATGTGAATGAACAAACCAAAGAGAAGACTACATCTTCCTCTTTGTATTTTTCCTAATATAGCTCAATTTTTCAGGCCTTGAGCTAGAAGTAGTAGCAGTGGGTGTTGTGGTATCTAAATGGTGAGATGAGTCTTCTTCAAAGTCATAGTCCTCATCATCATCCTCATCTTCGTCCTCATCTTCATCCAATCTTGCTCCTTCTGCATCTTGTGCTGCTCCTCTCTCTATTTCTGCAATTTCTTCTTCGGTAAGGAGGACATCATCACCATCATTTTGTTCATTCATGGTCCAATCACCATATGGATCAATTTCATCCAAGTCAATGGCCTCATGTGAAACACCCTCCACCTGTCTAACTCGAAGGCGAAGGTTGTACCGAACAAATACTAGATCATTGAGCCGCTTTTGTGACAATCTATTTCTCTTCTTTGTGTGAATGCTTTCAAAGACACTCCAATTTCGTTCACACCCAGAAGCACTGCATGGCTGAGACAAAACACGGATAGCTATCTTTTGAAGATTAGGCGTGCCGGCACCATAATTCTCCCACCATAAATCTACAAAAAACATTTAGAAATATTAGAATTGAGAAAAAAATGTAACAATCAAGTTTGTAGGTTTTTTCTTGCACTGTTGAACTAAGTTACTAAATGTTTTACCTGGTTGTTGTTTTCCTCTCCTATCAATTGCTAGTTGTGATGAGAAGAGTCTCCCCTCTGCACTTTTGTAGATCTTGAACAATGGAATGAACATTTCCAAATTCAGAAATAGATACTAGATAGTCAAAGTGTCAAACTCAAATTCAATAATGAACATTTCCGAATTCATAAATAAAGATAGAGCAATTGCAAATGTCAAATCTCACCTCCAACTCATCAAGAACCTTGTCTCTCAACTCAGGATCAGGTGTCATCTTATCAATGCATGTAATAACACCTGCCATGACCTCCTCATCAGCCCTAAATGAATCAGAGAAGTAGAATTTCGGGTTCAAAAAGTAGGCGAAGGCATGTATCGGTTGGTGGAGTTGGTTTGTCCACCTACGATCAATGATGCGCCAAAAGATTTCACATTTTCTTGCATTTCCACGATAGTAATGTGAAATGGCCTCTTTGGCCCTATCCATGGCCTCATAAATGAAACCCATTGGCATGCCCTCTCCATCCACCATACGAAGAACCCTCACCAAAGGTTCTGTCACCTAAAAAAATTAAAACAAATTTTAAATTAATACAAAATCAACCCCTAAAAAATAAAATCAGCAAATAGACAAGATTGTATAAACTTTACTTTTGTGTTTGTTACTTACCGTAGTCAACTCCTCTCCATTTTTATTGAACCCATCATCAAAAACAATGGTCGCAATCTTCTCTGCTTCAGGTCTTTTGGAGTATGCAGACCCCAACCAAGCATCTGACACAAACATCTGCTTAAGATGAGGAATGGCACTAAGAATGCTCTGCAAAGTGATGAAGTGGCTAGCAAATCGTGTCACTCCAGGTCGCACAAGGTCCTTGCCATTTGTGTATTTTCTCATCAAAGCAAGCACCCAAGTATGGTTGTAGATGAATTTGGTGACACTTTTTGCATCTTCAACCACCTTCTTCACCCATCCAATCTTCCCAATGTCCTCTAGCACCAAGTCCAAGCAATGTGCAGCACAAGGACTCCATGTAATCGAAGGATGCCTTTGCATAAGCATTCTACCTGCAGATACATATGCAGCTGCGTTGTCCGTGATAATTTGGACAACATTCTCAACTCCAACTTCCTGAACCACACCATCCAACAGATTACACAAAGTCTCTGCATTTTTTATTTCATTTGAGGCATCAACAGACTTTATGAATACCATTGCACCATTTGAAGCCACCAAGAAGTTGAGAAGAGTCCTATTCCGTCCATCTGTCCATCCATCAGATAAAATGCTGCATCCTTTTCTCTTCCAATACCTTTTCTGATCATCAACCACACCTTCTGTATTTTTCACAGCTTTCTCTAGCAATGGCCCACTGAAGTCATAACCTGTTGGGGCCTTAAACCCCTTACCCGCCACTGTACATGCATTAACAAAACTTTCCCAATACACATTGTTTGCTGCATTGAAAGATAGATTATTGTAAAACCAAAAGTTTGAAGCTGCTATCCGTGCTTGTTCATGCTTCTCTTTATTCCATCCTGTACCTTCAAGTGAAGGTTGTGCACCTGGAACATTGCGTGGTACAAAAAAATTAGGGTCTGATCTAACAGGAGTGCCACTAGCCTCACCCTCATTGTCACCAAAAGATGAAAGTGACTGACGACCCCGACTATGACCAATGGGACCCGAAGTGGACAATGTGGGATTCATTGCAGCTGCTATGGCTTCTCTTGTTTTTTGCCTTTCTTCCTTATGCATATCATTCTCAGCAAGAATGGCCTTCATCTCTCTAATAATTTCAGGAGTTGATTTGGAGCATGCCTCCACACCATATCCAGGTATTTGTGCAAGGTGGTATTTTAATCTATTGATTCCACCAGTCATCCATCTTGTGCATTCGGTGCAAGTGACCTCCCCCTTTTTGCTTCCTGCAATCCCATATTTCCAAGCTTTATCTCTTTGTCTTCCTGACCTTGGGGTTGCCCTTGGAGTTGAACTTGCCATTGCTGATTTAACATGAAAAAAAAAAAATCAGCAGGGTTTTATGGAAAATCAACAAAAAAAATGACAATGAATCATTTGGGAAAAATAGCATTCAAAAACAAGAAAAAAAAAAGAGGAAATAACTTAGGAAAGAAAATAGAAAAAAATTTGGCAGCATATCCCCTTGTTTTTCAAGATTTTTTTCAGTTTCAAAACAATGAAATGATTCAAATGAAAAAAAAAAAGGAGGAGAAAAATCCTTACCTAGATCTCTCTTGCTGATTTTTCCTTCTTCCCTCTACTCCTCCAAACCCTTCTAACCTGCTCCAGCCAAAAAAAACCCAAATTGAAGTCAAAAAATGAAAAAAAAATTGGTTTTAAGCCCCACGGGCGCGTTTTTTCTGGGCCCGCGAGTCCCTGTGAAAGACTCGCGAGTCTGAGTGAAAGACTCGCGCGAGTCTTTGCGAAAGACTCGCGAGTCTTTCACAGGGACTCGCCTGGACTCGCCACGCGAGTCCTAGGCGAGTCGACTCGGCTAGCCAAAGGACTCGCGAGTCCGAGGCGAGTCAAAGAGTTTTAAAACTATGGTTTTGCCTTTGAAACTTGAGGATTTTGGTCAGAAAATGAAAAATCGCTCCTGACCCTCAGAGAGGGCCCAAAGCGAAATTATTGAAAATCCTCATTTTACCTTGCAACAACAAAGCGAATTTGGATGGAGTGGATTAAGGGAAGGCATTGCAAATGATGAATGAAGTTTTAATGAAAAATGATGAAGAATCAAGCCTAAAATCAAAAAGTCGCTCCTGACCCTCAGAGAGGGCCCATTGCAATTTTTCAGGATCCTCTCCTTTGTTTGAGGAATTGAGACCAGATCTTGCGTGGATAGGAAGAAGAGATGATATTTTATGTCTTGGAAGCAATTTGGAATCCAAAAGATGAAGGATTAAGAGCAAGATTGAAAAATTGCTCCTGACCTTCACTGAAGGTCCAGGGCGAAATTGGTGATATCCTTCATTTTTACATTATTGAGCATTGATATTCCTTAAAATTCACCAAGTTGCTAACTTTGAGGCCTTTGGAAGGGCTAAATCAAATTCGCATTAAATTAAAGGCATTTTAATTTAATAAATTAATTTTTAGGCCTTGAAATAATCAAAAATCCACTTTGGAGGCATTAAAATTAATTTTCAAATTTTAAATGAAGGTGAGCGCTCAAATACATTTATTTGCTTTTACAAGCAAGTCGACCTTCTTTTAAAGGGGATTTTATTTCATTTTCATTTCCTTTTTGTCAAGTCGGCCTCAACAGGAATCAAGGTGAGCGCTCTATAAGAGAGGGGTTTTGTTTCACATTTCAAATCATTCAATCATTTCCTTAAGTGCGAAATTGGAGGGCTAATTGGAGGAGCGAAATCTGGCTTGCTTGGAGCAAATTTCTTCTAAGTGTTGAAGGTTAAAGAGGGTGGAGTCTATTCTTTTTGAAGCTAGAGGAGGCGCAATTCATCCAAGGGAGAATTTTGATTTAAATTTTGCCTAGCAAAATCCATTTTTTGCATCATTTCTTAGAGTTTAATACTCAAGAGGAGGTATGGCAAAATCATCTTGACACCCTTATTTAAGGTTTAATTTTTGGACATTTGTTTTGGAAAAATCTAATTATTGCATGGTTAATTAGGAAATGATAACTCAAGATTTATCATGAAGTTTCCTAATTAAAATCTTAAATCTTTCTTTTAAGTTTAATTTCTACACTTCAAGATATATTACTAATTGTGAAATGTTGTGTAGGTATCAAGATGGCGATTCCAAAGCCCGGAGGATCTACAAGTCGGCAGGTTCTCATCAAAGAAGATCCGGTCTAGGACAAAGATGATCTCCTCCTGCTCAGTATCATCAAAGAAGATCAAGCAAGGATAAGGGCGACCTCCTCCAGTCTAGCATCGACAAGGATGGCCTTCTTCGGTCAAGTATCATCAGGAATGACTTCTTCCAATCCAACATTTCAAGGCGAGGTACATCATCATCCTGCGCATCAAAGACAGGAGAAGTTAGAGCAAGGGTTCGTTGAAGAAGCAGATAGTTTCAGAAGAGTTAATTAAAGCTAGCTTCTCAGCAACATCAAATTGGCATCAACCAAGTGTCAGATGAGTTGGCATCCTAGTCATCACTCCTCCAGTCGGATTGGTCCACCTCAGCATGTCTAGATTCAATGTACCTAACTCATGGGAGGTGGCACAAACTTCGATGTACCTACCCTAGCTATCCATTGGTCGAATTTTCCAGAGAGGATATGTGTCCAATTAATACGATTTTATCATTGGTCAAGCATTAAATGTTATGTAATGGTTGTAACAAACCCTAATTAGGGTTTTCATTGTTGAATCCTGGCCATTGATCTCAAATTGATCTTAGCCATCAAATTGTATTATGGGCACTATATAAGCCCCGACTCTTCATTTTGTAAAGGCTAATAAGAATAATAGGAAGATAGGGAGTGAGTAGTTAGAAGGTGATTAGTTAGTTGATAGAATAGCAATTAGAGTAGAATAGGAGGACAAGGCAAGAAATTGTTGCCATTGATTGTAAACAAACTCCATTTTCATTGAAGTAATGGTGAAGTGTGTCGTTTCTTGCAATATGCATGTTTTCTTGTTGAATCTTCAATTCTAGATGGTAGATGATTAGATTGAATGAAGGAAATTGTTGAATGCACCTGTGTGGAATCTGTCTAATCCAAACCACTAGCCTCTTGTTGATGGTAAGTGCGCCTTGCGTGGTCAACTGGAACAAATGAGCTTAATCATAAGTCGTTACACGTCTATTGTTTCATGCATTTTCTTGAATGGTGATCATTGTCAGATGGTGTACAATTTAAACATATTAGAAGCATCCCTTAGAAGATCGCACTGAGTTGGTGTTGAATTGTTCAGCCTGATGGTGAGACCCAACCCAGTAGGAATCCACCTAGTCATTCATCCATCTTCTTGCATTCTAGGTAGTAGAGTAGACTTCTTGAACCTTGCATCTTTTGCCATTTGTTTGTCTTCCAGTTAGTTAGTAGGATTTGTGATTCTAGCAAATCAGACGTTCAGGTCATTGAGTGTAAGTCCCCTTGTGATTCCAGCAAATCACATCATACCACAAAGAGCTTATCCACACGTAGAGATCCTACAACGAAGAACCTTGAAGTCATCCTGATTGATCCTTTTCGCGATATCTTTAGCATTCAGAGACTTTATTCAAGAGAGGATAAGGTACCTTTAGGTATTTTATTCTGTGTTTGCATGTGCATAAAAAATACATCAACACAGGGCAGGGAGAATAGTTCTCAGTTTGGCTGGTTTGTCTTTAAACTCTAAAAAGAAAATTTTTAGTTGGCCACTCTCAGGTTTAGCCAGGGCATCGGGCAAAATTATCAGTTGGGGAAGTTCATTAGGTCCGTGGTTAATCCATTTACAGGTTGTTTTCCCAGAATATTCAAAATCAAACTGAAAATTTTCAGAATTAATAGCAGAAAGGAAAGAAACAACCTGGTGCGATTTTGAGTCATGCGGTGGGAGAAGATCTTCAGCAGCTGTATCAGGAGATCGCCATTGGTGGTGGACTTTCTCAATAGCATCCAGTGTGTGCAAATCAGCATCGAATTCCACACTAGGTTGCGCAGGCTAAAAATCAGTCTTGAAACCGAACTCGAACTCAAGAAAGAGGGGTGCATCATCTGTCGGTGCATCTTCGGATTCAATGAACAATGCAGCCTTATGCACTTCTGTCAACACGTCTTCAAACAGTAGGGACTCTTTGATTGATTGATACTCAAAAACGTCCTCGACGGACTCTTGGACTGCATCGTCCATTGGTGAGGCTGCTGCAAATTGTTCTTCAGCCTGGGGCTGATCCACAAAGCTCACTTGATCCTCCTCTTGAACACTATCCTCATCAGTTGCAAGGATAAGAAATTCATCTGCTGCCATAGTCTGATTGATTGGTTCATCTTGCTCAGCAATTGGGGACTCCATCTTTTCATCATCGGGGAGTGTGGCGTTGCATCGATTTTGCGATCTTCTGTATTCATCTGCAGCAAGGTAGGCACTCCATTCTTTGCTAGTGATGGGCTCCTCTGGTTCTTTCGGCAGTCCAAATCGGGCTTTGACTTGACTAACTGCCTCTATGCATAGCGAGCAGGTGAATTCCGAATGTGGGGTGCGGTGGATTCTGCACCACCAAGGTGATAGCACGCTCTCCAAGCATAACTCCTCGAGACCAAACTGGTTCTCAATCCGATCCTTAAATCGTGTAAACTCCTCGATGTTGGACGGAGGACTGGGGATATCCGACTGTGCTAGTTCCTCTGGTTTGGAGATATCCCAAAAGAATATTTGCCCCTGCAATGCTTACTCAATTCTTGACAAAAATGTGAAGCAATTCAGTTCTTTGTGCGTTGTGGTGCCATGAATTCTGCAGTGAGCTGCAGATGCAAATTCGGATAGTCACCGAGGAAATAGCTGCAAACTCAGCCTTTGCTGGATCCGGGAAATGTGGGATTGCGAGCAGCCTTCATGAAGCGCTTGACCCAACATTTGACTCAGAACTTTTTGGTATTTTCAGATTTTCAGATTTTTTGGTTTTTTTATGGTTTTTAGGGATCTTGCATATCCCAAGTATAGCATTTAAAAGGTCTCAACGAACTCAACTTGCTGCAAGGAACTTGACAGGGGGCCCTCCTTCTAGTGCCAATTCTGTTGACGTGTCTAAAATCGCATTCCTACGACTCCATCCGACCAACGCATAATAGAATGTACTTGCTGAGTATCCTATCCTCTCTTGAGATAAGGAAATCCCTAATGTTGTTTCAATTGATCAATGGGGACGACCTCAAGGTTTCGATTGTCAGGTCTTGACTGCGGGATAACTCAGTGATCGATGTGTTTTGCTAGGAGCACAAGGGGTCTTACGTCTGCTATGATTCTCAGACTACAAAATAAAATCAAAAGGGAAGGGTTTAGGAAGCCTAAGGACAAAGATGATAACCGCTGATGTAGTGGGTAGACAAATTTCGATAAACCAGTTTTTGTTTCGCCAAAGATACCCTCACAACTAGACAAAAACGGTGCAAGCTCCAAGGGATGAAGGATTTTCAAACCAGAGACACTCGTTTTAGGCACCCAATTCTGGCACAGCCTAAAACGGACACTTGCAGTTGAACTAAGCACAGTTTTGGGTTTAGACTAACCTTGCACGATGACCTACGATCAACAGACCCCCAATGGTATGAACCAGAAATGCATCAAATACCCCTCTACACTTCACCATTAAAATCCTTGCACTCTAAAATTAACCAGCTGAAAGAAACCATGCAAACAGACTAAAACAAAGACAATAAACACCATATTTCAATGTTCATATATTTGCTTCAGCTGCCATTACAACAATTTCTGCAACATCTCTATGCTATGCTTAAAATCTAATCTATTCTAACTCTAAAATCTAACTATCAAAACTCTAACTATCTAACCCTCTACAAAAGAAAGGCCTCTGCCTTTTATAGATATTTACAATATGAATCAGAGGCTAGGATGGACTGCATCCAAGGGTCCTGACCTGCCTTCAAGAAGCTAGCAGCTTTAACCCATGCCCACTCAATTTTCAGTTATCCTCTCAACCACTATCTCAACTACCTGCAACTGTCTGGATTCAATTTGAGTCTATCCAGTAGTTGGACATAACTGTCCACAACTGACCTATTTCTCCTTTGTTTCAAAATATCTTGAGTGGGGCCCACAGGCAGGTTTACAATAAAACAGTTTCAGTTTTCAGAAACCGAACTTCTGGAATTGAATCCAGCTGTGTATTTCTTGAGAATGCATAGACTTTCTGTATTCGGAGTGTTCTTCGGTCTTTGCTCCTGGTGATGGACTTTAGCTTGGTGTTCAACGACATGCTTCCCAATGCTTGGTTCAGATCTCGCGCTCTTGCAATGCGCTCCTGCATCTTCTTCTTCAACTTTCAACTCTTGGATTTGATTGCGATCCCTCTTCGATTTGCGTTTTCAGGCTTTCTCTTGGTTCTCTGCGATGACGTCCTGCGACCTGCAAACCATTCATTTCACTTTAATAAATCAATTTGAAAAATTAATTAATTTGACAAACATTAAATTTTAATGATTGGCTCGAGAAGCTCTTTGTGAGATGTATCTTTTAAATGTCGTCTTTCTCTTCGAACGTGAAATCCGATCCTTGTCCTGATTCGCTCTCCAACTTAGACGAAAATTAGGGCTGAGAGGTGAATTGCGAAAGATTTACTTTTTTTAATGCTTTATGTCTTTTTAGCCGAATTTGGGTATTTACACCAAATTGCGTGAGATTTTATTTTATAAGTTTTACCTTTACTTTAGCAATTTCGGCTAGCTCGTCCAAGATGTGTGATTTTCACTTTGCTATAAAAAATGGCTAACTTGATTGAAATTCGACATTTTTATTAAAAGGTTGAACTTTAGTGTCTTTTAAATGCGTCCTTTTGATGAATTTTGACCATATTAGGCGAAATGTGAGATTTCCTTTTCGAGTTACTTTCCTTTGTAATCCAAATTTCGGGAATTTTAGCCTAAATGGGAGATTTTTAACTAGACACTTTAATCGCCCTCCTTTGCAATTTCAGACTTAAAAGGGAATTTGTAAGGCTTTGAAAAATTTCGGGTTTGAAGAAGATTTTGAGATTTCAAGTCCTTTTTTCACTTTTTGGCGAATTAGATAAGTTTGTGACCTTTGGTAATTTTCGGCTCAGAAAGGGAAATTCGCGATATTTACCCTATACGACATTTTCGGGCCTATGAGGAATTCTGAGAGGTTTAGACTCATTTTCGGGCATTTTGGGTAAAATGGTTTTTTGTGCGATTTCTACAATTTGCAATTTTCGGCTAACTTAGCACCTTTTTCAAACTTTCTATTCTCATCGCAACTCAGCTAAGAGGGCTGACTTTGAGAGTTTGCGCGAGTTTAGACATTTTCGGCCTTGAAGGCCACTTTGCAAACCTAGGTGATTTACCTCCTCTTTTCACATTTTCGCGAATTTTTGGGGTAGGAGGGTCTTTTTGGGCAAAAAGCATATTTTTTCGCAATTTATGACATTTTCGGGTTATGAAAGGCTTTTGCAAATAAGGTTGTTAAAATGCCCTTTCAAATCTCATGCGATTTTTCAACCTGAGGAGGGTTTTTGAAAAGTTTATTAAACACCTTACTTATTTTCGGGCTGAGAGGAAGTTTTAAAGTTTAATGTTTTACCTCATTTCGCATTTTCGGGCTAAGGAGGGCTTTTGAAAAGTTTAAAGTTAAACGCCTCCCTCATTTCACATTTTTGCGATTTTCGGCCTGTTTGGATATTTTGTGTGAATTTACGCTTTTGGGGGTTTTCGGCTCAAGAGGCGAGAATGCGAGATTTAACCTGCCTACACAACTTCGTTTCGCTTACAAATTCGGCCCCTGACGATGAAATTCGTGATTTCTGTCATTCACACGATTTTGGCTCCTTGTGCGACTTAGGCATAAACCAAAATTCGGCCATTTCATAGGAAATGTGCGATTTCTTGAAGGGATTTCTGCGCGTTTTCTATTCTCTCTTTTAACGCTTTAAGACTCCAAATTTTGGGCTCTGATATGGTTTCATGATTTTACCTTTGCGTCTGCGACCTTACTTGGACTTTCTCTCGTTCATTGGGCAGACTTCAAAATCCAAAAATGGGGGTCCCTATCCAGGACGGGGATGGGTGTGCAATACACAACACTAAGTTATGTGAAGGGCACTCCTGATTTTGTCACTCTACATTCGAAGCAAAGATTCTAGGCTGGTTGGTTTCACAGACTTAGATTGGGCAGGTTGTGTTGATGACAGAGAGTCAACTTCTCGGTATGTTTTCAGCTTGGGCACATGTGCAGTCACATGGACCAGCAAGAAGTAGTAGGCAATAGCTCCTTCCTTGATTGAAGGAGAGTATTCGGGAATTGTTAAGGCAGCATGTGAGGCAATTTGGCTAGGTAGGATGCTTGCAGACATGCAAATGTGATAATCAAGGGGTTTTGAAATTAGCCAAAAATCCAGTTTTAGATGAGTGGACAAAACATGTGGAGCTTCATTGTCATTTCATCTGCAAGCATGTTGAAGATGGATCAGTGATATTGCGATACATTCCAATAGGAGATTAGACTGCAGATATCCTCACCAAGTCTTGGAGCCTGGCAAATTTTGTCAAATTTAGAGGGCAACTTGGTGTAGCAGATAGAACGACCATTAATGGAGGGTATTAGAATATTTAATTATATTTTAATTAGTTATATTTAGTTCTTTTATTAATGGTCATTTAGCTTTTTAGTTTGTTAAGTGAAACTATTGCTTCTTTATTAAAGACACATAGTTAGCTTTTTCTTATTTAGCTTTTTAAGCTTTATTTTGTTTTTTAAGCTTTTTAGCTTTTTAGTTTTCACTTAAACGATTTGTTCTTTTAATAGGACATCATCTGTAAATTCTATATATACGGTTGTATATTGTTGAATAATTTATCCAATTATTTTTCATGCGGTGCTTAAGGTGAAGATCGTATGCTCATACCTTTTGTTGGTAGAGGATTTCTATCAATAGTGCAAGGTTGGATTGAGTAATTACTTGTGTATTCTTAATTTGAGTTGTTGGATGAATTTTGTTCTCTGATGGCGTTCATCAATAATTTAAAATCTTTTAAACACCTTCGAAGATTGCACCCGTTTCATGTAGTTGTCTACAAGTGGCAAAGTGAAGCATGGTTGATCCTATCTGAAGCATTGCAGTCTATTGAGTTCTTAGTTTTAGATTAGCTTTTCCCTAAACCCTCTCTCATTTTATTTTCCGCATATTTCAATCGAAAAGTCCTAAAAAAAGAGTGATTCATAGCCAAATCATTCGTGATAAATTTCCTTGAAAGTTATAAGTCTGTCTGAATCTTCTTCAAAGTATGCGTAAGTCCCCTTGGATTACCAGCAACATTAACCACACGAGCCTATATCCACATGAGTCGCTAGTACACTGTCGGAACCTTGGAGTCATCGTATGATCTTCTTGCAATCTTAGCATACATTTGACTTTGATCAAGAGAGGATAAGGTAGCCGTTGGGAAACTTTATTATGTGTTGGCGTGGTCACAAAACGCACGTCAACAGGCCTTTTGTTTCACATGGACTTTGGTTATCCTTCAGGCCAAAATTTATGATATATTCCATCAAAGTCACTATTCAAGACACTTGATGACTCCCATTGAGCACCTCATTCTTTCTGTTACAGTGATCACATTTAGTTATCTTTTTGATGATCAGACACTTCACAATAAATAACATCACATGCTGAAGACAATCGGATATGAGCCTTATGCCATTCTTCAAGCAGTTGACTTTATGCTCTATGCTTATATCTTGCAACTCAACTTGGCTTACATGTTATATCTCAATTTTTTTACACAATTTTTAAATTTTGAAATGTATGTTCTATTCTATACTAATTGACTGTGGAAGCATAAAGGCCTTAATCCATCTTGTTGTCACTATGAGGTACCTTAAGTCATACAAGGCAAAGGTTCCATGATAACACGGAACTGATTCTCTGTGAACACATCTGTGGAAAGGTTTCTTCATCTAAGCTAGAAGTTGTGGACAACTTTCTCCTAGCAGGGAGCATATAATAAGATTCATGCTTATATTTTGTTCTGTGTTAGCTTTGAGCATTATATTTTCACTCTTTTTCTTGATAAGCAGAACCATTCTTTCATTATACGTACATATTTATTCTTTTGGAAAGCATTTCTTGCTTATGATATCAGCTGTTCCTGTATGCATTTAGTTTTCTGCGGTTTGTGTTTTGAATGAATTATATTGCCTTGATATTCCGTGTATGAGAACCTTTGAAGTGGAAGATAGTGCAAGCTGAAGCTACATGCACTTTGAGCTTGTATTTCATATAACCAAAGTTACAACTATTATTAAGACAGGATTTTTTTTGATTCATTTACATTTCATACTTTTTTAGAGTAGACGAACTAAAATGTATTATAGGAGATTTGTTATATAATAAATCCTTGAATAGTATTATTAATGATTTGAGAATTGAATCAAAGTTAGAAGAAGTCACTGTCTTTGGTTTTAATGATTTGCTTTTATCTGCAGATTTTGTCAGCCTTAGAAATCGTGAGACAAGGGGCAGATGTTATGCCAAGAGAGCAACTTAATAATGTATTAACAGCTGAACTAGGTACAAATTGGCAATCCAAGCTTAGAAGCTTTGACTATGAGCCAATGGCTGCTGCAAGCATAGGTCAGGTATTTTATCATGGACAACTTTTCTTCTCATAAAAGGATTGGATTCTTTATTATTGATTTCCAGTAACAGTTAATGTATTCTACTCTGTTATGATAGGCACAATACTTATTGCATGAAAGCTATTCTTGAATGTATTATTATTTGACAACCACATAAATAAAGTGGGATAATACTAGTTGGAAGCTCTGTTTTGCTTCTTGTAAGCATGCAAGAGAAGTGTGTGTTTTAGAGTGTGTAGAAATGCAATTAGCCATAATCAGGAAGCTAAGATGAGATATAACAAGAATGTGACTAGACATTCTTAGTAGTCAAAGATTATGTTCTTTCAAGTAGTAGAATGTTGGTGTTCATTTAGACTCTAGAAAGATTGGAATGGTGTTGATGTGTCTTTTATGCACATGCAATCATCAGAATAAAATACCAAAGTACTTTACCCTCTCTTGAACAAAATCACCTCAGATGCTAAGGGTAAGATCAACTAAAATGATTCCAAGGTGTTAATTTTATATCAGACTAGCGCAAAATAGAAAACACACAAATCAATGCACACAAGGAACACCAATATATCTTGGGAAAACCTCCCTCTTGGAGGTGAAAAACCCAGCTAAATTCTCAGATCTTATTAATCAATAATCAGTAGGTCTCTCTACAATTAGCTTCAGCACATGAAGCATTCAACACATTTGTATTAAGTCAGCAAATATATAACTTATCTGCAATACAACTGTTGCTGTGACAAGGAGGATGGCAGATTGAGGTCGCTGTCTACAAGTTTGATCTGCTGTCACAAAGATGATGTTTTGCTGACCCTCAGATGATGTTCGCTGCCCCCTTAGACCAGTTTGCAGTCCTTCAAGAGAGTTTGCTGACTGCTAGATAAGGTTTGCTGACTGCTAGATAAGGTTCGCTGACTTCTAAAGGTGTTCACTGTGCATCTGCTGATGTTCACTGACTTCTAATACTGATTCGCTGTCTTCTAAATATAATTCACTAACCTCTGAGTATAATTCGCTGATCACAGAGAAGATAGGAATTGTATTCACTGAATTGTGTTTGAAAAATGAATGCTAACTTGAATATGTATGTGCCGCTAGCACTCTAAGACCATTAGGTTGGCCTTGTCAATATTGGCACCAAAAAGGAATAGGTCACAAATAAGTTACAAGCTACATAAGATACATAGGCCACCCACATAGGGCATGATAAATACAACCACATTTTATGCCTTTTAAGGTCGGTGGGCTCATACACACGCTATGTGTGCTAGGTCGGCCCAAGAAGGCCTCCGACCTAGCTACATACAACAACACAAGGTTTCTACAGTCAGGTCTTGACGAGTGGGTAACTGAATGGTTGATGTGAATTGCTGTTTTCACTTGAGGACTTGCACAATTGTTCGAATCAACTTTGTAGATCATAGATGTGGAATGGGTGTGCTGATAACTTAGGATTTGGCAATGTAGTTCTGGACTTAATTTTAACAACACTTTCTAAAAATGGGGCAACAAAGAGTAAGGATAGGAAATCTATTCTAAACCTAGAGTGCAAGAAGCGAGGAACAAATTCAGTGGAATCAAACTAGGCAAGGTCTCACCATCAAGTCGAACAGATTTTGACACAAGCCTAGTGCAATCATCTAAGGTTTATTTCATATATATTCAAATTACTACCATCAAACATTGATACCATCCAAGTTGATGCATAACAATGGACATATAATAATCGAATTTAAGTTTGTATAAATTTCCAGTTGACCATGCACGACACACTTACAATCAGCAAGAGGCTAGTGGTATGGATTAATGGATTCCACACAAATACATTCAACAAATTCTTTCATTCAATCTAATAAATTTGAAAGCAAATTCTAAATCTAAAATTCTAATCTAACTTGGAGGAATTGAGAACCTTAAATGCAAAACAACACTTAAACAAAAATCACCATTAAGTCGAACAATGATTTATATTCAAAGCTGCAACATATATTAAGTGCACATTTGATTTAAATAACAAGTGCAGACCTGATTATGGAAGGTTATGTCCCTTTCAAAGGGCAGAAATAATGAAGAGTTGCACTCTTTCAAAACGATGCTAATGGTGAAAGGGTGCGTCTCTTGCCAAAGGGCATGCATGATGAAGAGGTGTGACCTCTCCCTCACATTGAGAGATATAAAGGAAATTAATCAAAGCATCCAGTAACATCATGATGGATTGGATCAGATCAGAACTGTTACCAAGTTACAGGCAGTAGCATCTTGGTTATTGGTGTCATACTTAATTTCATATATATTCATAATACAGAGGAAATTATAAAGTTTGCCAGCAAGGAATATACATAGAAACTACCAGGAAGGAAAAGAGAGGAGGGAATAAACACGGAGTATTGATCTGAGTCTGCCAGTAAAGTAAGAAAGGAGCATGGGAAGAATCTTCAGGTCTGCCAAAATAGGAAAATAGGAGCCGGCAGCAATAGGTATGTAGAAGACCAATTTTTCTTAGAATATTAAACTATAGCAGTCAACAAGTTATAATTATATTAAATCTTATTGATATATCATTAATGGTAACTGTTGTGTATAGTGTTAATAAAATAGAGGGCATTAATATGATATTAATTTGAGAGACAAATTAGATAAATAAATATTAAAATGATAATAGTGTCAGATTGGACATATAAATATATACCTGCACATTAATTTTGGAAAACATAATACACTTAAATTCAGGCTGCACAAAATATTGTAATGTTGTAACTCCATATGATGCGAATAATATAAGGAATAAAAAATTCAATATAATAGAATAATGACAATAAATGGTTAATACTGATACGAAGATACTAACATAAAATATTGATGACAACACAATACAAGGCACTAATGTAAAATAATGGAATGTGACAATTATGTCAGATATAATGGATTATCATGATGTGATGAATTGAATAAACATAATTAATGATTCATTGTAAATGAGGGACTCTTTTAAGTACGCCACTCCATAGTGGATGCCTAACACTTGCCACATGGAGCCAAGAGGGCTGAAGCATCTGCTCTTGGGCTTAAGAGAGAAGGTGGTTGTGAAGAGGGGGAACGGCGATAGAACACCTCGCTGAGTACACCACTCCATGATGGATGCCTAACACCTGCCATATGGAGCCTAGTGGGGATATGGTATTCTGCCCTTGGGCTTAGGAGGGATGGTTTCTTGGACACCCTATCCAAGTAATGGACTAAAGAATGTGATAACCCCTACGGTATCACCTGATGTTAAATTATTTAATAATGTTAACATATGGATTAATTAAATAAGGTAATTGTAAATAGATGATTAATATGATATTAAAAAAAATAGAGGAAATATATTTAATATGTAATAAAGGAAAGTGGTATTTAATATTTAATATATTTAAAATATATATATAATAAGGAAGTGTTATTTATTATTTAATATATTTAAAATGTATATATAATAAAGAGTGTTATTTATTATTTATTTATATAATAAAGAAAGTGTTATATACAATAAAGAAAAAGTGTTATTTATTTAATACATTTTAAATAACAAAGTAATACATAATACCTTGCACATATAATGTGATGGACTTTGACGAGCAGGCCCCCCCCCCCCGATCACCCTGCACGAAGTGGTGCGAGGGTAATCGCAGCCCGATTACCACCGCACCCCTTCATGCGAAAGGGGACCCGTGGAGGGGTACAACCCTTCACGGGGTATTAAGGGGAAGACAGCCGCAGTTTGGAAAGGGGGAGGCAGCGGGAAGTATAGCAGAGAGACAAACCACGGAGCATAACTTCTGCTGCGAACAGTCAGGTAAGTGATATAGTATTGTTTATTTACCAATGAATATATAGTAGTTAATACGTTGCTGCTCATTACTATATATACTAATGGACATAGGTAATTAATATGTTAGTGCTATTTACTTTATTTATTACTGAATATAATTAATTAATATGTTAAGGTTCATTACTATATATATATCAATGAATATGTACATATTAATGAATACAAGTAATTCATATCTTAATTTACACATTGAGGAATGAATTTATTAATACAAATGTGATGAATGAAATTAATGAAAATGTAAATACATATATGAATGGCTTGGTTGACAAAGTTCATCCAAGAAGAGACGGATCTGGCCGGTCCCCTCTGAGGACTTGGATGATGAGATGCATCATCCAAGGCAAGGAATTGACATATGGTCTTCTTTGGATGGCTTGGGTGTAAGAAATTACGCCCAAGACAGGAATTGAATTAACCTTAGATTTCCTGGATGGCTTGGGTGTAAGTAGTTACATCCAAGACGGGGATCAAATTAATTTTGATTTCCTGGATGGCTTGGGTGTAAGATAAGAAATTACACCCAAGACAGGAATCGAATTCACTTTCGATTTCCTGGATGGCTTGGGACCAAGATGGGTTCCAAGAAGGCGAGCTTCACAGCCGCCTAAGGATATACCTCTGTATGGCATTTGTATCCTTTTTATTAGATAGGAATTGTAATTATTTTCAATTAAGTATTTCAATGTTAAATTGCAAGTTGGATTAGTAATATATATTTATATATTTGTTGTATTCTAACAATCTGTTTTGCAGGACAGTGATCCCTAACTAGTGGGGACATTACAAAGAAATTGATTAGTAACTGACTTACAAATTGACTTTTTATAATAATCTGATCTCATCTAGGAAATACAATAATCTGATCATATTCAACAAATATAATTGTAACAGTCATTAATATAGCAGATTTGATATCATTTAATATAATTCATATTTTAGTCAAAGTATTATTTCATATATGTTCTCTAATTTTGCTGCAGGAAAACAATATACAAAGGTATGCCTATAAAACCCAATTACTTATTTATAGATTTGGCCAAATTTTGGTTAAATTAAAGTGTAACTAATTAGGGGACATTAAAGGTTGGCCCAATAATCTTCTATGTCTACCTTGTGGATGAACTTATCTCCCTTGATTCTTCCAACTTTCTTATTCAGATCAAACCTTTCTCTTCTTTTGTATGTTGCAAATCGATAGAATGCAAGTTCTTCAACTGTTGTGCTAGCTGCTGCGGCGGATTGGCAAACCTCCAATGTCTTCCCTACGAAAATAGGAAATGACATGCCCGTTCTATTTTTATTCTCCTGGATAGAATCAAATTCCAGAAGCTGTCTCACCACCTCAAGTAATATCATTCTATCTATAGGACTGTTGTGATGTTTTCACACATCGCCCCATTGCAAATGCGGACCCCCACTTTTGCTTTCTGGGTTTAGCCCTTTTGGTTTTGTTGTTAGTCATTTTAGTGTCTTAGCCTTTGCATTGAAGGGATTGAGTCAGGTGGATCTCCTCAAGAGGTCAGGTCAATTGAGTGATTAGGGGTTATTTAGATCATTCCTAGGGTGTTTTTTGTGTACTATCTGATCGCACTTCAAGTTGCTAAATCAAACCTTGGTTGAATGCATGATGTCCTCCTAGGTCCCATCCCTTACATCAAGGACAGAGCGAATTCACCTTAAGAAGTCTGGAATGTCATCCTGATCCTCAAATGTCCTGAAATTTGGCTAAGTCTGGAATGTCATCTTGATCCTGAAATTTGACCAATTCTGGAAAATTGAAGAATCCTCCAAAAACTAGATTTTGCATTTTAACTCCTGGAGGTCCGAAACCACTCTCAAACATCCTGACAATATATATGGAATATAACTTAAAGTAAAGTACTTAAATGTTATATTCCATATATGAATCGCGACGGAGAGTCTAAATGGCAAATTTTGCTCCTGACCCTTCCAAAGGGTCCAGAGCGAAATTTTAAAAAACTCCTTTTGCTCCCAATTTTGTATCAAGCCTAGTGTTGATTGAGGAGGATTGAACTTAGAGGCATCCTTAGGCATGCATTTGAGTAAGTGGTGGTCACAAAATGTGAAGAATTTGTCCTAAAATGCAATTTCGTTCCTGACCCTTCCAAAGGGTCCATAGTGAAATTTCCTTGAACCTCTATTTCCTCCTTGTTCAAGCCAAGATCTTGATTTCTAAGGCATGGTTGGGAAAGAATTGATATGTACTTGCCTTTGAAAAGTGATTTGAGACAAAGAAATTGTGAAAATTGAGCAAAAATGCTAATTTCGCTCCTGACCCTTCCAAAGGGTCCAGAGCGAATTTCACTATAGGGCCTATCCCTAGAAAGGATCTTGAGCGAATTTCATTCTAGTGCCCTCTTGTTGATGATTTAATGTAATGTTCTGGACCTGTACGGTGCACATCAACCGTATGGTGGAAGGGAACACCCGTGTGGTGACTGGGTGGTTGTACGGTAGGAGAGGAAGACTGTACGGTAGGGGATGGAGAGCATGGTGTATGGTGTAAATGCCGTACGGTGGAGTAAGGGGAGGCGTATGGTATAAATAGCCGTACGGTGATGTCAAGCGGTCGTACGGTGGAGCCCAAAAAGGACGTACGGTGGTGAGGAGGGTGCACGGTGTGGCCACAGGAGGTTGTACAGTGGTGAGGGAGGTGTATGGTGGGGCCAAAGAAGGCTGTACGGTGGTGAGAAGGGGAGGGGTGGTAGTACGGTGTGTGGTTGTGAAGATGTAGAGGTACGGTGAGCTTTAGCGGTTGTGTGGTGACCTTCCGGATTAATGGATTCTGAATATTAGGAGTACTCCTTATGCATGTAAACCAGATTAACAGAGAAGCAAAGAAAGTAAACAATGATAAAATTCAAGATTTGCCAGATCCGGAACGACTACAATGATAGAATAGGGTGAGAGGTGAGCCTCACCGAAACTGCAAATACCAAATAGGGAGGGTCTTTCACCTCCGAAATGGCGGATAACAGAACTCCAACAGGAATTCGCACAATAGAGAAAAGATACCAAAAATTCACATACCTACAACTATGATAGACTCGGCCATAAATATGGGCTCCGGGAAACTTCCCGAAGGGTTACAAACGAGCCGACACGACTTGCCTAATCTAATTAAATAAAAGGGCTTGAAAGATTTGTTATTAATTTTGGGGCCTTACAACAAAGTAATTAGATTTATTATTTAATTATATTGGGGACATCAGAGTCCTCCCGGGCCAAAAATTGCTTGCCCTCAAGCAATTGCAGACTTGGATGTTCAAGAATTTGTTCGCCTTCCCAGGTGGCATCTTCGATGGGTAGATTCTTCCATCGTATAAGGAACTCTTTGACTGTGCGTGTTCTCAACCTCTTTTCTCTGATATCGATGATCTTGGCCGGCTCCAAAATTAGTTTCCCTTCTTTGTCGATGGGTTGCAGATCCCTGGACACTGTGACGTGCTGCCCAACGGCCTTCTTCATACATGACACGTGAAAAACATTGTGAATCCGACTCCCCTTAGGAAGCTCCAATTCGTAGGCAACTTCACCCACTCTCCGAACCACCCTGTAGGGTCCATAGAAACGCGGCTTCAGCTTCTCCTTACCACTTGTCTTCGAGGAGGATTGTCTGTTCGGTTGAAGTCAGAGGTAAACCAGATCACCAACGTCAAAATTCCGCTCAATCCGGTGTCGGTCAGCATACATCTTTTGCTGGTTCTGCGCCCTCTGTAGGTTGTCTTTGAGAGATGTCAGGATGTCTAAACTCTCTTGAAGCCAATCTTTGGCCATCGGTGCATGACTGTCTCCCAATGCTAGGTCAACAAATGAAGAAGGTTCATAACTGTACAGTGCTTTGAAAGGTGGCATGCCTATCGACATGTGATAAGTGGTGTTGTAACAGTGTTCACCCAAATGTAACCAACGAACCCAAGCCTTCTGTTGTGTTGAGACATAATTCCTGAGATAACCCTCCAGCCATTTGTTCACAATCTCGGTCTGTCTGTCTACGGATGGTAGCTCGTGTTGGGCGACAGCTCGGTTCCGGCCAACCAAAATAACTCCATCCAGAAGGTACTCAGAAAACGGTATCCCTGTCACTGACTGTGTTTCGCGGTAAACCATGTAGGTGGAAAACCTCACGGAAGAACAACTCGGCTACTTGAACTGCTTGATATCCTGTGGGGATGGCAAAAAAATGTGCATACTTGGTCAATTAGTCAACCATGACAAAAATGCAATCCTTTCCTTGCACTCTGGGGAGTCTCGTAATGAAATCCATCGAGATGCTATCCCATTTCTGGTTGGGAATTGGTAGTGGTTGCAGCAGTCCGGTCTGTAGGTTATGCTCAGATTTGTTCTGTTGACAGGTGGAGCATTCCCGCACATACTGCAGGACGTCGTCCTTAAGCCCCTTCCAGGAAAACCTTTTACGCATCTGTCTGTAGGTTTTTAAGTATCCCGGGTGTCCAACCAAGGGAGAGTCGTGCAATTCCTTCAGAACCCTTTCCTTCATCTTGGATTCGGGTACCAGATAAATTCTGTCCTTGTAATAAATGATGTCGTCAACCACCTTGTATCGGTCATCCTGCACTTGACCATCCATCAGTTCGCAGGCAAAAGTGTTCTTAGAGTATTCAACCAACAGGCATTCCTTCCAATCCGCCAAAATCTAAGATAGAGAACATATGGCAGGCCTTCTTGACAGGGCATCAGCGACCACGTTATTCTTTCCCTTCACATATTCAACGTCGAAATCAAATGCCTAGACTTTGCTCACCCATTTCTGTTGTCGTTCATTCAGATCCCTCTTCTCCAAGAAGTATCGCAAGCTGTTGTGGTCCGTTCGCACAACAAACTTTGCTCCGATGAGGTATTGCCGAAACTTCATCTTTGCATGTATGATGGCGAGCATCTCCTTGTCGTAGATGGAATATAATTGCTCAACTCCCGAGAGCTTCCGGCTCTCAAACGCAATGGGGTAACGGTCTTGCATCAACATCGCTCCAATGCCTTCACCCGAGGCATCACACTCCAGGATGAAAGGGCGAGTGAAGTCTGGTAGTGCCAGAACCGGACACGTACTCATAACTTCTTTTAATTTGTCGAAGGTCTGTTGCGCCTGCGCATTCCAATGAAAGGATCCCTTTGTTTGTCAGATCTGTCAGTGGTGCCCCAAGCTGTGAAAATCCTTTCACAAACCTTCTATAATAACTACACAAACCAAAAAGTCCGCGCAGCTCTGAGAGAGTCTTGGGTGGAGGCCAATCCAAAATGGCTTGAATCCTCTCCTGGTGAACTTGTACCCCCTGGGCGTTGATGACGTGACCCAAGTACAGGACGTCGGTCATTCCAAATTCACATTTGGACCTTTTGGCATACAGTGATTGTGATTCCATAATCCCCAATACTTCATCCAAATGCCCCATATGTTCCTTCCAGGTCTTGTTGTAGATGAGTATGTCATCGAAGAATACCAATAGGAACTTACACAGTTGCTTGTTGAAGATGTGGTTCATGCAGGACTGAAAAGTGGCCGGAGCATTGGTTAATCCAAACGACATGACCAAGAACTCATAGTGTCCGTAATGGCAACGAAAGGCTGTCTTTTCCATATCTTGCTCCCTCATATGGATTTGATGGTACCCGGAACAAAGATCAATCTTGGAGAAATAGATTGCGCCATGTAGTTCGTCCAATAGCTCATCGATCCTGGGAATGGGGTACCTATTCTTTACAGTTTTCTTGTTTAGTGCACGATAATCGACACACATTCTGAGAGTCCCGTCCTTCTTCACTAGTACCACCGAGGACGCAAAGGGGCTAGAATTGGGCCAGATCCATCCCTTATTGAGGAGTTCCTGGATCATTTTCTCTATCTCATCTTTGAACTTCTTCGGGTGGTGATAATGAGTTTTGCTCCCTCCAACTTGATGGTGTGCTCAAACCCTCGGTGTGGGGGTATACCAGGTGGATTATCATCGAAGACCAAACTATGCCCATCCAGATTTGATTGAAGTTCCCCATCCTAATAGTAAGTCGACTGCCCTTTCATAGGTTTTGTTGAGATCAAGCAATGTGTTGCCCAAACTACTTCATCATGTCTGAAGATGGCTTCCATCCTTTTGGCGGAAATCTCCCTTGGGCCACCATTTGACATTCCCCTGGGAACTACCTTCCTGCCATCCACCTCGAATGAGAACTCCATCCTTTTTAAGCTCTGTGTGTACTGGTTGAGGGTCTCCATCCATTGAATGCCCAATATGACATCCGTGTCATTCAAATCCACAACAAAGAAATCATCGGTCACCGTGTAATTTCCCATGGTGATACTCAGTTGCGGAACCAGGTGAGTGCATGATAGGAGATTGCCCCCCGCCACCTTGACATCGAACCCTTCATGTTCCTTCGTACACAAGCCCCTACGGTTGACAAGTGACGAGTTTATGAAGTTGAGCGAGGCTCCACTGTCGAGCATAACAAGAACTCGTTGCCCTTGGAGTGTACCACGTACTCTAAATACACTACACCTTGGGGTACCCACCAGTGTGGCAATGATGCCCCCCTCCGTACCAATGTGGAAATTCTCTCCGCCAGGCTGGTTTCTTCGGCTGATTCTTCCCTTGGGGTTTCACTTTCTTCATGCCCCTCTTCTCCATCAGACATCACTTCAATATAGTGAATCTTTCCTTTGCCCAAACATCGGTGTCCTGGTTCCCATGGTTCTTTGTAGGTGAAACACAACTTCCTTTTGAGTTCCTGTCTTGTGGCTTCATCTAGCGATGACCCCTTTGGATAGGGTTTATTATCCTTTTCCCTCAGAACGAAGGTGGTTTGGTATGTGCAAAACTTTTGGAAAAGGAAGATGTTGCCATGTTACAAGCCTTTTTTATTGCTTCCATGAGCGTGCTAGGGTTGATCCCTTTCACCCAACCTTTCAGTGGTTCCATCAATCCGTCTATGAACAAGACCACCAATCTCCGCTCTGAGATGTTAGTCACCAACACGGAGTCTCTGGAATTCTGTGATGTAACTGTCCACAGATCCCGACTGCTTTAGTTGCGCCAACTCCTTGAAATTGAGTTCTGGGTCCTCCCGTCAAATCGATCTATGAGCTTCTCTGTGAATTCAACATAGGAAGTTATCTGGTCATGGCCAAGAGTGATCATTCCATGATGCCACCATTCATGCGCGACCCCTTCCAGGTGGAGTGCTGCAAACTTGATAGCTTCATCTTCAGGCATCGGGTTGAGTTGGATGTAAGTATATGCTTTTTGAACCCAGGCACGTGCCGAGGTCGCTCCGGCCCCATCAAAGGATGACAGGTTGATCTTACTGACCTTCCGCTTGATGTCATTATTATAGTGTCCATAATGGCCCCGACTTCTGCCGCTCGAGTATTTCATCCGGAGCTCCACATAATCCTTGAAGGATATGTCCCCCTCGAGATTTGCATCCCTCCAATCTTGACTCAACTGTGCTTGCATCTCCTGAAAGGTGGGTTCTTGCTCCCCTCGTGGTGCTTCTGATTTTTGAGGAAAAGTCGGCATCAGCGGCCGTGAATGTGAGCGTTGGACGTTTGACCTTCCCGTGACCGAATCATCGCCCTGCCCATTCTGTTCTCCATTCGTTTTTCCCAAGGCCAATTGTCGTAAGGTTTCCTCCATGATTTGTTGTCGTTGCTCTCCTCTGGTTAGGGTGTCGTTGAGTTGAGCTTGGCTTTTGGTTAGCTCCCTTAATAGTGCCATGACTTCTCTTGTAGGGTCCTGTGGTTCCCCCATTCGATCGGCTGAAAGGTACCTCCTTCTAGTGTACACTTGCATCCACAACACGACAGGCTGGCAAGATCACAAGCTCTGATACCACTGTAATGTTCCGAACCTGTACGATGCAGATCAACCGTATGGTGGAAGGGAACACCCGTGCGGTGATTGGGTGGTCGTACGGTAGGAGAGGAAGACCGTACGGTAGGGGATGGAGAGCACGGTGTACGGTGCAAATGTCGTACAGTGGAGTAAGGGGAGGCGTACGGTATAAATAGCCGTACGGTGATGTCAAGCGGTTGTATGGTGGAGCCCAAAAGGGATGTACGGTGGTGAGGAGGTTGCACGGTGTGGCCACAGGAGGTCGTACGGTGGTGAGGGAGGTGTACGGTGGGGCCAAAGAAGGTTGTACGGTGGTGAGAAGGGGAGGGGGGTTAGTACGGTGTGTGGCTGTGAAGATGCAGAGGTATGGTGAGCTTTAGCGGTTGTGTGGTGACCTTCCGGAGTAATGGATTCTGAATTTGAGGAGTCCTCCTTATGCATGTAAACCAGATTAAAAGAGACGTAGAGAAAGTAAACAATGATAAAATTCAAGATTTGCCAGATCCGGAATGAGTACAATGACAGAATAGGGTGAGAGGTGAGCCTCACCGAAACTGTAAATACCAAATAGGGAGGGTCTTTCACCTCCGAAATGGCGGATAACAGAACTCCAATAGGAATTCGCACAATAGAGAAAAGATACCAAAAATTCGCGTACCTACAACTATGATAGATTCGGCCATAAATATGGGCTCCGGGAAACTTCCCGAAGGGTTACAAACGGGCCGACACGACTTGCCTAATCTAATTAAATAAAAGGGCCCGAAAGATTTGTTATTAAATTTGGGGCCTTACAACAAAGTAATTAGATTTATTATTTAATTATATCGGGGACATCACATTTAAGGTGAGAAATATCATGTTAGAATGAATATATCATGTATACTCAATCATCATTTGTTTGTTTTGCAGATTAATAAAATCAAGATGGAAGAGGATTAGGCTAGGACAAGGAAGACCTATTCAAGTTCCATCATCATCAAGGACACCTCAAAAGCATGGAGGAGGACTCAAGGTGCTTCTAAAATGTTGGAAGACTTCAAGTGTTCAAACAGTAAAACTAACCATCCTCAAAGATCTTCATCCTACCGCATGGAGAAACCACAAGATATCAGACGAAGGATCTTATAACACTTCAAGACTTCCTATCACCATAATGCAAAATCAAGGAGGCTTCATCAAACACACAGGAGTAAAGGGGGTACATCATCCATCAAGTGCACCAAGGACAGAAGAAGACTAACCAAGACACAAACGCCAGACAAGGTGGCATCCCAGTCACTATTCCTCCAGTCAGATAGTTCCACCTTAGCATGTCTAGATTTAATGTACTTGACTCACTAGTGATGGCACAAACTTCGAGGCACCTACCTCTGTTTCCTATTCGTTCTCAAATATTGAATGTAATTTTCTCATTGGCTAAAGGAGTTTGTTTTAACAAACTGTAATTAGGGTTTTCATCTTGTAATCCTAGCCATTGGTCGTAAATCAATCAGAGCCATCAAATTGTAAAGAGCTCCCTATATAAAGCTCTGGCTCTTCATTTGTAAAGGTTAATAGTTGGTTAATAGAGGTTAGAATAGCTAAGAGTTAGTAGCTAGAATAGTGAATAGAACATCAATTAGAGTAGATTAGGAAGAGAGGGCAAGAAATTGCTGCTTTGATTGTAAATGAACTCCATTTTCATTGAAGTTATGGTGAAATGTGTCGTTACTTTGCAATACGCATGGTCTCTTGTCAAATCTTCATTTTAGATGGTGGTTAATTAGATTGAATGAAGGAAGTTATTGAATGCAGTCACGTGGAATCCGCCTAGTCCAAACCACTAGCCTCTTGCTGATTGTAAGTGCGCCCTGCGTGGTCAATTGGCATAGAATGAGCTTAGCTTCAAGTCGTTACACGTCTATTGTTCATGCATTAACTTGAATGGTGTTTAGTGTCTGATAGTGTACGATTTGAACATATTCGAAGCATTCCTTAGAAGATCACACTGAGTTGGTGTTGGATTGTTCAACCTGATGGTGAGACCCAACCCAGGAGGACTCCACCTAGTCGTTCATCCATCTTCTTGCATTCTAGGTCTTAGATTAGATTCTCCATACCCTGCACCTTTTGATATTTATTTATCTTCCAGCCAGTAGATAGGATTCACGTTCCAGCAGATCAGACGCTCAGGCATTCGAATGTAAGTCCCCTTGTGATTCCAGCATAATCACATCACACCATAAGAGCTTATCCACACGTAGAGACCCTATATATAAGAACCTTGGAGTCTTCTTGAATGATCCTTAGGCAAAATCTTCAGCATTCAGGGAAACTTTGTTCAAGAGAGGATAAGATACCTTGGTATTTTATTCCGTGTTCGCATGTGCATGAAAAACACATCAACAGATACCTAGGAAGCCTATAAGGTTCAGATTGAAATCCATGAATTCTTAGGTATGTGAAAGTGGGAAACTGTATGTACCACGATCCATATTTCTCTATCAGCTCTGTTGCCTCCTTGGACAACCTCTTGTGGATCCGGCCTTGCAACATTTGTGTTATGTACATAGTGAGTGGATCATTCACTCTCTTATAATCTTCAATTCGATACATGTTTAGCTGTGGATAGCATTCATAACTCCTGAACTGTCCTTGTCCATTCTTGACTTCACCTTTGCATATCAATTCTTTATAGGTAGCAAATCGTGCAAGCAGGTACACCAAATAGGAAGTCATGGTGAATGACTTGGACCTCTCCACATTCCTGAGCTGAAAATCTAGATTGTCACTTATGATTTTTGACTAATTAATCAGTGTTCCTTTTAGACAATCCTAGATGAATTAGAACATCCATCCATCATATATTGCACCCTGCGACATCCCCATCACTCAGTTAAGCAGGAATACTAAATCACTATATTCATCTTTGAAGTCTGTGCACATGAGTGTCTTGGGAGCCTTGGAATGATGAGTCCTAGGATCGATCATCCACTCCTTGTTCACTACGGTCTTGCACGCATCCATCTTCTTATATCTTTTTTCATATTCATCATTGGTTTTATCTTTCATGTTTGCTCCACGTGAAATTCCAAACACCTCAGCAATCGCATCCTCAACAAGGTAGGCAATGATGGCACCCTTAGGAGTCTTGATCATTCGGGAGTGAGGATCATAACATCGTGCACACTCCGGGATTAGCTCGCTACACTATATGGATTGCGGGAATCCAACGGCTTGATAAATACCGCTCTTCATAATGTTTACATAAGTTGGGGAAGGAATCTGGCTTTCAATTCTGAACATCCGTTGCCGCATTTAGCCCATGTTCAGGAAATGCATGTTCGTGTCTATAATTTCTTTCCATTTGGATGGCATCTTGGATTCTGGATAGAATCCTATCTCAACTATCTTCTGTTGTTCCCTTCACATGCTAATTCCCGACTTCGACATTGCACCTGTATGAAGCAGGAAGTTAGACACTTCGGAAAATTTATCCTGATGAGCATTTTTCAGAATTGAATAAGTTTTGATTTCTTAATGATTTAGACAAGTTTATGGATGGAAATCAAGAATTTAATCCATACTTAAAACGAATTCTGAAAATAGAACGAAAATATGACAAGATTAGGGTATGAAATCTTCATGAAAAATCATTAAAATCATCAATTTTCAGACTTAGCAAAGTCTGAAGACACCTCCTTAAAAATTTTATGAAAATTAGAGTGCAAAGGAGTATACCAGATCAGGAAATGAACTAGGAAAGGTATGAAAAGTAGTGTTTTCACACAAAAGTTGTTTGAGGACACCTTCCCAAGTCAACAATGGCTGCCAACAACTCTGAAGACAACCTGCAACTGTATAAATCAGTCATTAAAATCATGTTGCAATCACGTGTTATGCAAAATTTGTGATGAAAATAAATTTCCCAAGGCAAAAATGAATAAATCTGAGTACGTATGTAAGGCTGGAAGTGAATTTTTAGTTTTCAGACAAGTGTTTTCAGACTTACCAGCACCTCTAGGAATGATAGTAAACTCAGAAAATTGCCAAGAAATGGTGCAAAAATGCACTCCAAGTAAAATCGCCCAAATAAGTAGGTGGCTGGAAATGAATGGTTTATGAGGACAGCCCCTTGACAATGGAGTTTCAGACCTGCAACAACATTAAGAAGGTCTGAAAATGCTCTAAAACACCTCAGAAAACACCTCCAAACAAAATCGCCCAAGTCAGGATTGGTTGTGCAATGAAAAATTAAGTCTGAAAATTAATTACCAGCCAACAATGGAGGTCACACAAGCTGCAATAATGGCATCAAACTCAGATCTGGAAGTTATCACAGCAAGGAATAACAATGGCAGCCACCAAGAATGAAAGAATTACACCAAAAATGGTGCCAAATAAATTCCAAAACAAAATCGCCCCCCTCCAACTATGGCCCCACCTCCCAAAAATCACACAAGTCTGAAAATGGAGTTAAAACTTGCTCCAATGGCTGTCTAAAAATATCGCCTAGGTCTGATTGGGCAGAAAATAACCTCAAATTGCAACTCCAATTTCAAAAATGGTGTCAAAATGACATTCAGCAAAAAATCGCCTAGCTGAAAAAGTCACAATCAAGCATCAAAATGTCTTCAATTCATCACTTAGCAATCACCATCAGCAATTATAATATTATAATATTGCTGCACACCCTCTTTTGAACTTGCTTTTGCCTTGAGTTTTCACCACACAAGCAATGTAGGATAAAACTTTGTTACTTATACTTGCCTGGTGAAAGTCGATTTGCTTCTAGAAGGTGAAAATCATTTAATTTTCATTGCAAATCATTTATTAATTGTTTTTATTTTTTAAATAATTGTCATCACTTTTAAAACAATTAAATTCGGGTCAATTTATTTGAAAGATTTTAAAATTTAGAAAAAAAAAGAGCTCTAGGGGAAAATCGCCCGATGTTGGGATAAAATCCCAACGAAAAGTTTATTAAAAATCATTAAAATGCCATTTAGGGGAAATTCGACCCCTATTAGGATAAAAATCTTAACAAAATTTCATCAAACCTTGCACAAAAGCCTCTAGGAGAAAGTCGATCTATGTCTAGAGAGAAAATTCCAATTCAAACTTGCCACTTAGCACAAAAATTCACCTTGGAGGAAAATTGACCCCAGTTTGGACAGTTATCCGGACCCAAAATCATTAAAATCATCACTTGTGGAAATTCTAAGGTCTGGAATCACTATCCACATAAAAATCCTCAAAATCTTGTAATAAAAGCCCTAGTGGAAAATCGATAGGCATTAGGAATCATCATTTTAGTCCTCATTAAAGTCATCCGTAGTCTTGGCGGAAAATCGTGGGTTGTCAGGAAGATTTCCCACACACAGCCAAATTTTTACCATCCCGGTGGAAAATCACCCCATGTCTGGATAATGAGAGGGGGAAAGAAGAGGTCTATCAGGAATCCAGTGGAAATCCACACCAGTCAGGATTTTGAGTGGGAGAAAATCATGGGTCATCAAGAATGTGGGGGGAAAAGCACCTCCTATTAGGAATTTTGACATTTTGACCCTTAGAACATGGATTTTCATCCGGAATTTAACAGTTTAATTACTCAAAATCATTTGGACACTTAGAATTTTCAATAAAACGCATCAGGACTTAGGGAATTTTACCAAAATTTGAGTGAAACACAAGGAAACCTATTGGGATAAAAGTGCGAAATCAACTAGAATAACTTCCTAGGAGCGAGAAAACAACACCTAAAGGTCCTAAAACACCTTAACACTTAAAAATCACCGACGAGGATGTTCAAAAACACGTTAATGCTCAAAATTTCTACACGTAGACAATCAATAGGATTATTTAAAATCTCAACTTTTATGCACTTGATCCTATAACTTCAAAAACCCTAAACGACATTTAGGCATGATCAAAAATCCGAGACTTGGGCACGAGAACTCAAAGTTGCCCACTATGCTACCAAAACCCTAAATTAACCAACGCAGAAAGCAGGAAAGAGGGGATCCCCGTTTGCAATGGGGCGATGTGTGAAAAGGTCACAACAAATGGTCATCCTCAAGTGTCAGCCTTTATATACGACTATGCGTCTAGATGTCTGCAACCTGGTCTAAGATGCCTTAGCAATGAACAGTCGAGTTGATCTGTCACCATGACTTTTATAGGTAACACACAAGATTGCCATTATCATTTGGTAAGGGGTATAACAAAGGCTATTAAAAAATGGGAAGTTACCACTTTCTTCAACTGTTCAAACTGTAAAATAATTGGGATGCGTGATAAGTTGGGGTACAATGGTGTCATCTATTGGCTTTTTTGAAGACATAGAAATTGGGCTTAAAAAGAGTGAAGGTGCCACTCATTTCTTTTCATATTCATCTAATTCAATAGTGGATTTGTTGGGCAGGTTTGTTTATGCATTGGTGTAGATGTCGTATTTGTTTCATACAAGGCTTAAGGGACATTGAAGGACATGTGATGCACAAGCTTTGTTTTGTTTGAAGGGGTGGATTAGACTTGGCTTGATTCATTGGTGTCAAGAACTGTCAGCAAATATTTATTTCGTTTATGGTGCCATGCAATAGCCTTTGCAGGGCATTAGCTGAAAATCCACGTAATTTTTTTTGCAATCACTAGAATCTTAGCTCTTTTTAATCATCAGGTTCTGATATGGAGAAGGTGAGACCATACGGTACTGGGTGAAGCTTGCGAGGAAAGGTTTTGATTTTATTTACAGAAATTAAGGTTATAATACTTCCATTTGTATGATGCAAATTCTATGGAAATAAAGAATAATATCATTGAGGTCCTCTTTGTAAAATTCTAGTATTAGTTAAACATTATACTGTCTCTATATGTTTGAATGCTGGTCATTCTGTTAAATCATTGATGAAATAAACAACAAAAAGCAAGAGTAGAAAGAATAATGGTAGCATAATTTAATTGACAGATTGACAAAATTTTCATCAAACTCCAGGGGAAATTTTGACCAGCATATTATAGTTGGATCAAAGCTGGTTTTCCTGCCGGTTTGTTGGGAGTTGAGTAAATGTATGCAAACAGATAATTCATATGCAGTTGGTTGAAGGTGCAAACAGGTATTATTTGAGAAGAAGACAGTTTAATCCTGTAGAAAACACAGATTAAGAAAGAGTATCTATTGCAGATTTAGAGATTGAAGAAGAAATCATGGCTGAGAGAGACAAGGATAAAAGGGATCCTCATGAGAATAATAGCACACAACTGATTCTCAATGATATTGATAGGGGACAACAGCAGTTGACTCAGTTGTGTTGTGACGTTTTCACACATCGCCCCAACGTAGTTGTCTTAGCTTAGTCGTCTAGCTTGGCAGTAGTTTTGGTGTCTTTTACCTCTTGCTTGTGAGGGAATGCAATGCCTTTGTTGTTAGGATGTGATCCAGTCAGGCAGTCTAGCTTCAGTCAGGTGCCCCTCTAGGCTGGTTTGGAGTCTTTGCAGCTCTAAGTGTTCACGTGATAAGTGAGAGTCAAGGTAGTCTTTGAGTGGCGCTTCACAGTCCAACCTCTAGGTCAGGTCAAGTTGAGTCTTAAGTGTGATGAACAGTCAAGCAAGCAAGTGGTTATCTTCGGGTTAGAACATAGAATCAAGCAACGATCAAAGAGAGATGATCAATCAAGTGAGATGAAGTGCTTGATGAGGATCAATGAAGGCCAAAGTGATGATGAAAGAGAAAGAAAGCACCAAGTCAACCTTATGAGCAAGTCATTCTACTCTTGGTGAAAGCAATGAAGTGGTCAACTCGAAGTGGAAGTAAGGTAGCATTTATTCCTTCACCTCCTCAAATTGATGACCTTCCTTGCAAGTCTTCCTTCACTCACCAAAATCCACGACCAAGGTAGCATTTATTCCTTCACCCCCTCAAATCCTCGGCCTATGATGCATTCTTACTGGACTTGCTAAGATCCATGACTTGTGGAAGCTCAAAAATTGAAGAGTTTTGAAATGCAATGATGAGTAATCTAAATTCCTTGTTGAGTCATGATGAAAATGCCTTGATGAATGATGATAAAATTCTTTGAAGTAAATTGAGTGAGGAGTTCTTCCCTCACTGCCTCAAATCCATGACCATCCTCAAGAACTTCCTACCCCCCCCCCCCCCTCCAAAATCAATGGACTTCCTAACCAATTTTTCTCCACCTCCTAAAATCGACGGCCATCACCAAAATCTTTCCCTCACTTGCTAGAATCCATGCCACAAACATGAGGATGGCAAGGTTGACTGATGAAGAAAAGAGGAAATGATGAACTAACTTGATCCTTGTTTGATGAATGAAGATCAACGTGATATTGAAAGTGGATGGTGTTGAAATTGGCAAAATTGAGTTGTCATTAAATCTTTCCTTTACTTGCTGAAATCCATGGCCAAGGAGTGACCTTTCCTTGACATACCCAAGTCCACAACAGTAGATGACATTCTTTCCTCATTGCCTCAAATCCGTGGCAGTCATCAGGCTCTTCCTTCACTACCTCAAATCCACGATAGTCCACACAATCTTTCCTTCACTGCCTCAAATCCATGGCAGTCACCAACTTGTCCTTCACTTGCAAAGCTGAGAAATCAGACCAGAAATATCACCATTTCCAGACCTGAAACTTCAGTTTTTCTAGTGAAAAATGTCATTTCTAGATTTTGATGGGCATCATGACCTGAATTTTTTCGTTCTTTCCTTGTTTTTCCAGGTTTGATGCAAGCAAAGCATAGAGGACGTGGAGCATGGAATGAAGAACTTTTCCACAACATGAAAAGGGCAACACTTACAATATCTAGATTCATACTTCAACATGGTGAACCATGGAAGAAACATCTCAACGTAGCGAGTGTAAGGATCAACATAAGGAAATAATTTTACAACTATCATGAATTTCCTCCAAAAATCCAAGAATTGTTGCGAGTAAAACAAGAGAGTAGTCTAAGATGAAGGCTTCAAGTGTAGGGATTCGTGATCAAGGTCAAGAGCAGTCATGATGAAGGATTCTAACTTTGAAAGCTGAGACGTATCATGAAGAAGGACAGGTGAAGATGATCATAGTGAATAAGGTGATGTAATTTGGGAATATCTACCACCATCATCTCATTCATCACAGGCTTGGAAATGTTGAGTATGAGGAGATATTGCCTGAATCACCAACTCTTCTTTGCGATGATCTACAACATGAGCAAGTTGAGGTGGCACCTAGTCATTTTCAACCCAATCACCTCATTCAAAGTCAAGGCATCCAAATTCAATGGACTTGACTCATCCAACGAGAAGGATAACTACCACATGTGGAGGGACAAAGTTCGATGTACCTGTTGTCATTTTATGACACCCTTGGTCCATCAGTGAGAGCCGATCAGAGATATGTTCCATGGACCAGCGCTGCCCCAGTTGATCAAGGAGAAAAGCAATGGCATTATGAAGTGTTGTCTTGTAAGAAGGAAGTTCCTAAGTCTTCCCAACTTCGGTGACCCAGGTCTCTGAAGTTACTCTGGAACCCCCAGGTTCCCAATCTCCTTGTTCTTCAACCCCGGAACTCCGGAACCCCCAGGTTCCCAAGTTCCTTGTTCTTCAACCCCGGAACTCTGGAACCCCCAGGTTCCCAAGTATCTTGTTCTTCAACCCCGGAACTCTGGAACCCCCAGGTTCCCAGGTTCCTTGTTCTTCAACCCCGGAAACCCCAGGTTCCCAAGTTCCCAAGTTCCTTGTTCTTCTACCCCGGAACTCCGGAACCCCTAGGTTCCCAAGTTCCTTGTTCTTCAACCCCGAAACTCCGGAACCCCTAGGTTCCCAAGTCCCTTGTTCTTCTAGCCCGGAACTCTTGAACCCCTAGGTTCTCAAGTACCTTGTTCTTCAACCCCAGAACTTGGGAACCCCCAGGTTCCCAAGTTCCTTGTTCTTCAAGCCTGGAACTCCGGAACGCCTAGGTTCCCGAGTTCCTTGTTCTTCAACTAAGGTGACCCAGGTCCCCGAAGTTCCCCAACTACAGTGACCCAGGTCCTTGAAGTTCCCCAACTACGGTGACCCAGGTCTCTGTAGTCTTCCAAACTTGCTTCTGGCTTGCAACACTTCCGGATGGCGTGATCGATACTCAAGGCTTTAAATGCTCCGACAGTTTTGGTGACTTATGCACTTTTTTTGTGAAGTCACAGGGGTGCATTTAATGTTTTTGGCAAGATTTCCATCAAGGGAGGTACGGGGCCATGCTTGGTGACTTATGTCGTGCTTGACTTTAGAAGGTTAGTCAATCCACCTTCTCAGGATTGCCCTTTGTGGGTATGGCTAGGTTGCTTGCATGTACAAGTCAAGTGCATGCACTTCCTTGCACCTCCAGACTGACATGCAGGGGTCATGATCACCCTTGTAACCATTTTTTCTATATAAAGGCTGCTAAGCCTCATTGTAGAGGGTTCTCTCCCTGTTGGCTTGAGCTATTCTATGCTCTCCCACTTCTCTTGTATTTATCTTGCATTTATGCAACTATAAGTTTGGCCATTGGCCTTATAATTAATTGAAAATCACCATTCTTGCCTTCTTTCAACCTATGTATGCTGTGTATGTTTTCTTACCTTCATTATAGGTGTATGTCTTGTGGCTTTTCTCTCCATATATGCTGTGTTAACTTGTTTTCTGAGTGTGATTTGTGGGAATCCTTCTCCCCTCTTGACACTTAGCGAATTCTAACTTCCATGCATGCATTGGAGTCACTCATGCAACTGAATTTTGTGCATCTCTTGGGTGTTTCAGTTAATTCTTTGTGTCATCTTGGTGGGGAGAGGAACATCTCTTCTTGGTGCATCACCTCCTTCTATTTCCAGCATTCTCTCTTCCCTTTACCTCTGCAAGTTGTTTAGGTAGGCTTAGAAATTAGTTTTAAAGTGTTGAGTTGGCTCAACACCTGCACCTAATTGAAGAAGGAAGCCGGCCTTCTCCGGAGATTCAATCCCTTGTGCAAGGTCCCACACTTCGGGGTTGTTTTCATGTTTCACAAGGTTGTTGAGTTGATAGCTTAGCAAGGGTGCAAGCTTTTGTGATAACAGTACCTAACCGCATCATTCATTGGTCAACATTCAAAGAAGGACGTGTATCCTAAAAAATGTAATTTTATCATTGGTCAAGCATTAAATGTTATGTAATGGGTGTAACAAACCCCAATTCAGGTTTCTATCTTTCAATCTTGGCCATTGATTTGGATTTAATCTTGGCCATGTATTTGTAGTAAAAGCACTATACAAGGCTTGCTCTCCTCATTTGTAAAGGCTAATAGTTGATCAATAGACATTAGATAGTAGATAGCTAGAGTAGAGTAGGAGGAGAAGGCAAAAATTGTTCCCAAATGTGTAAATAAACATCCTTTTCATTGAATTCATGGTGGATAGTGGTGTTTCTTCTACATATTGCATGGTTTCTCATGTTAGATGAAGTTCATTGATTGTGATGGAGTAATGTGTGGATGTTGATAATTCCTTAGTTCATACTGTTTGTGGCTAGATGATTTTCAATTATAGTGCATAGTTAGCCTAAACATCAAGATGTGCTAAGGTGAATTGTGGATGAGTATATTTAAGTTACACTAGTGCATTGGGTATTTGGATGAACGTTCATGATATGAAAACCTTTCATTCCCCTTGGAAGATTGCATCGGTTTGGTGATGTTCCAGTTCCAGACGTTCAAGGAAGGCATTCAAAGTTCTTGAGATCCAATTCAAGTATGAAAGACTTAAAGAATGACATAATCGTCAACAAGGAAAGATATTCCTAGAAGGCGAATTCCCAAACAAGTACATGGAAGGAAGAAAATGATCAAGGAAAGATAATTTTTGCAAAGTTAATCAAAGTTAGAATCTTGATCACAAAATGATGCAAGATGGAATATTCCTCGTGATGAGTCAGTGGGCCCACATGGCGTCCAACATGTTGAGGTGGCACCCCATCACCTTCTTTGGCCAATCAAATGTCTCCCAACTGTCATGACCAAATTCATTGCATTGGCCACCAAGGAAAGGGATAGTGGGTGCCCTATTTTGGGGAATGAGCTATTAAATACTTGATGGAGTGGCGGTTCATTTAAGACATAGTGGTCGCATTCTTGGAATGATGGGTCATTTAATGCAAAGTGGGCGTGATGCCTTATTTAATACTTGAACCACTACTTGGCACCACAAAGGGTTCATTTTTGGACAAACCCTAATTAGGGTTTTGCATCTTGTAATCTTGGCCTTTTATTTCAAATCAATCTTGGCCATTCATTTGTGGGAGGATCTCTATAAAAGGCCTCACCTTCTTAATTGTAATTCATTAGATAGGTAGCTCATTAGAAGTAGAGAGCTCTTGCTCCTTAGAGTAGAAGTAGAATAGGAGAAGATATTGTTGTAAGACTAGGAGAAATAATATTTGATTTCATCGAAGATATGGTGGATTCATGTATATTCAACTTGTTGCATGGTGTTCTTCCAATTTCTGAATTGTTAGATGATGTACTTTGGTTTTAATGGAGAATGCGATGGTGTTTGATGAATTTCCATGGCTCATACTTTTGGCTTCTTATTGATTATACGTTGTAGTGTAAAGTTTGCTTGAGCCTTTTATATGGATGCTTAACTTGAATCAATGAATATGCATTGTTCGTTATGATGGTGTTCATTGTGATATGAAATTTTTTTGCATAACCCTTGGAAGATTGCACTAGTTCTTGTGGAGTTGTAGTTAATCTTGGTGAAGCAGAACTTGGTTTATTTGGAATTCATCCATTAGAGCACTATCCATTGACATCATTGTCCTTAGGAGTAGAGTAGATTCTCTAACCCTTTCCCCTTTAATTTTAGTTCATTTCAGTTGTGTCTGTTTGAAGAAGAAGCATCGCAAGATTGCAATATTCGGTGAAGAAGTTCCAGCCATCACTGTAGAAGAAGTGAAGAACAATTCAAACGTAAGCCCCTTTGTGTTACCAACATATCACAACGACCATTGAGCTTATCCATGTGTTAGGACTTGACAAAGAAGAACCTTGGAGTCACCTATATGATCTTTCACAATCTTAGCCTACACAGGATTTTGCTTAAGAGAGGATAAGATACCTTGGTATTTTATTCTGCGTTGGTGTGGTCATAAAACACCCGTCAACACTTACAAGAAAACAATAGAGGTGATGCATTTGAGCAACATGGGAGAGGTGAAAGTGGTCATTAAGGCCTTGATATGTGTGGTGACATTTGAACTGTTGGTGTTTATTGGCTCAAAGGAGGTAGGGATTATCAATGTTGATAAATGGCTTACTTTTATAATGGTTATGGTTGTGTATGTTTTATGGTTTAATCCCATATCGGTGTTCGACATGTAATGAGCTATGTTTTTTTTGTTGTCTTGATGGGTCTATTCACTATTGTTATAAAGGCGAAATTTTTAGAGAAGATGGTGGTCTTGCCGTGCAGCCTCTTTTTTATTCAGTTGCAATCATGGGTGGTTCAGTTTGTCATGTTTTTTTGGGCAGTTTTGTATGACCTTGGGAGGTGATGAGATAAGGTGAATATGGTTGTAAGTCTTGTGGAAATTTTTTATACAAAGTTGGTCTTTCGTATTGTATACTCATTTGATTAGTTTAATGCGAGTGGGCCCTACCCACAATATGCTGATATAAAAACAAACCAAAAATTGGACACATGGTTTTATAGGGAATCAATACAATTATAGGCCTCCCTTTGGTATTTGTGTCAATGTAATGTTTTCTAGGAAAAAATTTCTCTTTATGTATTGGGTGTATATGAATTGAAATATCCCCTGCTGTTATAGGACTAAAAATGCAAGGGATATCGTCAAACACTTAGCTGACAGCCTGCTGTTCCAAGTCTCAGTCTGTATAACTTGCGTCTTATGCGGTTTCTAGACTGCAGTATAACTTGCGTGTTATGCTGTTTTGACTGTTGCAAGTTTTCAGACTTGTGTTTGGAAGCATAAACCACAAAGAATAATCAAAGGATGACTACCAATCAACACTATAAACCTCTAGGGTGATGGTGCAAGTTGTATTTGTGTTTACCAATGCAATAATAAAAGATTAAGTGCAAGAATCACACACCTACAGCTGGCTGTAATTTAAGCAAACAGTTAGCATGAACCTTGAGACAAAGTACAAATGAGAAACACCTTATTACTCCTTTATTCATGAGGCAATACGTTCATTACAATTCTCTAAACATGTATCCAAAGTCCTAGCAACCAATCACTGAATGCTCAGAAATTCTGAATACACATGGCAGCCATGGAGGTCTGCATTCAACAAGAAATTACAAGGAGAATGATGGCCAAAGGAACCTGATATAAACGCCTTGCCTTGTGATTGAAGAAGCAATCAATATCCAAACTTGGGTGCCTACACATATGCCCAATCGAAGTATTTTTTCAGAATCGCCCCTGCTGCTGATATAAGGTCTGATAACTGTCAATTACCAGCATCAAATTCCTCCTTTCCACTCCTAAAAAGATCGCTGCCTTATCCCAATCAGATCACCATTACTCAATGTAATGTCCCCTAATGAAATCCTCTTATATTCTATCCTAGAATCACAATTTTAGTACATAGAGAGAACAACAGAGGGACATTTATGTCAAATGAAGTTTGGTCTGGAACCTACGCTGTCATTATGTTATATTACATTATCAATGATACTGTCAGCATTATATTATATTAAGATCATTATATACCATATTACACTTATATTATATTAATAGTATTATATTATATTATTCTTATTATTAATATTACCATTGTCTAAAACTCTAAACATTAATCTATCTATAAACTATAAAGGCAGACAGATCTGACATGTGTCAGATCTGGTCTGGCATTATATAAAATTAAACATGACTCCTACGTATTGCAGACTATATTAACATTATTATTGAATTCTGCCTACAGAAATTATCAGGCTTCATATATTAGGCATACGTATTAAGCACATCCCCTATGCATACTACTGAGAATAAGGATGTTACCGCCTGCAACTTAATAACAGTCCTAATTTGAGTTGATCGATGCTGACTACTAATATCTCCTATCTTCCCGTCCTCTCCCCTTGAGAAGGAATGTGATCAGCCTTAAATAGGCCATAATAGGATGTGTGGTGAGGAGTTGTAATGTCCCCTATTAGGTTTAGACCTGTTTAACCATAATTAATCTATTTCTATACGGTTATGACCTAAACTAACTTAAGTAGGAGACAAATCTATCTTAACATGAATGAAATCAGTGTCATTCCACAGTTCAATCAGTAATTCAAATTACCATTTCCATATATTTCTATATATATTTATATTTATTTTCAGATAGTATTATAATATATATTTTACTATAGAGCAGTTCTTATAAAATATTATAATAATTATAATCATTATATTATTTTCTATAATTATATTACTATTTAGTTCTTTCTGATTATACAATTTAATATTGTTATTGGTCTAATCAAACCATATATATATATATATATATTCCCTACAATATCACTTATTAACAATGCCATTTTCTAATCATTAGTCTATCTGGTAGGTGCAAGGGTCGACAGATCTGACGTGCGTCAGATCTGGTCTGCTATTGTATATGGGGTAAGTATGACTGCCTTACGTATTATAGAGTATATTAACATTACTATTAAATCCTTTATAAAAATATTATAGGTTGTATATATATTAAGCACATCCCTGTGCATACCACCAAGAACAAAGATGTTTACTGCCTGATTGGGCCTTTGCGGCCGAATGCTCAAATGATCCAAATTGGATATATTTACAATCCCAGGTTGCCAATATCTATATTCCATCTGATGATTACCCATAATATATATATTCAATTCCCCTTCGATGGAATGAATTCTCCCTTTATATATACTTGCATTCTGCTTTTTCGTTGAGAGTTGTAACCCTTCATTAATGGGTCGTGTTTTTCCAATTATGAACTAATTATGTCTCTTAACATGTGATCAGTGTCTTGATCATTATAATTACTGATAATTAGTTAAAACGTTCCTCTTAATTAAGATATCCATTAGTTTGTAGTTGACTATCGAATTGATATTGATTAAAAGCGCTCAGGTTAAATGCTTGATTATTATTGAATTGATGTATACGAGTTGCTGTTGCATCCCATCGAATACACAGATGTGCTGCCTGTAACTTATAATTAATAAATACTACTCTACCGCTACCTTAAAAAGTATGAAATATCATTGTTTATACAATAATATTAGTTTATTCTATTTGAATATTTCAAGAAAATATTAATTAATAATAATATTTAATAGCTTCAAATCTTCATACATTAATAAATAATATATTAATTAATAATAATAATTGTTTTGTTTAGATTATATATAACGATTTAAGGAGGGGACATGACAGGAGGTGTCTTTCCTTATAACCCTTGCTAATAATTATTTATGATTAACATTTTCTTACGATCTTATCAATGATTGGTTATTTGTTAATGGAGTTTGTTTATCCTCCTTAGGACAGCGATTATTTTAAATTTGATGAAAATGACTAATCACCCCAATAGACAGCTTCTTCTTAAATCGATCTCTTGGATACTAGAGGAACGGACATGCTTATTAAATCAATACTTAAGTGTTTGTTGATGGCTCTTTTTGAGATGTTAATTAATTAATATAATCTAATGTTACTTAATAAAAATAGAATAATAATAATACTATTGATGTATGATATAAATATGTAATATTTCTTTATAATATTTTCAAATATAATATTAATTTATTTTAGTAAATATTTCAAGAATATTAATTAAATAATAATATTTAATAAATAAATAAGTGTTTAATGATTTCAAGTAATCATTTGTTGATATTTATTATATTAATTAATAATAATTACTTCATTTAAGATATATATAATGATCGAGGGGACATGACACTCAATGGCAAGTTTGATGCCAAGATGAAAGTCTAGGAGCAAAATCAATGGTATGAGAGGTCTGATGCAACTTGTCTTCAGATCTGTCTTGGCCACCAAATCCCTCTTATTTCTCCTTCCAAATGCAACTGAGTGAATTGCCTAAGGTCCACAATGATATCGCTGTCATCCAATGTGTGTTGTGATGCTTAAATGATGAAATAGGAACAAAATTGTGGGTTTGGAGGAGGAAACCTGATTTTGTCTCAGACCTACAATTTCGATCAGCAAACTCTTAATTTCCACCTCTAATTGTTTCTCAATAAGATCGCCTGCCTTCTCCAATGAAAATTGTTACACTAAGGGCAACCAATTTGATAATCTGAAAATACCATGAATTCCAACCACCATGAAAATGCAACAAAACTCATTATGCACAATATGGAAGATTGAGTTATCTCCCACTCTTAGCTGCAACCCCTGAGAAGATCTTTCACTCCCTCAGTTATGCTTTTCAATGGGAGTTTTTGTTGATTTTCTTACAATACTAGGAACACAAGAAGATGACCATGCACAGTAACCATAGGGTGTGCTCGATTAACCACAGGCAATGATTCACATTATTGTTGCCCTCCCAACCATAGACGATATACTGTTATTGTCTCCCCCGAGCACGCAAATTATATCTCCAATATATATATATCCAATATGAACAGTGCATACAACACGATAGTGCTGTAGATAATATCGGGTCTTTACAAATCCGCAGTGCAAAGGCCAACACCACTGTAGCTTCCTTGTCCGCAACATGCATCCACCGTATTCACAAATCCGTATGTTGCAGGATCACTGAACAAGCCCATGTTCATTGAGTAGTTGTCGGAGAAGGTGAAAACCTGAGCAGAAGATACACGATGCTGAAGATAATATTGATATGCTTATGTGTCTTGCTGTAGTGAAGACCCGATCTGCATGTATGTCTTTTGATCTGTGTATATATCGCTCTGCCCTTCTTATTTGATAATCTTTCACATCAATCGATTGTATGTCGAATGCAAGAGGAAAGGATCCTCCTTATACATGACATGAAGACTCTTCATGAAGAGTTGGCTTCTTCCAAGATTATCGTGTTTCCTCCAAAGCATCGTGGCCAGCCCTTCATCAAGGGTGACGGACGGGTTAAGCAAGAGGCTCAACTCATCCAAAGGTGGCGGGGAAGAACACTAACCACATTTTGTTAACCGCTTAACAAATATTAATGTATAAGACGCCAAAAATGTCTATGGTTGACAAGCCAAATAGACATTTAGATTGCATGGGTCAATGTGAAGGAGTTCGACCACAGCTACAACATTAACACTCCCTCTTAGCTAGGGAGGAATCCTTCTCATCCTTACATCACTCCATAGTGATGATTTACCACAATAGCTATATGTGAGAGAAAGATATCACCTCACTGTGATATCAAGAGTTATGGCATATCCACAGAAATCATGTCACATGATATCCACCATAAATCTTTTAATGTAATATCCACCATTATGGCTTATCCATAGATATTACTACATGGCATGTCCACGGATTTCACGTCACATGAAATCCACCATGAATATCTCTTTATGTAATATCCACCATTATGGCTTATCCATAGATATTACTACATGGCATGTCCATGGATTTCATGTCACATGAAATCCACCATGAATATCTCTTTATGTAATATCCACCATTATGGCTTGTCCACGGATATCACGTCTCATGATATCCACCATTATGGCATATTCAAGGATATTACTTCATGGCATGTCCACGTATATTACGTCACATAATATCCACCATGAATATCTCTTTATGTAACATCCACCATCATGTCTTATACATGGATATCACGTCTCATGATATCCACCATTATGGTATATCCATAGATATTACTTCTAGAGATATAAACCACTATGACATATCCATAGATATCAAGTCCCATGATATCCATCATAATGGTATGATCGATCAATACCATAAGATTGTCACCTTACGATAATGATCAGATGTACAAGTGTTCACTATTGAGAGATCGTCACCTCACAATAATGTTCACAGGGGCTCATCAAGCACTGAACCAATGTTGTCATGGAGTCACACACATGACACTAATCATGAACCATATCAGATTAATAAGATTTCATAATAAGAGTTTACACTTTAAACATTTTAGAGAATACATTAGTACTATTTAAAACAGATCAATGTTGTTGAGACTCAATCTCAGCTAGGGCTACATTTTCTACCATGCCAAGCTTACCTCGAAAGTACACAAACTTTATTCTGGAGAGAGGCTTGGTAAGAATGTTTGTCGTTTGCTCATCAGTACTAATGTATCTTAACTGAATAGCATTCCTTTCCACCACGTCTCTAACATAGTGATACTTGATCTTCACATGCTTCATTCTGTCATGACACATAGGATTGACAAAAGGCTTTCACACAACTTTGGTTATCACAATGAATAATTGTGGGCTCCAATGATTTACAAACAATCCTGCAAGGAGCTTCTAAGGCCACACTGCGAGCTGCCACACATGCTGCAACACAATGAATCTATCTTGGTTCACACATGAACTGACTAAGAGAACTCACTACAAAGCAGATATATGGTCTGGTGTTGACCAAATACATCAATGATCTAATCAACTGACAATATAGAGTAATCTATTAGATCTGAATTGGAAGCTGACTCGCTCAACTTCTCTAGAATTATATCCATCAGCGTAGACATGGACTTACAGTCCATCATGCCAAATCTCTTCAGGATGTCTATAGTGTACTTCCCCTAACTCAAGAAGATCTCATGCGGTCTTTTGCCAAACTTTCAGTCCAGGAAGTAGTACATAAGGCCAAGATCCTTCATCTCAAATTTAGAGGCTAACTCCCTCTGACACTGAATGATGAGCTTCTCTGCCACAGTGAGAAATAAGTCATCAACATAAAGGACCAAAATCAATGCCTCACCATTAACAACCTTTATGTAAGGTTGGAGTTTGCATCACTATTGGTGAATCCCAAGTTCACCAAGTATCCATCTATCCAGGAATATCACGACCTAAGTAACGGCATAAAACCTTCTAGCCTACACACATGGGACTCCATACATGAATCATAGAGTCCTCTGACTACTGATCAATAGAGAAACCATCTTGACATGGTCCACTCCCTCTGAACAAATATAACCAAGATCCTCGAAAGTCAATTGAAGCAAAACCTCTAGCTGCTTCCTCTGTCACAGAAGCATACCCTTAGAAGTTCACTCCCTCTTACTAGGGGAGCCCTCTTGTCTCGACTTTTCTTTGTAATCCTCGATGTTGCCATTACCTGTACAGATGCCTTAGCAACATTCCTAATGTATTGTTCTTCTTTCTCTGCAAGACCCATCCTCGAGGGCCAAAGAAAAGAACAAGAGCAACTTTTATAGTACATATAGGAATAGTGATAAGAGGCTGACTAAAAGCAAATAAAAGTAATACTCAAGAGATAATAACCAAGAAAAATACTTATCTCATTATCCAAGCTCCATCTGGCTTTGGATAAACTTGTTATGCAAGTAGTATAACAGCAGTCAAGCCTTAACTACTAAGGTCTTCAAGTGTCCCCTGCAATCACACATGCACTTGCACATACACTTGTAATAATCTACTGTTAAACATAGCTCAAAAATTGATAATGATAAATTAGATGTCTTAAATTGTATGCAATCATAGCTAAGGGCTACAAAACTCAACATTACACATGGGCAGTTCTAGTTTCATGAACATGAAGGCAACCATTAGTCCAATACATACAATAGACAAATAACATGAGCATAAGCAATGCACCATATACTATCAAATAAATGTGGTAGTAGGGAGAAGACTTATCTGATCATTTGGTCCTTTCATCCAATGAAGGTCCTGATCTCATATTTCAGTTGTCATAGATAGATACAAATCTGCAGAGTTTCCAAGGCTAAAGATAGACATGTCACTTCTATGAAGAGAATCATCAAAGTCTAGTTGGAAGGAAGTGGCCCGAACTTCCTTCTCATTATTCTTGGCATTGTCCTCAATTATAACCTGTAACCAAGAATCTAAAATGATCTCTATCCCTTTGTCACATCTTTTCACTTTAAGCTCAAGTTCCTCCTCAAGATAGAGGTGATGCACTAACTGTGGCAATGGCTCTTCAGGAACCTGCTCTGATACCATGTTGATTTTCTTACAATACTAGGAACACAAGAAGATGACCATGCACAGTAACCATAGGGTGTGCTCGATTAACCACAGGCAATGATTCACATTATTGTTGCCCTCCCAACCATAGACGATATACTGTTATCGTCTCCCCCGAGCATGTAAATTATATCTCCAATATATATATATCCAATATGAACAGTGCATACAACATGATAGTGCTGTAGATAATATCGGGTCTTTACAAATCCGCAGTGCAAAGGCCAACACCATTGTAGCTTCCTTGTCCGCAACATGCATCCGCCGTATTCACAAATCCGTATGCTGCAGGATCACTGAACAAGCCCATGTTCATTGAGTAGTTGTCGGAGAAGGTGAAAACCTGAGCAGAAGATACACGATGCTGAAGATAATATTGATATGCTTATGTGTCTTGCTGTAGTGAAGACCCGATCTGCATGTATGTCTTTTGATCTGTGTATATATCGCTCTGCCCTTCTTATTTGATAATCTTTCACATCAATCAATTGTATGTCGAATGCAAGAGGAAAGGATCCTCCTTATACCTGACATGAAGACTCTTCATGAAGAGTTGGCTTCTTCCAAGATCATCGTGTTTCCTCCAAAGCATCGTGGCCGACCCTTCATCAAGGGTGACAGACGGGTTAAGCAAGAGGCACAACTCATCCAAAGGTGGCGGGAAAGAATACTAACCACATTTTGTTAACCGCTTAACAAATATTAATGTATAAGACGCCAAAAATGTCTATGGTCGACAAGCCAAATAGACATTTAGATTGCACGGGTCGATGTGAAGGGTTCGACCATAGCTACAACATTAACAGTTTTCGTTCCCAAAGACAAAGATCTGCAGAAACCCCTTGGCTCCACAAAACCCAATCAAAACAAATATCAATTCCTGGCTGCCTTGAAGCTCAACTAGATCTCCCTTTATACTTTTTTTTCAGCTCATCTCTAGAAACTTCTAGAAATAATATTAAAATAATATTATTTCACTTAAGTGACTTTATGATATAATTTTTAATTAAGTCACTTTATTAAATTAATTAAATATAAAGTTGTCTTTTAATTTTTAATTTATTTGATAACTTTATAAATAATTAACTTAATATTATTAATTAAAATAATTAATTAAGCTATCCATGAAAAATAATAATAATTTGGACAACTTAACTAATCAAATTAATTAATTAATTCCTCTCCAAAAAATGGGACATTACATGAATTCTCCCGCTTTCGAAGTATAGTTTTTGGATTTGAAGTATTCTTTGTTTTGAAGTTATCAAGAGACATTTACTAGTATAGATGTGTGCATAGGGATTACTGATTTTCCAGGAACTATAAATATAGTATTGCATGGACAAAATCATACATAAAACAAAATAATATAGGTAGTGGATTTAGTGGTATTTGGATGTGTCCCCTTGGGGTTGGTTTTAGCGACTTTCAGCTATAGGTGGTATGATAAAATGAAATGTTATGTTTTTCTTTTTCATTTCTTGTTTGTGTTTTAGGGGCAAGGTTGGGGTGTTTGTTACATTAGTAGGAGAATGAGGATATGGATAAGGAAATAAGAACTCAGTTGATCTGAAATCAGAATTTGAATGAGGATGTAATTCATTAATCTACAGTGTATGAATTTTCTGTTTTGCTAGTTGGATTTTTATGGTGGGGGCAGGGAGAGAGTATAAGAAAGTAAGGCATGTGAAAACAACTTCCTATGCTAATCTTGAAGGGAGTGATGTATAAAAAACTTAAAAGCTGATCCAAACTTAGTACTAAAGGTAGAGAATGCAATCTTAAATAGATAAACAATTATACTACAACTTAGCAATTTATGTAAATTTTTTTAGTGGGGGGATGGGGGAGAGTGCAAGAAAGCAAGGTACGTGAAATCAACTTCCTACGCTAATCTTGAAGGGAGTGATTATAGAAAACATAAAAGATGATCCAAAATTAGTACAGAAAGTAGAAAAATACAATCTTAAGCAAATAAATAATTATACCATAACAGTGATTTACATGGGGAAAACCATTTTCGGGAGAAAAACTATAGACTCCAAAACTTGTACAGTGTGTTATCAAATCTGAAAGAAGATTATAATACGTTTGCAATGCAAAGTTTTACAGGAGTATTTGACTAGCAATAAACTTGGAAGAATTTCGGCAACATTCCAACAACACTTACGTACCTGCAAATTCTCATATGAAATCTGCTAGTTTATAGACAAAAGAAGAAGCTAGGAAACCATAAATGGTTTTCAAAATCAAATTTTACAAAATGCCCAGAAGATGGTGCCACTCAACTTGTTGTGTCATATAATCTCAAAATAGGCACCATATGACAAATAATAAAGCATGTCATAGCTGGTCATGATTTCTAAGTAACCCCTCCTATTCTTAGCTCTTACACATCAGAAGATACTGTCATAACTTGTCATAGAATCCCACTAAAGAGAGGCACTTCAAATCTGCTATATTTAACCACCTTATGGTGACTTACAATTTGTTAAAGTACCGACACATGGCATTATATGACTTACTCAAATTCCAATGCCTCATTTCAGGTGAAGCATAAATAATAGTTAAAATACAATATTAAATGTCATATAATTAATGGGAAAATGTCATATTGTAAAATAATTAAATTGGGTCCTTGCAAAGGTGGAGACACTTTAATTCCCAACAAAGAGATTCTATGGGGAAGCAAGGACAGCTTAGATTACTCGTGCTGTTATACTTTCAATACTCTTGACTTGTCTTGTCTATTCTTTGACTCTGAGCTTTATTGTATGTCAATAATTGTAGAAATTTCATTTTCCCCAAAAGATATTGAGTGGAACATCAATCAGACAAAAATATTAGTACCTGAAGATCACAAATTAGGTTGCTAATTACATCCTTTCATGCTGTTTTTCATACATCTGAAATTGTTGTATATAATGACAGGTTCACAAAGCAGTTACAAAAGATGGCATTGATGTTGCTGTGAAGATACAGTATCCTGGTGTTGCAAACAGTATAGATAGTGATATTGAAAATGTTAGACGGCTTTTGGATTACACTAATCTCATTCCAAAGGGGCTTTTCCTTGACCAAGCTATGAAGGTATGATTGCTGTAAGGTAGAAAGCCAGCCCATACTGTTTGATGAAGGGATGCCGAATTATGGCTTTTCAGTTCTCTTGCACTTCTGTTTCCTTGTCTTAAAAGGAAATTGTTTTCTGAGTAATTTTGTGCTCAAAATGTTTGTTGATATCCATCTTTTCGGTGGTGATGATAGGCTCCTATCTGTTGTCACCATCACTTGAATTTTCCTGTCAATTTCAATGAGCATCTGTGAACTTAAAGCTGGTGGCTCTTTCTTTGATCATGTTAAATATGCTAAGGAACCAATTATTAGTTTATAGATATTGGATTCCGTATAAAAACAAAACTCTATAGGAATGTGTTTTTTAATTGGTTCAGATTCATGGTGTGCGCCATTCAATGCTGATTTCATAACATATTATTCATCTCAAGCCCAGCCCAAGAGAGTACTATTTAGGTTGAACCTGATTTAATCAATAAAATTTACAATGATTGAAAAGTCAAAGAGAGAAATTTTATAGATCATATAGTGTTTTTGAGATATAAAACTATTGTCAGCAAAAGAGTGATTGATTCCTGCTTGATATCATTTCAGGAACCTCCATATTGGTAACAAATCTAAAACTGACAAGGGTCAATTTAGCTTCTGCACTTGCAAATTAGTCTTTCCTACCAGACATTTATGAGCCATTTGCACTATAACTTGACATTCAAATAATTTCTGGAGAAACTCAGGAAAACTATGAGAAGAAACTAATACAAAACTGTTAAAAGAAACAAAGTAGGTTGCTTTCCCTGCCATTGGACTGGCTGTCATCCTCAGCATCTGCAGAGTGGACTATCTCGACAGTTTGTTCTAGGAATCACTCAGAGGAGTGAGAATCAAGGTAAGGCATTCTCAATTTAAAGCTGATTATTCTCAAATGTGTGCCTTTCACTAATTAGAAATTCCTCATAAAAAATATTGGTTTCATTCTGGCAGAAGTATTCCTTTCAAATTTTCTTGATAAAACTATTGAGGGAAAATATTTAAATCTTATTTTCTCCTATTGCCAAAAGATCAATAACAATTGCCATGGATTGTTCTTTTAGGTGTCAATGCCAAAGACCAACTCAACCAAGCTGTGTTTGACTTGGCTGTTATAAGTTTAAAAAAGCTTCCCAGGCAGGATAGTCATTTATCTTGAATAAGCTGGATATCTGAGTATCTGAATATCTTCCTGTGACTTCTGATCATCTAGACTACATTTGGTTTTGTTCATTGAAGGACCTAATTGTCTGTAGAATCTCTAGAGTGCTTGTGATAAGCATACTGCTTTGTGTATCTTTCCCTTTTTTGCCTTGTCATTTGAGGACTTGATATCTTGTCTGGTCATTCCTCTTGAAGTGATAGGCCTTAATCTGATGATCTATGGCTCTGCATTTAAAGAAAACATAAATAAGTTGTTAAGGAAAAGATACCTGCATTTATTTACTTCTTTTCATGGCTTTAGTTTTCTCGTGTATTTAAAAAAAAATGATTTGATGTAGTAACATTTAACACATTACTGACATAACAAAATGAAAAAGGAAAAGGAAATGCCTAAGTTCTAAAATCTGAAATACTGGAGGAAAAAGGAAAGATGAATTGAATTTTAACTTTCCTTTCACTTCCTTGTACACTACCATTTCTTGAAATTTATTAGTTTCCAGCTATTTCATATATATACCTACTCGAGTACCCCAACCATTCCTGTTTAGAGAAACTGTCTTTCTCGTGGTTTCCAAGTACCCATCATTGATATTCTGCCACATTGATTTTGGTGAAACTACAATTGACTACATCCCCAGCAACAGAAAAAAAAGGAGCTGATATAAATTTGTAGTATTGGTTGGAGTCGGTCTATTGTATCTATGCGAGAGAGTGTGCCTTCCAAAAACGGGTTGCCTTAATAGAGAGTTTCCATTCTGATACAGCCGTTTTTGTCTTCATTTATCCCATTAAGTGTATTTACTATTTTCTATTTTCACAATGTTGGGTTGCTTATGTTGAGGTGGTTTCAAGTATGTTGGGTTGCTTATTTTTGAGACGGTTTCAAGTGCTTTTTTCTCCTTGATCTTGCTTCCAATTTTCAACTTTTCAGCTTGATGACAAATATGACTTATTTAGGTTTGTTTGTAATAATTTGATTTTTTCCTGTAAAGCTATATAACAAATAATATGTGGGAAGTATGGAATAGGTGGATATAGTAAAAACAAATGTAGTACTCCTAATATTATCATTATGATTCGAGGAAGAATCTTTACCTTTTGTTTATGTTGCTTATGACTCCATCATGTATTTGTCATCCTAATGATTGGTGCATTTAGGTTGAAGTCTCTATGCCCAATTCTTAATGACCTATGTTTTGTGAAGGAAGCACAGCTTGCATATTCTTAGGTATTTCCCAAGTTGGAAGCTGATATGTTCAGTGGGATAGGCTTCTAATTGAATACTTCAACATTCGTTCCCATAATCTCTCTTCTACCAAATGCAAGTACTCGTATTCCTCTTTGGTCAAAGCAGTTTATAGGTTATTGCAGAATTGGATGAACTAAAAATTTAAACTGAAAACTGGTTATTTTCTCCTGCATTTTTACTGTACTAAAACTGAAAATATTTTACGTTTCATGATTGAAGTTATTAGAACCTTGGTGGAAGCCTTAAAATAACTTTTTTCCATGCAATGATCACTTGTGGATTCAAACTATATTTTGGTAGCTATTACATTCTCTTTCTTGATGAAGCTTATCAGTTTTGATTTTGATCTCAGACTATCTATTTTTTGTTCAACTCAGATTATCTTGTGCCTTAGCATCATATAATTAAAAGAATTTTTAGATTACTTATTGATACATTTAGTAAAACCTTTTGATCAGAGGCGTGAGCATATTGTACCAAAAAATGTTTAATGAATTAAGGAATATTATGTCTATAATGAATGTATGAAACATATTCATGATGCAACATTTGTATCCTGTAGAAAAATACAGACAAAGATTAATTGACTGGGTTGTAGGTGGCAAAATCAGAACTTGCCAGGGAGTGTGACTATGAGTTGGAAGCGGCAAACCAAAAGCGCTTTCGTGAATTGATGTCTGGAATAGATGGCTTTTATGTTCCTTTTGTCATAGATGAGATTTCCAGTAAGAGAGTTTTATCAACAGAGCTTGTTCAAGGTATTGACATATAATGCCATAAAACATTTATTTTTTGCAATTGTAAAGCTGTACAATTTAGGTTTTTGACGGTTTTCTATGTAAATATGATGGCCTCTACTTATGCATATGAGGAAAACCTTAATCAACCATGTTCTTCTAGGCAATACAGTTAACTTAGTGAATTTAGTAAGTGTAATTTAATTATATTTGGCAGACCTTTCTCAAATTTTTAAAATATTATTGCGTTTTCCTTTGTTGAACACTTCTGATCCAATGAAACAATTCTTTATCATATTTAGCGATTTTCGTGGGATTACATTTTAAAAGACAACTAACTATTGGGCACCTAACTTTCCATTTGCAAGAGTAGTGTGATATTCAGGGACAACTTTTTCTTTTCAAAAAACTATGAAGTTCTGCTTTAGAGTTTGTAATCTTCAGAGTTATTAAGCTGTGCCTTTAATGCTTTCTTAATAATAGAATATATGTTTGTGATGGTCATAATGGTAATTATCATAGTCTCAATGTTACACATCTAATTTGATCCTTCCATCTATCTGTTTGTATGCAGGTATCAATCTATCTATATTATCAGTCTATCTATCCATCTTATCGATCTTATTTATATGCCTATCAATCTACCTTATCTCTCTATATGTAAGAGAGGAAGCATCTTATATTACATAATTATGATGGATGCCTATTAAGAAAGCTTCTTTACCCTCAATGGCATTTCTTTAAGTGAACATGCAAAGGATAGAGCATCTATTCTTGATTTATTGCACAAATATTCTTTTTCTTTTTTGATGTTGCAGTAAAACACACATATATTAGAAACTAAAATTCTCTATCTCATAGCTACAAACTTGCTTTTCAAATGTGTGTGGCTTCAAGTTTAGAGGGGCTGACCTCATCTTTGAGATATGTTAATTGCAGCTTGTTATTTCCCCCCAGCATCATCTCCTTTTGTCTATCAATACATCTTATCTATCTTATTTATATATCTGACTATTGATCTATCTTAGCCATAGTTTGCAAACCTGGACTCAGAGAGCACTTGGCAAGCCAAAAATTTCCAACTCGGAAAAACTAAACTTTAAGAAGTACTTAAATTGTTTTAAACATATTTTTTGCAAAATTCAATTACAAAATGCAGTCCAGAAAACCATGAGGAAATGTTTTCTATTAGATTTGATTCTTGAATACAAATGAATTACAAAATTGCATCATGTTGTGGAGATAGATATAAAAGCTAATTGATAACTATAATGAATTTATGATGATGGTCTTTGAAAATCATCATTATAAATTGCATATCTAGGCAAGTAAAAAACTACAGGTTTTTAACAATTTCCTCTTTGTTCGTTCTAGTGAAAAAAACTGATGGTAGAAGGTTTAGTCAGCACATTCAGTTGTGGCTCCTTTCTTGGCATAGAAGATTCTGCTTGTTGCTCCACCTTGTTGCTAGATGGCAATAATGCCTTTGCCATATCATGTCATCCAATAGCAATCCAATCTCCTCTGCTTATGCTACAGCCACATCCTCCATAGCTTGCCTATTGAAATCAGCAATCTCATCCTCTATAAACATGGAGGGCTCATTGTCGTGCATGGTCTAGTCACCATAGGGATCGATCTCATTCAAATACATAGATTGCTCTAATTTGTCCTCAACCTTTCTTGTGTGAAGCTAAAGGGTGTATTTCACAAAAAAAGCGTTAGTGAGGTGTTCTTGAGTCAACTTATTATGCGTCTTCATGTGAATGGCATCAAGCAAACTCTAGTTTAAAGTAAAATTGAAGTTTGAAGCTACCTTGACAATCTTTAAAGCTATCTTGGAAAAGATATCATCAAAAGTTCTTTTTGCAGTCCTCTTTCCATCAACATTCTTTGAATATGTTCAGTCTAGCCATTGTTGAATTGACAACATCTACTTCAAGGGAGTCAATAAACTAGAAATAATTTGCAATGGTTGGCAATTGTTGCAAACCTCGTGGCACTCAATTGCACAAGCTCTTTCCCGTTGGTGTGATCTCTCATTAAGTTAAGAACCCACAGGTGATTATAATTATATTTTGTTATATTTCTCACATCTTCTACAATCTGTTTCACCCAATCAATTTTGCCTAACACAAGGGGTCCAAAAGTGTATTGGATACCTCTTGAAATAATGTTGTACCCACCACGTATGTTGTTGCATTGTCAATAACAACTTGCACAACATTTTGTATGCCCACCTCTAAACAATCTTCTCCAACATCAGGCTCAAAGTTTCTGTTTGAACAGTTCTTTCCATTTGTCCACCAATTTGAAAGAATTGTGCATCCAAACCTTTTCTATTGTTTCTTTTGATCTTCCACAATTTATTTTGCATTTAAAATAGCATCTTGGATCAACATGCCTCTAAATTTTCTTGGAGAGGGCACCGTGTACCCTTTCTTTGCAACTGTCATTGCTGTGACCAAATACTCCTGATATGGACTCCTTTGTGCGTGCCTTATCTCTTTGTGCACCTCCTTGTTCCACCTTCTAGCTTCTAATGAAGGTTGTTATAGTACCAAAAAATTGTGCATACCTTATTTGCTTTGTGTGCCTTGTTCTACCTTGTAGCTTGCAATGAAGGTTGTGTTGCATGTACATTTCTAGGCACAAAAAAGCCTTGTCACTAAGCTCTACTCAAGTTGGATGAGCTGGATGTGCCACATATGTGTGGACCATGACTAGAGCCCACAATGTTTGTTGTATCTACATTGGATTCTGTTGGCAAATTACGAGCAATGATTGCTTATGCCTTGGCCCTTCTCAATTTCTTTTCATCTAAAAAATGTAAGAAGTGTCATCATCTCTTGTTCCCTCTTATGGGGCCGCTACATATGGCTTGGAATCACAATTAGGAATACATGAAAGATGGTATTTGGGGCGATTGATACCTCCAATAAATCTTCTTCAAGCACTAGGTACAAATCGCATTCCCCACTATTGGTCCCATTCTTACATATTTCCAAGCAAGGTCATAGCATCCTGGGGGATTAGTTCCAACGAGATGCCTTCCAATTGTTGAGTGCAAACTTGATGTAGAGTCCAATGCCATTGTATGCTATCTTGCAATGTTGATAAAAACATAAAAATAGTGCTTAAAAAAAGATAACAATTCGAGTATGATTCAATTTTTATTTTTCTAATGTAAAATTTACATGCATTTGAAAAATTTAAATGTAATATAGTAATATGGTAATTGGATTAATGAGTTTTCCAGAAATAACATCTTTTAAACCTAATAAAGAATAAACCTTATATCCAGAAAAAATATAATTTTTTAAAAAATGATCCAAATCAATGTATATCATTTATATTTACACAAATTGAGTCAATTCAGTGCAATAAAATATGTAAATTTTACATGCTAAAAATTAGAAATAATTTATAAATTTATATATACGACGAAAAAGAAAAAAAAAATTACCCTGATGCAAATTTGAAATTCCAGAATATTGTTCTTGAAATCTCCTAAAAAATTGTTCCAATTTGCTCTAGGATGCTCTAATGTTTTTGTGAGTGTTCAACATGGGGTCTTAAAGGCAAAAATTGTGTTTTTCCATGTTTGGCAAGTGTTTTCTTCTGTGGCAAGTTAACTGGTCAGATTTGTCAAAAAAAATTGTTGAGTTTTAGAAAGAAATTCAGTGTCGAAATTTGGCAATTACTCAGTGATAGGAAAAACTTGCGAGTTCTTGGTGACTTGCCAAGTTTGTAGTCTACTGATCCTATCTATCTATATGTTAAGAGAAATTCTGATTTTGAGTTTAATATGATGTGAAAGGTTGTGACCCTTGCAAAGGGCAGGCATGACCAAGGGAGGGTGACTCTCCCTCAAATTGGAGGTTATAAGGGGAGAGGGTTTCATTTGAAGAGGATTGTTAAGGAAGATTGTGACCATTCTTTAAGGACAGCAACTTCCAAAAGTTGTCTCACTTGAAAGAGACATGAAGATATAAAAGGCAGAAGACCGCGATGGAAGGAACCATTAAGCAATCATTTCAAGGAACATCAAACCTCATAAGGAGGAAACAATATCCAGCAAATAGACCAAGCCATCAAGGGAAGAATAATACTTTCAGCAGCAAAAGAGAATAGAACAGTCTTCAGAAATCAAGCACATAAATCAACTCAGGAATCTCTATATGTTGCAGACATTGGCGATCTTCTCCATTTATGTTATGCATGAGATGAGTGCTTAGTGTATGCATGATGAAGATATTATCTAGCATGTAATTCCTTATGTGTTTGGCATATATAATAATATAATATGCATATGTCTTCAATAAGTCTGTTTGTAAAACCCATAATGTATAGAAGGGAGGAGGTGTAAGGAAGGGGGAAATCATGAGGATTGCCATCTAGGTAGGATACCTCGAGTGGATGTCCATGTTGCTTGCCATTGGGACCAAGATGGCCAAAGCTCTGTGCTTGGACTTAGATAGGACAATCGAGGAACCTCCATTATGACCTCCTCTTTGACTCTATAATGATGGCTATTAATCTTAGGAGATGAAGCATGGATAGGGAAAGCATGCACAAGCACCCCACTAGGCAGGATACCTTGAGTGGATGTCCATGTTGCCTTCCATCGGGGCCAGGAGGGCCAAAGTTCCGCACTTGGGCTTAGTGTGGGAAGGCTTCAGGTGGACCTATCATGCTTCTTCCCCCAAACCCTAATGTTTTTGAATATATATATATATTTCTTATGATTGCAGGATTCAAATCCAAGATCACATTAACTAAAAAGATATTTACTTGGTAAGATGTAACCCTAACCCTAATTTGTTGGAAATGTGATTCTAGGGCAAATTAGGAAGGGAACATTACATTTCTATAGCAGATTTTAAAACTTTGTTGTAATAGCTTTATGCGAGCTTTGAGAGCTAGTAGAATGAGCAATGATTATGGTAAGAGCCAAAAACTAAAATTTGCTTAGCTAAAAGAGGTTTCTAGGATAATATGATACGTCGAGCTTAAAATATAGGATATATGCATCAAACCATCATCAACTTAGAAAATAGGAACCAATCACCAAATAGGCCAAATCCAAGAAAACTAATCATTAACCATTTATTGGGACACAAAGAATGGTCATAGGTGATGCCACCATTGATTATAATCAAAATTGTGTGGCATTGCAAAGCAAATATTGTGAAATTTTGGAAAAATTAGTGTTGATGCTGTTGATGTCCTTAGAAGGCAAGTGTTAGGTTTGAGGGGAAGCATGCTTTAGGAATGTATAGGTTTGCACAACGCAGAAATGATCATCAATTTAACATAATCATAAAATAAGTAGCACATTTGCCCTCAAAGCAAGAGAAATCACCTATGAAAAAGCAAGTTGGTAAAGCACTTAGAAGAAAGGATCAAAATGGGATACTATATTGTTGATGGTACTTGAAAAAGGGCCAAAACTAGGGAACAAGATGCTCTTAGGGAAAAGATAAATGCTGAAGGAGAAGAGAATTTTGTTACTTTCAGGGTCATCAATAATCTAAGTTGTTGTTGTGAGCCCTAGATTGCCATGATCTTGTCAATTAGTTGGGATATTTTAAGCTGCAGTATGCAGAGTTTGGAGGGACAGATTGAGTAAGCAGGGAGAATGTATTTCGATTCTCAGCAATGGGATGATTGGTCTCAGTGGTGACAAGACATGTAAACTAAGCAAAATCTTTGACCATGGATACTGAATAGAAAACCCAAAAGACCAAGGCTCAATTATGAGGAAAGCACACACATGCAGAAGAAAACAAACAATTAGGGCAAAAACAGTGTGCCTGTATTGAAATTCTCAAGATCACGAGACTTAGTGAGGCCCATATCCAATCGATGGTCATGGTCAATGGATCTGGAAATCAGTGTTAGAGATAGCCACCAAAGGCAGTATCCCTGTTGCAAGAAGCAAATGATATTTATAAGCAGAGATGTTTTGTCCTAACTTTCCATTAGATGAAATGAGGAGGGCATGTTAGGAGTTTTGAGGTAATGTCTAAAAAAAGTTCCAAGAGGAGGCCAAGAAATCTGATAGAATTTATAGAGGTGTGTGTGAAGAGACATTGTAATGTCCCCACTTTGAAATAAAATTTAATAAAAAATGATAATAATAAAATTAAAATATTTAAAATTAAATTAAAATATAAAATAATATAATTAAATATGATTAATTAAAAATTAATTAAGTTAATGAAAAGTCAGAAGACATGAAAGGAAAAGTTGTGACTCCCTCAACAATGAGATATAAAAGGGAGAAGAGAACCTCATATGAGAGGGGGGATAATTTGGAAATGAGAAGTGCAGATCTAATTTAAATAATAAGTGCAGATCTGATTATGAGAGGTTGTGTCCCTTTCAAAGGGCAGAAATAATGAAGAGTTGCACTCTATCAAAGGGAATGGTGAAAGGGTGTGTCTCGTGTGAAAGGGCATACATGATGAAGAGGTGTGACCTCTCCCTCAATTGGGAGATATAAAGGAAAGGAATCAAAAGCATCTAGTAAGAGCACCATGGATCAGATCAGATCAGAACTGTTATTAAGTTACAGGCACTAACATCCTTGTTCTTGGTGGTATGCATGGGGATGTGTTTAATAAGTATCCTTGACATATGAAGCCCAATAATGTTCTTATGCAGAATTAATAGTAATACTAATATGGACTGCAATATGTATGATAGTCATACTTAATTTCATATACATATTCATAATACATAAGAAATATATATACTTATAGTCTAAATCATGTTATTACTTTCTGTATTTAAGAAGATGGGATTGAGATGTTCTAAAGAGGGGCAGTCTAAATCCAATCAATAGGTTAAGTCCCAAGATAGGGTGGGGATCAGCGACCAATAAGCCTTGAGGGTATAGACCCAAGATAGGTAAGGGCTTGGATTTGTAAACTTTGAGGGAACCTATTGTAGTTGGTCTCTAAGCGCTTTGGTAACATATGTAAACCCTTCTCCCCTAAAACTTAAGTAGTAGCAGGTTTTGATATCTATATTAAGAACTATGAATAATGAAATTAATTAGCTAATGAGGAAAATAGACAAGCACTTGTTAATAACTTATTGAAGAAAATCTATCAATTTTAGTATATTTAAATAGATCAGGTAGGGGACATTACAAATGGTATCAGAGCCTTGATCTTGTCATCCTGCAGGGTAAACATGAATCAATAAAACATTCTAGTTGATAAGAAAGAAACTAACTATACATGTATTTGCGTGTATGCTTTGTGTTTGTATATATCCATGTGTATGCTCCGTGTTTGGTTCATGCCTGATGTTTCCAGCACTTTCATTACATGTGTGTTTCCAATACCATTTCATATTGGGAGTCATTTTGAACACTCCATGATCATTGCTTGAGGACAAGCAATCTTGGGTGGGGCAGATTGTAATGTCCCCACTTTGAAATGAAATTTAATAAAAAATGATAATAATAAAATGAAAATATTTAAAATTAAATTAAAATATAAAATAATATAATTAAATGTGATTAATTAAAAATTAATTAAGTTAATGAAAAATCAAAAGACATGAAAGGAAAAGTTGTGACTCCCTCAACAGCGAGATATAAGAGGGAGAAGAGAACCTCATATGAGAGCGGGGATAATTTGGAAATGAGAAGTGCAGATCTAATTTAAATAATAAGTGCAGATCTGATTATGAGAGGTTGTGTCCCTTTCAAAGGGCAGAAATAATGAAGAGTTGCACTCTATCAAAGGGAATGGTGAAAGGGTGTGTCTCTTGCCAAAGGGCATACATGATGAAGAGGTGTGACCTCTCCCTCACATTGAGAGATATAAAGGAAAGGAATCAAAAGCATCTAGTAAGAGCACCATGGATTAGATTAGATCAGAACTGTTATTAAGTTACAGGCAGTAACATCCTTGTTCTTGGTGGTATGCATGGGGATGTGTTTAATAAGTATCCTTGATATATGAAGCTCAATAATGTTCTTATGCAGAATTAATAGTAATACTAACATGGACTGCAATATGTATGATAGTCATACTTAATTTCATATACATATTCATAATACATAAGAAATATATATACTTATAGTCTAAATCAAGTTATTACTTTCTGTATTTAAGAAGATGGGATTGAGATGTTCCAAAGAGGGGCAGTCTAAATCCAAGCAATAGGTTAAGTCCCAAGATAGGGTGGGGATCAGCGACCAATAAGCCTTGAGGGTATAGACCCAAGATAGGTAAGGGCTTGGATCTGTAAACTTTGAGGGAACTTATTGTAGTTGGTCTTTAAGCGCTTTGGTAACATATGTAAACCCTTCTCCCTTAAAACTGAAGTAGTAGCAGGGTTTGATATCTATATTAAGAACTATGAATAATGAAATTATTCAGCTAATGAGGAAAATAGACAAGCACTTGTTAATAACTTATTGAAAAAAATCTATCAATTTTAGTATATTTAAATAGATCAGGTAGGGGACATTACAGACATTAGCAGTGCACAATAGTGTTTAGAAGACCTAAGATATGGTTCTTAGCATTGAACAATGCAAACAACAAAGAACCCGTTGATGTGTCTTTTATACACGATCAAACACAGAATAAAATACCCAAATGTACCTTATCCTCTCTTGAACAAAGTTTCCCCGAATGTTGAAGATTTCGCCTAAGGATCAATCGAGGCAACTCCAAGGTTCTAGTATGTAGGTTCTCTACATGTGGATAAGCACTAATGTTCGTTGTGTTTGCTGTTTCATCAAGGGGCCTTACGTACTTTCTATGAAAGCTGGTTCTTGCAACTACTTAACCAATGAGGAACTGGATTTCCCTAATACTAACTCATGTTTCAAAAAAAGGACAAAAGATAAGGGATTAGAGAGGGCTATGCTAAACTAAGCCTATGAATGACTTAAATGAAGGGCAATCTTCGTGAAACTCTACCAATCTCAGTATTGCCATAGAACAACAACTCTACTGGAATTAGTGCGATCTTCTAAGGGAATTCAAAGATTTTCAAATCATTCATGAACATAGATACTATCAATAGGATACATATCAATATTCGAGTAATGATTGAACCCTAAACAATTTCAATATCTCCAGTTGACCACACAGGGCACACTTACAATCAGTAAGAGGCTAGTGGTTTGGACTATAAGCTTCACTAAAAGATGAAGCACAACATTTATCACTCAATTTAACTCTAACATCTAAATACTATCTCCAATAAAAAGTGATTCAAGAAGATAAACAACCATGTAAGAAGCCACAAAGATTGCAATAAAACACCATAATTTCAATGTTTCGTTAATCTCATAGCAAAATATAACAACAATTGCTCAACTTTCTCTCTTCACCAAATTTGTATTCTCTATGAATAACTACTACTTTTCTTCTGCTAATAACCTCATTCTTCTTAACCCCCTACAAATGAATTGAGTGAGAGCTTATATAGCATTCTCAAATACAATGAATGGCCCAGATTTAAAGAAGATCAAAGGCTTAGATTTTGACACCTAAACCCTAATTAGGGTTTGTTACAAAAATAACCCTATTTAGATAAGCATTATCATAACATAGACAATAGAAATTGGCATGAATAACGAGGAAGCATCCTCCAATAGGGATTGAATCGCCACATCATTTCATAACAACTTTTCATCTAGAATTTTGTTCCCTTTTCCTTGTTCCTTTCTGGCATATTCAATGAATTTGGATGTAATCCCTTCAATCTCTGCAATGGGAATCTAAGGCAGGCTCTTCATTCGCTCTTCCAAGTGAAGGACCTCATCAAAGGCCGCAAGAAGAGTCATCTCCCATCCGTGCTCCAACTCTTTTGTTTTCTCAATCAGGAACATAGTAGTATACATCTGATCTCGCTGCTCTTCTGAGATTATGCTATCTTCTCTACAAAAGATGACCTTGATCCTGTCCTCCAATTCTTGGATATCCACATCTGTTTCAATCTCTATCCTTCTATCAAGGATTGCACATAGTACATCAAACACCTTATCCTGAATAGGATGGATAGTGTCCTCAACTCGGCTGCACCTACTATTGATGTCCTTGAAAAGAACCTCCTTCATTTGGAGCAAGGTTGACCATTGTAGGAGATTACGGGTTCCACCATTAACTATCTTTTCTTGTGCTAAAACCTGTCTTGATGTCTTCCTTACCATTTGCAATACTGGGATGGTAATATCTCTAATGTGAGTGAATGCATCGACAATTACCACTAGATTATGAATGATCTCAAGGACTTGGATGGCCCTGTGGATTGTTTTCATCATTCTTCCAACAAATTCCTTGGCTACCATGTAGGATCTATCAATCCATGTATCCATGAGTTGGGCTGAGTTCTTCATCTTTTCTGCCTGATTTATTGACTCAAGAGGGAGTGCCTGCAAGGGTGAGACTATTGGATCTTGCTGCCCTAATGGCTCATTAAGTTGGCTAAAATAATCCCTCCAAGCATTGATCCCCTTTTCCAACCTTTTATTCTTATCTATCTCTTCTTTTAGCTTATCATTGACTGCCCTCACTGAATCAGTCACATCTTCCATGGCTTGCTCAGAGGTAAGTGGACCAAGATCAAATGTCTCTAAATCATACTCTTCTACCATGATCTCATCATCATACTTGTCCACCGCTGGTGTAGCTATCTGTATCTTTGTGGAGCCTATATCATCTCTAATCACCTTAGATATCTTTGTAGCTTTCTTCTTTTCAATCCCCTCTTGAGACTTGCTTAGAAGACTTTCCAAATCAAATACTTGATCCTCTTCTTCAACCACAACTTCCCTTGTAAGTCTTTCTCTGAGCCAATCTGGAATGGAAGATTTTCCTTCTTTTACTTGCACTTCCTCAGGCAGTGGCCGCTCGCCTCTAAAAGGAGATGTCGCTTCATCATCATTTCTTTTTTCTTGCTGATCATTATCACAAACTTGGAGAGGAAGAGATTGACTTGATGATTGTTGAAGTGTCTTTCCTTTGTCTTGTTTATCATTCTGTACTGTGGACTCCATAGACTCATCTATCTCATACACCTTCTCTCTTTGATCCTCTCCTTGACTTACCTTTTTTTCATGTCTAGAAGAAGTACTAGAGTGATGATCAGGATTCGCCTTTTGTTTCTTCTTGGACGATTCTCTCTTTTCAGGTCCCTCCTTTCTCTTCGACCCCTTAGAATGAGAAGTGTTCTCACTTGCACTCGCTTCTCCTCCTTTCGTTCTTGTTTCTAAGCTGAATGTCATAGCTATGTTTTGTTCCTTCAACTTTTGATGCTGGACATCCACCCATCTGCGAGTACAACTCAAGACTGGATCCATCAATGCTCTCAAGTCCGTGACCTCTTGCTCATCCCAATCAATCTTCACTTCTTTATCTTCTTTCTCATAGGAAGATTGATGATATCGGCCACTGTCTTGTGCCTGATCTGCTACTCTATAGATCTTACATTTCCTAATGAGATCGAGGGATAATCGAGAGTGCATCTTTCTTTTTACCTCTACATCATCCTGAACATTCATCTAGAAGTCTTCTACTTGAAATACATGCTTGTACTTCTTCCTGACTATTTCTTCTATATGACCATTAAGATCAAAATTATCTCTCGAAGCAAAAGATGTGAATGAGTAGAGAGATAGCTTCTTTTCTGCATCTTCAGCTGCTTGAGAATTAGGACAAACTTCAATTGAATTTCCAAGTGAAATGGGTATAGGGATACCATTCTCATGCTTATGTCTTGATGCCTTAGCACAAGCTGCCAACTGTCTAGTCACTTCAAGTAATATTACTCTATCCTAGGATACCTTGGCAACATATAAGGAGTTGAAGGACATCCATGAATTTTGATGTAGGTGAATTTAGGAAATTGAATGAACCATGCACCATGTTTTTTCACAAGCTCTTGTGCCTCTTGAGACAATCGTTGGTGAATTCCTCCTTGTAGTGTCTTGGTGATATGCATTGTGAAAGTATCGTTGACTAGCTTGTAGTAATTCTTAGGTGGATGATGCAATTGGGCATAAGAATCACATACTCTTATCTCTCTGGGCCCTTTCCCAACAACTCCTCTGTGTGGTAGTTCCGCATACTCAAAACATCTGGCTAGAGAATATATAACATATGAGCTCATGTGGAATGACTTAGTAGGGACTGACCTCCTCAATTACACATCTAGGTTGTTACTTATAATCCTGGCCCAATTGAACATCCCTTTCCCTTGAACGATCACTTGTATAAAGAAGAATATCCACTTGTCGAAAAAGAATGCTTGAGAGGCACCTATAATTCGATTAAGCATGGTTATCAAGTCTCTAAATTCTTCTTGGAAATCAATTCTGTGAGGGGTATTAGGTATGTTATTTAGGCGAGGCCTACTCTTGAGCAACCAATTCTTATTGACGAAATTTAGACAAGTATCAGGATCATCTTCATCGATAGACTTGGCTCCTTCTAGGCTCTTGTAGATCATATCGCTCTGCTCTGGAAGATGAAAAGCTTCACTTATAGCTCCCTCTGAGAGATAGGTGAGGATAGTCCCATCTTTGGCCACAATTGTCCTTGAATGCGAATCATAGTGCCTGGCACATTCGATCATTAGCTCATGACATCTGATTGTGGGAGGGAAACTTGCTGCCTTGATGATTCCACTCTCGATTATCTTCTTGGCTATGGATGATGGCTTGCCGATATAGGGTGCTTCTTGAAACTTCTTCACATTGAAGTTTCCTAAGTTGGTGTCTCCAATATTGCTCCACTTGGACGTGATCCTCGTCTCCAAGTCGTCACTCCTTTGATCTTCCTTAATGAGGGCTTGCCGAGTAGAGGATCCGCTTGCCTTGGGGTTTGCCATTTATCACTTACATAGATACCTTAAGTTAGTGTTTTAAAGGGACAGGTCACAAAGATGATTAAATCAAGACCTTAAAAAAAAGCAGCTATGCCTATACTATGAACTTCAATTTGAAAATGAAAATGGTAAGCCTTTAAAATTATGAATTTTCAAATTGATATCACATATGAATCAAGCTATATCATGAAGACCTAACTTTACAAAAATAATCTTCATTGAAGTAAATCAGATCTTCATCCAAATTTAGACATTGAACATACCTCAATCTTGATCTTTGAGCTTTGAAAGGAATGAACCTGAAAAGAGGGGTAAATAATGTTTTTCTATTGAATTTACCTCCTTCCTAAATGCTGTTCAAAGAAGTTCGCTCTCCTAAAAGCTTCAGGTCTGCACCTTAAGTAAATCAAATTCACCCTCGGAGGATTGCTGATCTTCTAGTTCGTCCTTGAGAGGATCAGGCCTGAGATTAAAAGTGTTGAATCTGCCTGGATCTGCCTTAATATGATATGTCTTTTGCCTTCTCAATCACCAATCCACTCAATAAAATCTGCCTTTGAAATTTGTTTTGATAAGTTCAGCTACTACTGTTCCCTCTCCCTTTTGATTTCGCCCTTTGGGGATTCAAACCTGAAATTTGCTTCCTAATTGCTGGAATTCACTTCTTCAAATGTGCTCCTCAAATTCGCTCTAAGGAAGAAATCGTTTGAGTGAATGATTAATGCTTTTAGGATCCACTCTCCTTTATAGGCGCCTTCACCCCTCATCTAAAAAGGCCGACTTTGCTATATATATATTTTTTATCATTACACCTTCTTGAGCTGGCCGACTTTGTATTAAAATTTTAAAAAAAATGCTTTGGCGCCAAAGGGTGAATATTTGAAATTTTGAATCTAGCAAGTGTTTAATTTAGGCGAATTTGCTTCCTTAGTTGCTCAAAATAAGGTTTGATTATCAATTTGAGTGAGGAATAAAGTGTTTTGAGGAATAAAGTGTTTTGAGGAAATTCGCTCTTGTACCTTTGAAAGGGACAAGAGCGAACTAGAGGTATGAGGCTTGGACAAGCATTAAAACACTTTAACATCACCTTCATCCATGTTGTTCTACCCTTGGGGCTTGCTTGGAAGACATCTTGGAGATCTCCTTGCGCAAATTTTGATGTTCAAAGGCAACTATAAGCAAACTTGTTTGTGTATCCTTGGAAGGACAGGTCCTATTGAGGAAATTTCGCTCTAGACCCTTTGAGAGGGTCAAGAGCGAATTTTACTTTCCTAGACTCAATTTACACTCAACTTGCCTTGGACTTGTCTTTTCACCCTTACCTTATCAAGATCAAGTCAATTCTCCTTCAAAAACTCTTGGGAATGAATTAGTTTTAAGGTTTGAGCAAAGTATAATGCTTTATGAAGAAATTCGCTCTAGACCCTTTGGAAGGGTCAGGAGCGAGTTTGCTTTTCTAGGCTCAATTCACATGCCTTTTCATTTAGGTTTGTTTTAGACTTGATTTTTGAATCTCTCCCTTGCCATGCATGACATAATGTTTCTAGTGAAGAACTAGGTCATTTGGGGAATTTAGCTTTGGACCCTTTGAGAAGGTTAGGAGCTTAGATAAATTTCGCTCTGGACCCTTTGGAAGGGTCAGGAGCGAAATTTGCAATTATGCTCAATTCCTTCACATTTAGTGATCATGACCTACTCAAATGCATGCCCAAGGGTGCCTCTAAGTTCAATCAACCTCAATTAAATCTTTGGAACCTAAGCTTGATGCAAAGAAGGGAGATCTAAGGAAATTCGCTCTGGACCCTTTGGAAGGGTTAGGAGCAAAATTTGAGGAATTAGCCTTAGATATCATTCAAACATTCAACACTTCACCCTCATTCACATTGCTCTCACCTTAGGACATGCTAACAAATTATCTCAAGGAGGTGCCCAGTTCAAAAATATGGATCAAAAGGACATCTTAACAATTTCGCTTAGGTACCTTTGGAAGGTACATGACCTCAAAAGGAATTTCGCTTTGGACCCTTTGGAAGGGTCAGGAGCAAAATTTGCTTTTTGGCTCAAATTCCTCATTCAATATTGTTGCAACTCATTCCAATGGCATGGATCGATCATTCTTCATTCAATTGAAGCCTGGAAGCAAGAGTTATAGCCCAAGTTAGGACCAAGAGAGGTTCTTAAGAGAATTCGTTCTGGACCCTTTGGAAGGGTCAGGAGCGAAATTCTTCTTTAGGCTCAAATTCTAAACTCTACCTCAAATTTTCAAATCTATTTCTCATAATTTCATCTCTCCAAACTTGCCCTTGCTAGCCTTCGTCGTTCATGCCCACACTTCGATTACTTGCTTCATCACATCAACTCAGACTGCACAGGAGACCCTTGACAAAACTTTGGCCTAGCCACTTCACAACTTGACCCATACCCCTGACTCATTTGGACTCAAACTCTCAAGACTTCCTCTACAAAATATACATTCTCCGAATTTCTAAGGCAAGGTCTTGTTAAAATTTACATTAGGGTTTTAGGCAGAGAATAATGACTTCCCCAAGCTTACGCTAGACTTGGCCCTAAAAGAAACCCTAGGCAAGCTCTACGAAGGAAACCCTAACTTACGTAACCTAGGCCATCACTAACTCACTCAAAACACCAAACAAGCAGAGAAAAGCTAAGCAAAGAGAAAGCAAGACCCAAAAAGAGAGGGGGTCCCCTTTTTGATGGGGCGATGTGTGAAATGGTCACAACAGAACCCTAGGCCAAAAAGCAGTCACATGGACCAAAGGGGGATTCACTATGACTTGAAGGATCTGGCTTTGGGTAAACTTATAGGTAACCAAAGCTTTGTAGCACTTAGTTGCAATTTATGTGGTAAGCTTGAATCTACCAAGAAACTTGTCAGGATTTTTCTAAAGCCCAGGAAGCTTTATTTTGGGAAAAAAACCTTCTATTGCTTCTTTCATTTACTCTTTATTGTTTAAGTTTGCAGTTTGCACTGCTACTAATGAACATGTTTGGATTGTCAGTTTCAGCAAAGTTTTACATTTGATTAGAATTGGACAAGTATTTTTTGTAGGACCCTTGTTGCAGTATTATTGTGAAACCATGCTACTGACATTTGTTTTTGGTGCTGATAGACTGTTGTGATGGCCAATTTGCCCTGTACATTCATGGGCAAACAAATAAGGTGGTAACCAAGCTTGATCACCAGCAAAAAATGGTGACATAAGGGCACACAATGTTCTCTCAACAAGGTTTTCTTGAAAGTGCCCACCGGCCAATATCAGAGGCCCACTAGAGCCATTATAGGTTTCATAAGAGCCAATCTTGTATGTGCCTAAGAAGCAGTGTAGTATCTCTCAATATAATATAAGTGACAGACTCACATCCCTATAAATGGTAATTTCTGCTTAATCCCATTAGCAACCTGGAAAACCAATTAGCAGTAAGATTTGATTTGCAATGATTGTACCATTGATGTGCATTTTATAGATTCAACATCATTTAATATTGAGAGTGCTGATTTTATGCTGCCAACAGGATGGATCCCGAATTGTCATAGGAGTGTTAAGATCTGTTGATTGGATTCCACCACTTTGTTGTAGTTATGATTTTGGACTCCTGCTTTCTATCGTTATGGCAGTTATACATGTTTTTGTGCACTTGGCTCTCTGATTGTAGGGCAAATCTTTGTCTGAAATTAAGAATCTTTAGTGTTTTTATTGTACCAGTTTGTATGTTGCTCATGAATTCAATTTTATTTATTTCATTTGGTACACTATAGGTTGCCAATTTATGTATTGTGTTAAGGATTTTTTCTATATTGCATCATTAATAGATATTGTTGCCTTATTGATAAAAACAAAACAGAAGAAACCTAAAATTTTAAATTACTGCCTTCATTATTTTATGTGTATTTTAATTTTTTATGCAATATTAGCCAAATGATTGTCTCATCAGTATTGTTTTGCCTGCATTGTATCTGAAGCTTTAGGTTTTAATTATATTGCCTTCTTGCAGGAATGAGTATTGAAAAGGTTGCGCAACTAAATAAGGAGACACGTAATCATGTGGGGAGAAAGTTACTAGAATTGACGCTTAAAGAGCTCTTTGTTTTTCGTTTTATGCAGGTTATCTCAGCCCCTTTTTTTCTAATGCAGTACAAAGTACTATAATGTGAAACTCTATGTAGCTTATTGTAGAACACAGAAGTTCTACTGAGAAGGGGGGGTGAATCAGTAGTACACAAAACTTTAATCTTTCTTAACAACTTTAAACTTTTACCAAGCTTTAATCTGAAAACTGAGACATAAAAAAGGCAACAACAGAAATTGAGAAAGGTGCAACTACAAGAACATGAAGCACAAGATTTTATGCGGAAACCCAATGTGGGAAAACCACGGTGAGAAATGCTGCTAGGATCTATTGTCCTAATCCGGCCTCACAATCAAAACTTCTCTTACACTTTTTAGGGCACCAACCCAAGGAATCTCCAAATTCCCTCTGAGAGCACCAACTCTCTATAAATTTCTTTAAGAGAACAGCAATTCTCCAAATATTCAAAGTCTAGAGGACCAATTCTTAGACCAAATTCCAGAATCAAATCAATTACAGAGCATATTCATTTACAGTTTCAGTTTCATCATTAAAACATATCATGCATCAAGTTGATTCCAACAGTCTGAGACAAAAAGAAATATTAATATACTGAATCCTTATATCTGATGTTTCTGAATGAATGCATAATATTATATTGAAACTAGGCCTGAAATAGTTTTTTCTGAATATCTAAAAATCTGCAAATTACTTCTTCTGATGCTGCTGCAAATACTGAAACTTGATCTCAGAAAAAACGTTTTGTGAAGAACATATAAACCTCTGTCCATCACTGAAACTCAACTTCAGAAAAACTGTTTTGTGAGGAACATATAAACCTTTGTGAATAATTCTGAATATATAAAAAATAACCAGTCTTATAAACACTAGTCACTGCTCTATAAAAATGAAGATCTGAATTAAAAATAATCAATGAAACCGAACCTTCCTTGCTTCAAATATCTGTCTCAGTCAAACATTTATAATGCAGAATTCTTCCATTCAGTTTACCAGGGTAGCATTCAAACTTTCTTGATGCTTTGTCAAGTTATTTTTTTATCAGCACACTCACAATATATGTATTTGTTTTAACTCAGTCTTACATGTATTTTCCTTTCATCAACACCACATTTTTCATCAACCCCATGCATTAATAAATAGAGTTTGCTTTATCTCTAGACAACAGTTGTAAAGTGGTTTATAACTGTTTTTAGTTACAACTGAAGATAGTTATCAGTTGCAACCAACTTTAACCTTCCTTTATCATTAATGATTTGTGAGATATGTTAATACAAAAAAACCACGTAACTTCCAACAATGGAAGTTAGTTTTACTGCCCAAATAAAGACGTCTGATTCTTAGAAGTATTCATATTTATGTTTGTCTGCACCCAACGTATAATCTCTGCTTGCTTTGTCATTCTTTGCTCTGCCCACTGTACAATCACGAACCTCTCTGTTTTCTGTGATAGACCCAATCAAGTTTGTCAATCACAGTAAGAAATATGTGTGTTCCAAAATTCAATATTTGAAGTTGTTTGATAAAAAACAAAAGCATCGTCTTAAAGAAGGTACTGACAGATTGAATTTTATTGAATGTGACCAGGTATGACTTTGACATCAATGCCAAAACACCAGGGTAGTCTAACACTTATGCAATTGATTCTTGTAAAAAGAAGCTTTATTAGCATTCTGTGCATTTCACCAATGACTACTTATGCTGACAATGCAAGTTTTAGAATTTGATCACATACACTTTGCCGAAGGATTATTAACAAGCTAGTCTTCATTATGTATTTATGTTCTGGGATTCTATCAAACTTGAATAATTTCTCCAAAAGTTTCTACTGAGATGTTACTTGTCCTCAAAGTTGCAGGCAGGCACGCTTCCTACTCCCTAGGACACACATCCACACCAAAGATGGGTATGTACTATGTAGATGTCTCCAGTCATAGGAGACGTTCTGCCCACTTCCACGATCATCTACCTGTTGTGCGAATCGCACACCCATCCCCGTCTTGGACAGGGACCCCCCAGTTTGTGCCTTTCTGTCCTGTCCTGAAATTTGGCTAAGTCTGGAATTTCCTGATCCTGAAATTTGGCTAAGTTTGGAAACTGAGGAAACCTCCAAAAACTAGAATTTGCAATATAACTCCTAGAGGTCTGAAACCACTCTCAAACATCCTGAAAGTATATATGGAATATAACTTAAAGTATAAGAAAGGATATGTCTTTCTCCTTTCTCCTTTCTTATACTTAAATGTTATATTCCATATGCTCAATTTCGGACCTAGAAGCCAAAAGTTGAAAAAGTTAAAAGTTGCCAAACGACCCTCAAGGTCCGAAATCACTTAAGTTTTCCATTTTCGGACCCTGGGGAGCAAAAAGGAAGAAACGCGAAGTATTTAAAAAGGGACGCACTTGGTCCGAAAATCGTAAAAGTGCCCCCCACCTCCGAAAATCACTAACTGCTTATGTTTTCGGACCCTTTCGACCAAAATAAAAAAACGCGAAATGTTTCCAAAGGCGTTAAAATTCCGAAAAACACTTGGAAGCTTGTTTTCGGACCCTAGCTCCAAAATGAAAGGTAAAAGGAAATCGCAAAAGTGCCCCCTACAGCTCTGAAAGTATTCCCAATTCGCCAAAAGCGCTTCAAGCCCCGAAAATCACTTTTAAGTGTCCATTTTCGGACCCTAGGACAAAATTAGAAAATGTGAAATAGTGCGAAATGTTTCGAAAAACTCCTCCAGCTCCGAAGTTCGCTTTACAACCCCAAATTCGGACCCCTGCTCCGAAATTTGGAAGTGCATCGATTTCGCAAAAAAAGGTCCAAATGGTCCAAAGTCTTCTTAAAATTGGCAAAAGTGTTTCAAGGTCCGAAACTTCAGATAGAAGGTTAAAATCGCGAAAACTCAGAAATTTGTAAAAATGCCTTAAAACCCCCGAAATTTGCAAACACGTTTATAGATCCGAAGTTTTACAAAGGGGCATTTAGGTCCGAAATTTCTATAGGTTTCAAAAACGTTGGGAGCTCCGAAATTTGTTTAAATTCGCAAAATATGCTTCAAAACGCTGAAAGCTCCAGAAGGTTAAAATCGCGAAAATACCTTTGGGCACCAAAACGTTAAAACCTCCAAAAAATCCGAACTTCACTTTAAGATTCGCAAAAATGTTAAATGGTCCGAAATTCTGGGCAAGTTGTAAAGCGCCAAATGGCCCGAAGTTTTCTTTTAAATTCCAAAAATGCCAGAAGGTCCGAAAATGCTTAGAAGGTTTGTAAGAAACCCCAAGAGCTCCGAATTTCACTTAAGATGCCAATTTCGGACCCTAGGGGGCTAAATTGGAGAATATGATGAAATTTCAAAAACGTTTAAGTTCTCCAAACCTCCATAATCACGCCATAAACCCATTTAAAACGTCCAAGACTCTAAAGGTAAAATCACGCAGAAGTAAAAGACCAAGGATTAGATTTCACAATCGAAGAGAAAGAGAAGCATTTTCAAGATACATCTCACAAAGAGCTTCTCAAGCCAGACGTCGTAATTAAATTTAATGTTTGTTAAAATTAAATTATTTAATTTTTCAAATTAATTTAATTAAGTGAAATTGGTTGATCGCAGGACATCATCGAAGAACCAGGAGAAAGACCTGAAACGCAAATCAAGGAAGGATCGCAATTCAAGGCCAGGCGCTAAAGATTGGAAAAGAAAAGATGCAAGAGCGCGAGAACAACCGAGCATTGGGAACCGTGCCGTTGAACAAAGATGAAGTCCACCGGCGAAATTGGAGGCAGAAGGCAAAAGAACACTCAGTCTATGCGTTCTCAAGAAAGTGCACAGCTGGATTTAATTCAAGGAATTGAATTCCTAAAAAGCTGAAACTGCTTTATTGTAAACTGCCTATGGGTCCCGTGCAAGATATTTTTGTGGATAACTATTCCCAACCACCAAGAAGGTTGGATAGACTCAAATTAAAGCCAAAAGTGGCAGGTAGTTGAGATATTTGTTGGTTGGATAACTGAGAATTAATTCGGCATGGGTCAAAGCTGTCAGCTTCTGGAAGACAGATCAGGGCCCTTGGATGCAGTCCATCCTAGCCTTCGGTTCAAAATTGTAATATCTATAAAAGGCAAAGGCCTTTCTTTTGTAAAGGGTTAGAGATTGTTAGAGAGTTAGGCAGTGAGATAATCAGAGCTTGTTAGATAGTTAGATTTTAGAGGTTAGAATAGGTTAGATCTTAGCAGTAGCATAGAGATGCTGCAGAAATTGTTGTAATAGGTAGTTGAAATCAATATATAAACATTGATTTGGTGTTTATTGTCTTGTTTTCATCCTGTTTGCATGGTTTCTTTCAGCATTTTAGATAGATCTTTCTATTTTGGGTGTGCAGGTATTTGATAGATTCGGGCTCATACCACTGAGGATATGCTGATTGTGTATCCTTTTGTGTGGTTAACCTGAGCCTTCGATTGTGCTTAGTTCAATTGCAGGTGTCCATCTGAGCTGCGCTAGAATTGGGTGCTTAGCCGTGCGTCTCCAATCTGAAAATCTTCCAAGTTCCTTTGAAGATTGCACCGTTCCTGCAAGGTTGTGAGCCATTCTGGCCAAGCAGGAATTGGTTATGTGGAATCCGTCTACCCGCATACCCGTGTTGTTAGTTTTAGATCTCCTAAACCTTTCCTTTTGCTCTTTATTGCGTAATTCGAGAATCACAGCAGACTAGCTTGTTGCAAATCGTAAGTCCCCTTGTGTTTCCAGCAAAAAACACATCAAGCCACTGAGAGATCCCGCAGTCAAGACCTGACAAAAGAAACCTTGAGGTAGTCTCCTTTGATCAAACTTAGAAAATAGCATTAGAGACTTCCTTATCTCAAGAGAGAGTAGGATAATTAGTCGGCTATTCTATTTTGCGTTGGCCGTATGGAGTTTGCAGCAATGCGATTTCATCCACGTCAACACTACCTTAAAAAAACCCTGAATTAGTTGCACCTTGTAACAATACAGCACCTAAAACTTTTAAAGTGGTGTATGCTGCTGTTGTTTTAGTCACAACAAGCACTAGAGATTGAAACAGTGGAGTAGCAGAAGTAATCTAAAGTTTGCAGGGGACAGTGTTTCACAGTTTGCAGAGCCATAACTATCAAACGATACAAAACATATAGGCTAGGATGATGCTTTTTCCAGCAATGTTTGTATGCCCCCATGAATAAGCCTGCTGTCTGCATGTCTACACAGGAATAGGCCTGCTGTTTGTATGGAATGGTGTACATACACTCTAAACTCTCTGGAATGGATCTACACTTTACATGTTGGGAAATTTGAGACACTTTAGTGAATGCCTGTGAAGTTATGCCTACCACGTATGCTATGTTTTATGTTTATGTTTATCATTTTATATTATTATCTATACATTTATTATGTTTTTTTATTTTTTAAATTTCGGTATTTTAATTTATAAAATTTTAGGTTTTTGATTCCATAATTTAAAGCTTTCACATTGATTCAATAATGTGGTGTCCCCATCCTTGACAACACACCATTGGTATCTCACATGCTCCATCAATTTTGTGAAGTCTCTAAAAAGAGACAAAATCAAAGAAAAGATAGACGATAGTGACCAAAGGTGAATGGGATATTAGACGCATCTTTCATAAGGGACAGCTCTGTTGATGAATAAGCAAAGACAACGATCATCTACAAAGAAGAAAGTCAGCGGTAAAATCATATGAATAATATATCCAGTGTAATGCCACAATCTGCAATATTTAGTATTAAGTGATTACGATTGGCGATTAAGAATAAAGCACTGTTTGTTATGAAGTAAATATGCATTAATTATGGAAAGGAGCGAGGAGCATCGTACACCGATCTGTATTTAAGAGAAGTAATAAGGAGAGGGTGCGATTGCATACATTCAAGATATCAAAATATTAAGGTTGACTAATGCTTCTCCATATTGGCGGAACCGTAAGATAATTAGTTGTTAAGACAGTGATTGGAGTAATTAAATACTAAACAGCGATTATCATGAGACAAACTGTTGGCTATGAATAGATGCAACTCTTAATGTTGCAAGTTATATATTGGAGATCAATTCCACTTCAGCAGGTTTGTGAGTTTATATTTTATTTTCTTTATCCAGTTTGGATTGCTCTTCTGAGAGCAGTTGCCTTTGGCACATCAGGTTGCATGCATCCAAGTTCATTAATCAGAAATAGAACCATCTTTGTTGCAAGTATATATCTCCAGATCAAAAATAGCAACCTATAACTATAACTGATACCATCATATTCATAATTGCATAAGTATATCGACATATTAGATATAACAAAGACATAAGTGGACATCGATTGCATACTTGTTGTGACCATTTCACACATCGCCCCATCGCAAATGGGGACCCCCTCTTTTTGCTTGTTTTTCGTTCGTTTCCGCTTTCGTTTTTAGGATTTTGTTAGTTAGTTAGTCGTCTGGATTTAGGGTCAAGCCTTAGGGTTTTAAATTTTGTCTTTTCAGGCCAGAATCCAGTCGTTTTTGAGAGTTTTTGAGCTTCCTTTTCTAGAATGCAAATTTTGAATGCAATGAATTCGCCAAAATGGTCTCATTTTCAATTGGAATGTTGATGCAAAGCTTAAATTTGTCTAAGTGTTGAAAGTGAAATGTGAATTTTTGTCCGATTGAATATTTTTGACCAAATTTTGACCTTTTGATTTTTGATCCCGGGCATTGGAATTGATTTGTTTTCGCCTCGTGAAGTGTTAAAATGTGAAAAATCATGTTATTTTGGCCTGTAGGAGCAAAATCGCTCCTGTCCCTCAGTGAAGGACGGAAGCTCATTTTCAAATATCTCATCATCCTTGCAGAGTCCGGACAAATTTCGAGTTGGAAGTGATGGAGAACGGCGAGATCTTTCCATTGAATATAAATTGAAGATTTTCATGAGCACAGAAATGCTTCCAGGAGGAAAATCGCTCCTGTCCCTCAGTGAAGGACCGGAGCTACAAATCAAATTTCGCCTTGTCCTTGCAAGATTTCGATGACTTAACAATTTGAAAGGGTCCGAGGGAAGATGCTTTGCCAAATGAATATAATTTGAGATGCAAAAATGAAGGAGAATGACCTAGAATGCTAAAATCGCTCCTGTCCCTCTCCAAGGGACCAGGGCGAGGTACCTTGTAGCTCTCGTCCCTCTCCCAGGGACCAGAGCGATTTCCTTCATTAGGCAAGATCCGAGCTAAAATCAAGACAAGTGTACGTTCAAAAGCAAGGAAGAACATGAGATGAACGCGTTGAATATAAATTGAAGATTTTTTTAGACGTCCACAAGGTCCTAAATGCCTAGTTCGCTCCTGTCCCTCAGGAAGGGACCAGAGCGATTTTTGATATAAATGATTTTCTTGCAAAGTTACAGATGATGTCAAGACATGAACGAATGTAGTGGAGCATGACGAGTCCGTTGAATATAAACTTGGAACCTGGCAAAGTGAAAATAAAGGCCATAAAGGGAGGATCGCTCCTGTCCCTCTCCAAGGGACCAGGGCGATACAATGATGATGATACTTCCTATGCAAGTTCAAGGTCGTTCCTCCAAAGTTCAAGGTCGATCCAAGTCAAGACAAGGTGGCGAGGGACATTTCAAGGCGTCTTTAGTAAGCACAAGTACTCAAGGGACGTTATAATGAAGAAATTCGCACCCTAAGACCTAGATCGCTCCTGTCCCTCAGGAAGGGACCAGGGCGATGTTAGATGCATTGGTCATTTTGTGCACGATTTACGGAAGGACAAGATTTCATAAGGTTGAACAAGTTTCAGGGCATCGTTTGAAGACCACATGCAAGAGTTTTGAACGTCCAAACATTGCCAATCAAGGTAAGAAGTTCACATCGCTCCTGTCCTTTGGACAAGGACCAAGGCGATATCACCAAAAGCGCTCATATTCTTTCAAAAAACGAAGCAAGGCGAGGTTAGGCGAGGTAAGGGACGACGTTTGAAGGACATCACAACGAAGATCAAGGTTTAAAGTTGACAAGGTCAAGGAGAAAACATGGATCGCTCCTATCCCTCTCCAAGGGACAAGGGCGATGATCCCTTTAATACGCCCAAAAACCTCATGCGAACAAATGGAACGAACGTGGAAGACACGAACAAAGGAGGTTATTCGCCAACAATGAAAGATTAAGGAACAAAGACGCATATTGAACGTAGAAAAATGAAGATCGCTCCTGTCCTTTGGACAAGGACCAGGGCGATGAACACCCAAAGGCACTCATGAACGCACACAAGGCAATCAAATGCAAAGAACCTATCAAGATGATCGATTTTCAATGTGGAGATGAAGGAGTTGGACGTAATGCAAAAACCAAGACAAAATCATGGATCGCTCCTGTCCCTCTCCAAGGGACCAGGGCGATGAGGTACGTCCCTTCCATTTTCATATTTTTGGCGCCAAATAAACAAATTCAAATTTTCTTAAATGCCAAGTTCGATAAAAAAATTGAAAATCCATTTTAACTTGCATTTAATATGGCATTGCCTTTATTAATTATTTTGCCTTTATTAAAAAATCGAAATTTGCAAAAATAAAAACGCAAGGCATTAATAATTAATTAATTAATTAATATAAAATCGATTTCAAGCGCTCATTTAAGGAAGTCGGCCTTCTTATTTTATTGCAAATCATTTAAAATCATTTTTAAAAAGTGTTTTTTATCTCCAAGTCGGCCTAAGGGATAAATCGATTGCAAGCGCTATATAAGGGGAATGGAATTATCATTTTCACATCATCATTTTATCCTTTCACATGCGATCTTGAGGAGAAGAAAAGAAGTGCGATTTCAAACCAAAGGTGGCGCTAATATCATCTTGTGTGGAGTGCGAATTACGTTGAAGACCAAAGGTGGCGCTTAATTATCTAAGGTGGTGCGAACTTGAAGACCCATTTGAGCGAGTTTGAAGATCACATCAAAGGCGAATTTGCTAAAGACTTGAAGATCACGTTCAATCCAAGGGTGGCGAAGTTGATTTTTTGAGGAAACCACATTGAAGATCTATTTTTACCATCAATTTTGCCTAGGCGATCTTTTCCTTTTTGCATTCTAGAGTTAGCTCTCTCTTGAGGTATGGCGATTTAATTATTATTGCTTTATTCTTTTGTCGTCATATTTTAAATTTTGAAGTTTTGAATTTTGAATCTCTTAGCTCAACCGTTGTTTTTTAGGAAATGATAACTCTAGAGACTTATCATGACGTTTCCTAAAAACTTCTCTCTCTTATTTACGTTATTCATTGCAAAATCGAGTTCTTATAATGAAATGTTGTGTAGGTATGGCGACCCCCAAGGCGGGAGCATCCACCAGCCGCTCAGCTCTCATGAAAGAAGATCAGAAAACCGAAGAAGTGGAGACCAAGATCGTGTCAAAGTGGAGCAACATTGGAGATACCAACTTGGGGAACTTTAGCACGAAGAAGTTCCGAGAGGTCCCTTACATTGGCAAGCCATCACCTGTCGCCCGGAGAATAATAGAGAGTGGCATCATTAAGGCGGCCGGTTTTCCTCCAGCTATTCAGTGCCACGAGTTGATGATCGAGTGTGCCCGTCACTATAATCCACAGTCCAGGACAATTGTGTCCAATGAGGGAAACACTTTGGCGTACCTTTCAGAGGAAGCCATAAGTGAAGCCTTCCATCTTCCAGAGCACAGGGACATGATATACAAGAGCATTGAAGGAGCCAGATCAGTGTACGATGATGATCCAGATGCTTGCCTAAGCATAATCAATAAGAACTGGCTACTTAAGAGTCGTCCCCGTCTAAGCAAGGTACCGAACACACCGCACCGGATTGATTTCCAGGAGGAGTACAGAGATTTGATCACTATGCTCAACAGAGTCACAGGAGCACCTCATGCCTTCTATTTTGAGAAGTGGATGTTTTACTTCATCCAGGTGATTGTTCAAGGAAAGGGTACAATACATTGGGCTAGGATAATTAGCCATTGCATAGACGTACAGTTGAGGAGACTCAGGGCTACTAAGTCCTTCCACATGAGTTCATACGTCATCTATGCTTTGATCAGGAGCGTTGAGTATGCAGGACTACCTCACAGAGGAGTGATTGGAAGAGGACCTGGCGAGGTCAGAGCTTGTGAATCCTATACCTACTTGCATCATCCGCCAGGGAAGAACTACAAGTTAGTCAATGATACTTTCACGATGAACATCACAAGGACGTTGCAAGGTGGAATTCACAACAGATTATCTCAGGATGCCCAGGAGTTCATCAAGAGGTACGGTGCTTGGTTCATTCAGTTTCCCAAGTTCACTTACATAAGAGTGCATGGATGTCCTTTACCTCCATACATGTTGCCGAGGTACCCGACAGACAGAATTGTGTTACTTGAAGTAACAAGGCAGTTGGCAGCATATGTGAAGGCATTCAGACACAGACATCAGAATGGAGTCCAGGTACCTATTATTTTGGGTAATTCAGTTGAGGTATGTCCTAATGTCTTAGCCATGGATGACGCAGAGAAGGAGTTAGCCTTGTATTCTTTTTCATCTTTTGCTTGGAGAGAGAGCTTTGATCCACATGGACATTTAGAGGAGACGGTCGGTAGAAGATTTAGACATGAGCACCAAATTGAAGATTTTATGATGAACCTCCTAGATGATCTTGAAGTGAAACGAAAGATACATTCTAGATTGCCTTTGGATTTCATCAGGAAGTGTAGGATTTACAGAGTGGCCGACCAAGCTCAGGACAATGGCAGGCACATCGAGTCTTCCTATGATAGAGAAAGCAAAACAATAAGGTTGGATTGGAATGAGCCCGAGGCCGTGGATTTAGATGATTTGATGGCACCAGTTTTGTCTTGTACTCGCAGATGGGTAGACGTTCAGCATCAGAAGTTGAGAGAACAAGGCATAGCTATGTCTTTTACTTTGGAAGAAAAACGAGCCGAAGGTGGAGCAAGCGTGAGTGAAGGCAATCCTAATCCTAGGAATTCAGGTGAAGGTAACCTTCGATGTGCCAGTGAGGGCAATCTCCATCCGAGAGGTTCGAAGAGAAAGGAAAGATCAGAAAAGAAAGAGCCTTCCAAGAAAAAGCAAGGGGCCAACAAAGATCAAGCACCAGGTACTTCTTCTAGACCAGAGAATATAACAATTCGAGTGGAAGAGTCCATGGAGTCTATGGTACAGAATGACAGGCAGGAGGAAGGACAGGCACAGCATGTTTCATCCGATGGATCTCTCCAAGACTATGATTTAGAAGAAGATAATGAAATAACATCTCCTCCCAGACAAGAAGAAATAGTACATAAAGAAATTCAAGTTCAAGAGACAAGATCGAATATCCCAGATTGGTTGAAGGAAAGATTGACTAGGGTGATCGTAGTTGAGGACGAGGACAATGCAATCGATTTAGAGAGCCTTGTTGGACGTTCACATATGACAACAGAGAAGAAGAAGGCTACAAAGATGTCCAAGATGATTCGAGATGAGACTGGATCTAGAAAACTGCAGATAGCTACACCGGCAGCAGATAAATACGAGGGTGAGATCCTAGCAGAGGATTATGATATACAGACTATTGAGTTAGGACCATCCACAGCAGAGCAGACTTTAGAAGATGCCACCGACACATTTGAGGCATTGAAGGACAAGCTTAGAGAAGAAGTGGAAAAGAATAGAAAGCTTGAGAGAGAGGTCGGTGCATGGAGGACATATTTCAGTCACATCAACGAGCCTTTGGGACGTCAGGATCCAGTTAGATCACCAGTGCAGGCATTGCCCCTTCAATCGATCAATGAAGCAGAAAGATTCAGGAACCTGGTCCAGCGTACATGTAGTTGGATGGATAGATCTCATACAGTGGCCTTAGGGTTTGTTACAAGGATGTCGAAGATCATTCATCAGGCTATCCAAGTTCTTGAGATTATCCACAGATTGATGGCAACAGTAGCTGCATTTGCCCATACCAAGGACGTTGTCATCCCTGTCTTGAAAGTTATAAGACACACATCCAGAAGAATTTTAGCGCAGGAGAGGATCTTAGAAGGTGATTCTCATAGTTTGTTTCAGTGGTCAACCTTACTCCATATAAAGAATGTTCTCTTCGAGGACATCAGTGTTAGATGTGGTCAAGTTGAGGAGGTGATCAATCCGATCCAGGACAGAGTATTTGAGGTACTTCGTACCATTCTTGGCAGAAGGATTGAGGTTGAGACAGATGTGGATATGCAGGAATTTGAGGATAGAATCAAGATCATCTTTTGCAAGGACGCAGATGTTACAGATGAGCAGTATGATCAGATGTATGCCACCATGCTCCTGATTGATAGAACGAAGGAACTTGAATCTACTTGGGACGCAGCTCTTCTAGATGCATTCGATCAGGTTATCCACTTAGAAGAGAGTATGAAGAATCTTCCCGAGATTCCAATCACAGAAATCGAAGGAATCGTGACAAAATTCATTGCATATGCTAAGAAAGAGAATTGGAAAGGGAATAAGATTCTAGATGAAAGGTTGTTACAGATGACATGACATCTTATTTCTCATTGGTTGATACCTCCTAGGTTTTTGTGCCGAATTTAATATTTGGCTATGTATTTAATATTGTTCAGTAAAAAGGAGGTCATTTGTAACAAACCTTAATTAGGGTTTAGGTGTCATGATCTTGTCCGTTGATTTACTTTCAATCTGGACCTTTCATTGTAATTGGGGATGCTATATATACCCCCATTTTTCATTTCATTAAGAGAGTAATAGTTGATGTAATAGAGAATAGAGATTAAAGCTAGAAGCAATTTTATAGCAAGATTGAGTCTTGAAGAGAGAACTCCAAGCAATTGTTGTACATGATGATTTGGAAATCAATAAAATATTGAAGTTATGGTGTTTTGTTGCAAATTTCTTGAGTTATCTTCATGGTTGTTTGGTACACTTGAATCGTGCTCAATCGAAGTAGTTTGTTAATTTGAAAGACTAAGTGTGAGATTTGATATTTGGTAGGATTCGCAATCCAAACCACTAGCTTCTTGCTGATTGTAGGAACGCCTTGCGTGGTCGACTGGAGAACACTTTGAGTCCTTAATCTTCAATTATCATTGTGTCTTGGATATGTACCTTCGTAGTAGTGTCCTTGGTCTTTGATGCATTGAATACCATTATATTACCTTAGAAGATCGCACTAATTTCAATTAAGTTGTTATCTTATGGCAAAATTGAAGTTGGTTGAGTCTTGCCAAATCTCGTCCATGCTAAGTCATTCATAGGGTTAGGCTAGATTAGACCTCTTAAACCCTATCCTTTTGATTTTTTTTTGAAAATTCCTTTAGTTTAGTAAAATCTTCGAGCTTAGAATACGTAAGACCCCTTGGAGGAAACAGCAAATCACATCATACCACTAAAAAGCTTGTCCACACGTGGAGACCCCACTAAAAGAACCTTGGAGTCCATCTAACTGATCCTTTTTGCAGATCTTCAGCAGTTAGAGACTATTTTCTCAAGAGAGGATAAGATACCTATTGGTATTTTATTCTGTGTATGATTGTGTATAAAATACACGTCAACAATACTCATCAAGAGTCAATCTGAAACAACAATTAACTCTACATCAGTTTAGGTGAAAGGGAAGTTCATGAGAACTACCAGAGATTTATTGCATAACTCGTATCAAAATATCAGAAAAAGCACATAAAGTATATATTATTTGCAGATTATTAATATTACCAAGTTAATCTTATCATTATTGATATATAGACCTAATCACCTTGCATACATACAGTTGTCAAATTATAGATAACAGTGATATTGTCATATATATTCTATCAATTGTTACACAAATTTACAAGTGGTAGCAGAGCATTGCATTTTGTGGTTATATCACATTGTTCCTAAAATGGGACATTACAAATAAATTAGGTATAGTTTTAAATTTTTAATATTTGAAATCTTAGTATTTTAATTTAAGTATATTTTTATTGAATGAATATGATTATTGTTTTTGCTAAATAACTAGCATTAGGAATCTAGGGGCCACAAAAAAGAGTGTTAAAGCTCTGATTTTGGTAGCCAATGGGCTCACTAGATTTGACATGATTCCAAGTATTTCTTAGAATTTTAAGAAAAGAAACTCCAAAACCATTGTCATTGAAAATCATTTCATAGTTGGACTTCTCCTCACCACAATTGTATTGTATTTGTCTTCATCCATAATACATACATCTAGAAAAGCAAAGATATGTTGGCAATTGACACTCATCCGGTGGATATCGATGCTTGATTAATGGTTTAGGGTTGTCATTGATGGCAACTCTTCTTGGAAATCTTATCTAGTAATCACAGATTTTGATTCTGGAAGTTATTGTGATCCGGTGATAGTCTACCGGTATTTTAGGTTAAGCAGTGCAGTTTTGGTCCAGAAGCTTTCCGGTGATTGCGGTGGTGAGATTCGTGTATGGAGTGATAGGGCCAACTTGTGGAAGTCATTTTGACATCATTTGATGGATCCGCATATGTTTTTGGTGATCCGGTTCAAGCCGACTCATGATTACAGGTTACACTACAGGCCGACTTGATAATTGTTTTATTTTGTGATTGTGGATATATACGACCGGTGTAGAAGATCTTTTTGGTGTATGGTATGATGTTGTATGAGCGAGTTGTCATTGAGAAATCCTTTTGGCGTAGTTTCACATGCACATTCTTGATCTGGTAGCTGACTGAGACAGAAAATAGAGTAGAGTAGCAGAGGTGGTACAGTCAGACTTTATGCACTTAACCGGAACTCATCTAGGCATTGTTTGATGCTATTTTGGAGTTCAATAATTGTAATTCATTATTGTAAAAGATTTGTAAGGCAGTGAGCCTTTTGGGGTTGTAGCCCTTATTGTAATTGAGCTGTAAGCTCTAGGCAGTGTGCCTAAATGCTAGTGCATTCCCCTTTTGTAATATTGTTTTGCTATTGGCCATAGTGGAATAATATTGTGGGTTCAAATCCCATTGTGGCTTTTCCCATTTGGGGTTCCATGTAAAAATCCCGGTGTTATGATTTTGTGGTTGACTGTCTTGTGTTTCTGCACTTTACTTTCTTGCATATGCTTACGGTGGTTTGAGATTAAGTTAGAAAATTTGTTTGCCGGTAGATCACTGATTCACCCGCCTCTCAATGATCCTTGATTCCAACAAGATAAAAGTCTAAATATATTATTGTCTATTTATTAAGTTGTCGGTCTTGATACGGGATTAGGGTTTGCGTATTGTTGGTGTTTGTTTTATCATTCACTGAACACAATATAAAATGTCCAATGACACTATCCTGTCTTGAAAAATCACCGCTTATGCTAAGATTGTGAGAAGATCATATGGCGATTCCAAGGTTTCTTTTGTCAAGTCTTGACGTGTGGATAAGCTCAATGGGCGTTGTGATATGCTGGTAATACACAGGGGGACTTACGCTTGGCTTGTTCAATTCATAATGAAGATCTATCGTTTGGGTTCGGATCATGGTCTTCAAGAAAACTGAAAAGGAGATAAGGTTAAGAAATTATAATCTATTCCTAAAAATTCAAGAGATGGTATTGACTAGGTGACTTCAATAACAACACTTTGCTTCTCCACACTTAGGACAACTACACAAAGTGAGTGCGATCTTCAAGGGATGTGCTTATGATTTTCATACTTATGAATAATACCAACAATTGAACAATATTACTCAAAGTAGAAGTTAAACCTCCATAAAATAAGCTCATACTAACTTTACACAATGAACAAAAATCATCTGTTCATCAAAAGTATGAGCGGAAATTCACCATAAATCAATACTTATTAGATCTTGCATTCTTCTAACATACATGAAATAAAATCTAAACTATGATGAGGGATAAGAACCATGCCAACTCCAAAATAATAGAGGTAATCACCATCAATTCAAACAATGCATTACTTATTACTTTGGCAGTTGTAAGCAACAATTTACTTATCTCAACATGTTTTGCAACATGCTCCCATGATTTACAAATGAGGGGAAAGCTCAATTTATAGGCTCCCCAATTACAATTCAATGGCCAGGATTGATTTCCAATCAACGGTCGAGATTACAGAATAAAACCCTAATTAGGGTTTGTTATAACTAACTACCCTTCAACCAATGAGAAAATTACATCTGGGGACACTTGCCCTTCTTGCTAAATATAAACCAATAATAAAATAGGTTGTTACATTGTGAAGTGTTCCTTCTAGAAGCTTTTGGATAAGTCAGGTTCATTGAACTTGGACATGTTGACTTGGAACAATCTGATTGTTGAATGTCCTCCTTGAATTCTCCAATTTGTGTTGAAAAATTGCCTAAGTATGGAAATTTGTTTGGAATAGTCTCCTTTCCACTATTTGATCTTGATTGGGAGCTTGTCTTTGACTCTTCAAGAGATGAAATCCTTCAAGAAGTCGCCCTGATTGCTTCAATAGGTTTGGGATTATAAATGAAATCCTCCAAGAAGTTTGGAATTTTGGAGAAGAATTCCCCTGTGCCTTTGCCACAATGGAGGAAATTTGGAATTTTCTCTGTGAAGTATTTCCTATACTTAGCCAAATTTTGGCTAGTCAATTTTATTTTGTGATACTTTCATGTGGATCCTTCAACAATTTTGGCCAAGTCAATTTTATTTTGTGATACTTTCATGTGGATCCTTCAACACCTAGCCAAGATTTTGGCCATTTCTATGCCGAAATGAACTTTGTTTGTGGTTGTGCCCTCAATTTTGAATTTGGCTTGTGCTAAACAGAACAAACTCCACCTTTGGACAAGAATTTTATTCATCTCCTCTTTATTTTCCCCTTCATTCTTCTTCTTTCCAACGCTTTGTCAAAATTTGATTCTTTTGGTTTTGGAAAATTCCACACAGCCATTTTGCATGTGTCAAACTTTTATTTTTCAACCCATTCGTTTGTTTACCCCTTGATTTCATGTGCTACTTTGTCAAATGTGTTTTTCCTCTAGCCATTTTCTTCCTTTACCAAGGCAAGTTGATTGTCTTTGTGTCTTACACATAGGTCATGTGTGAATTTTCATCTGGCTTAGGCATCTTCACATATTCCATTTATGCCTAGGCCAACTTGGAAGTTCTAATGTCTTATCTTGCTTAGATCTTTGTGCAATTCATCTTGGACGACTTGTGTTTGATCAATTTACCTTTGCAAAATTTTATTGTCTTTTATCATGCCAAACCCCCACCTTTTCTTGCCTAGGCGGAGTTTGCTAGGCATAAGACATTCTTCTCTTTTTTTCTTCTAAATTGTTTGGACAATTCTCTTTGGCAAACTTTGAGGGTGTTAGGCATTATCCTCTTATGCTTTCTTCATGGTGGGCTTTAGATAGTCTCATATCAATTTACCTTCAATTTGCCAAGGCGGACTTGGCATGCTTTATTCCATCCTTGTTTTGCTTTTGGAAGTGTGTCAATCTTTCTTGCCTTCCTTTATTCTTCAAGCTAGATGGACTTTGGACAGCCTTAGACAACTTTCCTTTTGGCTAAGTCGGACTTGATGAATTTGGCTAAGCGAACTTGGTATAGAATTTTCATCATCTTTTATGCCTTGTTGCTGACCTAATCTTAACCTTAACTACAGGCCTGAGTCAACTTCGCCTTGGACCTACTTTTTCTCCGGCGGTTGACCTAACCTCATCATGTTTGGATATCCTTGTTAACTGCAAGGCAGATTTTGAAAATTTGATACCAAGGTGGGGTTCTGTTGTGACGTTTTCACACATCGCCCCATTGCAAATGGGGACCCTTGCTTTTTTGCTTTTTAGGGTTTGTTCTTTAGTTTTTTTAGGGTTTTGTTAGTTAGCCTTTGCATTTTGAGTGCTGTCGGGGAGATCAATAGGGTAGCAAGTCCGGCTTGAGTGAGGTCCTGATCCTGAAATTTGGCTAAGTCTGGAATGTCCTGATCCTGAAATTTGACTAAGTCTGGAAACTGAAAAACCTCAAAAAACTAGATTTTGCAATATAACTCCTGGAGGTCTGAAACCACTCTCAAACATCCTGAAAGTATATATGGAATATAACTTAAAGTATAAGAAAGAAGAAAGATAGAAGGAAATGTCAAAAATGTTATATTCCATAAAAGTTATCCTGATAGAGACTTCGAAAAGTCAAATTTCGCTCCTGTCCTTCACTAAGGATCCAGAGCGAATTTCGCTCCTGTCCCTCTCAGGAGGACCAAGGCGAAGCGCTCCTGTCCCTCACCAAGGGACCAGGGCGATAATACTTATTTGAGCCATTCTTGACCTTGTTTGGACGAATTGAGACATCAAAGGCATGGTGAAGGACGAAATGAGCATGATAGAGCATCCAGACTTGATCAAAAGCAATGAAATGATGAAGTTTTTGCCTAGAAGGTCAAATTCGCTCCTGTCCCTCACTGAAGGACCAGAGCGATTTTCTTTATATGCACAATTTTAGACCTTTTTTTGGACATTAACTTTTATTCATGGCATGAGGCAGGATGATATCTTCCCTAGCAAAGACATTTCATGGTGAAAAATGAAGCATTTGGGCCTGGAGGACAAAAATCGCTCCTGTCCCTCAGTGAAGGACCGGAGCTTAAAATCAAACCTCGCCTTGTCCTTGCAAGATTTTAACAACTTGACGATTTGAAGAGGTCAAAGGAAGTACACTTCATCAGTTGAATATAATTTGAAGACGCGAACATGAGGAAAAATGGACCAAAAATGCAAAATCGCTCCTGTCCCTCTGCCAGGGACCAGGGCGAATTTAAGTGATAGCTCCCGTCCCTCTCGCAGGGACCAGAGCGAAATCCTTCATAGGGCATGTTCTGGACGAAGATCAAGCAAGTTTTACGTTCGAAGGCAAGAAAGGAGGTGAATTGAAACTGTTGAAGATAAATTGAAGATTATGAAACGTCAACAAGGGACCCAAATGCCCAAGTTCGCTCCTGTCCCTCAAGCAGGGACCAGAGCGAAATCTTCATGAGGGCCTAGATTTTGAAGGTTGAACAAGCATCAAGTGTCCAAGGGGATCAAAGGGACCTCATTCTACATTATGAAAGTAATTACAAGTTGATGGAAGCAAGCATGAGCCCAGGACATTGAAGTTCGCTCCTGTCCCTCAGGCAGGGACCAGGGCGATATCCACCATATTTGCCAATTCATTCAAAATTCATGCCAAGTCAAGATTGTACATGGTTGCACAGGGTCTAAGGCGTCTTAAGATGATGATATGCAAAGGTTTCAAACGTCAAAAGACTATCAATTTGAACAAGGGAGCTATATCGCTCCTGTCCCTCATCAAGGGACCAGGGCGATTTTCATTAAATCATTCGTTTTCCTTCAAGATCACGTCAAAGTCAAGGTTCGCAAGATCAAGGATATCATTTGCAAGGTGATGAACAAGGAGTAAAGCTTGAGAGATAGCAAATGTTGGCCAGAGCATGAAATTCGCTCCTGTCCCTCAGTCAGGGACCAGAGCGATAGGTTTGTGTCCTTACCTCTTCCAAATTTGGCGCTAAAACATTCTTTAGATTTTATTAAATGCTAGGAAAAAATCGATAAATTTGAAATCCAATTAAAGTTAGCATTTAAAATTAGCGCATGGGCCTTTATTAATTAATTTTTGCCTTTTAAAAATCGAGTTTATTTAAAATTATAGGCATTAAATTAATTAATTATAAATAAAAATGGGGCGCTTGATTTAAAATTTGTTTCATTTTACAAGGGTCGGCCTTTAAGTTTATTTTAAATTTGCCTTATTCATCAAAGTCGGCCTAGGGTCAATATGAAGGTGAGCGCCTATAAAGGAGGAGTAGTTTATTTCATTTTCACATCATCATTTATCATCTTTTCATATGCGATTTGGAGTATACAAAGGAAGTGCGAAATTATCATTCAAGAGGAGGTGCGAATTGTGTTCAAGGTGCGAGTCTTATCAATAGGAAGGCACAAGCATTATCAAAGGAGTTCGAGTTTCAAGCTAGGCGAACTTGCCAAGGACATTGAAGAACACATCAAAGACTCCAAGGGTGGCGAATTGATAAAGAGGACGTTCCTTATCCTTGAAGATCACGTTGAAGGCTTCTAAGGTTAATTTTGCCTAGGCAAATTCCTCATTTTGCATTCTAGTGTTAGCTCTCAAGAGAGGTATGGCGATATGGATTTATTGTTTTGATTTTGAACGTTGATCGTCATAGCTTAAATTTTGAATTTTGAAATTTTGAATTCCAGTAGCCCAATCGTTTTTTAGGAAATGATAATTCAAGGACTTATCATGAGGTTTCCTAAAATTAATTTAATCTATGCTATTCATTGCAAAATCATGTTACTAATTTTGAAATGTTGTGTAGGCATCAAATGGAGATCTCATCAAGGAAAATCAAGTCGGATCAAGGACGGTCTTCGCCGGGACGATCAAGCAAGGACAGGGGTGACCTCTTTCAATCCAGCGTTCCAAGGCGAGGTACATCATCATCCTGCACATCAAGGACACAAGGAGTTAGAACAAGGGCTCGTTGAAGAAGTAAATAGTTCTAGATGAATTAATTAAAGCAAGCTTCTCAACAACATCAAGTTGAATATCTACCAAGTTACAAGTGCCAAATGAGGTGGCGTCCTAGTCATCATTTCTCCAATCAGTGAGGTCCACCTCAGCATGTCCAGATTCAATGTACTTAACTCATGGAAGGTGGCACAAACTCCGATGTACCTACCCCGGCTATCCATTGGTCGATTTTCTAGAGGGGACATGTGTCCAAGCAATACAATTTTATCATTGGTCAAGCATTAAATGTTATGTAATGGTTGTAACAAACCCTAATTAGGGTTTTCATTGTTGAATCTTGGCCATTGATCTTGAATTGATCTAAGCCATCAAATTGTATTGTGGGCACTATATAAGCCCAGGCATTTCATTTGTAAAGGCTAATTAGCAATAAAGGAGAGAGAGTTGTAAATAATAGAAAGCAGTTAGTAGATAGAGAGTAGTTAGAAATTGATAGAATAGTAATTAGAGTAGAATAGGAGGACAAGGCAAGAAATTGTTGCCATTGATTGTAAGCAAACTCCATTTTCTTTGAAGTAATGGTGAAGTGTGTCGTTTCTTGCAATTTGCATGGTTTCTTGTTGAGTCTTCAATCCTAGATGGTAGATGATTAGATGAATGGAGGAAATGCGATTGATTAATGGTGGAATTCGTATATCCATACTACTAGCAGTTTGTTGATTGCAGACTTGCCTTGTGTAGTCAACTGGAGTCATTCAGCTTAAGCTCAATTTCAATTTGTCGCTTCTTCATTGATATGCATCAACTTGATGGTGTCTATGCCTGCGGTGATGATTTGAACATCATAAAGCTTCCCTTAGAAGATCGCACTAGCCTTGTGGAGATGGTCCATTGGTGTCAAAACAAGACCTAGTTAGAGTTTCATCAAAAATCAAATCATTGCTCCTACATTCTTAGTATTAGGATTAGATCTTCTCTTCGCCCTCATCCTTTTTCCATTTTTTCAAATCTAAGTCAGTAAGAGCCTGTGTTCCAGCAATATTCAAAGGCAAATCAGAAGTTCAATCATCAAATGTAAGTCCCCTTGTGATTCCAGCAAATCACATCATACCACAGAGAGCTTATCCACACGTAGAGATCCTACATACAAGAACCTTGAAGTTTCTCCGATTGATCCTTTTCGCGATATCTTCAGCATTCGGAAACTTTATTCAAGAGAGGATAAGGTACCCTTGGGTATTTTATTCTGTGTATGATTGTGTACAAAACACACGTCAACAGGTTCAAGCTCCTTGTGCCATGTCTAGGCAAAGTTGGGAGTACATTAGACATGTTTGTATGTGCCTAGGTGGAGTTTGAAAAACCTTGGACAAGTCTCTTATGCATGCTTGCAACTTTTGCTTAATTTGCTTTTATTCTTCCTTGCTTAGGGCGGAGTTTACTTGGTCTTTGGCATGCTTCTTATGTTTTGGCGGAGTTGGAAGGTGCTTTGCCAACTTTGTTTGCTTTTTTAGATGGCGGACTTGGAGTAGGCTTAGACATCTTGTATGTCATGTCTTAGGCGAACCTTGAAGACACCTTGCCATGCTTTTCTACTTCTTCCTTGGCGGACTTGGATGATGTTTGGACATCCATCTAGGTGGACTTCATGCTGCTTGTGCCATACACTTGGTAGGGCAGAGTTTATCCTTTCTTTGCCACTTCAATTTCGAAACCTCTTGGGCGGACTTGGAAGAGCTTTCGACATTACTTCTTGGCAGACTTGGAGTATGCTTTGCCAAGGTGGACTTGGCATGTGCTTGGCCAAGGTAGGGCGGAATTGGAAGTCTTCTTGCCATCATGTCTAGGCGAATTTGCTTTATTCCTTTGCTAAGTAGACTTCACCTCCCTCTTGCCACACTCTTCTTGTCTAAGCGAACTTGAAGATGACAAGCCATGTTTGCTTGGCTTAAGCTTTAACCATATGTAGGAGTTTGCTTGACTCTCGCCATGGGTTAGTTGACCGAAGGTAGGAGTGTGCCAATGCTTGGACATCTTTTCCTTTGCTTGATTGAATTTCTTACTCCATGCCTTCCAATTTGAGCGAATTTTTAATCTGGACAGCAATGTGCCTACTTCCATTGCCACCTTTGTGCTTGATCAGCCATGCTCATGCCAAGTTCATGCCATGTTTATTTGGAAAAAAACCCCTAGATTAGGGTTTCACCTTACTTTTTGCACTTAAAAGACATAACTTTTCAATTCTGAGGACATGGCTATTGATCATATGGTTTGAGGAATGATCTTCTGGAACAAAACCCTTATTAGGGTTTTTACCCTTCTTTTTGTACTTAGAGGTAAAATTTTTCAAATTCGAAGACATGGGCACTGACCAAATGACCTGAGGAACAAAACCTAGGTTCTACTTAAAAAAAAAAAACAGAATAAAGAAAAAAGTGAAAAAAGCAAAAAGCAAGCCAAAAAAGTTGCTTCTTGGAATGTGCCCAAAGTGCCAAAAACAAAACTTTCTAAATTTAGAAAAAAGCAAAAGAGCAAAAAATTTATAAAAATAGAAAGTTGTCAGAAATGACTCAAAGCAATTGCTATCCTCGTCCTTCAGACCACCTAAGCACTTTGATAACATCCAAACACTGATCTAACCATGAATTCTCTACTTGGCCCGAGATGACTTCAAAACTCTAACTCCTCATTTGCAAAAAGATTGGTGATTAGCAGCTGCAACACCAAAGCGAAACCCAAAAAGCAAAAAAAAAAGGGGGTCCCCATTTGCAATGGGGCAATGTGCGAAATAGGTCATAACAGGTATGTTACGACATTTTTCCCCTCCAAGAAAGTGTTAGGGGTTTGCATATATGTGTGTTTGTGTGTATGTATGTATTATATAATATTAAATATTATTATCATTTTTAATAATAGAATTCTTCTCATTCATATATATTAGATTACCTACTTCATGATTGCTGTAGTTTTCTGCAACGAATATAATATAATTGAACGACTTATTTGCAAAAATTGCAAGCTAATGAAGCTTCTACAATGCTAGCAATGGCATCTTGACCCTCCACTCCACTTCGACAATTGTAGTCCTCACAGCATAATCTTTTGCCGTCATTGTGACTTCTTTTCAATGTTATACAATAAGCATTTTCTGTTGCTGCAATGTCTTTCCAGCCCCATCAAACCCCTAGCATTTTTCTTTGCCTGTCTCAAACCCTTCTTCTTCCCATACTAGTAAACTGCTTATGAATTTTCATGACGTATTTTTATGGTTGAATCTAGGGCAAACCAAGAACTGCCTCAAACTCAAACCCGAACTAGTACTGAATTTATGCCATATGAGAGCCTAAGTAAGAGAACCAGTAAAATAGATTTATATTAAAAACTATCCAGAATCTGCGGATCACACAATCCAGCCAAAAAGAAACACAATGGCAAGTTATTCAGTTTCAACAGTAGACATATATGCTTGGCAATAGGGGACAAATTACCATGGCCAACCCTATGGCTCAGTTAAAATAACCAGAGACACCCCACATCACCAAACATGTAGTTACAAATACAATATTGACCATTAGCCCCTTCACAGGGGGAGCTTCCTCCAACTCCTCATTAATCTCAAACTCACAAGCAACATCTAGGAGATTTAATGTGAGCATAGTTATTGAGATGTGCATTTAGGCTCTTTGCTAGTTCCATGACTGCATTATGAGCCCTATGCATGTTGCCCATCAGCTTGTGGAAGTGCTCTAGTTGATAGTTCAAAAAGGTTTCCTCTTGAATACTGATCCCATCAATGTCATACTCGCCACCATTGAAAGCATGGATACACAACTAAGGCATTGGGCTGCATTAAACATATGTCTTCTCCCTATGGATTGGTAGGGATCCAAACTTTCAAATTAGGAGGGAGATGATAGATAGTGTTGATGTGTTTTTTAGGCACATGCGAACACATAATAAAATACCTCAAGTATCTTATCCTCTCTTGAACAAAATCTCCTGGATGCTGAAGATTAGCTTAAGGATCATTTGAGACGACTCCAAGGTTCATGAATGTAGGATCACTATGTGTGGATAAGCTCGTTGGTTGATGTGATTATGCTAGAATCACAAGGGGACTTACATTCGAATGCCTGAATGCTTGATTTGTTGGAACTTAGGTCCTATCTACTCGGTTGGAAGATAAAAAAAAGAGCAAAAGGAATAGGGTTTGAGAAGTCTATGCTAGGACCTAGAATGTAAGAAGATGAATGAATGACTTTATGGAATCCTACTGGGCAAGGTCTCACCATCAAATAGAACAATTTGACACAAGCTCAGTGCAATCTTCTAAGGGCGTTTCAAAGATGTTCGAATCTATACCATCAAACATTGATCACCATTCAAGTTAATGTATAAGCAATGAATGTAGAATGATTCGAAGTTAAGCTCATATCATTCCAGTTGACCACACAAGGAACACTTACAATCAGTAAGAGGCTAGTGGTATGGACTAGGTGGATTCCACTTGAATACATTCAACAAATTCCTCCATTCAATCTAATTATTTATCATCTAACGTGAAGATCCAACAGGAAACCATGCACATTGTAATGAAACAACACACTTCACCATAACTTCAATGAAAATGGAGTTCATTTACAACTTAGGCAACAATTTCTTCCTTCTCTTCCTACTCTACTCTAACTTCTATTCTACTCTCTTAAGACTATCTATTGACTATTAGCTATTCTACTCGCTATTAGCTAACTATTCTCCAACTATTCACTATTAGCTATTAACCTTTACAAATGAAGAGTTTGAGCTTTATATAGAGAGCTCATTTACATTGAATGGCCAAGACTGATTCTCCATTAATGGCCAAGATTTTACAATGAAAACCCTAATTAGGGTTTGTTACAACAAACTCTCTTTAGCCAATGAGAAAATTACATTCAATGATTGTGGACCAATCGATATCGAGGGTAGGTGTCTCGAAGTTTGTGCCATCATGGAGGAATCAGGTCGCTGAATCAAGACATGCCGATGTGGATCTTCTCTGATTGGGAAATGGTGACTGGGATGATGACTAAGACGCCACCTTTAACTTGCACTTTGTAGGCTTGATGGATCATCATGAAGGAATATTTCTTGATACTCAACATTATCTAGCTTCTGCGATGATGATGATCTTCTGACTTTTCTTTCGAAACTATACTCCCGAGGTTTTCAATGATGGGAGTGCAAGGTATAGATCTTGGTTTTGAAGTATTGATGTATCGTAGAATGAACTCTTGATGTCACCACTACCTTTCTCCTTTGGCATTCCTTCTCAGTGACTCCTTGGTGCTGTGAGAGTTGGTGTTGTGGTTCATGTCTTTGTCTAAGTGAGTACTTCTTGTATAATCACCTTCTTATCTTTGTCTTATGAAGTTCCCTCGAGTGTATCTTACTTGTATTTCAACCTTGATGTTGAAATTTGATCCTGGAGTGGCTTGTTTCAATCCTCCTCCAATATGATCTCCTTGATTTGTTTCTTCATCTCTTGCAAAACAAATAAGCAAGCATCAAATACATATGATATCCCTTATATTATAACCTCCTAGTTTGATGTAATTATGTAATTTCATGTGATTTGCAGGTTTAACAAGAGCATCTATAGAAGGAGTCACTCCTTGGTTGAAGCAAATTTGTTGTCTTCTTGATGAATTCGCTTCTTCTTTTGTGACTTTTGCTGTCACCAATGATTGGAGTTGCTGCTTGTGGATCAGATTTGATGTTGATGCTTACTGAACTCACTGTGGACGTAATCAAATTCGCTGATGATATGTTTGCTTAATCAGATTTGTTGTTGATATTGATTGGACTCCTTGCCCTGCTGATTGAATTAGCTAGTGGAGTTGATGGGGACTGCTGATCTGCTGATCAAGTTCACTCTAGGAGAAAGGATTGCTTTGAATTGGTGACTAAATGATTGCTTCAAGTCTCCTTGTATAGGTGTTTTAATGAGGAGATGTGTCCTTTTAGGGTGAGGCCGACTTGCTTTTATAACAAACCATTCTTTCAAGCTGGCTGACTCAGTTCTTTAGATTTGAATTTCACTTGATTGATCTTTTAAGTACAAGTTGGAATTCGCTTACCCATCTTGATCTATGAAGTTCGTTCATCTTGGCCTACTCTTGAAGTTTGTCCATGTGTATCAAATCTTGAAGTTTGCTGATGTCCCTTGTTTCATGAAGTTCGCTAATGTAGGTCAAGCTGTGAAGTCCATTCATAACATTCAATCTTAGGTGCTTGAATTCGCTAATATACCCCAATTCTTGAAGTTTGCTGATGTGTATTGATTTTTTGAAGTTTGCTGATGTGTGTTCAAATATGAAATTCGCTCATAGGGCTTAATCTTTGAAGTTCGCTCATCGTCCTTTGCAAGGACAAGACCTATAATTGAGGTTCGCTCTCTGTCCTTGGCAGGAACAAGGCCTATATAGCAATTTGCTCTTTGTCCTTGGCAAGGACAAGACCTATGATGCAGTTCGCTCTATGTCCTCTCCAAGGACAGGCCCTATATAGCAAATTCGCTTGCTGACCTTTGCAAGGTACGCTCTCTTCAAATCGCTTCATGTCCTTTGGAAGGACAGGCCCTATAATGATCAAGTTCTCTATGTGACCCTTCTAAGGACAAGACTTATATTGCAGTTCGCTCTGTGTCCTTGGTAGGGACATGACCTATATTGTAAATTTCGCTCTCTGACCCTTCTAAGGACAAGCTCAAGTTCGCTCTATGACCCTTCTAAGGACATGACATATTGTAAACAAAGTTCTCTCTAAGACACATACTCGAGTTCATTCTAGACCATCAACAAGGACAAGGCAAGTAGATCGCTCTAGACCATCAGCAAGGACAAGGTTGAGGTGATAATTTCGCCCAATGTCCTTTGGAAGGATAAGACCTATATAGCAATGTTTGCTCCAAGACCTCTCTAAGGACAAGCTTCAAATATGGAATTCGCTCTATGTCCCTTGGAAGGACAGGCCCTATAATTGAAAATTCGCTCTATGACCTTAAGGAGGATAGGTCCTATATCAAAATTCGCTTCATGCTCTATCCAAGGACAAAGTCTAAAATATTATTCGTTCCAAGTTGATGCAAGATACATGATCAAGTGAAGAAGCTTGCTCAATGTCCTTAATGGAAATTTTGCTCTATGTCCTTGGTAAGGACAAGGCTCAAAACATAATTCGCCCATCGTCCTTTCCAAGGACAAGGTCAAGACATGAGAAATTCGTTCAATGTCCTTTCCAAGGACAGGACCTATATGACAAGACTTTAGGATCTTTACAAGGACATGACTTGAAACTTGGTACTTCCTCATCGATTTGAGTCCTAAGCCTTCCAATTTCTTCATATGAAAGCATCATCAATTTGGCCCCCTAAGAACACATATATAGGAAATTCGCTCTGTGACCTTCGAAAGGACGGGACCTAAAACAAAGTCTCGCTCTAGGACCCTGATGAGGACATGAATCAAGTTCGCTCTTGATCCTTGGCAAGGTACAAGAGCTAAATGTAAAATTTTGCCCCTAAGTTCTTAGAGAGGTACATGATCTCAAACAACCTTAAACTCAATCCTTCACTTCCCTTCACTCTACTAGATCATATACCAAATCTTCACGAAACATGTTAACTTTTACTGTTCAAGAATGCTCAAAGAAGGAACTCGCTCTAATCTTGAGGCCAAGGACATGTCTAAGGCAAGTTTATTCCAGCAAGGGTCATGACTCTATGTAGACACTTCGTTCAATCTCTCCCATTTTATATACTTTATTCATCCAAACTTCCAATTCTTGAGTCACTTCAATGTCCATGTCCAATTAATCTTCAAAAGTGACCCTAGGGAAGACTCCTTATTCAATCCCTTTCCACTTGAATTGATGAATTCTCTGGCTACTCAAGAAATTTTATCCCTTCAATGCAAAGATTAATAGCAAAGACTCCAAGACAACCTAGGACTGAGCAAAAAGGGCTAATCCTAAAAAGCGAAAAGTGGGGGTCCCCATTTGCAATGGGGCGATGTGTGAATACTTCACAACAGATAGGAATCAAGCTCTCAAATCTATGGAGTAGAGGGATGGATCAGTTGCTTGTTTGTTGTGTTCTTGATTTATTGGATCTTTTAGTTTTCATGTGGTGTGTTCATCGTAGTAAAGGAATGGAAATTAGTAATGTCTACAATTCAACTACCTTTTGTAAGAAAATCAAACAAGGTCTTAGGATAAGTTGCCGAACTGGTACAGGAACGGGAACAAGTACATGGGTATAAAATGCTGGTACGAAAGAAGTTTTTTGGGGGTTGAATACGTTTTCGGTACATTCATACAAAAATTAAATATACACACATATATATGTATATGTATGTATGTGCGTAGCTAAAAAATAGACTTAAGTTTAAAATGTCATATACCAATACATATTCTAAACAAAACCATTACAAATTTCAAATTTTGCAACATAACATACTAATTTAAATTCAGTTTTCAATATCAAAAAGAACAAACTCGAATCTCATGATAGATAAGTTCTGAGTTCACTAATCAGCACAGTTGGTGTTAAGAATATAAAAAAGATCAAAGTAGAATCACTAAACGTTTCGGCTTCTAAACACACGAACCCCGGACACACCCATAGGAGATTCGTTTCAGAATCTGATTCTGGTACATTTCATACCCGGAATTGCCCGAAAAATCACACGATTCAGCAACTTAGGTCTTAGGTATAAAGGGGAAATCGAGTTCTCAAATCTATTGTATTGGCTTTCTTCTTCACTTAGTTAAAAAACCAACAAAAATAATGCTATAACCCAGTTATGCACAAAATCTGGCACTCTCTGATTACTGAGATCATGGAATGGGCAGGGTGAGAGCATACTATGACTAAAATGTGATCAATATTAAATCAGAAAATCTTGTTTGAGCCCGCTCAGTCATCCATTGAGGTATTCTCGCCTCAGCTCGCCCCCCTTCATACCCCAAAACTCGGCAAAAAAGGTAAGACCAAGGCAAAGTGTGGTTGGGTTGCCGGGTTATTTCATGATATCAAATTTAAAAAAAAAAAATTAAATCAGAAAATCTATTATACTTGCTTGTGGCAAACTCAACAACATGCACTTGCAAATTCTGAATCGATAATATCCCTAGCAGCAATGGGTTCCAGATTTCACTATCATTTGTAACAACAATATCAATACCAATACTGAATATCAAACTTCTGTGCAATTCTGAAGATGAATCAGACTGAAAATAATAAATACTGGACAGCTTAAAGATTTCTTTTAAAAATGAATACAGATGACTTAAAAATATCGAAATGCTGAAGCATTCGTAGAACTGCTGAAATACCACTGATTATTTATAAAATCTGAAACTGAAGTCAATAGATGCAAGACTAGTTAATAACAAAATTTAGATTTCAGTACTTATGCTCACCTTTGACTGAGACAATTATTTGTTTGTCCTCAAGTGTAGAGCGCCCATAACTTCTTTACAGCCCCCCAAACACCTCAAAAGCATACAGAGATCTCTTTTCAAGGTTGATATTGCAAGGGCTTAATGCTTTCAATGCTGCAATTCACCTCCAATGTTGTACAGCAACTCAGTGATATACAGCAGACCTGGTAAGGCTGAATTCCTTAAGAAAATTGAACAGCTGGTATCCAAGGATGATGCTGTAGTCTAATCAATGCCCAACGATCCTATCATGGTAAGCAGCCAGAACAGAATAATATATTAGACCCCTGAACTGTAGGGAAACCCATTTCAAATCTGTCCAGCAGGTATCCAAACAGGTACGGCTGGCAACTTAAATGGTACGGCCACCTTTTATTGTGAACAGTAAACCAAAAGATGTTGTGTCAGACTTCATCTTATGCTGGAGTCTTTGTCCCCTTTTATGCTGTAATTGGCAATATGAATGTGCTATATTAACTTAGCACATTTAATATATGAAAAGCCATCCACAAATTGCTACGACTCCTTAAGTAAATGCTGCTATCACCTCATTACTGGCTGCTACTTTTAAAATATGCTGTTTTAATATTGAAATTACATCCAATAAACCAGAATAAAATATTTGAAAATATTATTGATATTATGCTGAAATGCTAGGAACATAAATAACTTCCACAGCACAATATTATTGAAACCTTTTCAATTTTGGAAATATGATTTTTTGGAAACCATAATACAAACTGAAGCTAAATTGTAACACCCTAAAAATCTGGAATCTCACTGTAACACACCCTAAAAATCTGGGAGTTGACTGTATCATCACACAAAACCCAAAAACCTGAAAACATACCACACCACAACCTGTTGATTCTATTGTAGCTGTAGTCGTAATGCACAGGCCGACATTGATATCACAAAGGTTGTGATTATATTTATATTATTATTATGAGATAATATAATTATATTATAATTATAATGTATAATTATTATATTATATTAATAATGTAATAATTGCTGCCACTTGGAAGAGGGGCGACTCTTGGTGTATAGACACCTCTCACATATATAATGAGATCTGTGATCTCATTCAAATAAATATATATATATATATATATAAAACAATGGAATATAATTGCAGATTTAACATATAGTGCTCGGGAGATATAGTTGTGAATTGTCTATGGCTAGGAGGGTAAATCAGTGCCCATGGTTAAATGAGCACAAAAAAACAAAATGGTATCAGAGCGGGTTCCCTACCAGCCTATGAGGATTCACGAATAAACGGAAGTACAAATTCACAAAGCAGAAGGAAGAAATTTCCCTCTTGAAGCGATTGATCAACTTCGTGAAGTCTTTGAGAGAGACGAAGTTGTAGAAGAGAAAGGCATAACCCACATTCAAGGGTAAGCAGAGACCCAGAAGAACAAATCACGAATCAGCATATCTGAAAACGTACAAGGCAAACCTGCAGTTCGTATCCAAGGAAGCACAAAGATTGAGGATCGTATAGCCTACCAGCAGCATTGTGGGATGCGAGCAACTTGTCGATAATCTGAAACAATCAGTTCCATAAATCATATATAAGTGGCACGATAACTGTGATAAATCCGACTATCTTTAGAGTCAAATTAATCTTCAGACGGGGTTTGCGTTGCTTGGTTACTGATCGGTGGGTCGCATGTACCTTTGAAGATATTCCTATCAATTATTGTCATGTAATGGTGGAGATCAGGGAATTCCAATACGTAGTATTCGTACCCATTAATATTAAGTATAGGCATCTTGGTTGCATTATCGCAGTCAAGTTGAAGAGCAGGGCCACCGCAATCGCTGTTCTTTCTTCGGAAGGGATATTCAAAGAAATAATTCCCACATTGGAAGGGTTCTTCTGGTTCTGGACAAATTCATGACGAAGAAGCAAGGCACAATATGAATACTGTGAAGACGAGAAAGAGGAAGCGGGGGGGTGTTAGGCCTTCTTCCATTTCCATTTCGAAAAGTGATAAGGATCAACATAGTGAACAAGAAGAGCATTAAGTCAATTAGTCTCACCTGGAGAAGAAGCAAATAAATGGCATGAAGACCATCCATTGTATAATTGCAAAGAGATTATGAGCTATCTGCACCTTAGTATGGATCAGAAGCTTAGTTTGCTAGTGTCAGGACATCATTGCATATCGATATCAATGGTGACTTACTCATAAGCAACCTTGATAATCACTGTCAAAAGAACGAATCGATTAAGGCCAGTATGAGATATGATTAGCAAGAAATCGACTAGGGAAGAGTTAGTATTAGATACGAAGGGGTCAACTGATCAGATGGTTACTTAAAGAACTTGAAGCATGAAGATCATCGATCTCTATCGAGGAATAAGGGATGAACGCAGCTGTGCATTAATTGGCGAGCTGATGTTTGTAATGGGCGGCTGTGAATGGCACAGGAATTGTACCAGTTTTCCGGTGACCGAAAAAGTGAGTGTCTTCAATGCCAGAACAAATCTGCGGAGTTGCGTAGAGGACATGAAAGATGCGCGGGCAAATTTTGTGTGTGTAGTTAACGGGAAGGTTTACGTTGTAGATGTAGAGAGCTCCGTTGATGTGGGTGCCCAGAATTTTGATTACATAGAGTGTAATTGTCTAAAATCAAGTGAAATTTATGATCCATTAACGAACAAGTGGGAGGGTGTGAGGGAGATGATTCATGCCATGCATTTCGTTAGCGGGAGTGTGGAGGATGACAAATTGTTGGTTTGTTGTTTTGTTTGTGAAGGGGATTTGCAATTCTGTGAAGTGACTAATATTTGCCATCAACGATTATTGGACATGATCATAATTGATCGAATAAACATCTATTAGCATAGATGGTAGTTTGACCGATCCAAATACCATTAACGGATGTCAACTATTGATTGCAATATCAATTAAGGAAAGAAGACTATCTATCCTCGAGAGAAGCATGATATTAACTAAGCATTTATTATATTAATCAAGGAAAGAAAGATTTTTAAAGCTAGAGAAATAAAGAATCATAAGTTTCTCGTCTCGATAAGTAACTGGTAAATTAATGTCAAGAGACGAGAAGAATCTATATTCATTCCCACTAATTTTAGCCGCAACACTAAAATTCACCACAAAATTGTTTTGATCTGCAACAAGAACAAAATGGATTAGATATCCATATACACCAAAGTAAATTATTGGTGGCTGCAGTCTTTATTGGAGATTGCAGTGCCTGGATCATGGTGATTCTTGGCTTGCGCTTTGCTTCTGCAGGTCCAGTCATTGTAAGAGGAGGAGATTTGACTTGGAGGCGCATTAGTCTCTTATCTAAACATGTGACCTCGATTTCCCCTTGGAATGTGGACCTGCTTATCTAGCACTTGGATACTTGTTCGATGCATTGAAGCTTGCAGTCATGAGACTAAGTTGGTGGCACATAATTGGAGACGGTTCTTTGAAGAAGAGGAATTAACATTCAGAGGGAGTCTGGCAAACCTATAGAAGCAACCTTGGACAAGAAGGTTAGGAGGTTGAGGTTAGTACTTCAAGCTTCAGAGGGAGCATCTAGAGGATCTGCTTTATTTGATTTCCAAGGATCTTGATCATATTGATTTAGAGGGAGTAGACCATGTCGAGATGGTTTCTCTACTGATTAGGAAATTGTAGTAGTTAGAGGAATCTATGATTCATGAGATAGAGTTCCATGTGATATCCCTGGATGGATGGATACTTGGCGGGCTTGGGATTCACCAAGGGTGATGCAAACCTTCGAGACAAGCTTGGAGATATGGAAAAATGAAGCTCTAATTGAGAGGGAGGCTCAACATTAGTGATCTTCTGTGATTTGATAATACATCTCTCTTTGAGAGAGACTTGAGGTGAAAGTCCTTATCTTCACCCTTTGATATGGTTCATGGTGGATGTCATGTGTGTGACTCCATGACTTAATTGGTTCAGTGCTTGTTGAGCCCCTGTGAACATTATTGAGAGGTGACGATCTCACAATGATGAACACTTGTACTTTTGATCATTATTGTAAGGTGACGATCTTGCGATATTGATTGATCATACAATTATGATGGATATCATGGGACGTAATATCTATGGATATGTCATAATGGTTTATATCTCTAGTAGTAATATCTATGGATATGCCATAATGGTGGATATCATGAGACGTGATATCCATGGATAAGCCATAATGGTGGATATTACATAAAGAGATATTCATGGTGGATTTCATGTGACGTGAAATCTGTGGACGTGCCATGTAGTAATATCTTGAGATATGCCACAATGATGGATATCATGTGAAGTGATATTCGTGGATAAGCCATATTGGTTGATATCACATGAGGTGATATCTATGGATAAATCATAATGGTGGATATCACATGAGGTGATATTTATGTATATGCCATAATGGTTGATATCACGTGAGGTGATATCTTTCCTTTCCACATATGGATGTAGCCATTGTGGTCAATCATTACAAAGAGGTAATGTGACTAGTAGATATCAAAAAGGATTCCTCCCTAGCTAAGAGGGAGTGTTGATTCTATTGTAGCTGTGGTCGGAATCCACAGGCCGACATTGATATCACAAAGGTTGTGATTATATTTATATTATTATTATGAGACAATATAATTATATAATTATATTATAATAATAATGTATAATTATTATACTATATGATAATACAATAATTATTATATTATATTTGTTGATACTTAATAGTTTCGGTAAGATAAATGATTGAATGGGAGATAAATGAAGTCTCCAATTCAATCATCTATCTCATCGATAGATAAATCCAAATCTCAAATGATTATTCCTTTATCTATAATTGCTCTCCTTATTCTGTTACAGTCAATTACGTTACTCATGCAAACTGATCGAGTGCAAACTATTAAGACTGATAAACCGATAATGATCGGGTCTTATTCTAACCCTCTCGATTCATTATCGGGTTATCACCTTAATAGCCATCGAGTTTATAACCATCGAGCTTAATGCATTTCACTGAATAACTAATGTTATCGGGATAAATTGATAAACCGACTAACTTATGTTATCGGGTTTAAACCGATTAATATTGACACCGATTGATATTGCCACCGACTGATATTACCACCGACTGATATTGCCACTGGTTGATATTGCCACCGATTGATATTCCCACTGATTATCATTGGATTAAATATATGAATAACCGAAGTGACTTCGGTGCTTGTGTATATGTGATAAACACCGATTAAGCAATCGGTTAAGGAGGGACACAACCAAGGGGTATCTTGGTCGGTCATGTCCAAGGGACATGATCGATCAAGGTACCACTTGATTGGTTCCCTCCATGATATACATACCCAAAGATATGTTGTGGAGAAAATATAGAAAAAATAAATGTTCTCTCTCCACTTGTAATAAACAAAATCAGATTCATTATATTGAGAAATAACATATACTTGAAAGAAAAATAACCTTGAATATAACTTGCACCTTGAATTGCAAATTGACATACATTTACAATATTAATAATGTAATAACTGGTGCCACTTGGAAGAGTGGGGACTCTTGGTGTATAGACACCTCTTGCATATATAATGAGATATGTGATCTCATTCAAATATATATATATATATATATATATATATATATATATATATATATATATATATATATAACAATGGAATACAATTGCAGATTGAACATATAGTGCTTGGGGGAGACAATTGTGAATTGTCTATGGCTGGGAGGGCAAATCAGTGCCCGTGGTTAAATGAGCACAGAAAAACAACACAACCAAATGTGGTATATATATATAAGAATGGAATACAATTGCAGATTGAACGTATAGTGCTTGGGGGAGACAATTGTGAATTGTCTATGGCTGGGAGGGCAAATCAGTGCCCGTGGTTAAATGAGCACAGAAAAACAACACAACCAAATGTGGAAAAACTTAACAAACACAACTCTGAAGATATCTCTACAACCATTGAACACAACTGTGATCTCTAAATTAAATCTGAGAAAAATCGGAGTTTCTTCATCCTCTGATAAATTGCACACAAGGTTTTCACTGAGTAGTAAATAAATGAACACGAAGTACAAGCTATTGAAGAAATTAAATAGATAAATTAATTTGGTTGCCTCTTTCCCTAGTCCAACTCTTCTATAGTCTTTTATTTTTTAATTTTAGCTCTCCACTAGAAGTGTGAAGATTTCTTTTGCTATTTAATTTAATAATTCAATTGGCCCCTTTGTCGTTGCAACACTTTTTATCATTACTTTAGGCCCTCTTTCAAAAATACTTTTAAAGATCATATTGGATCCTTTCTTTTTAAAGTAATTAAGTTGCCTTGGTAGAGTCAGGTACGGGTATGCCAATATGGCAATATTTTTTCTTCTTGGGTACAGTATAACTGGGTATGGCTATATATATGCAATAAAATAAAAAATATATAGAATTGAAAATGCATTTGATATATCATATAATAATAATGAGATTTGAATCATTGATAGTATTATGATATTTCATCATCGATCAATAATAGTGATAAATTTAATATTAATTGTTAGTTGATAGTTCAAAATTTCAATATTATGTTGATAGATGTCCTTTGTACAAGCTAGATTTCTAATCTTGGCACTTTGCAATCATTGTCCTTTGAAAAATTACCAGCAATCTTCCAAAATGCAAAAAAGGCAAAACAATGAAAATTCTTGTGAAATAAGTTTGTTTTTGTGAAACTAACTCTTAGTATGAGCACGTTTTAGTTTTTTTTTGTTTTAAATGCTTTAATGTGAAAAATGGAAAAACAATGAATAAGATTTTGTGAAAGAAGTTTGTTTTTGTGAAACAACTCTTAGAATGAACATGCTTTAGTTACTATTTTTAAAATGTTTTACTGTTAAATAAATGCTTTAAAATTAGGTTTTGACATATAAAAGAAAAAAAATTGGTGTTGTGGCTGTGGATGTTCCTAGGAGTGCCCGGTAGGCACTCTAGGCGGCAGGGTTGTGACTTGGCCTCTCCTTTCATGGGACTTGTACCTAGACTTGTTTGGTACATAGAATAAGAATAAGTTGCTCTTTTTTAATAAATTCATTAGGACAATGTCAAATATTATTTTAATTGTTCCCTTAGCTTTATTAGCAAAAGGGGACATGACACACCAACATAAGAAAGGAAATGCATTTCCAAATTCACACATTTTATTGCACTTCAATGGAAATACAAATCGGATACAGGGTCTGATGAGGACTGATTGGGTCAAAGAACTGGACCAGATAAGACATGCTCATTTCCCCATGTGGACCAGAGAACATGTGACAGGCCTACTCACAATAGGTATTTACTATTTTCTTAAGTAATTGTGCACAATTATCTGCATAGTCTCATACATATCCCTGTCATCTTATCTCAGTAGTTGATGCCTCAAACCTAAACCATGTTCTCACTCAGTTTCATGACTGATCTTCTTGAAGTTTGTTGCCAATGTCTCATTATGTTACTCAGTAGCTCCCTAACCTTCACCTATGCATAATATGTAAAGGCCCCTAAGTGAGGTCTGATTTGATCTTCAATACTGACGCAAATTAACAAAGAGATCAACCCAGCAACATGCAAAGATCCCTAAATCTTGTCATCAAATACTGACTTAATTCAGACTAGAATACTCATTCAATCACACAATTGAAAACTTGAAGTAGTCATCACATTACATTGATAGAATATATAAATCAATCTCCATATATAAATTGTCAATGTGGGCAGTGAAAAGATAATTACCAGGCAAATTATTCTTTCTCAGTGTTAATTAGGTCATGGAACTGTTCCCGATCGGGTGTTTCCTTTCCTGCATACTGATACTGCACCCTGTGTTGATATATGGCAACTGATCATGCTGCAGGAAGTTCGTTAATATGTCAATCCTGTTGCAAGAAGGATGTTCGAAATTAATTATAATATTATAGTTATGAATGATAAATTGTATGACTGAATGGCTGTAAAAGAAAGAGAGAAAAATGTCAAGGGTTTCTTGAGGCAGGCATGAGGGTTTTGATAAAAACACATACTGGCAGATTGTGTAGATGATTGGTTTTCGCAATACAGAAATGGATAATTGCTGCAAGTCTTTAATTTGTTGGTGGATAATAAGAAATCTGAAAAGTGGATGGCTTGTTTCTCCGTGGACGTAACCCATATTGGGTGAACCACGTAAATTTGTGTTGTGTAAATTCTTCTTATTTTTATTTCTGGACTTTTAAATCTGCATTATAATTGTTGTGTTTCTTATTTTCTTTACCTATCAATTCCTAACACCTTGCCCTTGCTAGGGTTTACTAAGAAATGACCCTGGTGCCTGTTGTGACCATTTCACACATCGCCCCATTTAAAATGGGGACCCCCTCTTTTTGCTCGTTTTTGCTCGCCTTTCGCTCTGCTTTTTAGGGTTTTGGTAGTTTGTCAGTTGTCTGGATTTAGGGTCAAGCCTTAGGGTTTCCGTTACTGTCTTTTCAGGCCAGAGTCCAGTCAGTCTTGAGAGCTTTTTAAGCTTCCTTTTGTAGGATGCAATTTTGAATGGAACGAATTCGCCAGAATGGTCTATTTTCAATTGGAATTTTGAGTGCAGAGTCTTAATTTGTCTAAGTATTGATGATGAAATGTGAATTTTGTCCAATTGAGTTATTTTGACAAAATTTTGAGTTTTTTGATATTTGATCCCGGGCATTGGAAATGATTTGTTTTTGCCTTGTGAAGTGATTAAACTTGTGAAAACTTGATATTTTGGCCTGTAGGAGCAAAATCGCTCCTGTCCCTCAGTGAAGGACCGGAGCTCGTTTTCAAAAATCTTACTGTCCTTGCAGGGTCAAGATGAATTTCGAATTGGAGGTAGTAAAAAAAGGCGTGATCTTTCCGTTGAATATAAATTGAAGAATTTCACGAACACAGAAATGCCTCAGGAAGCAAAATCGCTCTTGTCCCTCAGTGAAGGACCGAAGCTCAAAATCAAATATTGCTTTGTCCTTGCAGGATTTTAACAACTTGACGATTTAAAAAGGTTGAATATAATTTGAAGGCACAAACATGAAGAAAGTGGACCAAATATGCAAAATCGCTCCTGTCCCTCAGTCAGGGACCAGGGCGAAATCCATTGTAGCTCCCGTCCCTCTCCCAGGGACCAGAGCGAAATTCTTCATAGGGCATGTACTGGGCAAAGATCAAGCAAGTTTTAGGATTGAAGGCAAGAAAGGAGGTGAATTGAACCCGTTGAAGACAAATTGAAGATTACCAAACACCAACAAGGGACCCAAATGCCTAAGTTTGCTCCTGTCCCTCAGTCAGGGACCAGAGCGATTGTTGTCTTAGATGATTTTCTTGCCAAGTTACAACGAATTCCAAGGCATGGATGAGTGAAACGAAGTATAACAAGACCGTTGAAGATAAATTTTGAGGTTAGCAAAGCGAGATGAAGCCCACAAGACTAAGTTCGCTCCTGTCCCTCAGCCAGGGACCAGGGCGATATGATGATTATGTTGCCTTTTCACTAAGTTCAAACCTCTCCAAGTCAATGTAAAGGGTGGTAAGGTCGTTTTAAGGCATCTCAATGAAGAACAAGGCATCACAGGTTGCCAGTATTGAAAGATTTGCATCAAATGTGCAAGTTCGCTCCTGTCCCTCAGTCAGGGACCAGGGTGAAATGATGATTATTTTGCTTTCTACCTAAGTTCAGGACACTCCAAGAACAAAGTACAAGGTGGCGAGGATGTTTTAAAGCGTCTCAATCAAGAACGAAGTTACGAAGATCACCAAATTGAAGGATTTGCATTAAAATACCCTAGTTCGCTCCTGTCCCTCAGAGAGGGACCAGAGCGAAATCTTCATGAGGCTCTAAATTTTGAAGGATTACCAAGTATTAAGCGGCCAAGAAGGATCAACGGACTGCGTTTTACCCAATGAAGGTAATGACAAGTTGAAGAAGGCAAGGACGAGCTCAAAACCTTGAAATTCGCTCCTGTCCCTCTCCAAGGGACCAGAGCGATACTTACTATATTTGCCAATTCATGCCAAGTCGAGGTTTTGCGAGGTCGCACAAGGTCTAAGGCGTCTTAACAAGATGATATACAAGGGTTTTAAACGTCAAATGAATACCAATTTGTACAAAGAGGCTATATCGCTCCTGTCCTTTGGACAAGGACCAAAGCGATTTTTATTAAAACCTTCATCTTCCTTCAAATGCATGTCAAAACAAAGTTGCACAAGGTTTAAAAACATCATTTGGAAGGCGATACAAAGGAGGTGAACGTTAAGATGTTACCAATTTAAGCTTGAAATGGAGAAAACACATGGATCGCTCCTGTCCCTCTCCAAGGGACCAGGGCGATGATCCTCCAAACATCAAAACGCCTTGTAGAAGTCAAGTGAAACAAGCATAGAATGAAGAAATAATGTCATTATTTGCCTTATGATGAAAATTGGAGATTAAAGATGCAAGATCTAAGTGAAAACATCTAGATCGCTCCTGTCCCTCTCCAAGGGACTAGGGCGATAATGGTCATAAAGGGCACTCGTTCACACAAGCAAATCAATCAAGCTCGAAGAACCCAACGAAAATGGCAAATTCAACGTGGAGATGAAGACTTTGAACGTCAAAAATGCAAGGATCAAGACAAAGTTAATGGATCGCTCCTGTCCCTCAGTCAGGGACCAGGGCGATGAGGTATGTATTGTTCATCTTCAAAATTTGGCGCTTAAACAAATATTTTTGAATCTATTTTAAATGCTAAAATTCGATAAATTAAAAGATTTAATTAATTAGCATTTAAATATTGCGTTTGATATTTATTAATTATTTTTTTGCCTTTGTAAAAATTGAATTTGACAATTTAAATAATAAAGGCATTTAATAATTAATTATTAATCAATTAAAAAATTAAATGAAGTGCTTGGTTTATGGAGGTCGGCCTTTTATTTTTATTTAAAAATCGTTTTAATTGCCTTATTTTTTACAAAGTCGGCCTAAGTGAATTGGTGATATGAGCGCTTATAAATGGTGGTGAAGATTGTTATTTTCACATTACCATTTTATCCTTCAAGTGCGATTTGAGGAAGACAAAAGGAAGAGTGCGAGTTGTGTTTTAAGGTGCGAATTCAATCAAAGGTGGTGCGAAACTACTATCCAAAGGAGAGGCGAACTTGAAGTTTCACTTGGGCGAATTTGCCAAGGACGTCAAGGGCATATCAAAGGTGGCGAAGTTGCTAACTTGAGGAAGAGATCACGTTGAAGACCATCTAACGTCAATTTTGCCTAGGCGAATTTTATTCATTTTGCATTCTAGTGTTAGCTCTCGAGAAAGGTATGGCGATATGGTTTTATTGTTTTAATTTTGAATTGTTGATCGTCATAGCTTAAATTTTGAATTTTGAAATTTTTGAATTCCAGTTGCTCAATCGTTTTTAGGAAATGATAACTCAATGACTTATCATGAAGTTTCCTAAAAATAATCTAATCTATGTTATGCATTGCAATATCTAGTTACTTATTATGAAATGTTGTGTAGGTATGGCGACCCCGAAGGCGGGAGCATCCACCAGTCGTCCAGCTCTCATGAAGGAAGATCAAAAGACCGAAGAAGTGGAGACCAAGATCGTGTCTAAATGGAGCAACATTGGAGATAGTAACTTGGGCAACTTCAGCACGAAAAAGTTTCGAGACGTCCCTTACAATGGCAAGCCATCACCTGTCGCCTGGAGGATAATTGAAAGTGGCATCATTAAGGCGGCCGGTTTCCCTCCAGCAGTACAGTGTCATGAGTCGATGATCGAGTGTGCTCGTCATTATGATCCTCAATCCAGAACGATCGTGTCCAAGGAAGGAAACACTTTGGTGTATCTTTCAGAGGAAGCTATAAGTGAGGCTTTCCATCTTCCAGAGCACAGAGATATGATTTACAAGAGCATAGAAGGAGCCAGGTCAATGTATGAAGATGATCCAGATGCTTGCTTAAGCATCATTAACAAGAACTGGTTACTCAAGAGTCGTCCTCGCCTGAGCAAGGTACTGAACACACCACACAGGATTGATTTCCAGGAGGAGTACAGAGATTTGATTACAATGCTCAACCGAGTCACAGGTGCACCTCAGGCTTTTTACTTTGAAAAGTGGATGTTCTACTTCATCCAGGTGATAGTTCAGGGAAAAGGAACAATTCATTGGGCTAGAATGATTAGCCATTGCTTGGACGTACAGTTGAGGAGACTCAAGGCTACCAAGTCCTTCCACATGAGTTCATACGTCATCTATGCCTTGATCAGGAGCTTCGAGTACGCAGGACTACCTCACAGAGGAGTGATTGGAAGGGGACCCGGTGAGGTCAGAGTTTGTGATTCCTATGTTCACTTGCATCATCCGCCAGGAAACAACTACAAGTTAGTTAATGATACCTTCACGATGAACATCACGAGGACGTTGCAAGGTGGGATTCACAACAGATTATCTCAGGATGCGCAGGGACTAGTAAAGAGGTACGGTGCCTGGTTTATCCAATTTCCGAAGTTTACTTATATCAGAGTTCATGGATGTCCTTCACCTCCATACATGTTGCCAAGATATCCGACAGACAGAATAGTGTTACTTGAAGTAACAAGACAGTTGGCAGCCTATGCGAAGGCATTCAGACACAGACATGGAAATGGAGTCCCGGTACCTATCATATTGGGCCATTCAGTTGAGGTATGTCCTAATGCTTTAGCCATGGATGACGCAGAGAAGGAGTTAGCTTTGTATTCTTTTTCATTCTTTGCCTTGAGAGAAAGCTTTGATCCACATGGATATATAGAGGAGACAGTCGGTAGGAAGTTTAAACATGAGTTTCAGATAGAAGATTTTATGATGAATCTCTTAGACGATCTTGAAGTGAAAAGAAAGATGCATTCTAGATTGCCTTTGGATTTCATCAGGAAATGCAGGATTTACAGAGTGGCCGACCAAGCACAGGACAGTGGCAGACATCTCCAGTCATCCTATGATAGAGAAAGTAAATCAATAAGGTTAGATTGGAATGAGCCCGAGGTCGTGGATCTAGATGCTTTGATGGCTCCAGTCTTGTCTTGTACTCGCAGATGGGTTGATGTGCAGCATCAGAAGTTGAGAGAGCAAGGCATAGCTATGACTTTCACTTTGGAAGAGAAACCAGCCGAAGGAGGAGCAAGTGTAAGCGAAGGTAATCCTAATTCCAGAAATGCAAATGAAGGCAACCTTCGAAGTGCAAGTGAAGGCGATCTCCATCCAAGAGGCTCGAAGAGGAAAGAGAGACCTGGAAAGAGAGAATCTTCCAAGAAGAAACAAGAGGCCAGCCGAGATCGTTCATCCGGTACATCTTCTCGACAAGAGAAAAGGACACTTGAAGTGGAAGAGTCTATGGAGTCGATGGTACAAGATGATAGGCAGGAAGAGGGACAGGCACCGCAGGGGTCACCTAATGGATCTCTCCAAGATTATGAGTTACATGAAGACAAGAATAATGATGAAGTAACATCTCCTCACAGGGAAGAAGAAATATTGCATAAAGAGATTCAGGTTAGAGAGACAAGATCAGCCATCCCAGATTGGTTGAACGAAAGATTAACGAAGGTGATTGTGATCGAGGACGAGGACAATGTGATTGATTTAGAGAGCCTTGTTGGACATTCCCAGGAAGTGACAGAGAAGAGAAAGGCTACCAAGATGTCCAAGATGATTAGAGATGAGACTGGATCCAGAAAATTGCAGATAGCTACACCGGCAGTAGACAAGTATGAAGGTGAGATCCTAGCAGAGGAATATGATATAGAGACATTTGAGCTAGGTCCATCCACAGCCGAGCAGACATTAGATGATGCCACAGATTCCTTTGAGGCATTGAAGGACAAGCTTAGAGAAGAAATGGAGAAGAGTAGAAGGCTTGAGAGGGAGGTCGGTGCATGGAGAACATATTTCAGCCATGTCAATCAGCCTTTAGGACGTCAGGATCCAGCAAGATCACCCATACAGGCACTTCCCCTTCAATCAATTGGTGAGGCAGAGAGATTCAGGAGTATGGTCCAGCGTATGAGTACTTGGATGGATAAATCTCATACAGTTGCCGTAGAATTTGCAACGAGGATGATGAAGACTATTCATAGGGCTATTCAGGTTCTTGAGATCATCCACAACTTGATGATAACAGTGGCCGCTTTTGCTCATACCAAGGATGTTATCATTCTTGTCTTGAAAGTAATTAGACAAACGTCGAGGAAGGTCTTAGCGCAAGAAAAGATTATGGATGGAGGACCTCACAGTTTACTTCAGTGGTCCACCTTACTCCAGATGAAGGAAGTTCTCTTCGAGGACATCAGTACTAGATGCAGTCATGTTGAGGAGGTGATCAACCTGATCCAGGACAGAGTATTTGAGGTACTTCGTACCATCCTTGGCAGGAGGATCGAAGTTGAGACAGATGTGGATTTTCAGGAATTGGAGGATAGGATCAAGGTCATCTTTTGCAAGGACGCCAATATCACAGATGAGCAACAGGACCAGATGTTTGCCACCATGCTCCTGATTGAAAAGACTAAGGAACTTGAACTTACATGGGACGCAGCTCTTCTAGATGCATTTGATCAAGTCATCCACTTGGAAGAAAGAATGAAGAATCTTCCCGAGATTCCAATTGCTGAGATCGAGGGAATCGTATCAAGATTCATTGCATATGCTAAAAAGGAGCATTGGAAAGGGAATAAGATTCTAGATGAGAGGTTGTTATAGATGACATGGCACCTTAATTGTCATTGGTCTATGTCTCCTAGATTTTCGTGCCAAATTTATAATTGGCTATGCATTTAATGTTGTGCAATAAAAAGGAGGCTATTTGTAACAAACCCTAATTAGGGTTTAGGTGTCATGATCTTGACCATTGATCTGCTTTTGATCTGGACCATTCATTGTAATTGAGGATGCTATTTATACCCTCATTTCATTTCATTTTCATATGTTAGATGTGAGAAGAGATTAGATTATTGATGTATTAGAGAGATTAGAGTTTAGAAGCAATTTACTTTTGTAGCAAGATTGAGTTTGAGGAAAGGAATTCAAGCAATTGTTGTACATGATGACTTTGAAATCAATGAAATATTGAAGTTATGGTGTTTTGTTGCAACTTTCTTGGTTATCTTTATGGTTGTTCAATTCATTTGAATCATGCTCAATCAAAGTAGTGTGTTAATTTGAAGGACATAGTGTGAGACTTGATCTTTGGTAGGATTCGCTTTCCATACCACTAGCTTCTTGCTGATTGTAGGAACGCCTTGCGTGGTCGACTGGAGATATTTGAATCACTTAACCTTCAATCATTATTGTATCTTGGATATGTACCTTCGTGGTAGTGTCTTTGATCTTTGATGCGTTGAAAATCATTTGTTACCTTAGAAGATCGCATCAATTTCAATTGAGTTGTTATTTTATGGCGAAATTGAAGTTGGTAGAATCTTGCCGAGTCTTGTCCACATGAAGTCATTCTTAGGGTTAGATTAGATTAGACCTCTTGCAAACCCTATCCTTTTGTTATTTTTTGAGAAGCTTCTTTAGTTTAGTAAGACTTTCGGAGTGTAAGGCCCCTTGAGAACACAGCAAATCACATCATACCGCTGGAGCTTATCCACACGTAGAGACCCTACTAACCAGAACATTGGAGTCATCCTAACTGATCCTTCATGCGAATCTTCAGCAGTTAGAGACTTTATTCAAGAGAGGATAAGATGCCTTTAGGTATTTTATTCTGTGTATGATGGTGTACAAAATACACGTCAACAGTGCCCCTGCTGCATGTACTGCTGAGTTAGTTATGGGTGCCCCAATGAAAAATGCCTCCCCAAACAATATTTAAGTCTAATGAGTGAGTGCCTCCACTTGTAGCTTGATTACATGCATTAGAGATTCCTAGCTTGTATCACTTTTGATGTAGACATGAGTGTGGAGTCGCTTATATTGTCCCCAGAACTACTAATTGCAGGCCTTGATATCCTAGATCCTGGTGGTTGTTGATCTTGGCTATTGTGTAAAATTCCCTTAAATTATCTATTGGATATATGTTCAGTTCATTAGACAGAGTAATGAAATAGGTTCAAACAGTGACGTTTGTCTCATTACATAACTCAGTTTCAATCCATTTGGCTGGTACTTCATTTATTGACAAAATAAATATTCATTATTTTAGGAGGAACTCAAAATAGTGCACCTGGTAGCCATAGTATAATTGTAGATGCGCCCCCTCTCGGGCTGTTGGTTATCAGTTGTTGAACTGGATTTCGCCATAAGCATGTCAGGCAGCCTCCTGGGTTATATATTGTCACTTCTAGTCCATGGGCCTTCTGAATGTGTATTGAGCGATACCTTCAGATTAGAATCCTCTTCAGACGCAACATGACATTATTGCTTCCGTTCCATTCTTCCACGATGTGATTCCTTGTGACTGCAAGGCTCCCAAAATGATACCCGATATCGGGTTTCGCGTTGGCTCTCCTGATAATTACCAACTCCACCACGGCTGGAATAGATTAAACCCTTCGCGTCGGTCTGTCATTCCTCCAAGCCTCGTGTATGCAGACGGAAATTCCCCAATTGATGTGCCTTTGTCTCATGTACGCGAACTAGTGTTCGTGTTGACTGTAGCCGATATCGGGTTCTTTTGACGCGAGCGTAAATTTCTGTGCCTTCGGGTAATCTTCGCGATGATTAATGGCGTGCCTTTCTGTCAATCTCCAGATCGATTGGTTGATGCGTTAGTGTGCTCTTAACCACGACGTTAGCCAATACTCTCGTTGTGCATTACTTTGCGATCTCTGCTTCCAATAGGCCAGTTAAGCTGGCGAAAGGAATTCTTTTGTTTAATGCTTGATATCCCACCGAATATCAATCTTTACTTCAGACTTGCTTGTATATATTTTTCCATGCCCCTCCTCTCGGGTGCCCATCCTTAAGTAACAACAATTGCTTTGAGAATTCTCGTAATAGTTAAGAATTCCTGTAATAGTTAGTGATAGTTAACTAATAGTTGTGAATATTAATTATTTATATAAGTGAATGGGAACTTTATATAAAGTAATTAATATTTTTATGCATTCGACAATTACTTATGAGGGGACATGACAGTCTCCCTTGCGTCGTGTTGCTTGCCCTCAAGCAACTCCAAAACTCTTTCATTTTCCCAGGTGGCATCATCCTGAGGCAGATTTTTCCATTTGATGAGATATTCCCTGATAGTTCTATTCCGCAATTGCCTGTGTCGTGTTTCCAAGATGACTTCTGGTATCATCTCGAGCTTCCCTTCATCATTCAAGGGAGGTAAATCTTCAGATACTGACACTTGCTGCCCCAGAGCTTTCTTGAGACAAGATACATGAAATACATTGTGTATTTTGCAATCTACTGGTAAATCCAGTTCATACACAACTGTACCAACCTTCCGTACTACCTGATAGGGGCCATAAAACCGAGGCTTTAGTTTTTCAGACCCACTACGTTTGAGAGAAGATTGCCGATAAGGTTGCAACTTGAGAAATACCAAATCTCCCACTTCGAAATGGCGCTCAACTCGCTTTTTATTTGCATAGATTTTTTGTTGATTCTAAGCACATTGCAAATTCTCCTTAAGAGATGACAAAATGTCTTGGCTTTCTTGAAGCCAATCACAAGTTCTAGGTACATTGCTATGTTCAAAAGCAAGGTCAAGAAAAGAGAGTACGTCATAGCCATATAATGCTTTGAAATGAGACATACCAATTGACATATGAAAGGTAGTATTATAACAACATTCACCCAGATATAGCCAGCGAACCCAAGCCTTATGATGACCGAACACATAGTTACGAAGATAACCTTCGATCCACTTGTTCACTATTTCCGTCTGTCCATCAGTTTGCGGATGATAGCTGGTGCTATGATTCAACTTTGTACCTGTTAATCTGAAAAGCTCTCCCCAAAATATGCTCAAAAACCTGCTATCTCTATCACTGATTATAGTCTTGGGTAAACCATGTAAACGGAAAACCTCTCTGAAGAATAACTCTGCAATCTGAACTGCTGAAAATTCTGTAGTGATAGAAAAGAAGTGTGCAAATTTAGTTAGTCTGTCAACCACAACAAATATACAATCTTTACCTTGGGATCTTGGTAACCTTGTGATAAAATCCATTGATATACTTTCCCATTTCTGATCTGGTATAGGCAGTGGCTGTAATAGACTTGCAGGATACGTTTGTTCTGCTTTATTTTGTTGGCAAGTGGTGCATTCTTTGACATAACGTAGGACATCATTTTTTAATCCTTTAAAAGTGAACCTTTCTCTTACCCGACGATACGTTTTGAAGTATCTAGGATGTCCTGCTAGAGGAATATCATGCAGAGATTGGAGAATTTTTTCTTTCAACTTCGACCTGGAATTAAAGAAATCCTGTCCTTGTAATAAATAACATCATTCACAACTTTATATTTATCATCTTGTATATTTCCATCTAACCAATCATATGCAAAAGAATCCTTTGAATACTCGACCAACAATAGTGATTTCCAATCAGCTGTTACTACAGATATCGCATTGATTTCAGGCCTTCTAGATAAAGCATCTGCAACAACATTATTTTTACCCTTTACATATTCAATGTCAAAGTCATAAGCTTGGATCTTACTGATCCATTTCTGTTGCCTGTCATTTAAATCTTTTTGTCCCAAGAAATATCTCAGACTGTTATGGTCAGTTTTCACTACAAATCTGCTACCCACCAAATATTGTCTAAATTTTGTCAGTGCATGCATGATTGCCAACATTTCTTTATCACAGATGGAATACAATTTCTCAAGGCTATTAAGTTTCCTACTTTCATAAACTATAGGATGCTTGTTTTGCATTAAAACTGCCCCTATTCCATCACCCGAAGCATCACATTCCAATACAAAAGGCAGATCAAAATTTGGAAGAGCAAGTACCGGACAAGAACTCATTACCTCTTTAAGTTTCTCAAATACCTGTTGAGCTTCCTCAGTCCATCGGAATGCCCTTTTTTTGGTAAGATCTGTCAAGGGTGCCCCAAGCTGTGAAAAACCTTTGACAAACCTCCTGTAATAACTGCATAAACCAAAGAATCCCCTTAATTCTGTAAGGTTCTGAGGAGGTGGCCAATCCAAAATGGCTCTTATCTTTTCTTGATGACCCTGTACCCCTGTTGCACTGATCATATGCCCTAAATACAAAATTTCAGTCATTCCAAATTCACGTTTAGACGCCTTTGCATACATCGATTGTGATTCCATAATACCAAGAACTATATCAATATGTTTCAAATGCTCTTCCCAAGTTTTGCTATAAAGCAATGTATCATCAAAGAATACTAGCAGAAATTTCCTTAACTATTTGTTAAAAATATGATTCATACAGGACTGAAATGTTGCCGGAGCATTTGTTAGACCAAACGGCATAACCAAGAATTCATAATGACCATAATGACAACGAAAAGCAGTTTTATGAATGTCTTGTTCTCTTAGCTTAATTTGATGATACCTTGATCTCAAGTCAATTTTAGAAAAGTAAAAAACACCATGCAATTCATCTAACAATTCATCAATTCGAGGAATTGGATACCTGTTTTTGATTGTTTTCTTGTTAAGAGCTTTGTAATCAATACACATACGAAGAGTTCCATCCTTCTTTTTGACCAACACTACAGATAATGCAAAAGGACTAGAACTTGGTCTGATGTGCCCCATATCCAATAATTCTTTAATTGCTTTTTCTATTTCATCCCTGAATGTTTTAGGGTGTCTATAAGGAGTAGTGATAACTGGTTTGGCCCCCTCTTCTAATTCAATAGTATGTTCAAATCCTCTATCAGGTGGGACTCCTGGAGGGATATCACTTAAAACCACATGATGTGAATCTAATACTGTTAACAAGTCATTTCCATAAGATTTGGTTTCAAAACCTGATACCTTGTTGGAGATTAAACATTGTGCTGACCATGCCACATCTCCATGTCTGAAAATTGTTGATTTTAACACTTTTAGATTAATGTAAACTCAGAAAATCAGAATTTAATTGCTAACTAAGTTGATTAGTTGAAAGATTTATAGTTTACCAGATTTAAGCATAACCAAGAAATTAACAAAATAAGAACAACACACAGTTACCCTGGGAAAACCTCCTAGGAGGAAAAACCCAGCCATGAAAGATCCTTAGATCTGATTATGGAATATATTCATATGAAGGTTACAACACTTATCTCAAGTACTTGAAGGTGATTGCACTTAGGGCTGATAATGTCTTCCACAAGATTGTACTTTCACAAGCATCAAGTTGTCAAATCTGCCCCCTTTACCGCTTCCAACAACAATCAAGTCCAAACCCTAGGTCTGCATTATATTGCACATGAAGTCTGCACTTTGTTGGACTGCAATCCTTAGCCCTCAGTTCGCTCTCCTCATGGATGAATTTCGCACCTTTAATGGCAGATGTAATTCGCTAGTATAGCAGATGTGATTCGCTGTAATATTGCTCCTTTACCAACTTTCACATTCATCAGATGTATACTTCGCATCATTAGCAGATATGTATTTCGCTTGAAGGATGTATGTTAATTGTATTATAAATGAGGTGAATGTGTCTTATATATATGTGATGTAAGATCCTTTTATGTCGGCCTAATATAAATAACTTTTAATTTATTTGAAACTCTTTAATCCGAAATGCCTTAATAGGATAGGGTTGGCCCTATTTGTGGAGCACGTTAGAATGTGGCGTCAGGTTTTATCATGTAGCGTGGGGTTTAATGGAGTGCCGTGAAGCATAGGGCCCAGCCCTACACGTTGGAGAAAGGGGCTGGCCCCCTTGGGCGGATTCCAATGTTGCCCAAGGCAATTGGAATCTGCCATTTCCCTAATTACAATCAACACTCCCTCTTAATTAGGGAGAAAGATAATCTTACAACCAGGTTACAAGATTAGGGCCCAGCCCTAAGTAATACATACAATGTTTAAATTGTAATCCGAACTTAGCTGTCAACTTCAAATACTTCTGAGAGAGGATCACAACAAGTAGCCACAAATAGTAGCCCTTAGTATCCATCTTGTATTGCCTGAGGAGGGTGAATCCAAAAACTTTGACATGCACACTTGCAAGTCATGAATACATACACAATTATTCATGCACATCAAGGAGTCTTTCCATGCTATCCATCACACATATCCATCATTTATTGCCTTTACCTCAGTCTTCTCCCAAAGAAGAATGTAACATCATAATCTTCCATCTTGCACCCAAGCATAGAGTGGAGTTACATAGTCATTGTCCTTCATCTTGCACACAAGCAGAGAATGAAAACATATTCCTCCATCTTGCACACAAGCATAGAATGGAATCTAATAAACATAATCCTCCATCTTGCACACAAGCAAAGAATGGAATAAACATAATCAGAATATTGTAGTCTTCCATCTTGCACACTGTTGACGTGTATTTTGTACACCATCATACACAGAATAAAATACCAATAGGCATCTTATCCTCTCTTGAGAAAATAGTCTCTAACTGCTGAAGATTCGCATAAAGGATCAGTTAGGTAGACTCCAAGGTTCTTTTAGTAGGGTCTCTACGTGTGGACAAGCTTCCAGCGGTATGATGTGATTTGCTGTTTCCTCCAAGGGGCCTTACGTATTCCGAAAGCTCAAGATTTTACTAAACTAAGAAACTATTCAAAAATAACAAAAGGATAGGGTTTGAAAGAGGTCTAATCTAATCTAACCCTATGAATGACTTAGTATGGACAAGACTTGGCAAGATTCAACCAACTTCAATTTTGCCATAAGATAACAACTCAATTGAAATTAGTGCGATCTTCTAAGGTAATAAAATGATATTCAATGCATCAAAGATCATGGGCACTACCACGAAGGTACATATCCAAGATACAATAATGATTGAAGATTAGGGATTCAAGGTATTCTCCAGTCGACCACGCAAGGCATTCCTACAATCAGCAAGAAGCTAGTGGTTTGGATTGCGAATCCTACCAAAGATCAAGTCTCACACTATGTCCTTCAAATTAACAAGCTACTTTGATTGAGCATGATTCAAGTAAGTTAAACAACCATGAAGATAACTTAAGAAAGTTGCAACGAAACACCATAACTTCAATATTTCATTGATTTCCAAATCATCATGTACAACAATTGCTTGAATTTCTCTCTTCAAAACTCAATCTTGCTACAAAATAAAATTCCTTCTAGCTCTAATCTCTCTTCTCTATTACATCAACTATTGACTATTACCCCATTACAAATGAAATGAAAAATGGGGGTATAAATAGCATCCCCAGTTACAATGAAAGGTCCACATCGAAAGTAGATCAACGGTCAAGATCATGACATCTAAACCCTAATTAGGGTTTGTTACAAATGGCCTCCTTTTTACTGAACAATATTAAATACATAGCCAAATATTAAATTTGGCACAAAAACCTAGGAGACATAAACCAATGACAAATAAGATGCCATGTCATCTATAACAACCTTTCATCTAGAATCTTATTCCCTTTCCAATGTTCTTTTTTGGCATATGCAATGAATCTTGTCACGATTCCTTCGATTTCTGCAATTGGAATCTCGGGAAGATTCTTCATACTCTCTTCCAAGTGGATGACCTGATCGAATGCATCTAGAAGAGCTGCGTCCCAAGTAGATTCAAGTTCCTTTGTTCTTTCAATCAGGAGCATGGTGGCAAACATTTGATCATATTGCTCATCTGTAACATTTGCGTCCTTGCAAAAGATGATCTTGATTCTATCCTCTAATTCCTGCATATCCACATCTGTCTCGACCTCGATCCTTCTGCCAAGAATGGTACGAAGTACCTCAAATACTCTGTCCTGGATCGGATTGATCACCTCCTAAACTTGGCCACATCTAGTACTGATGTCTTCAAAGAAAACACTCTTCATATGGAGTAAGGTTGACCAATGGAACAAACTGTGAGATTCTCCCTCCAAGATCTTCTCCTGCGCTAAAATCTTCCTTGATGTGTGTCTAATAACTTTCAAGACAGGAATGATAACATCCTTGGTATGGGCGAATGCAGCTACTGTTATCATCAAATTGTGGATCATCTCAAGAACCTGGATAGCTTAATGAATAATCTTCATCATCCTTGTAACAAACTCTATAGCCACTGTATGAGATCTATCCATCCAATTACTTGTACGTTGAACCATGTTCCTGAATCTTTCTGCTTCATTGATTGATTGAAGTGGAAGTGCTTGCACTGGTGATCTAGCTGGATCCTGACGTCCCAAAGGTTCATTGATGTGACTGAAATATGTCCTCCATGCACCGACCTCTCTCTCAAGCTTTTTGTTCTTCTCCATTTCTTCTCTAAGCTTGTCTTTCAATGCCTCAAATGAGTCGGTAGCATCATCTAAAGTCTGCTCTGCTGTGGATGGTCCTAACTCAAAAGTCTGTATATCATATTCTTCTGCTAGGATCTCACCTTCATATTTGTCTGCTGCCGGTGTAGCTATCTGCAATTTCCTGGATCCAGTCTCATCTCGAATCATCTTGGACATCTTGGTAGCCTTTCTCTTCTCTGTTACTTCGTGTGAACGTCCAACAAGGCTCTCTAAATCAATTGCATTGTCCTCGTCCTCTACTACGATCACCTTTGTTAACCTTTCCTTCAACCAATCTGGGATAATCGATCTTGTTTCTTGAACTTGAATCTCTTTATGCACTATTTCTTCCTGTCTGGGAGGAGATGTTATTTCATTGTCTTCTTTGTCTTCATCTAACTCATAGTCTTGGAGAGATCCATCTGGTGACCCATGTTGTGCCTGTTCTTCTTCCTGCCTGTCGTTTTGTACCATCGACTCCATGGATTCTTCCACTTGAATTGTTCTCTTCTCAGGTCTAGAAGAAGTACCGGATGATCGATCTCTGTTAGCCTCTTGTTTCTTCTTGGAAGATTCCCTCTTTCCAGGTCTGTCTTTCCTCTTCGAACCTCTTGAATGGATATTGCCCTCACTGGCACATCGAAGGTCTCCTTCACCTGAATTTCTAGGATTAGGATTGCCTTCACTCACACTAGCTCCACCTTCGGCAGGTTTCTCTTCCAAAGTGAAAGACATAGCTATGCCTTGTTCTCTCAACTTCTGATGCTGAATGTCAACCCATCTGCGAGTACAAGACAAGACTGGTGCCATCAAAGTATCTAAATCCACGACCTCGGGCTCATTCCAATCTAACCTTATTGTTTTGCTTTCTCGATCATAGGAAGACTAGATATGTCTGCCACTGTCCTGAGCTTGGTCGGCCACTCTGTATATCCTGCATTTCCTGATGAAATCCAAAGGCAATCTAGAATGCATTTTTCATTTCACTTCAAGATCATCTAAGAGATTTATCATAAAATCTTCAATCTGATACTCATGTCTAAACTTCCTGCCGACTGTCTCCTCTAAATGTCCATGTGGATCAAAGCTTTCTCTCAAAGCAAAAGATGAAAAAGAATACAAGGCTAACTCCTTCTCTGCGTCATCCATAGCTAAAGCATTAGGACATACCTCAACTGAATTACCCAAAATGATAGGTACTGGAACTCCATTCTGATGTCTGTGTCTGAATGCCTTCGCATATGCTGCCAACTGTCTTGTTACTTCAAGTAACACAATTCTGTCTGTCGGATATCTCGGCAACATGTACGGAGGTAAAGGACATCCATGCACTCTAATATAAGTGAACTTGGGAAACTGAATGAACCAAGCACCGTACCTCTTTATGAATTCTTGTGCATCCTGAGATAATCTGTTGTGAATTCCACCTTGCAACGTCCTTGTGATGTTCATCGTGAAAGTATCATTAACCAACTTGTAGTTGCTTCCTGGCGGATGATGCAAGTGGACATAGGAATCACAAACTCTGACCTCGCTGGGTCCTCTTCCAATCACTCCTCTGTGAGGTAGTCCTGCATACTCAACACTCCTGATCAAGGCATAGATGACATATGAACTCATGTGGAAGGACTTAGTAGCCTTGAGTCTCCTCAACTGTACGTCTAAGCAATGGCTAATCATCCTAGCCCAATGTATCATACCTTTCCCTTGAACAATCACCTGGATGAAGTAAAACATCCACTTCTCAAAATAGAAGGCATGAGGGGCTCCTGTAACTCGGTTGAGCATGGTAATCAAATCTCTGTACTCCTCCTGGAAATCAATCCTGTGCGGTGTGTTCGGGACCTTGCTCAAACGAGGACGGCTCTTGAGTAGCCACTTCTTGTTGATAATGCTTAGACAAGCATCTGGATCATCTTCGTACATTGATCTGGCTCCTTCTATGCTCTTGTATATCATGTCCCTGTGCTCTGGAAGATGGAAAGCTTCACTTATAGCTTCCTCTGAAAGGTACGCCAAAGTGTTTCCCTCTTTGGACACGATCGTTCTGGACTGTGGATCATAGTGACGAGCACATTCGATCATCAACTCATGGCACTAAACAGCTGGAGGAAAGCCGGCCGCCTTAATGATACCACTCTCGATTATTCTCCGAGCGACAGGTGATGGCTTGCCAATGTAAGGGACCTCTCGAAACTTCTTCGTGCTAAAGTTACCCAAGTTTGTATCTCCAATGTTGCTCCACTTCGACACGATCTTGGTCTCCACTTCTTCGGTCTTCTGATCTTCTTTCATGAGAGCTGAGCGACTGGTGGATGCTCCCGCCTTCGGGGTCGCCATACCTACACAACATTTCATAATGAGAACTAGATTTTGCAATAAATAACATAGATTAGAGGATAAATTTTAGGAAACTTCATGATAAGTCTTTGAGTTATCATTTCCTAAAATAAAAACGATTGAGCTAGGAATTCAAAATTCAAAATTTAAAATATGACGATCAATAAATAAAACAATAAAATCAAATCGCCATACCTCAAGAGAGAGCTAACTCTAGAATGCAAAAAGGACAAAATCGCCTAGGCAAAAAGATCGAAAATAGCCTTCAATGTAATCGCCTTAGCAAAATAGCAATTCGCCACCTTTTGAGTTGCCTTTGACGTGATCTTCAAAATTCGTTCAAATGGATCTTCAAGTTCGCACAAATAAATCTCCAAGTCTCGCACCACCTTTGGATGATGTTAGCGTCACCTTGGATGATAGTTCGCACCACTTATCTTGGAATGAAATTCGCACTTCTCCAAACACAATTCACACTTTCTTCCTCCAATCGCATGTGTGAGATGATAAATAATATTGTGAAAATGAAGATTTCACCCCTCCCTTTATAGCGTTCACCTCACCATTCACCCCCAAGGCCGACTTGGTAAAAATAAGGCAATTTTAAACGATTTTTTAATAAAATAACAAGGCCGACCTTTAAAATACCAAGCGCTCCAATCGATTTTTTATTAATTAATTAATTATTAAATGCCTTTTATTTTAATTAATAAATTCGATTTTTTAAAGGCAAAATAATCAATAAATATTAAGCGCAATATTTAAATGCTAATTAATTGAGTTTTTTGAATTTATCAAACTTTAGCATTTAAAATGAATTCAAAGATGTTTATTTAGCGCCAAAATTTTGAAAATGGTAGATACGTACCTCATCGCCCTGGTCCCTTGGAGAGGGATAGGAGCGATCCACTATTTTGGTCATGATTCTTGCGTTTTTGTCGTCCAAAGTCTTCATCTCCGCGTTCAAATCAACCACTTTGTTGGGTCCTTTGAGTTTGATTGTCTTGCTTGCGTGAACAAATGCCTTTATAACCATTATCGCCCTGGTCCCTTGGAGAGGGACAGGAGCGATCTTCATGTTTTCACGTTGATCTTGCATCGTCAAACTCCAATTTCCATCATAAGGCAAATAATAACATCGCTTGTTCATTCCATGCTCGTCCCACTTGCTTTTCACAAGACATTTTGATGTTTAAAGGATCATCGACCTTGTCCCTTGGAGAGGGACAGGAGCGATCCTTGTCTTTTCTCCATTTTAAGCTCAAATTGGTAATATTTAACGTCCATTTCCCTTTGCATCGTCTTCCAAATGATGTTTAAAACCATGTGCGACTTTATCTTAACGTGATCTTCAAAGGATATCATGTGTTTTGGCAAATATCGCCCTGGTCCCTTGGAGAGGGACAGGAGCGATCTCCATGTCCTGGCTCAAATTTGTAAACATTTGATCTTCGTTCTTCGTTCATTGCCTTCCAAAGGTCGTCTTTAACTTGGCCAATCCTTGCATTGTCTTGATTTTGAAGGAGCATGAATATTTTTGCAAAAATCGCCTTGGTCCTTGTCCAAAGGACAGGAGCGATATAGGCTCTATAGCTCATTTGATAATATTTTAACGTTCAAAACTCTTGCATATCATCTTCAAATGACACCTTATACCTTGTGTGATCTCGAAAAACCTTGACTTGGCATGAATTTGAAGGAAAATGAAGGATCCCATACAAATCGCCCTGGTCCCTTGGAGAGGGACAGGAGCGATATAGCTTCTGTGTTCAATTTGAGGATCTTTTGACGTTAAAAGTCCTTGTATATCACCTTCTAATCATGCCTTGGACCTTTTACAACCTTGTGAAGTCTTGACCTTACGTGATTTTTGCATGAATTAGCCAATACATTCAATATCGCTCTGGTCCCTTCCCAAGGGACAGGAGCGAAGTTCAAGGTTTTGGGCTCGTTTTTGCCTTGTTTAACTTGCAATTGTCTTCAACGCGTGAAATAAAGTCCCTTGATTCTCCTTGATTGCTTGATGCTTGATAAACTTTTGAAATCTATGCCTTTATGGAAATATCGCTCTGGTCCCCCCCTGAGGGACAGGAGCGAACTGGGGGTCTTAGTGTAATTCCTTCAACGTTGGCAATTTTGGATACTTCGTGCTTGATGAAGATGCCTTAAGACGTTCTTGCCACCTTGTTCTTCATCTTGAAATGTCTTGAATTTGGAGGAACGGCTTTGAACTTGAAGAAAAGGCATCAAACTCATTGTATCGCCCTGGTCCCTTGGAGAGGAACAGGAGCGATCCTGCTCTTGTGGGCTTCATTTTACTTCGTCATCTTCAAAACTTATATTCAACGGATTCGTAATGTACCCCTTTATTCATCCATGCCTTGAGATCGATTGTAACTTGGCAAGAAAATCATCTATAACAAAAATCGCTCTGGTCCCTTCCTGAGGGACAGGAGCGAACTTAAGCATTTAGGGTCCTTGCTGATGTTTCATGGTCTTCAATTTATCTTCAATGAGTTCATTTCACATCCTTCCTTGCCTTCAAACATAAACTTGACTTGATCTTCGCCTGAATCTCGCCTTATGAAGAACATCGCTCTGGTCCCTGGGAGAGGGACGGGAGCTACAATGTATTTCGCCCTGGTCCCTTCCTGAGGGACAGGAGCGATTTTAGCATTCTGGGTCATTCTCCTTCATGTTTGCACTTCAAGTTATATTCATTTGATAAAACATATCTCCTTGGACCTCTTCAAATCGTCAAGTCATTAAAAATCCTGCAAGGACAGAGCAAAATTTGATTTGTAGCTCCGGTCCTTCACTGAGGGACAGGAGCGAACTTGACCCCTGGAGGCATTTCCGTGTTCGTGAAAATCTTCAATTTATATTCAATGGAAAGATCTCGCCATTCTTTATCACTTGCAATTCGAAATTCATCTTGACTCTGCAGGGACAGTAAGATATTTGAAAACGAGCTCCGGTCCTTCACTGAGGGACAGGAGCGATTTTGCTCCTACAGGCCAAAATAACATGATTTTATACATTTTATCACTTCACAAGGCGAAAACAAATCATTTTCAATGCCCAGGATCAAAAATAAAAAAAACTCAAAATTTGGTCAAAATTGGTCAATTGGTCAAAATTCACATTTCATCTTCAACACTTAGACAAATTTAAGCTCTGCATTCAACATTCCAATTGAAAATAGACCATTCTGGTGAAATCATTGCATTCAAAATTTGCATTCAACGAAAGGAAGCTCAAAAGCTCTCAAAATTGACTGGATTCTGGCTTGAAAAGACGTTAATTAAAACCCTAAGGCTTGACCCTAAATCCAGACAACTGACTGACTAACAAAACCCTAAAAACGAAGCAAAAGGCGAGCGAAAAACGAGCAAAAAGAGGGGGTCCCCATTTGCAATGGGGCGATGTGTGAAATGGTCACAACACACACAAGCATAGAATGGAACTACATAACATAATCTTCCAGCTCGCACACAAGCATAGACTAGATCCATCTTACATTGCCCGTAGAGGATGGTTAACAATTACTCTTCTCCCTGAGAAGATTACAATACCATCTTACATTGCCCGCAGAGGATGGTTAACAATTACTCTTCTTCTTGAGAAGATTACAATACCATCTTACATTGTCCGCAGAGGATGGTTAACAATTACTCTTCTCCCTGAGAAGATTACAATACCACCTTACATTGCCCGCAGAGGGTGGTTGATACAACACAATGTATCACTGAGGTTGAGACTCCCTCTCAACCAAGGCGGTGTTCTCCACAACTCCAAGTCTATCTTTTGAAGTACTCAAGCTTCAAGAGACTTGGTGAGAACATCTGCAACACAGGATTGTCTTGCCATAAAACACTGAATTGTCAGGTATCTCTATACAACCCTGATAATAAATCAAAACAGCATAACAAGAATTTTGAGAAACCACACTGCAACACTTGCAACAATGTATTTAGCTTCAACAATACTCAATGCAACTGAGGATTGTCCTTGTAGGTCCAAGAGATCGCAGCGGGTGAATGCTTGAAGTGTTTTCCTTTTTCGTAACACTTCTTGACCAATTTGAACCTAAGCAGCTTCAGTCCATAATCAATTGTGTCTTGCAAATATCTTGGGATGTGCTTGACTGCAACAAGATGACCATGTTTGAGCATGCTCATGAACTGGCTGAGAGCATTCACTGCAAGGCATATGTTAGGTCTAGTGTTAACTAGATACATCAATGATCCAATCAACTGCCTGTACTCCGATGGATCTGCAAAATTAGAATTAGCTACAGAAACACTTAACTTCTTAGATTCCACAGGAGTAGACATAGGTTTACAATCCATCATTTTAAATCTTTTCAAGATATCAATAGTATACTTTCCTTGACTTAGAAACATTTTGTTAGGTCTTTGCCATACTTCTAGACCTAGGAAATAATGCATTAGACCTAAGTCCGTCATTTCAAATTCTGAAGCTAGTTCTTTCTTATATCTAATGATAAGTTTATCTTTACCAGTAAGAAATAAATCATCCACATATATAACTAGAATTAGCATTTCATCATTGGATAACTTAAAGTAGATGTTAGAGTTAGCATCATTTTTACACAATCCTAACTTAACAAGTTTTTATCAATTCTTTCATACCAAGCATGAGAGGCTTGTTTGAGGCCATACATGGCTTTCTTCAATCTATCTTGAATCTCATACCCCTCAAGATATGCCAAATACATACTCAAGATATACCAAAGTAGCTGGAACTCTCTCTCAGCAACAGCTGTGTCCAGTCATAGCTTCCAAAGCCCTCGAACTGCCCATCCCAATAATTTCCCTTGAAGAATTAGTATGCCCTGTTTCAGAAGCACTCCAAGCCACTGAAAGATCCAATCAATTTCCTGTACTCAAGGATAGGAAATCATACACTTAAGCATCAAGTCAGTTCAATCATAATGAAATTAAAAATGCTTGACCCAAGAAAAAAATTCCATGCTAATACTCATAATAAAAGGTAATCAACCAACATAAGTTAGAATATACCAAACTTAGAAGGAGGCGCTCCCTCTTAACTTCTGCACAATCAATCTTTTATGTTAATCTCAAGGATCCTGTCCATCTATCTTTCAATCAATAAGGTGGACTCATAGCACAATTGTTGAGATAAGTTGAGGATAACTTCCATCAAGAGATCAATAGAAAACGAAAATCCTAAGAGATCAATTGCAAAATCTTTCAAGGAGGAATCACAAATAGAATCACAAATTTGTAGAAAATAGTTTCAGCCAATGAATAGCAACATTATGCAACTTTAGTAAGACAAGATATAAATTCAATCTCTTGGAACAGACGACGGAGTAAGCACAATAACGAATACTCAAATCTCACAAATCATTCAACTGTGCCCCATCAACCTCTTATAAGAGGAGTGATGAATCTACAATTATCAGAACTCAAGATTCCATTAAGGTCCATAGTTGATCATTATCTTGATATTACAAAACCAATCAAGAAAGGTTTGCACTAAAACATCAAGAGCAAAAAAGGGATCTTTAATACACTTCTAAAACAACAAGGAGCCACACATAACTTCTTCATAAAATATTTATAGAAGATCTCATTCTTCACATCAATGGTCAGATTTGAAGGTTGAGAACATCTCAAAGCTATGTTTTGAAACGCATGATTACTAGAACAACTTATAACATTGGTGTAACAATAAACGAAAGTAATAGTTCACTCAAATCAGAAGAAAGAACATAGAAAAGACCAAAGACTGAATGCAGCCATAATATCCAATAGTTCAACTATTTGCAGTTTAGTCCAGAGGAAGTAATCAGAAGTAAATCAGAACAAATTGATCTAACAACAACATCATTCTACAAAATGATATTAATAAAATACTTATTAGTTATACTCTTTGTTAACCACCAAGCACAATTTATACTTGATCAAAACCAAACAGATCTCAAGGTAGTTCATGATAGTGTTGTGACGTATTCACACATCGCCCCATTGCAAATGTGGACCCCTGCTTTTTTTGTGCCTTCTAGGGTTTGTTTTCTAGGTCTTTTAGGGTTTTGTCTGTTAGCCTTTGTAGGATGAGTGCTGTCGAGGGGATCACTAGGATGGCAGGCTCTGCTTGAGCCGAGGTGAGTTTTTGGGGCCCCAGAATTAGGGTTTCTTTGAAAGTCTTCCTTAGGGCCTGGTTTTGCTCTTGTTGCTAATTGTGTCTTGCTTGGTGAGTGAGTATCATTCTTGAAGGTTCGAGCTAGGTCAAGTTGGTGAGTGATGAAGTCTGGAATGTCATCCTGATCTTCAAATGCCCTGAAATTTGGCTAAGTCTGGAATGTCCTGATCCTGAAATTTGACTAAGTCTGGAAAACTGAAGAATCCTCCAAAGACTAGATTTTGCATTATAACTCCTGGAGGTCCGAAACCACTCTCAAACATCCTGACAATATATATGGAATATAACTTAAAGTATAAGAAATGTCACTTATACTTAAATGTTATATTCCATACATGAATCCTGACGGAGAGACCAAAATGTCAAATTTCGCTCCTGACCCTTCCAAAGAGTCCAAAGCGAATTTTCGCTCCTGACCCTTCCAAAGGGTCCAGAGCGAAATTCTCCATAAGACATTCTAGTTTGACCCAAACTTAGATTCAACTCGTTCCCAGGCATTTTTGAGGTGAAGTTTTCAAGCTAATTTGGTGGTGAGTGGGCTTGATTGTGGAGAGGAGAGTTGAGTTAGATCAATTTTGAAGATGGATTGGATGAAGGAGGTGAGAAATCAAGCAAAAGGTGAATTTCGCTCCTGACCCTTCCAAAGGGTCCAGAGCGAAATTCTTGGAAACTCATATTTTCTTCTTGGAGATGGTCTAATTCTTGAGTTTTATGGCATGGTTAGAAGGACTTTGATGTGTTCTTGCCTTTGAATATTGGATTGAGGTAATGGAGTAGCCAAAACAAGCTCAAAATAAGAAATTCGCTCCTGACCCTTCCAAAGGGTCCAGAGCGAAATTCCTAAAAACCCTTATTTTCCTAGCAAAGTCAAGTCAAACTTGGGTTTTTTGTAGCTTGGATGAGTGTCCGGATTGGTGTTCTTGCCCTTTTGAAGTTGGTTAAGGTTGAAAGATGAAGGAATAAGCCTAAAACAAGAATTTCACTCCTGACCCTTCCAAAGGGTCCAGAGCGAAATTCTAAAATCCACCTATTCTTTTCACATTTGTGCCAAGCCAGGCCTAGACAAAGATGATAGAAGCCCTTGAGATTGCCCTTGAATGGATTTTTGTCTCTAAAAATGATGATTTTGGGCTAGAGGAAGAAATTCGCTCCTGACCCTTCCAAAGGGTCCAGAGCGAAAAACACTAAAACCATCCTTTTCTCCAAATTTTGTGCTAAGTCAGGCCTAGACTAGAGTGAAAGAAGCTATTTGGAATGCCTTGGAAAGATGTTTGACTATCAAAAGTGTGAATTTTGAGCTAAAATGAGAATTTCGCTCCCGACCCTTCCAAAGGGTCCAGAGCGAAATTCTGGATAGGTCCTGTCCCTGGCTAGGTTTCTGAGCGAGTTTTCCTTTTTTGGCCTTGTGAAGATCAAGCAAATGTTGCCAAGTTGAGAAGTGGATTCAATATGAGGGAGTCTAGATGAGTTGAAGTGGAGAAAGTAAAATTGAGTGTGAATAAGCAAGCAAAAAGTGAATTTCGCTCCTGACCCTTCCAAAGGGTCCAGAGCGAAATTCATCAAAATCACTATTTCCCCTTTGTGTCAAGACAAGATTTTGATTCCTAAGACATGATAAGACTAGAGTGAGGTTATTTAAGCCTTGCAAGATAAATTGAAAGTGAAGGAGATAAAAATTAAGCCCAAAAGGTGAGTTTCGCTCCTGACCCTTCCAAAGGGTCCAGAGCAAAATTCTTAAAACCTCCATTTTTGCCCCAAATTTACATCAAGCTTGGTGTTGATTGAAAATGAGGACGTCCTTGGGCATGTATCTAAGCAAGTACAATCACAAAGTGAGAAGAATTTGAGCCAGGAATGCAAAATTCGCTCCTGACCCTTTCTAAAGGGTTTAGGGCGAAATTCTTATGGAGCCTGTCCTTGGAAAGAATCTTGAGCAAACTTCATTTTGATATCTTCTTGTTGATGATTTAAGGTAGAAAATGCTATGTTGAAATGAATTTGTTATGTGTCCTTAATCATCTCTTGATTTGTTTTGCAGATGAAAGAAGATCAGGCCAGGACAAGGACGACCTCCTCCAGTCCAACATCATCAAGGACGACCTCCTCCAGCCCAGCATCGACAGGGACGACCTTTTCCAGTCCAGCATTTTAAGGGAAGGTACACCATCCATCCTGCACATCAAAGACAAAAGAGGATCAAAGCGAGGGTTCGTTGAAGAAGCAGACAATTTCAAAAGATTTAATTAAAGTTAGCTTCTCAGCATCATCAAATTGAATATCTACCAAGTTGCAAGTGTCAGACAAGGTGGCATCCCAATCATCACTCCTCCAGTCGGATTGGTCCATCTCAGCGGGTCCAGATTCAATGTACCTGACTCATCAAAGATGACACTAACTTCGATGTACCTACCTCGGTTATCCATTGGTCGAATACTCCAAAGAAGACATGTGTCCAAATAATGCAATTATTTCATTGGTCAGAATTGAGTTTGTTGTAACAAATCCTAATTAGGGTTTTCATTGTAAAATCTTGGCCATTGATCTCAAATTGATCTGAGCCATTGAATTGTATGGAGAGTATTATAAAAGGCTCAAGCTATTCATTTTGTAGAGGCTAGTAGTGAGTCAATAGCTAAAAGGCTCATAGTTAGTCAATAATAGCTAATAGTTAATAGTTAGTAAATAGAGGCCAGAATAGTAGAATAGCAATTAGAGTAGATTAAGAAGAGAAAGCAAGACATTGTTGCCTTAATTGTAAAGACTTCTTTTCATTGAAGATATGGTGGGATATGTTGTTTCTTTGCAATGTGCATGGTCTCTTGTTGAATCTTCATTTTTGATGATAGATGATTAGATTGAGTGAAGAAAATTGTTGAATGCACCTGTGTGGAATCTGTCTAGTCCATACCACTAGCCTCTTACTGATGGTAAGTGCGCCCTGCGTGGTCAATTGGCATAAAATGAGCTTAATTTTAAGTCGTTACATGTCTATTGTTCATGCATTATCTTGAATGGTGATCATTGTCGGATGGTGTACGATTTGAATGTATTGGAAGCATCCCTTAGAAGATCGCACTGAGTTGGTGTTGAATTGTTCAACCTGATGGTGAGACCCAGCCCAGTAGGACTCCACCTATTCATTCATCCATCTTCTCGCATTCTAGGTAGTAGTGTAATGTCCCCATTTTGCGAGCATCAGAGTTTGTAAGAATTAGCCTATCATTTGACCCTCGTAGGCTAATAATTATTGATAGAGGGCCTCGTGTGGCAATTACTTGGTGATTAGAGACATTACTCTTCAGCTGGATTCAGGTTTTGGCCTTTGCACAGGTTTTTTGACTCAGATTGGCACACTTACTATTTATAGTAAGTTACTATTTTGGGAGAGTCAGGGTTCCTATTAATAGAAAGACACCTGAGCAGAGCTTATTGGCAGTGTCAACTTTGATTGGGCCTTTGCAGCTATTTCTAGACTCAGTTCCACATACTTACTATTTATAGTAAGTCACTATTCAGGGTTTCTATTTTTAGACAGGCATCCAATCACATGGAGAACAGGGAGAGTCGACTCCTGACTCAGACGGTTTAGCAATCAGACAAGTACATCAAGAGATATTAAAGTTTAAGTGACTTAAGTGATTTATTTAATATTTTAATATTATTATAAAGTTCTAAAGTAACTTTATAATAATAAAGTCACTTTAATATAATAAAGTGCGTTAAGTGAATAATTTAATGTGGGAATAAATCTTTTATCCCACATTGGCCAGGAAGGTGTTTGAGCTCTCTTAAGGAAAGAATAAAAGGAAAGGCAAGAGTTCATTCTCAGCATCCAGTTGATGAATAGTATTTTGATTGATTTTTATTGTGGAGCCTAGGGCTTTCGCAATTTTCTTCTTTGATCATAGGAAACGAAAACTTCCTATTGATAGCAATTTTGAAGGTGTGAAATAACACCTGAATTATTGCAGTTGTGGGAAAGAATACTTCAGTTCTTTCATTTGTGCAAATTCGTGAAGTTGTCTACAAGGGTTTGAAGTTTATTGTTGGAGAACATTTATAATTGGTTGTGAATCATCCTTTTTTGGCACATGGAGTTATATCATTCTTGTTGGGAGAGATTATCAACAAATTATTCAAGGTTTTAAGAGCAGATTGCAAGTTTGTTCTTGCTGCTACAGTGTGCATGAACAGTGCGCGTGAACAGTGCACTACAGTGCCGTGAACAGTGCGCATGAACAGTGCCGTGAACAGTGCGCTACAGTGCCGTGAACAGTAGTTGGAGTTCTATAGAAGGGGATTTAGAAAGGTTGAACAGCTATATATATTTGACAAGGGATTTGCATATGAGGAGAATCAAACCAATATATTAAGGCAGCCATTGAAATACCAGGTTTTCTATCTATGGTCATTGTATTAGAAAATCATTACTTCATTGCATCATTTTCTATTATGATTATATCATGAAATATTTGGAGGTTGCATATGTTTAATGGAAATATAATTTGCATATTCCACATTCATGGTAACATTCTATGTTGATCAGCCATTTAGCTTTCATGCCAATTGTTTGCTTAAATGCCTAATGGCTGTAGGTGTACTTTCGGATGCATGACAAGTGTTTGTCTTAATGTCAACTAGCTGTACTAGTTAATTTCAGTCATTACATATGTGTGGAAAGGTCTAAAACAGCTAGTATATCATTTCTATAACAACTTTGCATTGTTAGAAGCTTTCCATAACTTCATTTGCAGCCTACAAACCCAAAGAAGACAAATAAAGAATTCACTATAGCGGCTTCAAACATTGTATGCCAAATGTTTGACAATATTCCTTGGTGTTCATATAAGCAAAACAGGGTCAGATTAGCCAAGGGATATTACAAGTAGAGTAGACTTCCTGAACCCTGCATCTTTTGCCATTTGTTTGTCTTCCAGTTAGTTAATAGGACTTGTGATTCTAGCAAATCAGATGTTCAAGTCATCGAGTGTAAGTCCCCTTGTGATTCCAGCAAATCACATCATACTGCGGAGAGCTTATCCACGAGTAGAGATCCTACATAACAAAACTTTGGAGTTACTTCGACTGATCCTTCCGCGAGATCTTCAGCAGTCGGGAACTTTGTTCAAGAGAGGATAAGGTACCTTTAGGTATTTTATTCTGTGTTTGGTCATGTACAAAATACACATCAACAGATAGTAGAAGAATCCCATACGTCAAAAAGCACATGAAGAAGATCTATATTATACAAACTACAGGGCTGTGTAATAAGTTTCTTTGTCTAGCATTAACCCTTGCATACTACGAACATGATTGCAGATCATCTTTCAACTAAACTTTTCTACCAGGAACACCTATTAGTAAGATTACACATTAAGTCAAAGTGATCTCGATCTGATCATTAAGAGTTCATCTCCATAATTAATAAAACATAAAATTCCTACACCTCAGTTGGTATACTTATATCAATGGTGCCAAGGCAAACAATCATTAGCTCCTCATGACTGTACATATCTCCATAAGTCGTTCATGTCAAGTAGAACTCAAGTCAACAAAGAAAATGTCATGAATGAAGATCATTGAAAAACATAACTCAACCAAGTATAGCTACTCACTTAGAATGCATATAAGTATTCATCACAAGAATACTTAGAACTTTTAGATCAAAAGTCAATAATAGAATCAGTCCATATTATTTAACATAATAACAATATCTAAATTACATATGCAGAGAACATAACAAGTATTTAGATCATAGTTATATAGATGATAACTATGGATGATGAGTCCAAGACATTCATGATTCCACTCAAAACATTAACGAAGAATCGATCTATAATACCTTGCAACACTCAAACAGAAATTTAGAATACCTTCTAAGTTCTAACAAAAAGAGCATGCAAATGATGATATCTAAATAATGTTTTGTATTGGATAAGTCTACCAACTAAGGCAATTAGAATCAAAAAATCAATACGACCTAGAATTCGGTCAGCTAAACGATAATACTTCAATCTTTTGGATAAGCTGAGTATAATATATCTTGCAATCAAGAATGCAATGACTCAAAAATACTTAGCTTGAATGATGCTGAAGAGTTAGATCTTCAAGCATATAGGACCAAGATGTGACCATGCTAAACCTTTGATCACAAAATCTTTTCAGTCTCTCCTCGATCCTGGAACCTGTCATCAATTTTATGACAGCAAGAAAGTGCAAGATCTAGGCTACAGGATGCTAGATCTGATTACGGTTAATACAACTTGGCTCTGATACCATGTTGATTTTAACACTTTCAGATTAATGTAAATTCAGAAAATCAGAATTTAATTGCTAACTAAGTTGATTAGTTGAAAGATTTATAGTTTACCAAATTTAAGCATAACCAAGAAATGAACAAAATAAGAACAACACACGGTTACCCTGGGAAAACCTCCTAGGAGGAAAAACCCAGCCATGAAAGATCCTCAGATTTGATTATGGATTATATTCATATGAAGGTTACAACACTTATCTCAAGTACTTGAAGGTGATTGCACTTAGGGCTAATAATGTCTTCCACAAGACTGTACTTACACAAGCATCAAGTTGTCAAGTTTGCCCCCTTTACCGCTTCCAACAACAATCAGGTCCAAACCCTAGGTCTGTAAAGTTATTTCAATTTTAATTAAAGAACAAGTTATGAACTATGAATGCTATATATGGATATGAGGAATTATGTCAATGTCTAATAAATCTGATTTTATCTGCAGGTCTGAAGGAGAGAGATCATTTTAATATTTTCTATGTGTTCTCCAAATGAATTCAATTGGCATATATATTATTTAGGTAACCGGTCAATTGGTGTATTGACCGGTCATGCCTTTTAGGCATGACCGATCAATGCACCCATTGATCGGTGCCTTTACAATTATACCATTAACACAATGCTGATTATCGGTTCAAAAACCCCCGATAGCATATTGTAATATCATAATATAATGACTGATTAATTTAATGAATCGGTTCATACAAACACTGATGATTCAAAGTGCACGATGAATATATTCCAACCGGTGCATTTGTTAACCAATGTTAATGCCAAATGAAGCGGTGTATTCATTAAACCCGATAACAGATGTGAATCGGTGCCAATGTTTATGCATCCGATAGCAAGTATGTATCGGCTAATCTAACCCGATAACTTATAGCATTTAATATAAGTTAGACATGAAGCATGTAGATAAATAACAGAACAAGGAAGGTTAGGGAGATCTTATCTTGCATAAGCTACCATGCATTAACACTCCCTCTTAGCTTTGGAAGATAAGGCAACCTGCATCACATTTCCTTTTCATAACTAAGATAATGTTAGTCAGCAAAAATCATTTATATATGAGAAGTACCATCAAAACATATGATACAAAATAGAAGAACATCACTTGAGCATGTGACATAAAGTATTAATTTTAAAAATAAGAGAATCATCACCTGATCATGTGAGAAATCACCAAAACATGTGATCTTGTAAGATTCATCAAGATATCACCTAACACATGATATCAGTATTGCCTAACACGCAATACTTAAGGATAAGTCTATGAGAAAGGTTAGTTTCTCATCATATCCAAGTTGTGATAAGTGCAATAACATTTATAAATGTTTATCACAACATAGTCATGGCACATCCATGGCTTACCAGAGATCCAACATGATCAATGGTTGAGATATCACCTACACGTGATATCAGTATTGCCTAACACGCAATACAAAGATAACCATATGAGAAGTGCTTAAGTTCTCATCATATCCAAGTTGTGATAATGCAATAACATTTGTACAAATGTTGTATCACAACATAGTCATGGCACATCCATGACTTACCAGTGATCCAACATGATTACTGGTTTGACTATCATAAGATCGTCACCTTATGATGTCTACATACAAGTGTTCAGTATCTGAGAGATCGTCACCTCTTAGATATGAACACAGGTGGCAAGAAGCCAAGAGATAGTCCAAACATGACAAAGAAGTTTACACTTTAAACATCTTAAATATATGTAAGTATAGATTACAAAGCAGATTACCTTTCTATCATACCTAAACCCTTTCTGAAGTGATCAACCTTCACTCTGGAAAGTGGTTTGGTTAGAATATCTGCAGTCTGATTTCCTGTACACACATATTCTAACTTTATCACATTCCTGTCAACCATATCTCGTACATAGTGATATGGAATCTCAATATGTTTGGACCTGTCATGAAATACTGGATTTATAAAGAGTTTTATACAACTTTGATTATCACACTGAATGACTGTAGGTTTCATAGGTTCTCCAAATAATCCCACGAGCAATTTCCTTAGCCATACTGCTTCTCGGGCAGCCATTGAAGCTGCAATATATTCAGCCTCTGTGGAACTCTGAGCTATTGAAGATTGTTTTCTGCTGATCCAGGATATCATGGCTGACCCTAAACTAAAGCAGCACCCTGAAGTGCTCTTTCTGTCAGTCACATTGCCAGCCCAATCTGAATCTGTAAATCCATGTAGATCTATGTCAACCTTTTCATATTTAAGACCAAGCTTTAGGGTACCTTGTAGATATCTCATTATATGCTTTACTGCAACCAGGTGTATCTCCTTAGGTTCACACATGAACTGACTTAAGGCATTAACAGCATAGCAGATATCTGGCCTTGTATTTACTAGATACATCAGGGACCTGTTGTGACGTTTTCACACATCGCCCCATTGCAAATGGGGACCCATGTTTTTTGCTCGTTTTCGCTTTGCTTTTCTAGGGTTTTGGTTTGGATCCAGTCGGTTTTGGGGGCTTTTTGATTTTCCTTTTCTAGAATGCAAATTTTGAATGCAATGAATTCGCCAGAATGGTCTAATTTTCAATTGGAATGTTGATGCAGAGCTTAAATTTGTCTAAGTGTTGAAGATGAAATGTGAATTTTTGTCCAATTGAATATTTTTGACCAAATTTTGACATTTTTGATTTTTGATCCTAGGCATCTCAAATGATTTGTTTTCGCCTTGTGAAGTGTTAAAATGTGTAAAATCATGTTATTTTGGCCTGTAGGAGCAAAATCGCTCCTGTCCCTTAGTGAAGGACGGGAGCTCGTTTTCAAATATTTTACTATTCCTGCAGGGTCAAGATGAATTACGAATTGGAAGTGATGGAGAAAGGCGAGATCTTTCCATTGAATATAAATTGAAGATTTTCATGAGCACAGAAATGCCTCCAGGGGAAAGATCGCTCCTGTCCCTCAGTGAAGGACCGGAGCTACAAATTCAATTTCGCCTTGTCCTTGCAAGATTTTGATGACTTAATGATTTGAGGACGTCCAAAGGAAGATGCTTTGCCAAATGAATATAATTTGAGATGCAAAAACGAAGGAGAATGACCTATATTGACCAAATCGCTCCTGTCCCTCTCCAAGGGACCAGGGCGAGGTACCTTGTAGCTCTCGTCCCTCTCCCAGGGACCAGAGCGATTTCCTTCATTATGCAAAATCCAGACAAAGGTCAAGGCAAGTTTACAAGGAAAAACATGAGATAAATGCGTTGAATATAAATTGAAGATTTTTGGGACGTCCATAACAGTGCTAATTGCCTAAATCGCTCCTGTCCCTCAGTGAAGGACCGGAGCTACAAATCCAATTTTGCTTTGTCCTTGCAAGATTTTAACGTCTTGACGATGTGAGAAGGTCCAAAGAGGTACATTTTATCAAATGAATATAACTTGAAGTGCTGTCGGGGAGATCAACAGGGTAGCAAGTCCGGCTTGAGTGAGGTCCTGATCCTGAAATTTGGCTAAGTCTGGAATGTCCTGATCCTGAAATTTGACTAAGTCTGGAAACTGAAAAACCTCCAAAAACTAGATTTTGCAATATAACTCTTGGAGGTCTGAAACCACTCTCAAACATCCTGAAAGTATATATGGAATATAACTTAAAGTATAAGTCACTTATACTTAAATGTTATATTCCATTAAAATTGTCCTGATCGAGAGTGCGAAAAGTCAAATTTCGCTCGTGTCCTTCTCCAAGGGTCCAGAGCGAAATGCGCTCCTGTCCCTCTCCAAGGGACCAAGGCGAATCGCTCGTGTCCCTCACCAAGGGTCCAGAGCGAAAATGCTTAGTTGAGCCATTCCTGACCTTGTTTGGACGAATCGAAGACATCAAAGGCATGGTGAAGGACGAAATAAGCATGATAGAGCATCCAGACTTGATCAAAAACAATGAAATGATGAAGTTTTTGCCTAGAGGGTCAAATTCGCTCCTGTCCCTCACTGAAGGACCAGAGCGAAATTCTTCATAAGGTACGATCTGGGCAAAGATCAAGCAAATTTTATGTTCGAAGGCAAGAAAGGAGGTCAATCGAACCCGTTGAAGACAAATTGAAGATTATCAAACGTCAACAAAGGACCAAAATGCTTAAGTTCGCTCCTGTCCCTCAGGAAGGGACCAAAGCGATTTTTTGTTGTAGATGATTTTCTCGCCAAATTTCAACCGATCTCAAGGCATGGATGAATGGAAGGACGCATTATGAACCCGTTGAATATAAATTTGGAAGCTAGCAAAGTGAAGTGAAGCATACAAAGCCAAGATCGCTCCTGTCCCTCTCCAAGGGACCAGGGCGATATGATAAGTATGATGTCGTTCCTTTAAGTTCAAGACACTCCGAGTTCGAATACAAGGTGGTGAAGACATTTTAAGGCGTCCTAGTCAAGCGCAAAGTATCAAAGGTTGCTAACATTGAAGAATTTACACCAAGATTCCCAGTTCGCTCCTGTCCCTCAGGGAGGGACCAGAGCGAAATTTGCATAAAGGCTCTAAATCTTGAAAATTGATCACGTTCCAAGTGTCCAAGGGAATCAAAAGGACATTCAATCGCAAGGATAAGTCAATCAAGTTCGAAGATCCCAAGGAAAATGGCAAATTCAACGTAGAAATGAACACCTTGGACGTAAAATATGCAAGGATCATGACCAAGGTAATGGATCGCTCCTGTCCCTCAGTCAGGGACCAGAGCGATGAGGTACGTATCTTCCCACTTTTTCATTTTTGGGCGCTAAACAAACATTTTTGAATTTATTTAAATGCTAAAATTCGATAAGTTTTGAAAATTTAATTAAATGGCATTTAAATATTGCGCTTGATATTAATTAAATTATTTTGCCTTGTAAAAAATCGAATTTGTTAATTTAAATGACAAAGGCATTTAATTAATTATTTATTAATTAATAGAAAATCAAAAGGGAGCGCTTGGTATTTTAGAGGTCGGCCTTTATTATTTATTTAAAAATCGTTTTAATTGCTATATTTTGCAAAAAGTCGGCCTAAGGTCATGTTGACGTGTATTTTGTACACAATCATACACAGAATAAAATACCATTAGGCATCTTATCCTCTCTTGAGAAAATAGTCTCTAACTGCTGAAGATCTGCAAAAAGGATCAGTTAGGTGGACTCCAAGGTTCTTTTAGTGGGGTCTCCACGTGTGGACAAGCTTTTTTAGTGGTATGATGTGATTTGCTGTTTCCTTCAAGGCTTCTTACGGATTCAAAAGTTCGAAGGTTTGACTAATCTAAAAGGAATTTTCAAAAAAAAGGAAAAAGGACAGGGTTTGAGTAAATCTAATCTAGTCTAATCCTATGAACGACTTAGCATGAATGAGATTCGGCAAGACTCAACCAATTTCAATTTTGCCATAAGATAACAACTCAACTGAAATTAGTGCGATCTTCTAAGGTAATAATGGTGTTCAATGCATCAAAGACCAAGGACACTACTACGAAGGTACATATCCTAGATGCGAAAATGCTTGAAGGTTAAGGACTCAAAACGTTTTCCAGTCGACCACGCAAGGCGTTCCTACAATCAGCAAGAAGCTAGTGGTTTGGATAGCGAATCCTACCAAATATCAAACCTCACACTTAGCCTTTCAAATTAACAAACTACTTTGATTGAGCGTGATTCAAGTACATCCAACAACCATGAAGATAACTTAAGAAACTTGCAACAAAACACCATAACTTCAATATTTTATTGATTTCCAAGTCATCATATACAACAATTGCTTGAACTTCTCTCTTTAAGACTCAATCTTGCTACAAAATAAAAAAATTGCTTACAATTCTAATCTCTCAACTCTATTCTCTATTTCTCTATTGACTATTCTATTACAAATGAAATGAAAAATGGGGGTATAAATAGCATCCCCAATTACAATGAAAGGTCCAGATTGAAAGTAAATCAACGGACAAGATCATGACACCTAAACCCTAATTAGGGTTTGTTACAAATGACCTCCTTTTTACTGAACAATATTAAATGCATAGCCAAATATTAAATTTGGCACAAAAATCTAGGAGGTATCAGCCAATGAGAAATAAGATGTCATGTCATCTGTAACAACCTTTCATCTAGAATCTTATTCCCTTTCCAATTCTCTTTCTTAGCATATGCAATGAATTTTGTCACGATCCCTTCGATTTCTGTGCTTGGAATCTCGGGAAGATTCTTGATACTCTCTTCTAAGTGGATAACCTGATCAAATGCATCTAGAAGAGCTGTGTCCCAAGTGGGTTCAAGTTCCTTAGTTCTATCAATTAGGAGCATGGTGGCATACATCTGATCATACTGCTCATCTGTAACATCTGCGTCCTTGCGAAAGATGATCTTGATTCTATCTTCAAATTCTTGTAAATCCACATCTGTCTCGACCTCGATCCTTCTGCCAAGAATGGTACGAAGTACCTCAAATACTCTGTCCTGGATCGGATTGATCACCTCCTCAACTTGACCACATCTAACACTGATGTCCTCAAAGAGAACACTCTTTATATGGAGTAAGGTTGACCACTGAAACAAACTGTGAGAATCGCCTTCCAAGATCTTCTCTTGTGCTAAAATTCTTCTGGATGTATGTCTTATAACTTTCAAGACAGGAATGACAACGTCCTTGGTATGGGCAAATGCAGCTACTGTTGCCATCAGTCTGTGGATTATCTCAAGGACTTGGATAGCCTGGTGGGTGATCTTCGACATCCTTGTAATAAACTCAATGGCCACCGTGTGAGATCTATCCATCCAATTACATGTACGCTGGACCATATTCCTGAATCTTTCTGCTTCATTGATTGATTGAAGGGGCAATGCCTGCAATGGTGACCTAACTGGATCCTGACGTCCCAAAGGTTCATTGATGTGACTGAAATATGTCCTCCATGCACCGACCTCTTTCTCAAGCTTTCTATTCTTTTCTACTTCTTCTCTAAATTTATCCTTCAATGCCTCAAATGTGTCGGTGGCATCATCTAAAGTCTGCTCTGCTGTGGATGGTCCTAACTCAATAGTCTGTATATGATAGTCCTCTGCTAGGATCTCACCCTCATATTTGTCTGCTGCCGGTGTAGCTATCTGCAGTTTTCTAGATCCAGTCTCATCTCGAATCATCTTGGACATCTTTGTAGCCTTCTTCTTCTCTGTTGTCATATGTGAACGTCCAACAAGGCTCTCTAGATCGATTGCACTGTCCTCGTCCTCAATTACGATCACCTTAGTCAATCTTTCCTTCAACCAATCTGGGATATTTGATCTTGTCTCTTGAACTTGAATTTCTTTGTGTACTACTTCTTCTTGTCTGGGAGGAGATGTTACTTCATTATCTTCTTCTAAATCATAGTCTTGGAGAGATCCATCGGATGAAACATGCTGTGCCTGTTCTTCCTCCTGTCTGTCATTCTGTACCATCGATTCCATGGATTCTTCCACTCGAACTGTTCTATCCTCTGGCCTGGAAGAAATACCTGGTGTTTGATCTTTGTTGGCACCTTGCTTTTTCTTGGAGGGCTCTTTCTTTTCTGATCTTTCCTTTCTCTTTGAACCTCTCGAATGGAGATTGCCCTCACTGGCACATCGAAGGTTACCTTCACCTGAATTCCTAGGATTAGGATTGCCTTCACTAACACTGGCTCCACCTTCGGCTGGTTTCTCTTCCAAAGTAAAAGACATGGCTATGCCTTGTTCTCTCAACTTCTGATGCTGAACATCTACCCATCTGCGAGTACAAGACAAGACTGGTGCCATCAATTCATCTAAATCCACGGCCTTGGGCTCATTCCAATTCAAACTTATTGTCTTGCTTTCTCTATCATATGAAGATTGGATGTGCCTGCCGTTGTCCTGAGCTTGGTCGGCTACTCTGTAAATCTTACATTTCCTGATGAAATCCAGAGGCAATCTAGAATGTATCTTTCGTTTCACTTCGAGATCATCTAGGAGATTCATCATAAAATCTTCAATCTGGTACTCATGTCTAAATCTTCTACCGACTGTCTCCTCTAAATGTCCATGAGGATCAAAACTATTCCTCCAAGCAAAAGATGAAAAAGGATACAAGGCTAACTCCCTCTCTGCATCATCCATGGCTGAGACATTGGGACATACCTCAACTGAATTACCCAAAATAATAGGTACCTGAACTCCATTCTGATGTCGGTGTCTGAATGCCTTCACATATGCTGCCAACTGCCTTGTTACTTCAAGTAACACAATCCTGTCTGTCGGGTATCTCGGCAACATGTATGGGGGTAAAGGACATCCATACACTCTAATGTAAGTGAACTTGGGAAACTGAATGAACCAAGCACCGTACCTCTTGATTAATTCCTGGGCATCTTGAGATAATCTGTTGTGAATCCCTCCTTGCAACGTCCTTGTGATGTTCATCGTGAAAGTATCATTGATTAACTTGTAGTTCTTCCCTGGTGGATGATGCAAGTAGGTATAGGATTCACAAACTCTGACCTCGCCGGGTCCTCTTCCAATCACTCCTCTGTGAGGTAGTCCTGCGTACTCAACGCTCCTGATTAAGGCATAGATGACATATGAACTCATGTGGAAGGACTTAGTGGCCCTGAGTCTTCTCAACTGTACGTCTAAGCAATGGCTAATTATCCTAGCCCAATGTATTGTACCCTTCCCTTGAACAATCACCTGGATGAAATAAAACATCCATTTCTCAAAATAGAAGGCATGAGGTGCTCCTGTAACTCTGTTGAGCATGGTGATCAAATCTCTGTACTCCTCTTGGAAATCGATCCGGTGTGGTGTGTTCGGTACTTTGCTCAGACGGGGACGACTCTTGAGTAGCCAGTTCTTGTTGATTATGCTTAGACAAGCATCTGGATCATCATCGTACACTGATCTGGCTCCTTCAATGCTCTTGTATATCATGTCCCTGTGCTCTGGAAGATGGAAGGCTTCACTTATGGCCTCCTCTGAAAGGTACGCCAAAATGTTTCCCTCATTGGACACAATTGTCCTGGACTGTGGATTGTAATGACGGGCACACTCGATCATCAACTCGTGACACTGAATGGCTGGAGGAAAACCGGCCGCTTTAATGATGCCACTTTCTATTATTCTCCGGGCGACAGGTGATGGCTTGCCGATGTAAGGGACCTCTCGGAACTTCTTCGTGCTAAAGTTCCCCAAGTTTGTATCTCCAATGTTGCTCCACTTGGACACGATCTTGGTCTCCACTTCTTCAGTCTTCTGATCTTCTTTCATGAGGGCCGAGCGACTGGTGGATGCTCCCGCCTTTGGGGTCGCCATACCTACACAACATTTCATTATAAGAAATAGATTTTGCAATAAATAACGCAGATAAGAGAGATAGATTTTAGGAAACCTCATGATAAGTCCCTAGAGTTATCATGTCCTAAAATATAACGATTGAGCTAAGAGATTTAAAGAATCAAAATTTCAAAATTTGAAATATGACGATGAATGAATAAAACAATAACAATAAATCGCCATACCTCGATAGAGAGCTAACTCTAGAATGCAAAAACAAAATTTGCCTAGGCAAAATTGAGGTATAAAGATAATCTTCAATATGATCCCCTCAAAATTGACTTCGCCACCTCTGGATAGAATGTGATCTTCACTTATCGCCTTGGACGTGGTCTCAAATGGATCTTCAAATTCGCACAAATAAATCTCCAAGTCTTTAGCAAATTCGCCTTAGGCGTGATCTTCAAATTCGCACCACCTTTGGTTTGGAATCGCACCACCTTTGATAGCTAAGCGCGCCACCCTTGGATGAATGAAACTTGCACCACCTTGGATAATATTCGCACTATCTTTGAACACACTTAACACTTTCCTTTGTCTTCCTTAATTCGCATGTAGAGAGGTAAAATAATGATGTGAAAATAATAGTTTTCACCCCCCTATATATAGCGCTCTCATCGATTTATCTCTTTGGCCGACTTGATGAAATATAACAATTTCAAACGATTTTTAAATGATTTGCAATGACATAACAAGGCCGACTTCCATATATGAGCGCTTGAAATCGATTTTTTATTGATTAAATAATTAATTATTAATGCCTTGTGTTTTTTTATTTGCAAATTTCGATTTTAATAAAGGCAAAAATAATTAATAAAGATTAACGCCATATTAAATGCCAATTTAAATAAGATTTTCAATTTTTAAATCGATTTAGCATTTAAGGAAATTCGAATTGTTTAATTTGGCGCCAAAAATATGAAAATGAAAGGGACGTACCTCATCGCTCTGGTCCCTTGGAGAGGGACAGGAGCGATTCATGATTTTGGTCTAGATTCTTGCGTTTTTAACGTTCAACTCCTTCATTTTCACGTCCCAAATCGATCATCTGGTGGTCCTTCGAATTTGAATGCCTCTCTTGTGCGAGCAAGTGCGTCCCATGACCATTATCGCCCTGGTCCCTTGGAGAGGGACAGGAGCGATCTCCATGTTTTTGCGTTCACCTTGCATCTTTGACCTTCGAAATATCATTGCTTGTGTCCTTTGCGCTTATTTCCACTTGCTTTTGCAAGGTACCTTCGATGTTATAAGGATCATCGCCCTTGTCCCTTGGAGAGGGACAGGAGCGATCCACATGTTTTCCTTGGTCTTGGCGATTTTAAACTTCGATCTCTTTTGCAATGTCTTCCCGACGATGTCCTTCGCATTTCCTATCCTCATTTCGCCTTGATCTTTGAAGGAACGCGAGTGTTTTGATAGGATCGCCTTGGTCCTTGTCCAAAGGACAGGAGCGATCTTGATTTTTTCACGTTCAATATGCATTTTTGACCTTCGATCCTTCATTGTGATGTTTTCCAAACGCCGTCCTTTGTCTTGCTTAACCTCGCCTTGCTTCGATTTTGGAGGAATATGAGCGCTTTTGATAGGATCGCCCTGGTCCTTGTCCAAAGGACAGGAGCGATGTGGGGCCTTTACACCATTTGGCGATGTTTGGACGTTCAAAACTCTTGTTTATCACCTTGTTGTCATACCATGGACCCTCCAGAACATTGCAATATATTGTCCTTACGCGAATTTTGCATGAATTGATCAACACATCTAATATCGCTCTGGTCCCTTCCTGAGGGACAGGAGCGAAGTTCATCATTATGTGCTTGTTCTTGTTTGTACCAACTTGCAATCAACTTCATTGCGTGAAATGACGTCCTTTCGACCTTCTTGGTTGCTCGAAACTTGTTTGCCTTTTGAAATCTACGCCATTATGTAGATATCGCTCTGGTCCCTTCCCAAGGGACAGGAGCGATCTGGGTCTTGTGGCCACTATCTCACTTTGCCTGGTTCCAAGTTTATATTCAACGGACTCGTCCTTCTTCCCTCCATTCGTTCATGCCTTGACATCATTTGTAACTTTGCAAGAAAAGCAATTATATCAAAAATCGCTCTGGTCCCTTCCTGAGGGACAGGAGCGAACTAGGCATTTAGCACTGTTATGGACGTCCCAAAAATCTTCAATTTATATTCAATGCGTTCATCTCATGTTTTCCCTTGTTTTTGAACGTAAACTTGCCTTGACCCTTGCCTGGATTCTGTCTAATGAAGGAAATCGCTCTGGTCCCTGGGAGAGGGACGAGAGCTACAAGGTACCTCGCCCTGGTCCTTTGGAGAGGGACAGGAGCGAACTAGTCAATATAGGTCATTTTCCTTCGTTTTTGCATCTCAAATTATATTCATTTGGCAAAGCATCTTCCCTTGGACGTCCTCAAATTGCTAAGTCATTAAAATCTTGCAAGGACGAGGTGAAATTTGATTCGTAGCTCCGGTCCTTCACTGAGGGACAGGAGCGATTTTCCTTCTGGAGACCTTTCTGTGCTCATGAAAATCTTCAATTTATATTCAATGAAAAGATCTCGTCGTTCTTCATCACTTCAAACGTAAAATTTGTCTGGACTCTGCAAGGATGATGAGATATTTGAAATTGAGCTCCCGTCCTTCACTAAGGGACAGGAGCGATTTTGCTCCTACAGGCCAAAATAACAAGATTTTTCACATTTTAACACTTCACGAGGCGAAAACGAATCAATTCCAATGCCCAGGATCAAACTTCAAAAAAGTCAAAATTTGGTCAAAATATTCAATCAGACAAAAATTCATATTGACGGTCAACACTTAGACAAGTTTAAGCTCTGCATGAACATTCCAATTGAAAATTAGACCATTTTGGCGAATTCATTGCATTCAAAAATTTGCACTCTAGAAAAGAAGCTCAGAAGCTCTCAAAAATGACTGGATTTTGGCTTGAAAAGGCAAAATTTAAAACCCTAAGGCTTGGCCCTAAATCCAGACGACCAACTAACTAACAAAACCCTAAAAACAAAAGCGAAAACGAGCGAAAAAAAAGGGGGTCCCCATTTGGTATGGGGCGATGTGTGAAATGGTCACAACATCTGGCGACACCACTGAGAAATGTTGCAAAACATTTGGGAATCAATCCTTCTAAAAGAAGACTCAGAAAACCTCCCTCAACAAAACCAGGAGTTAAGAAACACTTACAAGAAGAGACCATCATATTGAGACAAAGTATCAAGTCCACAGTTACCCATGTGTGTGCAAATGCGTTAATTCCCCTCAACAAGACAATCATGATCTCCAGGTTCCCCTGTGATAAGCTACATGGTTCGTCTAAACTCCAAAAGCATCCTGGATAGAGCCTCGCTGCCAGTCAGACGTCCATAGTCCCGACGAGGTTATCGCCGCAAGCTCACGAACATTGCTCCATTGCCAGCCAGGCGTCTATAGCCCCGATGGAGTTATTCGTAAATTCCCTTTAGCCAATTTGATATTTCCTTTTAGCTCATTTCTTTTCTTTTGATTTTTTTTTCTCATTTTTTCATCTTTTCTTTTGATACTGCTTTTCAGTTCTGTCAATTCTTTGGCTCGTGAGTAGTGAAACTCACTAGGGTTTGAGGATTGCGGTGGCGCTGAAGCTAGACTTTAGATTTTTCACTGATCACAGCTTCGCCTGTAAACCATAATGACTCGAAGATTATAAGTATGTGAAAATATAATAACTGAAGGACAAAATACGTGAGTTCAATAAGCTAACCTACTTCAATGCAAATACGTCCTGACTCAAAGCTTCATTAAAAGAAACTCCCTTAGTAATTCCAAAAGACCTCATGATTTTCCAAATGCATCCAACAATCCAGCAGGAAGTCAGAGCGTAATATAACAAAATCACCCAATGTCAAATGGATACCCCTCAGGACAAAAAAAAACTAACCTAAAAGCAAAAGCACCTAAACTACAACAAAACGAGAACAAAACAAAACAAAAAAAACAACGAAAGCGAACTAAACTAACTATGTACAAGGGAAGGCCTTGGCATTTTAGGATTGAAAATAATGTTTGAGATATCTCCCATTGACAGGCAACGGGATGTCCTCTCCAGTTAAAGTCTGCAATCTAAATGCGTTTTCTCCCAATATCTCTGAAATTTGATAAGGACCTTTCCAAAGCTTATCAAACTTATCATGTTCTCCTCTTTTCTCATGAGCTTTGTCCCAATACAGGACGAGATCCGAAATTCGGAACGCCTTGACTCTTGCTTGTCGATCAAACCATCTCTTCACCACTCCTTGGTGTTTAGCAAAGTTATCCAGTGCTTGATCTCTTTTCTCTTCTAGGTTCATCAACTGTGTCAACCTGGCCTGCACTGCATCAGTGTCTTCCATGTACTCCTGAATGAATCTCAAGGTTGGAATCCTGAGTTGCATGGGGAAGACTGGGTCCTGACCATAGACTAGAAAATAAGGCGAAATGCCTAATGCGTTCTTTGTTCTGATTCTGTCTGCCCATAAAGCAAATCTCAACTGGGTGTGCCATTCTCTGGGGCTTCTCTCTATTAATTTCTTGATAACACTGAGCAAATTTTTGTTTGTAGATTCTGCTAATCCATTACCCTGAGGATAATAATTTGATGAAAACTTGAGGGTTATTCCGTACTCAAAAGCCCAATTTGAGAATCTCAATGATGTGAATGCCGATCCATTGTCGCAAACCAACGCATAAGGGCATCCAAACCTTGTGATTATGTTCTCTTCTAGAAACTTGATTACAACTTCAGTAGAACAAACCTTAAGCGCCTGTGCCTCTGACCATCTGGTACAATAATCTGTAGCTGTAATGATGTACTGGTGTTGTGCTGAGGATGCGGGGTTGATAACACCAATAAAGTCCATTCCCCATTTCGCAAATGGTCTGGCTTCAATCACGGGATTCAGTGGCATGGCAGGATTTTTCTCTCTAATAGCTGCGACTTGACATGTGTGGCAAGTCTTAATGTGATTGAATGTATCTTTAAAAAGCGTAGGCCAGTAATATCCTGCTCTTAGGATCTGGTGAGCTGTGGCGAGGTTGGCTCCATGTCCGGTTCCAAACTTGGAATGGAAATGTTCAATTATCTGCTTTGCTTCGTCTTTGCCAACACATCTCAGGTATACTCCTTCATAATTTTTCCGGTATAGGACAGATCCTTGAAGCACGTAATGTTGACACTTTAACCTTAATGCTCTCTTTTGTGTAGGTGTCATATGAGCAGGACATCTGTGATTAAGCAAATATGTCACAATATCTTTGTACCATTCATCATGTGTGACATCCTCTAATTCATAAATTTGTTGGACTAATCCTGGCCCATCTATTGCTAGTGTCTGCGCCAAAGCTTGTCCTCGGACAAGTTTCATGGGCTGTATCTCAATATCAAATTCTTGGATAATGGCGACCCACTTTCCTCTTCTCTCTCCTAATTCATTTTGCATGAGAAGAGTCTTGACTGCCGCATCAGGCACTATTGCATAAATCTTGGCTCTCAGGAGGTAATGTCTGAATTTTTTAACTGCCTTTACTAATGCGTATGCTTGCTTTTCAACATTTGGATATCTTAATTCTGCGTCTTTCAACGGGGTGCTCATGAAAGCAATGGGATTTTCATCCCTCTCTTCACTTCTTTGGGTGAGAATGGCGGCACAAGTGTATTCGGAGGCGAAGGAATATAAATAAAATGGTTTGAGATAATCAGGACTAATCAAGACTGGCGCCTCCATAATTGCGGTCTTTATTTCTTCAAATGCCCTTCTGGCTTGTGGAGTCCACTCGACCTTTGCATCTTTCTTTAACATTTCATTCAATGGCCTGACAATCTCGGCAAATCCAGTAATGAATTTTCGGACGAAGTTGATCTTGCCGAAAAATGACTTGAGCTCTTTCTTACTTGCTGGCAAATTGATAGTAGATATGGCCTTCACCCTTTCAGGATCAATAGATATTCCTTTCTCTGAAATGACATGTCCTAAAAGCTTTCCTTCTGTGACTCCAAATATGCATTTCTTTGGATTAAGGGAGACACCGTATCTTCTACATCTTTGGAAGACTCTTCTCAAATCGTCCACATGATCTTCCCTCTGTCTGGAAAAAACTGTGATGTCATCCATATATATAATAATGCTTTTACCAATTAAATCTCTGAAAGCGATATCCATAGCTCTCTGGAATGTGGCCCCGGCGTTTATGAGTCCAAAAGGCATTCTCTTATAGGCAAATGTTCCCCATTTGGTGGTGAAAGCAGTCTTCAGTCGATCTTCAGGTTCGACTAGGACTTGATTGTATCCTGAATATCCGTCTAGGAAGGACATCATCTGTGATCCATTGACGATCTGCAGTACTTCATCTAATGATGGAAGCGGATAGTTATCTTTCTCTGATGCTCTGTTGAGATTTCTAAAATCAACACACAATCTGATCTCTCCATTTTTCTTTCTAACAGGTACCAGGTTGGCGACCCACGTCGAGTGTCTTACTGGGAAGATGATTTTAGCAGTGAGTAACTTCTTCACTTCTTGGTATATCAATGGTTCCAACAAAGGATTGACGGGTCTCTGTCTTTGCCTGAATGGCTTGCTTCCTGGCTTCAACGGGATTGTGTGAGTGATAATTGCAGTGTCGTAGGTCTTGAGATCTTCATAGCTCCATGCAATGACATCTAGGAAGTCCCCCATGTTGTTTAGGATTCCATCTTTTTCAGTTGCTGTGCAGGACTTTCCAATGAAAACATTCTTAACTTGTGTCTCGTCACCTAGATTGATCGCGTCGCACATATTGCCTTCTATGCTGTGATTCTTCTTTTCTTTCAACTTGTCAGGATCAAAAATCCTTTCTAATTCAACCATTCCTTTCGGAATAGTGTTTGTCTTTAAGTTCAGGACTCCTTCGGCATCGAACTCAGCTTCACCCACTTCATCTTCATCTATGATCTGTGTTAAGAAGACGTCCGTGCTGGTCAGGAAGTCTAAAATGTGCTTGTCGTCTTCGAAAACTTGGAAATTGGTAATGTTATCTGGGACTGAAGGGACTGATATTAACTCGATGGTAAACTTCTTTAATCCTTCCATTGCTAATGGAATCAATGAGCTCGCGGCCTGTGCAAGTGAATTGGCCACTTGATTCTGATGTCTATAGATTGAATTGATATTGAAAGCATCAAAACTTTCAATTAGATCCTAGACTCGATTTCTATACTTAGTTAGCCTTTTGTCATGGCAGACATATTGCTTCCTGATTTGTCTTATTGCGATTTCTGAGTCTCCGTATACTTGCAGTATCTTTGCCCCCTTTTGGATGGCTAACAGTAATCCATGCACCAAAGATTCATACTCTGCTACGTTGTTGGTGCAAGGGAACTGCAATCGGTGAGCGGCAAGGTATGTTTCTCCCTTAGGACCAATTAATTCATATCCAGCTCCGGATCCTTGTTTGGACTTAGATCCGTCGAACCTTAGGGTCCATATTTGATTTTCTTGATTGTCTGTTTCTGGACTTTCATGACTTTCATTTGATGTATTGGACGAAACTTCATCTTCCACAGAACTTTCGGTGTCTGTAAAGCCTTCATTCTCTGAATCTTGAGTTTCTTCTATAATTAGTGTCTGCGGGATTCTTTTGTTTACTTGTTCCAATGCGGTCTGGCATAAAGCACAAGATAATTCTGAGTGGACGGCATTGTGGATTCTACACCAATTCGGAAGAAGCAGATCTCGGACGGATGCTATATTGCCAAGTTGTACACTTTGCTGGATGTTTCTTTGTACAAACCTTCTGAAGTTTTCAAACATCCCTTCGTCCTCTTGGTCGGATCCTTGATCGCTTTCAATGACGATCTCGGTTGACTCCATGACCTCTTGTTGGGTATTTTCATCTTGTATATCTTGTATCATTAAGATCTCCTCTACTTTGGGTTTATATGTTCCTAGGTCGGACTCTAAAAATAGGACTTCATTGTCTTCTCCATATTCAGTTATCATCAATCTCAACCTTGGGGTGCTATCAATTTTAATCTGGTTCGGGACTCCTCTCCATGGTAGCCACATGTGTGCGAAATCGGTCGATACATATCCATTCAATTTTCAGGACCAATCTCGACTCAGGAGCATTCCATATGAATCTGGAATATCCACTACTGATATATCTATAAAATTCTGGACTCTTGGGTCTGCGGCCAATTGCATGTGAATGTTGTTCAATTCTCCCATGACTGGAACTTCTGTCTTGTCAAGTTGAGTGACTTTTCTCTTGGTAGGTGCGGGAGTTATTCCAAGCCTTTGACAAACGGCTAAGGGCATGACATTGCTTGAGGCTCCGGAATCATAAAGGCAATTGTGTAATAATTTTCCAAATATTCTGACTGATAGTAGGAACGGGGCCGGTTCGTCCTTTCCTTGAGAAGGCACTGAATTTTCTTCACTTGGTTCTTGATGTTTAATTTGATTGATCTTTGAGTGATCTTCCTTCGCTGGGCTCTCCTCTTTTGAGTGACTGGCTTGGTTTGCAGATTTTCCTTTTTTAACCACATCTTTCTTGATTGTAACTTCTTTCTCGGGCAGAACCAAGTTAGTGGTGAGGTTCTCTTTGACTATAGGCTGAGCTTTCTTGGTTTCGCCTCTTTTGAGTAATACTTTTCCTTCTAACATATCTTCCTTTTTAGCTGGGAAGGTTATAGTTTGAACCATGCACTCATTTTGCTCGGGTTGTTCTTGAGAATCGGCTTCCTCTTGAGTCACATTGATAGTGGCTTGAACATTTGACCTTGTTGCACTAGGTTCACTTAAACTATTGATCACTGCCTCTTTAATTTCAGACACTTTGAGCAACTCATAGAGTGGTAAACTCACCTTGACTTTCTTAAGTTCATCTAACACCAAGGCGGCCAATCTTTTCATTTCATTTCCCGCAGGAGGCGTAGTGTTCCTTTGTCTGTATTCTTGAGTGTTCTGCGGGTATTCTGGAACGTTACTAGCTTGGGGATCCGGCGGAGTTGAAAAATTATTTGGAGGAATCGATGTTGTTAATGGTTCGGGATTTCTCTGATTCCTGTGATAAACTCTTTGGTTTGCACCTCCTGACGATTGGTGGAATACTTCCTTGATTCCTTCTACTAGGACACTGTCGTTCAATGGTGGGAAATAGTATTCTGAATCCTCTACAGGTCCATTTGCAGATGCTAGCGGAAACTGAGATCCTGGTGGCACCATTGGTCCATTGGCCGATTCTGGAGGAAATCTCCCATTTTGTACTTGACTAATTTCTTCTTGTGAATATCTACAAGTTTCAACGATCATGGCTTGACCATACTGCGTGGTTGGAACAATTTCGTACCCTGTGGTGGGAGGATTTTCAGGTGGATTGGTAGTACGCATCTCTTGTTGGAAAATGTCAGCCGCAATTTTAAACTCAGGACATTGCAACTCGGAATGTTGGTTCGTGTTGTGGAGTCTGCACCAACTAGACAAGGCTGCTTCGGCTAAAAACACTTTGCTCGAAGAGGGGTTCTCTTGACTTTGCGCGTTTGGTGGATTGTCCAAGGGCGTCACCACATTTCCATTGTTTGGAGCCGTGTTCCATGGTCTTCTTTGGAAACCTTGATTTCCTTGATAGTTGTTTCTAAATCCTTGATTATTATTCCCTTGGAAATTTTGGTTGTGATTGATCCTTTGCATGCTTTGGAGCTGATTATTTTGGTTCCTCAAGTGAGTGACCTCAGTTGATAACTTCTTGACTTGCTCAATCAGTTCTTTCATTTCATCTTTCTCTTCTTGTGTCCTTGACGAATTTGTGGCATTTTGCAGGTACACAGGTTGAGCGGGTGGGGCTTGAGAAATTGGAGCTCCTGGGTGAAGGACCAACTGATTCGCCGGCTGTACGTTGGGATATGTCGCTTGCGGGATTGGGTTCATGACTGGAGTTTGGTTGGCTAAAGCCGTGCCAACCGCCTGCATCTGGTTAGGTGCTGCGACGGATCCCATATGTAGTAGTGGTCCAGTGATGTTTTGTCCCATGTGCTTACTCACTTCAATGGCTCTAGTATAGGCCGCATTTAGATCATTCGGAGTTGGGTGTGTCCTTACGAACATGGCCGTGAGATGATCTAAGGCTCCATAGTAAATTTCCCTTGGATCTGCAATAAGATAAGGAGGACGTAGCATTGTGTATGCTCGGTGAAATCTGTCGTTGAAGGAAGTAATAGGTTCATGCTCTCTCCTTCGAACCTCAACAAACTGTCTATATAACTCCGTTGGCGTAGTTGGGATGCCAAATTTAGCAATGAATGCGTCTTTCATCGCGTCCCAAGTCCTGATGGACCCTGTAGGCAAATGAATAAACCAAAAGTGTGATTGATTGATGGTGGAATTCGTACATCCATACTACTAGCAGTTTGTTGATTGCAGACTTGCCTTGCGTAGTCAACTGGAATCATTCAGCCTAAGCTCAATTTCAATTTGTTGCCTCTTCATTGATATGCATCAACTTGGATGGTATCTATGCCTGCGGTGATGATTTGAACATCATAAAGCTTCCCATAGAAGATCGCACTAGTCTTGTGTAGATGTTCCATTGATGTCAAAACAAGACCTAGTTAGAGTTTCATCAAAAATCAATCATTGCTCCTACATTCTTAGTATTAGGATTAGATCCTCTCTTCGCCCTTATCCTTTTTCCATTTTTTTTAATCTAAGTTAGTAAGAGCCTGTGTCCAGCAAAGCAGATCGGAAGTTCAATGTAAGTCCCCTTGTGATTCCAGCAAATCACATCATACCACTGGAGCTTGTCCACACGTAGAGACCCTACATCAAAGAACCTTGGAGTCTACCTAACTGATCCTTTACACGAATCTTCAGCAGTTAGAGACTATTTTCTCAAGAGAGGATAAGATGCCTTTGGGTATTTTATTCTGTGTATGATGGTGTACAAAATACACGTCAACAGGACCCAATCATCTGCCTGTATTGAGTGGGGTCAGTAGGTCTTGATTTTGCTGCTGCTTCTTTAAGTTTATGGAAGTTGGTTTCCATAGGAGAGGTCATGGGTCTGCAGTTTAGCATTCCAAATCTTGTCAATATGTCCAAGGTGTACTTCCCTTGGTTCAGTACAATATTATCAGAATTCTGCCATACTTCCAATCCTAGGAAGTAATGAAGAAGCCCCAAGTCTTTCATATCAAATTCTGTGGATAGATCTTTCTTGCATTGATCTATTAGATGATCATCTCCTGTAATTAATAAGTCATCAACATATAAAATTAATATTAACATATCACCTTTATTTCTTTTGAGGTAGAGATTAGGATCTGCATCATTCTTAGAGAAACCCAGCTTTGAGAGATAGGTGTCAATTCTTTCATACCAAACTCTGGGAGCCTGTTTGAGCCCATAAAGAGCTTTCTTGAGTATACACACATGAGACTTTGCATCATGAATTTTAAACCCTTCAGGTTGCTCTAAGTAGACTTCTTCCACGATCTCGCCATTTAGGAATGCTGTCTTAACATCCATCTGATGTACCTTCCACCCCTTTGCTGCTGCAATGGCTAGGACAGCTCTTACTAATCTGTACCTGGCAACAGGTGCAAATGTTTCTTCATAATCTATTCCTTCCTTCTATGAGAACCCTCTAGCTACAAATCTGGCCTTGTGTTTTTCAATACTGCCATCTGCAGCATGCTTGATTTTAAACAACCATTTAGAAGACACGACAGACTTCTTGGTTGGCCTAGGAACAATCTCCCAAACATCATTCTTCATAATGGATTGATATTCTTTAGTCATGGCATCTATCCATACTTGATGTTTGAGTGCATCTGAAACATTGTTAGGTTCAGCTTTAGAGAGATCATTCATAAGTGCAACATAGTTGATGAATTTATTAGGCCTCTTGCTTTCCCTGAAGGTTCCTGAAGGAGCAGCGAACTTCTGAGCTTCTGCTATAGTTTTGGTGGCCCATAGTGGTCTTTTCTTGCGATTATCTATAGGTGGGTCTTGTGTTTCACTTATAGCTTCCTCAAGATACTCCCTCTGAAGCTCAGGAGTAGGTTCTTCTTCTAGGTTAGGAGTAGGATTATGAATTTCAGGTTCTATTGTATTTTGGGCCCTTTTGAAGGCTAAATCTTCTTCGAAGATTACATCCCTATTGAGTTCAATATTTCTCTGCCCTTGTACATAGATTCTGTAGGCTTTAGAAGTTTCACTGTATCCTACAAGTATTCCCCTTTTTCCAGAGGGTTCTAGTTTTAGTCTTTTCTCTTTAGGTACATGAATATAGACCGGACACCCAAATATCCTAAGATGGCTGATATCTAGTTTTGTCTTGGTAAAGACTTCGTCAGGAGTTTTATCTTCAAGGTGTGAATGAGGACATCTATTTTGTATGTACATAGCAGTGTTAGTTGCTTCTGCCCAAAGGTTCAAGTTTAGATTTTGATCTAGTATCATGGCTTTGGCAGCTTCTACTATGGTCCTATTTTTCCTTTCAGCTACTCCATTTTGTTGTGGATTATAAAGTATTGTTAACTCCCTCTTAATCCCAGAATTTCTACAAAAGTCTTTAAATAGTCCTGATGTGTATTCCCCCCCATTGTCAGTTCTTAAGGTTTTAATTTTGTTTTCAGAGAGATTTTCTGTTAATGTTTTAAACTCTTTGAACCTACTTAGGATCTCTTTTGATTCTTTACATTTCAGAAAGTAGATCCACGTCTTTCTAGAGTAGTCATCAACAAAAATTACATAGTACAAAAATCCCCCTAGCGAGGGTACGGACATAGGTCCACATACATCAGAATGAATTAACTCCAAAACTTTGCTAGTTTTCCTAGTACTATTTTGAAATGCATTTTTGGTATTTTTACCTAAGGCACACCCTTTGCATGCCTCTGAATGATATTGCTTCAACTTAGGTAGACCTGTGACAAGGTTTCCCATAGTTGACAAAGCTCTATAATTCAGATGGCCTAATCTCCTGTGCCATACTTCATTTGCATTAGTTGCTTCATGGATCAATGCTAGATTGGGCTCTGTACATAGCTCATACAAATAGCCTTGTCTTCGACCAATGACCTTAGCGTCTTTGATGGAGGATCTCTTTGGCCAAGCCAACACCTTGTTTTCCATGAAGGTCACTTTGTATCCTTGATCTTCTAGTGCTGATATGGAGATGAGATCTCTTTTGATGCCTGGAACATATAGTACTTCTTCAAGTCGTAGTGACACGCCTGTCTTCAGTTTGATGGTGCAGGTTCCAATTCCTCTGACTGGATGTGAAGAATCGTCTCCGATGGTTACTTCCTCATCATCTTTCTCTATCATGGAGTCTAGTATTTCTCTAAAGCCGGTGATGTGTCTGGATGAACCATTGTCGATCACCCATGAGTTAGATTTGTTTGAAGTATGGCTTGTAAGTGCTAAGTAGAGGGCATAGTTCTCGGAGTCATTTTCTTTTCTAGATTTCCTCACTTTTGCGAATGTGGCTTGCTTCCCTTTCTCTGGACAATTTGCAACATAGTGTCCGAATTTGTCACACCTATAACATTGAACATGTGATAGGTCTTTCTTAGAAGTGTTCTTGCCTTGTTTAGCTTTTCTTTTCCTGAATTGCTTCTTTTTGTACTTCTTATTGATGTTTGTATTTAGGACTTGCAAGTCTTCATCTATATTCTTCTGTTTTATTCCTACCTTGTTCAATCGGGATTCTTCTTGTAGACAGTCATCTCTTAGTCTTTCAAACTTAGGATATTTGGACCTTGCACTGATGCCTTGGACGAATGTGCTCCATCCACTAGGCAACCCATCTAAAGCAATGAGTGTTAGTGCTTTGCCTCGGATCTCGTAGTCCAGAGTTGCAAGTTCATCTTTTAGAACTGATATCCGCATGAAGTAGGCGTTGATTGTCTCCCCTTTGTTCATGGTGATATGATTTATTTCTCGTTTTAGTGCTAGAGTACGACTTGCATTTGATATCTCAAATGTCCTTTCAAGTGCCTTGAACATTTTATAAGCCGTCTCCTGCTTTCTAATGATGGGCATTATATTATTTCTTACCCCATCCACTATTATTTTAATAGCCTTATCATTTCCCTCGATCCATGTGGATTTCTCGGTTTCATCTTCTGGTTGTGCACTTTCAGTTTGGACATATGAATCAACTTTGTTTTCTCTTAAAATCATTTTGATTCTAAACTTCCAAGCTGAAAAATCTTCGCTACCTCCGAGTCTATCTTCGAATCTGATAGCGTTGGCCATTATGGAAATGTGATGTAGTTTGTAACTTAGTCCTTGAATTTTATCAAAATTGAATAGCCTTAGGTTCAATTACCTTGACTCTGATACCATGTAAAGTTATTTCAATTTTAATTAAAGAACAAGTTATGAACTATGAATGCTATATATGGATATGAGGAATTATGTCAATGTCTAATAAATCTGATTTTATCTGCAGGTCTGAAGGAGAGAGATCATTTTAATATTTTCTATGTCTTCTCCAAATGAATTCAATTGGCATATATATTATTTAGGTAACCGGTCAATTGGTGTATTGACCGGTCATGCCTTTTAGGCATGACCGATCAATGCACCCATTGATCGGTGCCTTTACAATTATACCATTAACACAATGCTGATTATCGGTTCAAAAACCCCCGATAGCATATTGTAATATCATAATATAATGACTGATTAATTTAATGAATCGGTTCATACAAACACCGATGATTCAAAGTGCACGATGAATATATTCCAACCGGTGCATTTGTTAACCAATGTTAATGCCAAATGAAGCGGTGTATTCATTAAACCCGATAACAAATATGCTCAATATAATTAAGCCCGATAACAGATGTGAATCGGTGCCAATGTTTATGCATCCGATAGCAAGTATGTATCGGCTAGCCTAACCCGATAACTTATAGCATTTAATATAAGTTAGACATGAAGCATGTAGATAAATAACAGAACAAGGAAGGTTAGGGAGATCTTATCTTGAATAAGCTACCATGTAACAAGGTCTGCATGATATTGCACATGAAGTTTGCACTTTGTTGGACTGCAATCCTTAGCCCTCAGTTTGCTCTCCTCATGGATGAATTTCGCACCTTTAATGGCAGATGTAATTCGCTGGTATAGCAGATGTGATTTGCTGTAATATTGCTCCTTCACCAACTTTCACATTCATCAGATGTATACTTCGCATCATTAGCAGATATGTATTTCGTTTGAAGGATGTATGTTAATTGTATTATGAATGAGGTGAATGTGTCTTATATGTATGTGATGTAAGATCCTTTTATGTCGGCCTAATATAAATAACTTTTAATTTATTTGAAACTCTTTAATCCGAAATGCCTTAATAGGATAGGGTTGGTCCTATTTGTGGAGCACGTTAGAATGTGGCGTGAGGTTTTATTATGTAGCGTGGGGTTTAATGGAGTGCCGTGAGGTATAGGGCCCAACCCTACACGTTGGAGAAAGGGGCTGGCCCCCTTGGGCGGATTCCAATGTTGCCCAAGGCAATTGGAATCGGCCATTTCCCTAATTACAATCAACAAAAATAGCCTCCATTCTTTTAGCACTGACGATCCTGGGACCACTGTTAGACATACCACGAAGAACTACCTTCTATCATCAATTTTAAAGGAGAATTCCATTCTTTTAAAACTCTGTGTATATTCTTCTAATGTCTCCATCCACTGTATGCCCAAAACAACATTAGTATCAGCCAAATCAATCACATAAAAATTATCAGTAACAGTGTAGTTGCCAAGAGTAATATTCAATTTAGGAACTTTATCAGTGCTAGATAAATTAGTCCCTCTTGCTACTCTGACATCAAATTCCTCATGTTTTTCAGTCTGCAAGCCACGTCTTTCCACAAGTGCTGCATCTATAAAATTATGTGTTGAGCCACTATCCAACATAACAATCACACGCTGTCCATTCAAAACTCCTCTAACTCTGAATATATTATAATGGGGAGTTCCTGTCATAGATGCTATTACTCCTTCTCCTTGTTTAGTACCAGTTTCTGACTCTGAGTTCTGTGATACTCGTTCTATGTTAGGATCAACATTCTCTTCATCCTCACTATCAGGCATAACCTCAATATAATGAATTTTCCCCTTCCCTAAACATCTATGTCTAGGCTGCCATGTTTCTCTACAACTGAAACATAGTTTTTTTCTTCTGAGTTCTTCTCGCTCCTCCTTATCTAACCTGTTTTTAGGGAAATTATCTTTGTTGAAGGGTTGTTTGTCTTTTTCTGGTTTAGGAGGTGGTCCTTTATTAAAATTTTTTCCTTTTGAGGATGGTTCTAATTCTCTTGCTCTTTTGACAGCAGTTTGTAAGGTTAGAGGGTTTAAGGACTTAACCCAACCCTTGAGGGAATCAGATAATCCATCTATAAATATTACAATCTTATGTCTTTCTGAAATTTCAATAACTAAGACAACCAATTTTTCAAATTCGGAAATATATTGTTCAACAATTCTAGTTTGCTTAAGCAGAGTCAAATCCTTAAGATGTAATTCAGGATCTTTAGAATCAAACCTATCAATAAGTTTCTTAGTGAACTCAACATAAGTACCTATCAAGTTATGACCCAAGGTTATTTGTCCATGATGCCACCACTCATGTGCCACACCGTCAAGATGTAACACAACATATTTAATTGCCTCCTCTTCCATCATAGGGTTTAACTAGAAGTATGTGTCTAATTTTTGCACGCAAGCGTGAGTAGTTGTCTTACTTGAACCATCAAAATAAGGAATGGACATTTTTCCAATTTTCCTTTGCAATTCACTGTTGTTTCCTCGCTGTCCTCTTGGCCTATGTTTCATTCTGACTTATAAATATTCTCTAAATGTCATTGTTGACCTGAATTCTTCTCCTGAACCTAACCAATCCTGATGTATTTCTTCCTATAGTTCTCTTATTGTAGGTTCATGCTCAGGTGGTTGGTTTCTAGCAGTAAATGTGGGCATAAATGGTCTAGCTGTTCCTGTTCTTTCTGGCTGATTGTTGACTGACTGTTCATCTCTACCCCCATTGTTTCCCCCATTATTTTGATGTTGATTATTTTGCCTTCCATTATTTTGGTGCTGATTTATATTATTGGCCATAAACTGGGTCATCAAGTTGGTCATTCTGTTAACGTTATCTTGCATATCTTGCTGACTTCTGATTAGTGCAGCCAATAAATCCCTATTGTTATCTGGGTCTCCCATGTTGGTTTCAAAGATAAATTCTTCGTCAATTTCTGTGTGGCTATCCTCAATTTCAAACGGAATAGATGAACTACTCTGTGCTAAAGGAGAGTTTGGAAATTTGTTTTGACGAGCCCTAGTACTTCGGAAATTATAATTTCCCTGGTGCATACTCAACTATGCATGAAGTTTTCCTGAAAATACCCTACAGGCTGGCAGGATTCAAAGCTCTGATACCACTATAAAATTCCCTTAAATTATCTATTGGATATATGTTCAGTTCATCAGACAGAGTAATGAACCATGTTCAAACAGTGATGTTTGTCTAATTAGATAACTCAATTTCAATCCCTTTAGTTGGTACTTCATTTATTGACAAAATAAATATTCATTATTTTAGGAGGAATACAAAATAGTGCACCTGGTAGCCATAGTATAATTGTAGATGCCCCCCCTCTCGGGCTGTTGGTTATCAGTTGTTGAACTGGATTTCGCCGTAAGCATGTCAGGCAGCCTCTTGGGTTATATATTGTCACTTCCAGTCCACGGGCCTTCTGAATGTGTATTGAGCGATACCTTCAAATTAGAATCCTCTTCAGACGCAACATGACATTATTGCTTCCGTTCCATTCTTCCACGATGTGATTCCCTGTGATTGCAAGGATCTCGAAATGATACCCGATATCGGGTTTCGCGTTGGCTCTCTTGATAGTTACCAACTCCACCACGGCTGGAATAGATTAAACCCTTCGTGTCGGTCTGTCACTCCTCCGAGCCTCGTGTATGCAGACGGAAATTCCCCAATCGATGCGCCTCTGTCTCACGTACGCGAACTAGTGTTCGTGTTGACTGCACCCGATATCAGGTTCTTCTGATGCGAGCGTATATTTCTGTGCCTTCGGGTAATCTCCGCGATGATTAATGGCGTGCCTTTCTATCAATCTCCAGATTGATTGGTTGATGCGTTAGAGTGCTCTTAACCACGACGTTAGCCAATACTCCCGCTGTGCATTACTTCGCGATCTCTGCTTCCAATAGGCCAGTTAAGTTGGCGAAAGGAATTCTTTTGTTTAATGCTTGATATCCCACCGAATATCAATCTTTACTTCAGACTTGCTTGTATATATTTTTCCATGCCCCTCCTCTCGGGTGCCCATCCTTAAGAAACAACAATTGCTTTGAGAATTCCCGTAATAGTTAAGAATTCCCGTAATAGTTAGTGATAGTTAACTAATAGTAATAGTAGTGAATATTAATTATTTATATAAGTGAATGGGAACTTTATATAAAGTAATTAATATTTTTATGCATTCGACAATTACTTATTAGGGGACATGACATATTGCCTCAAGATTGGTTTTTGCAATACAGCAATTTATAATTGCTGCAAGTCTGTAATTTGTTGGTGGACAATAAGAAAAGTGGATGGCCGGTTTCTCCATGGACGTAACCCATATTGGGTGAACCACGTAAATTTGTGTGGTGTAAATTCTTATTATTTTTATTTCTGCACTTTTAAATCTGCATTATAATTGTTGTTTTTCTTATTTTCTTTACCTATCAATTCCTAACACCCTGCCCTTGGTACGGTTTACTATGAAATGACCCTGGTGCCCCTGCTGCATGTACCATAACCCCAATAAAAAATGCCTCCCCAAACAATATTTAACTCTAATGAGTGAGTGCCTCCACTTGTAGCTTGATTACATACATTAGAGATTCCTAGTCTGTATGAATTTTGATGTAGATATAAGTGTGGAGTCGCTTATATTGCCCCTGGTACTACTAATTGCTGGCCTTGATATCCTAGATCCTGCTGGTTGTTGATCTTGACTATCACCTCCAACTGGTTGCATGAAGTGTCTAGTTGTTCCTTGCTATTCACCACTCCCAGAGAGCACACACAAATTCAGAGAAAAACCTGGCCTTCACACTAGGCAAAGCTTGTTATACTAATGTTCATGGGTTTGTCGCAGATGGAAGATGTCTTCAGATTCGACAGAATTGGTGCTGTGTGGCCTGAATTGATTTGTAGGTCTTTCCAAACTGCATGAACAACAGACAGCTCCTGAAACAGTCCTATGTTGGTAAACAAATGAATTCGGATCAGAACAAAGTGAACTTGAGAGGGAGCAAGGTTAGGGGTTTCATCCCAACATGTGATGGCTGCTAGGGTTTGTGTCCTGGCAGGTCCAAACTTAGGAATTAAATTCCAAAACATATCAAATTTCTAGATGTCTTGCCCAATCACTGATAGACATAAGTATGTGCCATAGATAGGGTGCATGGGCCCAAATTCCTGTGCCAGGATTTGAATTTTAAAATTTGATTTAATATTATATATTTTGTCTTTTAATATTTATCAATAAATATTTGTATATACATAGGTAGTGTTAGAAAACACTTTTTAGCAAATAGTGCTAGTGTCGGCCCTAAGGAAGAGGGGACATGACATAATATTCCACTTCATGATGATTGGAAACATCACACCATTTTGCCAAAATACATCCATCATCCATGATCTTCATATTGCTGAAGTTCATAAATATAAATAGACTCCCTGCTGACAGATGGAGTTAAGGGACTTGGGACTGCTTTCTCATTTTTAATACTACAAATTGATTGCACAGCAAAGATGTTCCAAGATTTATTTGGTTGGTACGTTATTTTAAATGATGGATGGAAAACAAGAGGTATGATTGGGCTTACGAACTTTCAGAGAAAATGAAGCTATCCACTGATCAGGCGAAATTCATGTATGTAGGGACTTAATAGACCCTTCATTTTACGTGAATTTGCTACAAGGCTCTTTAACCTTGAAGAGGCAAGCGTACTTTTGACTCTGTGAGATTAGCAAAACATTGAAAAGTCTGAGAGGTGAGCATAACGTAAAGGGAGAGGGAACAGGAACACAGAGATCAAGCAAAGCAAAAAGTAATGAGAAGATGATTAAGGAGTAAACATGAGAAAGAGACCCATTGTGTAAGTAGAAAACAGACAGTTGACTTACATTGGCGAGGAATTAATATGGAGTGCATTATTTAGAGGATGAATTGATGATGAGGGAGCAAACATGGTCGAAAGAGGCTTTCCTAGCAATGAAGCCTTCAGTGCAGAAGCTTACCTTCTTTATAATGAGAGTGTTTTTAAGTTTTAGCACCATCAATATTCCTTATGTTGGAAAATAGAAATACAACTTAAGGAAATAGGTCTAGCCTGAATGTGTTTGTTGAATCTTGAATCCACTTGCATAGAATAGAAATTGGTGGAGAAAGAAGTGGGATTACATCCTAGAATATAGGATGTGAAACAATCTATATCGTTTGTATAAATAGTAAATACTCATATATGTTTGAATAAATATATTCTGATACCTATAAACTACTTGTGTAATTTCTACACCGTATTCAGAATCTCACCCTTGAAGAAAGTCCCCGTGTTGATTATGACACACCTTGACAACAACACTTAAAAGAGAGGATTAATGAGATGAAAATGAAGGTGAACTTATTTTTGAGGACTTTAATAACATATATCAGCGAGTTCTCTGTTTTGTATCATTAAGGTGGGGATTTCTGAGGAAACAATTTTTAGAGATATCTTTTTGAAACCATTGAAGGGCAAGAACCAATTTGTTTGATATTACATCTTGAAGGGAAGGAACTGCTACAAAAGAATCATTTAAAATTAAATTTGCATTTAGGAAATGGCTCTGATAATTGCATTAAATGTGTACAGACAGAAATATTATTAGTATAGAAGCTGTTGATTATCCCATAACGCCTATTTTTGACAGGTTTACAAGGTCTTCTCTTCCTAATCCTAATTGAAGGAGTAGGTATTGTTTTTCTTATTTGTTGAACCCACAGATATTGATTGGTATGATTTTTAAAAATTAATGATTGTCTCAAAATGTATCTTGTGCACTGGAGTGTCGTTTGGTTTATCATGTTGTATTGAACTTTTGGGTTTGATCTGTAGCAATTATCATTCCGATCTCTCGGGAACTTCCTACTTTTAAAGCCTTATGGTACTCTGGCATGTCTTATTTAGTTATTTTTAATGAATTATTTCTTCAGTATGAAGGGCCCTGGCGTCCTTGGGTAATCTATGTATGCTTTCTATCATTGATCTTATCTATTAAAATTTTACTGTTTTAGCTTGCATTGATTTATCATTATATTTGGCTGGACAGACTGACCCTAACTGGAGCAATTTCCTGTATGATGAAAGCACAAACACCATCAACTTGATTGACTTTGGTGCAGCACAAGACTACTCAAAAGACTTTGTTGATAACTATTTGAGAATGGTAAATATCTGTCTTCTTATTTGTTGTAAAGTTTGATTATACATTGCTATTTTTCCATAAATCCTTTTTGGATGTGCAGGTCCTTGCATGTGCCAATCGGGACAGGGAGACTGTTTTAAAAATGTCTTGCAGATTGGGGTTCCTCACTGGGATGGAATCTGAGATCCTGTTGGATGCACACACACAAGCAGCTTTTGTTGTTGGGCTTCCCTTCTCAAGACCTGGTGACTTTGACTTCAAGTCCACTAATATGGCAACCAATGTCTCACAATTGGGGGCTACTATGCTGAAACATCGCTTAACTCCTCCACCTGATGAGGTATACAGCTTGCATAGAAAACTATCTGGTGCCTTCTTAGCATGTATTAAGTTGGGAGCAGTTGTGCCTTGTAGAGAAATGTTGTTGGATGTATACAATAATTACAAATTCTCAGACGTCGAAGAGGATGAACAAGATACCACTTGCTTAGCATCTGCACAGTAACAAAATAACAGATTTTAGAACAGTATACTATTTGGTCTGATTTGCAGGCCCATTTCTTAATAAAATAGATATGTGGACGAAGTATTCACCATTTTTAGAGCTAATGCTCCTCAATAAAGAAAATTATATAGTTTTTTGTTCAGATTCCTAGGCATTTCACAATAGATGCTAAATTGTGGGATGCCCATTCCCATGGGTAGTGGAAGGTCTCAGGTAATCCGATGCACTTTTCTTTAAACCTACCATAAATAGTAGTTGAGGGGAGAATACTTAAGCAACTAAGCATTTCTTATAGAACGTTCTATGGATTAAAAATTGTCTTCCTAGATAAGCCAGGAGCCTAGCTCAGAATCCCAAACCTCTATGAATGCTAGTTGTTCTAGAAGCTTTAATCAGACCCCTAAAAGTTTTTGAATAATATAAATACAATCCTGGATGAAATTAGTTTTCCGTATACTCCCAACTCCCAATAGAAGAGAGCATGTCCCTTAGAGCAATTTATGATTTTGATACAAATCAATGTAGATACGGAGGACCACAGATTAGAATATGGAAGCTAACAATTTAAGCAGCAATGAAAAATTCCACCTCATCACAAACATGATACAGGAAATACATATTATGGGAGTTGATCCCGTGACAACCACTTCAAAGACTCCAAAGTTTCTTGTTTGGGTGGGAAGAATTTATTGCTGATTGGACAGCTACCCTGCATTCTAATCTAATTTTTTTTCCATTTGGTGAGATGAATGCTTCTGGGTCTGTGGTGGTATTTACTCTGGCTTTAATTAACAATGCAGGACATTATGATCTTTGCATGCAAAGAAAGAATATTGGTATTTCAAGATCCACGGGGAAATGATAATAATAGATAATAATACCTATACGAACATGCTGCCATATTGTTGCTCATAACAGATAATTAGCCAAAAATCTGAATACCTTGTTTAATTTAGACATCACTCCGGATTCTTGTATCTTGACAAGGTAAGGAAATAGCAATGAGTCAATGACAATCAGGAACATTTTCTTTGAAAGTTTCATTTTCATGGTCCCCACAAACAATTTTGACAAAACCATCTCAATGATTTTATAATTACACATAGCCAACTAACATTTTGCAGTGTTACCCGGAAACACATATCCACCCTAAAGGCACACATTTCGGAAACGGAAATGGTTTCGGGTACGGGAGAACAGCTGGAAATGTTTCCAAGCCGTCCTCGATCAAGCAAAATTTTTGGAAACAGTCAACGATGTGGTCAGAGACCGTTGACTGGCCCCGAGACGGCTGGGGACGGCAAACACGTCCCCCGGCCGTCCCAAGGACGGATTGCCGTTTCCAATGGCAGGACGGATTGAAAAACAATTTTTTTTATAAAATTTATTTTTTATATTAAAACGCTAACTAAAGCGATGAGGATATTTTTAATATCGACGTGAAGCGATATTAATTAATGGAATTAATAATTTAATAGTGAATATATTTTGTATCCTCTTTTGCTCAGAAAAAATCGTAGTTTTGTTGGTTGGATGATAGTTTTGATGTTCAAAATAGATGTGTTTGATAACATCTTAGTGATACTTTTACCTTGTACAATATTTACAAATTTCTTGAATGATTACAATTGGATGTGGCAACGTTGTAATTATGCACTTGCGTAATTTTAAAAAATGTACTCAAAGGTATTTATGATTAGAAAATAGATGTTTGTAGTGCTGACTGTATTCGAGGGGTTTTACAATGGGGGCCTGTAATAGCAGCCACCTTCGATGAGATAGATACCCATTTATCATGTGTGGATGAGCCACAAGCATATCTGACGAATATAAAGTAAATTTTGGTCTATTAGCACATGATTGATTATGTTTATGAATGTAATTGTGTAGGGACATTCTGAATCACGTTCCATGATTCATTGTTATTAAGATGTACAAAGAGTTTTATTATTATCACAAATTCACAAATTACTTGAGTGTCAAGAGAATAGTAAAATATACCATGATTGTATGATCAAAAATACAATTTTGAAATATCAAAAAAGAAAAATGCTATATACAATGATCTTATGGTACATGTATTTAATTTGATCAATGTATGAGAAGGTCAATTTGGTACATGTATTTAATTTGATCAATGTATGAGAAGGTGAATTTCTACATCTTTGAGAGAACAATATTTTAATTTAAAACATCTCATTTGATTATACAACGTTATTGTTTAGACAATGGATTAAAATTGGGTTTGAGGATATGCAAAAAAAAGTTGAGAAGATGGATTTTACATCTTTGAGTAGATATTTTAATTTTAAACATATAATTTGATAATATATAAAATAAGTAGTTTATGGAGTATTCTATTCTTACAAAGCTGACAAATTACAAATTATATAAAGAATGAAAGATCTATGTAAAACCTTTTGCAAGGGTGACAATTAGAAAGTATAAAATATACAATTATAATGTCATTATAGATAATAATAAAATTCTTAAATTGTTGTCAAAATTCTTGATATAAACTATAGATGATGTAATCATGGATGGAGGGTCTAGAGATAAGATTGTTCAATCATCATGATAATAGAGATTCTTATTGATTCAAATAATAAAATGATTATGAAGTACTTATTAGCTTGCTACATGTAGATTACAAATTGTCTCATAGGTCATTATAAGCTTATTATAATTATATTCAAATATGAAACTTAGAGAAGACTTAATTCCTAACATCGAGTCGCTTACTTCCTAAGCAACTTTTGAATTCTTAACTTCTAATTAACATTTATATCTCAAACTATTTTCTCAAGAATGTGAGATGTTTAAATATTTGCTTTAAGCCTTAGCAATGATCCATGTTAACCACAAGGTGACCCAACATTGGATGCCTTATGGAACATGTAGGTCGGCTTAATCTTGATGAAGAAACTTCAAGAATTAATGAATTAAGTTGTGAGCCCACTTGAATATTGCTCTGGTTCCAACCTATTGTGGGATGTGTTTGTGCTAGATATTACACAATATGTAAATGCTCTGCATGTTTCACTTGGTGAATTATGTTTGTTTGTTCTATAATGCGATCTTCTAGTAGCAATATCTTTTTGAAAACTAATCCAATCATCTTGAAATTTGAATGTATTGTGTATGTGGTGTTGTTGATGTTTTTTTCTCTTCCACAATTCAAAGTGATACAATGCGAGACAATTTAGTATGATTTTTTGAGATGATCATACATTAGACAACCAAGATTGTTTGAGAAGCGAGTCTCGCACTTTGTTGGTTTTGGAGAAAGTCAAAGGTGCTTCATATTTGTTTGTGAGATTTCGATGAGTCTTCTAATGGTCTTCCTCTCCACTTCATAGGTGTTCCATGTGTTTTTGATTTCTAGTAATGCTTCCAACTCTATTATTCAACATCTGCTTTATCTGTTTGGATTGTTGCCACAGTAGTTGCTCTGTGAAAGAAAGTTGTGTATGTATGTGGTGTTGTTGATTTTTTGTTCTCTTCCACAATCCAAAGTGATACAATCCGATGCGATTTAGTATGATTTTTTGAGATGATCCTACATCAAACAACCAGGGTTATTTGAGGAGCGAGTCTTGCACTTTGCTGGTTTTGGAGAAAGTCAAAGGTCTTTTATATTTGTTTGTGAGATTCACCATGAGTCTTCTAATGGTCTTCCTCTCCACTTCACTAGGTGTTCCTGTTAGTGTAGGTTTTTTTATTTTCCTTATGTTAGGGGGTATTTATTTTTCCTACACATATATTATTAAGCTTGCTTAGGTTATTAGGTGTGGTTAATATGAGGACACGTGGCGGAATACATTAGCTACATGTGTAACTCTCCACCTCACATGGGTAGTTGAGCTACACACCCTTTTTTGGCTTGTTGTGCCACCTCTCATAACCACTATTTTGTCATTTCCTAAGTGGGTTATGGGGTAGTTGGGTTTCTCACCCTCTTTTGGCCTTATATGCCACCTCTTATAACTCCTTTTTTGTTTTCATGTAAGGAGGTTATGCCACATGTTTTGACATTTACCAAGTAGGTAAAACCTCCCACCTTTTATGGAGGTGGGAGTTAATGTACCTCTTGGTTGTATATGCTATTATTTTTCTATATAATAAGCAATATACTCTCACCTTCACTAGTTAAGTGATAGCTCGGTGAGAGTCTTCTCTAAATTCTCTTCTTTATCTCTATTTTTCTCTCATATCAGATTTATCTTCATTCAGCTATTTTGATCTTCGATCATCCGTTGCTTGGAGTTGCATGTGATCTATGACTGACATCAGATCCTGGCTCGATTCTTGCTTCTCACAGAATTTAACATGGTATTAGAGCCGTGTTGTTTGGTATAGCTCATTGTTTTTCTGATTTATTTGAGAGATTTGAGATTGTTAGATAACTAATATTTTTCTTAAAAACCAAGTATGCTCTTCTACTGCATTTTCGTGTGATCTGGAGAATCAGAACAGTTTAAAGTAAAATAAGCTTCTAGTTAAATCTGGTTTTATATATGTGTTCTTTGAGATCTGGGTGATTGCAGCATTTTTGGTAATATTGGAGGCTTCTTTAGCATTTCTAGAGTGTCCAGAAGGCTTGTGAAAATCATAAGTGACTTTTATTTCACCAAATTCAGAGTTTGGAGAACACAGTAAAAAAAATCAGAGTGAAATATTTTACTAGAGCTGTTTTCATTTCGGCCCTAGTGTTCTAACATCCGTTCATTTTCAGAAAAAAAGATTTCTGGGTTTTGTTCCCAGCATCGAAAGACTTCTGGGTTTTGGAGGGTTTTTCTAGAAAATTAATAATTTTTGCAGAAATCGAGTTTCAACAAGGCTTAAGCCGTTTTTCTATCAGGAAAATTCAGCAACCTTTCTTAAAAGTTGCATAACTTTTGCCTCGGGTGTCAGTTTTTTGCAAATGAGTACTTGACGGAAAGCTGGAAATGAGCACTCTTCATAATTGCGGGTCTTATTGAAATATTCTACCTTTCTTTGTTAGATATTGCAGGTTGAATCAGCTGCATGTTTTTTTTCCCTTCTATAGATCATATCTTTCTTCTCACAACTCTATTTTACAAAAACGAATAATTGTTGGAAAGGTATTAAGATACATTGAGCAACTATAAGGCTAATTTTTTCAGATTTTGTGTTAAATTTATATGTATTTAAACTTTCTATTTTGGCCATTAAAGCCTTAGAAAACATTGTAATATGATAAAAGCCTTGTAAATGCACTAATTATAAAGTGCCAACCTTGTAATATTTGGGGGGGGTGATTTCAAAGACTAGTGGAAAGGGGGGGTGTCTCTTGTGTCTTCTTTCTTGCACTCTTCTTGACTCTTTGCAATCTTCTTTTCTGCTATCATGGATGCATCTACAGTTCCACTTTTAACACCATATAATTACTTTGAATGGAAATCTAAGATGATAATATATCTGAAAAGACATGGATATCATCGTGTTACTATGGGACTTGAAACTGAACCTCAAGATGCTGCAAAAAAGATTAAATGGTTTAATAAATGTGATGAAGCTTTTGGTACATTGTGCATGTCAGTCTCTCCTGACCTTCTTTTTCACATTGAATATGCTACTACACCAAATGCAGTATGGACTACTTTGGGAAACCTCTTTGGTAAGCAGGATGAACTAAGAGGTCATCAATTGGAGAATGAACTCATAGGGTTGAATCCAACCAATTTTGATACTATACAAGACTTCTTCACTAAACTTAAGTCTATAAGATTGCAGTTGGAACAGTGTGGAACTAAGAAAGATGATAAGCAACTGATCTTGAGTATTCTTTCTAAGCTTGGTCCTAACTATTCAGTGTTTGTTTCTACATTCTATGCTACCAAATGTGCCCTAGGTACCACATTCAAAATGCCTTCTTTAGATGATTTTGCTACAGAACTCACTAGGGAGCAGGACAAATTGGTTCAAATGGGTACAATAAAGCCCTCTAAGTCACATGCCTTAGTTGTAAATCAAGGCACAAAAGAACAGAAAGGGTCTAGTAAGCAAGATAAGAAACAAAAGAACCAAGGAGAGAAGAAGAAAGATTAGAAATTTGCTACTTCAAAAGCAGACAATGAGACCTCTTCATCAAAAGTTGAACAACCTAAGAAGGAGAAGGTCAAGTGTTCTTATTGTAAGAGGCCTGGTCATGATGAACATAAGTGTTTAAAGAAACAAATTGATCACCTTTCAAATCTTCTTGAAAAGAATAATATCAAGGTTCCTGATTCAGTCAAATAGAGTTCATCAGAAGGATCTTCTAAGGACATAGATAAGAGTAAGGGGAAAGGAAAGGGTAAGGCCCTAGTTGCTATTGCTTCACAACCAAATTCTTGGATAATTGACTCAGGTGCTTCACACCACATGGCTTCTTCAGAAGATGATTTCACATCTTTAGAGCCATGTTCTATGCCTTCCATCCTAATGGGTGATGACACTCCTGTTGAAGTGCATGGGAGAGGGTCTGTTGATGTGGGTGAAGGAACATTTCAAGATGTCCATTGTGTTCCATCTTTATCAACTAATCTCCTATCTGTTTATCAGATCACTCACACTGGTTCTGGCAAGCGAGTTGAGTTCACACCAGATGCAGTGGTAATTAGCGAAATGCATAATGGGTCTACTGTTGCTGTGGGAAAAGCAGATCATCATTCTAGATTATATCAGTTTTCTCACTTTGTTCCTGACTCTCCTTCGACAGTTTTACTCACTCATGCAGATGAGGTGAGTTGTTTGTGGCATCAACGGTTTGGCCACTTGAACTACCGTTACTTGCAACAACTCAGTCAACAAGAAATGGTTTCAGGGTTGCCTTCTATTCGATTTTCTGATGGAGTTTGCCAGGGGTGCATTCTTGGTAAGCATCCAGAGGAGAAGTATGATAAAGGTAAAGCTTGGAGAGCTACACAACTATTGGAGTTGGTACATAGTGACTTGGCAGGACCATTTCCACAACCATCTTTCAGCAAGGCTAGATATGTCTTGACATTTATTGATGACTTTTCCACATATACATGGGTTTACTTTCTCAAACAAAAGTTTGAAGTCCTTGAAAATTTTCTAGATTTTAAAGCTTTTGCAAAGAAACAATCTGGGAAGTTCATCAAGATTCTGCATACAGATAATGGGGGTGAATATGTTAATAATCAGTTTGAACAGTTTTGTGCTTCAGAAGGTATCAACATGCAGCACACAGTTCCATACAGTCCTCAACAAAATGGTGTAGCAGAACGAAAGAATAGGTCCTTGAAGCAGATGGCTAATTGTATGATTCACTCCAAGTCTTTGGCACCTCAGTATTGGGCAGAGGCCATCAACTGTGCATGTTACATCCAGAACCGAGTTCCTCATAAAGCTGTGAAGGGGGTAACTCCCTTTCAAGCTTGGACTGGTCGAAAACCCACAGTTAAACACTTTAGAGTGTTTGGTTCTCTTGCATGGGCCCACATTCTAGCTGAAAAACGCGAGGCTATGGATCCGCAGAGTAAGCCTTGCATATTTGTTGGATATCTAGATGATGTCAAAGGGTATAGGCTTCTCCATCCCACTACTCATGAGTTGTTCATTGAGAGGAGTGTTCGTTTTGAGGAGAGTTCTTCTAGTTCTTCTCATACCACTTCTCCATCCACTATCACATTGGAGAAATTGCATTATGATGACAGTTCTTCAGAGGATCTTATTCCTCCTAATCTTGATGAGGAGTCTTCTTCCTCTACTTCAGATGGTGACAGTGATGATGAGGATTCACATTCCTCTCATAGTCATCATTCAGAGGCTGATGATTCTCCCCCAGACTCTCCAGCCTCAGTGCCTCTTTGGGCTCGACAAACTTTTGAGTCAGTAGGAGATTGGCTTGGTGATCCATTAGATACTAGAAGAACAAGGTCACAATTTCAGTAAGCTCCACATCTCTTCATTGCTTCAGCTTCTGATCCACAGTCCTTTCGAGAAGCTTCAGGTGTTCCTGAGTGGGACGCTGCAATGCAAGAAGAGTTTAATTCCTTGGAAAGGAATCACACATGGGATTTAGTTCCTCTTCTTAAGGGAAGGAAACTTGTTCGATGCAAGTGGATCTATCAAACAAAATTTGCAGCGGATGGGTCGGTTGATAAGTATAAGGCTCGCTTGGTAGCAAAAGGTTTTTCCCAAGTTCTAGGGGTTGATTACTCTGAGACTTTTGCTCCAGTTGCTAAGATGAATTCCATCCGAATTGTTCTTGCTATAGCTGCAGCCCATCGTTGGGAAGTTCATCAGATGGATGTGAAGAGTGCATTTCTTCATGGTGACCTTCATGAGGAAATCTACATGGAGCAACCACAGGGGTTTGTTCAGGATCCTTCACTTGTGTGTCGACTTCGAAAGTCTCTCTATGGCCTCAAACAGGCTCCTCGAGCTTGGTATGCCAAGATGGACTCATTCCTTCTGACAGTTGGTTTCACTCGGTGCCCTTCTGATCCTAACGTATACATTCTGCAACAGGATGAAACTCTCACATTTCTGGTTCTCTATGTTGATGACTTGTTACTCACAGGGAGTCACTCATCCACCATCAAAGCAGTGAAAATTGCTCTACATGATAGATTTTTTATGTCAGACTTGGGTCTTCTGCATTACTTCTTGGGAATTGAGATCACTCAATCATCTTCAGGAATCTTCCTTGGACAACCCAAGTATGCACTTGATATGCTCTCCAGATTTCACATGGCTGATTGTAAGCCTGCACCTACTCCATTTTTGTCAGGGGTCAAACTTGAGGCTAAGTGCTCTTCACCCTTGGTTGATGGCACTTTATATCGACAGCTTGTTGGAAGCCTCATTTATTTGACTCATACGAGACCCGACATTTCTTATGCTGTGGGTATGGTCTCTAGATTCATGCAGGAGCCACATGAGTTGCATTGGAAAGCAACTAAGCGGATCCTCCACTACATTCAGGGTACTCACAATTATGGAATTCAGTATGTAACAGGTGTGGATATTGACTTGGTAGGATATACGGATTCAGATTGGGTATGTGATTCTCAGGATCACAAGTCTACTTCTGGGTATTGCTTCTCACTTGGTTCTAGTCCAATTTGTTGGTCAAGCAAGAAGTGGTTTGCAATTGCTCTTTCATTGACAGAGGCCAAGTATCGAGGGGCAGTCAATGCCACCACTGAGGCTATTTGGCTTCAAAATATTCTTACTGAGTTTGGTATTCCAATTAGAAATCCTACCATCATCTTTTGTGATAATCAGAGTGCTATACAGGTCTCAAGAAATCCAGTTCATCATCAGAGGATGAAACACATTGAGATACATATGCACTATATTCGGGAGCTCATTCAGGAAGGCATCATTGATCTTAAGTATTGTTCTACATCGGAGCAAACTGTGGACATCTTCACCAAACCTTTCACCGAAAGCAAGTTCCTTCATTTGCGATCTTTGCTTGGGATGCAAAAGGTGTCTACTTCAGGAGGGGCTTCTTAGTCCTTCATTCTTTCTCTCTCTATTTAGGGGGGTCTATTCCTTTTATGGGGGGGCTTCTTCTTTTGGGGGGGATATTTATGTACATGGGTACCTAACATGGCCTCATTTGTCGGGACCCATCTTTTCACCCACCTAAGCTACGCTTAAGGGGGGGTGTTAGTGTAGGTTTTTTTATTTTCCTTATGTTAGGGGGTATTTATTTTTCCTACACATATATTATTAAGCTTGCTTAGGTTATTAGGTGTGGTTAATATGAGGACATGTGGCGGAATACATTAGCTACATGTGTAACTCTCCACCTCACATGGGTAGTTGAGTTACACACCCTTTTTTGGCTTGTTGTGCCACCTCTCATAACCACTATTTTGTCATTTCCTAAGTGAGTTATGGGGTAGTTGGGTTTCTCACCCTCTTTTGGCCTTATGTGCCACCTCTTATAACTCCTTTTTTGTTTTCATGTAAGGAGGTTATGCCACATGTTTTGACATTTACCAAGTAGGTAAAACCTCCCACTTTTTATGGAGGTGGGAGTTAATGTATCTCTTGGTTGTATATGCTATTATTTTTCTATATAATAAGCAATATACTCTCACCTTCACTAGTTAAGTGATAGCTCGGTGAGAGTCTTCTCTAAATTCTCTTCTTTATCTCTATTTTTCTCTCATATCAGATTTATCTTCATTTAGCTATTTTGATCTTCGATCATCCGTTGCTTGGAGTTGCATGTGATCTATGACCAACATCAAATCCTGGCTCGATTCTTGCTTCTCACAGAATTTAACAATTCCATGTGCTTTTGATTTCTAGTAATGCGCCCAACTCTACTATTCAACATCTGCTTTATCTGTTTGGATTGTTGCCACAATAGTTGCTAAAGAAAGTTGTCTATTGCCTTCACTTGACAACCCTCCGTGGTACCAATGAAGACATGTAATGTTGAATATGGGTGATATGCCAATTCCCTTTGGTAGCTCTACCTGATGGGTGTTCCTTGAGTCAAACTTTTAGAAAACATTTCTTAGACCAAACTTTTTCATCTTCAACTTGTTGCATGTGCCTACTAAAAATATTTTCTTCTTGAGAAACACCATAACTTGATCCACAAGTGCAAACTCTTTTTGTGTCTTCCTCTCGTATGCATGACCCTTTATTTGATGTTCATTATGTCCAAATGCTCCCTGACTTGGCTATGCATTGTTTCCATGTAGTCTTCAAATTCTTCTACTTTTGCACTCCTTTTGCCTTTGGTACTAATGTCTCCCAACTCCACAACTCCCCTGAGGTGTAATCTAGTCACAACCTCAAATGGTGTTCACCCTATGCTATAATCCAACCTCAAATGTTTCCACTTCTTCAAAGCTTGGATTATAGCATAGAATTCCTTATCATAGATTGAATCTCTTTCTTGCATCATTCATTTTCTTGTTAAAATATGCTAAAGTATGCCTTCCTGACTCAAGATTACTCCTATTGTATTTCCACTAGAATCACAATCTACCTAAAATAATTTATCGAAATTAATCAAAGCTAACACAAGTTGTTCAATTCCTTATTGTTTTATCATTTCAAAACTCATTTGTGCTCATAATCTCCACTTCAATTCCTTTAATTCCCCCTCATTGTCGTTGTCATTGATGTGAAGATAGCATTGAAACTCTTGAAGAAATTCCAATAAAATCTTTGCCAATCCATGAAAAGATATTACCTCTCTAGTGCTTACTAGTGCAGGCCACTCTACAATTGCCCTTACTTTCTCTAGGTCCATCTTCAATCCTTCACCAAAAAAGGAAAATCCCAAGTAGACAAATTTTGTTTTCATGAAACTACACTTCTTGATGTTTATCAAATATTTCTCTTCTCTCAACGTCAAAGATACTTACCTAATATGTTACAAATGTTCTTCCTTTATCTTATTGAAAATAAGAATATCATCCAAGTAGACAATGACAATTTGTTGGCAAAAGGGTCAGCGCTCCCCTCGAGATTCATGACAAGGGACTAACCGCCTCCCGTGCGATCCATATCTCTACAGATTGTATCAAACATTGACAGATCGGTCTTTTGATGCAATGACAAATTGGGCCAACAAATGGTATTCGAGCGTTAGGTCACAGGTTCGAATCCCCTCAAGTAACGCTGAGGGGGAGATTCTTGGCAAAATGGTTAGCGCTCCCCTCAAGATTTGTGACAAGGAACTAACCGCCTCCTGTGGGATCTATATCTCTACAGTTTGTATCGGGCGTTGCCAGGTCGGTCTTTTGACGCTGGGCAAACACAAATATACCTAAGAATTCCTTGAGAACTTTATTCATTAGTTGCATGAATGTTCTCGATGAATTAGTCAACCCAAAATTCATGAATAACCACTCGTGAAATCCTTCATTAGTCTTGAATGCAATCTTCCATGCATCTCCTTCTTTGATTCTAATATGATGGTATCCACACTTGAAGTCTATCTTGTTGAAATGTTTTGTGCCACTTAAGTAATGCATGATGGTATCCATCCTTGGAAATGGGAATTGATACTTGACAGTGGTCTTATCAATGGCTCTTGAGTCTGTGCACATTTTTCATTCTCCATCTTTCTTTGGTGCTAATACTACTAGTACCACACATGGGCTTACTTTCTTTGATCAATCATTTCCTCATTAGCTCTTGCACTTGTCTATTCAATTCCACATTTTCTACTTGTGTCATCCTATGTGCTATTTGTTTGGAAATCTTGCTCCAAGCATGAGATCTATATGATGACTAATACTCCAACCCAGTGGTAATCCCTATTAGCATATTCTTTATTACAATATCTTGGTATTTTGTATACAATTTATAAATTTTATTTTGTGTGGTCCTTCCTCCTTTGTGGTGTCATTCTCTAATTCCTATATGTTGCACTTCTTTAGGATTCATGCAAAACACATATTTTCATGCTTCAATTTGTCCAAAAATTTTCTTACCTTTTACATATTCTAACATTACCACACACTTCTCTTTTATGCCCCTCCAATGTGTTAGATTCTATGAGAAGCGAGCACCGAGCCTGGATCTGATGTCGGTTGTAGATCACATGCAACTCCAAGCAACAGATGATTGAAGATCAAAATAGCTGAATGAAGATAAATCTCATATGAAAGATAAATAAAGACATAAGATAATTTGGAGAATACTCTCACCAAGCTATCATTGAACTAGTGAAGGTGAGAGTATAATACTTATTATATAGAAAAATAATAGCATATACATCCAAGAGGTGCATTAACTCCCACCTCCATAAAAAGTGGGAGGTTTTACCTACTACCCCATAAAAGTTGGGAGGTTTTTACCTAGTTTGTAAATGCCAAAACATGTGGCATAACCTCCTTATATGAAAACAAAAAGGAGTTATAAGAGGTGGCACATGAAGTCGAAAGAGGGTGAGGAACCCAACTACCCCATAACCCACTTAGGAAATGACAAAATAGTGGTTATGAGAGGTGGCACAACAAGACAAAAGAGGGTGTATAACTCAACTACCCATGTCAAGTGGAGAGTTACACATGTAGCTGAAGTATTTCGCCACATGTCCTCATATTAACCACTCCTAATAACCTAAGAAAGCCTAAATAATATGTGTAGGAAAAATAAATACCCCCTAACATAAGGAAAATAAAAAACGTACACTAACACCCCCCCTTAAGCATAGCTTAGGTGGGTGAAAAGATGGGTCCCGACAAATGAGGCCATATTAGGTACCCATGTACATAGAGATCTCCCCCAAAGGCAGAAGCGCCCACCCCCCCTTCGCTCCCCAGCCCCCCCTAAATAGAAAGAGAAAGAATGAAGGACTAAGAAGCCCCTCTTAACGTAGACACCTATCACATCCCAAGCAAAGCTCGCAAATGAAGGAACTTGCTTTCGGTGAAGGGTTTGGTAAAGATGTTCGCAGTTTGCTCTGATGTAGAGAAATACTTAAGATCAATATCACCTTCTTGAATCAGCTCCCGAATGTAGTGCATATGTATCTCAATGTGTTTCATCCTTTGGTGACGAACTGGACTTCTTGAGATCTTTATAGCACTCTGATTATCACAAAAGATGATGGTAGGCTTTCTAATTGGAATACCAAATTCAATGAGAATATTATACAGCCAAATATCCTTAGTGGTGGTATTGACTGCCCCTCGATACTCAGCCTTTGTCGATGAAAGAGCAATTGTAGACTACTTCTTGCTCGACCAACAAATTGGACCAAAACCAAGTGAGAAGCAATACCCTAAAGTGGACTTGTGATCCTGAGAATCACTTACCCAATCTAAATCTGTATATCCCACCAAGTCAATATCTATGCCTGCTACATACTGAATTCCATAAGTGTGAGTACCATGAATGTAGTGGAGGAGCCGCTTATCTGCTTTCCAATGCAATTCATGTGGCTCTTGCATGAATCTAGAGACCATATTCACAACATATGAAATGTCGGGTCTTGTATGAGTCAAGCAGATGAGACTCCCAACAGGTTGTCGACATAAAGTGCCATCAACCAAGGGTGAAGAGCACTTAGCCTCAAGTTTGACCCCTAACAAAAATGAAGTAGGTGCAAGCTTACTATTAGCCATGTGAAATCTAGAGAGCAAATCAAGTGCATACTTCGGTTGTCCAAGGAAGATACCTAGAGATGTCTGAGTGATCTCAATCCCCAAGAATTAATGCAAAAGACCCGAGTTTGACATTAGAAATCTATCATGTAGAGCATTTTTCACTGCCTTGATGGTGGGTGACTAGTGACTCCCCGTGATCAATAAGTCATCAACATAGAGAACCAAAAATGTGAGATTATCATCCTATTGCATAATGTATGTGTTCATATCAAAATGGCATCGAGTGAAACCAACTGTCAGAAGGAATGAGTTCATCTTGGCATACCAAGTTCGAGGAGCTTGTTTGAGGCTATAGAGAGAGTTTCAAAGTCGACACACAAGTGAGGGATCCTGGGCGAACCCTTTGTTAGAGTAATTGGGTCTTTACTTGATTAATTAAACATTATTTGTTTAATTCTTTAAGTTTCCAATTATCTTTTTACACTTAAGCTAACATTAGGTGCATATAATTAATTATTTTAATTAATTATTATGTGCAAACCTAGGGTTTTCCCTTTTTAGGGTTTCTTGACCTATTAGAGGTTAATTTTTCTTTTCATTGTATTAATCTTTTCACAATACTTTTTTCTGGTGAATTGGAGCTCTCTTGTTTGGAGAATAGTTTTTCCTGTGTTTTTCTTGTTCTTCAGATTTTGCTTCATTGCTTCTCCTTGTAACAGGTTATTCGGCTTGCAGAAGATCTTCAAGGTACTGTGGAGTTGTATTTCTCAACTCCTATATGGTATCAGAGCTCAGATCTGCAGCTACCTGTTCTTGTTTTTTGAGAATTTTGCATTTGAAGCAGATTTGGGGTTTCAGACATTTTTTGTGTGCTTAGGGTTAAGGTTTTTTTTTTCTTCTGAGCACTTTGGGCCTAAACGGACCTCACCATCGTGCTCAGAAGACCCAAAAACCCCTATAGTCATATAAAATTTGTCCATTTTTGACCCCTAAGCATCTGGGTGATTTTTTTTTCTCCAAGCCAGGACGTACGACCCTGGCACGCAAATCAAGAAAAAAATTTGAATTTTTTTTTTGCCTTTTTACGGCATGTAGGCCGAATTGTTTTGATTTTTCAAAAAAAATTTACAAAAAAAAAAATCAATCAAATAAAAAAAAACGCATAAAAAGAAAAAGGTTTTTTTAAACCCACCTTTTAGGGTACCAGACCTGACAGTCTGGCGCCGTACGGACCTGTCAGGCCAGCCCCACAGGTGCTGCCGGCCTCCGGCGACTTTCCTCCGGCTTCGGCTCTGTGACCTTCCTCCCCGGCTCCAGCTCCGACGACTTTCCTCCGCTCCGGTAAGCGCTTCGACCGCCGCTCCCGCCCAGCTGGCGCGCCACCACCGCCGGGCTCTGCCACCTCCACTGGGCTGCGCCACCTCTGCCCGGCCCAAGTGATACTCCGCCCCTGTGCCATCTGCACCCGGCCTGAGCGCAACCTCCGCCCAGCCCGAGCCCCACCTCCGCTCGGAGCACCACCAGCCCCTCCTCTGTAGTCTTTTTGAGAGGGGGTTGGTTTTTTGGGCCTAAATCATGCATCCGGAGTCGGATTTTGGCAAACAAATAGGCGTTGGAAAGGTGATTCCAAGCCGGACCTCATGGTGGTGTAATTTTTTCCTGGATCTTCTATTTGACTATGTTTTTACCAGTCAAAGTCGGGCTTCTTTTTTGCACTTCCGGGGCCATAGAATGGGCAAACGGACTCCGTTTTTTGAAAACAAATAGGCGTTGGAAAGCTCTCAGCATGCACTATTCATATTTGTGATCCTTTTTCTTAGAATTTTCACCAGGTACATGAGATATCAGTTTGAAGTTTTTTTTGCTTATGCACTACTTCCTTCTCAGTACTATTTACTAGGGTTTGGGTTTCTCCATTGTGGGGGGTGTCTTTTTTCTCGCTTTCTGTCATTTATATCAGAAATCAGGAACACCTAAACTCTCAAAACAAACAAACCCTTCTGCATCTTCTGTCTATTCTGAAAGATCACATAATAAAAACAACCAACAAGCAGGTGCAGGTGCCGAGTTCTTTTCTTTGTTCTCATGGAAGATCCTTCAGTTGAGTTGTTGACTTCACACAACTATCACACCTGGAAGCCCCGCATCACAAGGCTTCTCAGGTCACGAGGGTTGTGGGCTACATTGGATGAGGTTCAGCCAGACCTTCACCGTCCTTATGAGGTTCTTATGTACCGGAACAAGTTGGATGAGGCCATGGGATTGATCGCTTTGCATGTCTCTAATAGTATTTTGTTTCACCTTGATGAGTTGCTTACTCCTCGGGATATGTGGTTGAAGTTTGATTCTCTCTTCGGGAGGGTCAACGAGATTCGGGCATTACAGATTGAGGTAGAGTTGACTTCATTGTTACCTGATACCTTTCCCACTATTGAGGATTTTTTGAACAAATTCAAGACTACCAGATCTGTTCTTCAGGGATGTGGAAAGAACAAGACCAATACAGAGTGCATTCATTTGATTCTTTCGAAGCTTTGGGGCCCCTTTCAGTTTTTTGCCTCTGCTTTCTACTCCACCATGGATGGTTTGGGTACTAATTTCACCATTCCTAGCTTTGATGTCTTTTGTGAGCGCTTGTCTCATGAGCAATCTCATCTTTCTCAGTTGGATACGCTCTCAGGCTCCAAGAACAAAGCATTGGTTGCTCAGTCCTCTAAGGAGAAGGACAAATAGAAGCAGAAACCAAAGCAGAAAAAACCTTCTGCAAGTAGTGAGAATTCCTCCAAGCCTGCTCCTAAGTCTGATTCAAAACCAGTTCCTCCCAAACAAGGGAAATCTTCACAGTCCAGTGAGTCTTCCTCCAAGACTAAGAAGAAATCATCAGACACTTGCAATTTTTGTGGAAAGGACGGACATCCAGTTTCCAGGAGTTGGAAACAATTAGAGGCTTTAGAGGAAGCCATGCAGCAGCATCACATTTCCTCACCTCAGACGTCTTCTCCTTCCACAGGGAAAGGTCATGCTTTCACTGCTAGAGCTTCGACCTCTGGGTCCACTTGGATTCTAGATTCTGGTGCTTCTCACCATATGACACACACTCAGCAGTTGGTTACTTCTCTTGCCTCTTGTGGTATTTCACAGATTGAAGTGGGTGACTCAGTTCAGCTTTCCGTCTTGGGTTCAGGTTCTGTCTCTTTGGATGGGGGTACTCTACAGGATGTTCTGGTTGTCCCTGACATCTCAACGAACCTCCTGTCCATTTATCAGATTTGCCACTCTGGCTCTGGTAAGACAGTTGAGTTCTCACCACATGATGTGGTTATTCGGGACCTCCATGACCCTGATATGGTTGTGGCTTCTAGTAGTGTGGATTCTGCATCTCGTCTCTACAGATTTGATGAATTTGAGCCCTCTTCGGGTATAGGTTCATCTCTCATAGCACATGCAGATTCAGTGAGTAAGCTTTGGCATGAGCAATTGGGCCATGTCAATTATAGATATCTTCAGTAGATGAGTACACAGGCACTTGTTCTTGGGCTCCCACAGATTTCCTGCACTGATGGTGTTTGTCATGGTTGTGTTCTTGGCAAGCATCACAGAGATCCCTTTCCGAAAGGGAGAGCCTCTCGTGCTTTGGCACCCTTGGAGTTGATTCACAGTGATCTCATGTCATTTCCCACTCCTTCTTTTTCAGGGGCTAAGTATGTACTCATGTTTATTGATGACTTCTCCAGACGCACATGGGTGTACTTTCTTAGGTACAAGTCTGATGTCTTTGATTCATTTCAAATCTTCAAGACATTTGTCGAGAAGCAGTCTGGCTGTTCTATTCGGCAGATACATACAGATAATGGGGGGGAGTATGTGAATCAGGCTTTCAGAGATTTTTGCACTGAGCATGGTTTGCAGCATCAGTTTACTGTTCCCTACACCCCTCAGCAGAATGGTATCATTGAACGCAAGAACAAAACTTTACGAGAGATGGCGAATTGTATGATTCAATCCAGGTCCATGGATTCGTCTTTTTGGGCTGAGGCAATCAATTGTGCCAACTATATTCAGAATCGGATGCCTCATAAGGCTATTCGACATATGACTCCTGAGGAGGCTTGGTCTCATGACAAGCCTGATGTTTCCTTTTTTCGGGTATTTGGTAGTGAGGCATGGGCCTTTATTCCTGATGCTCAGAGGAAAGTCATGGAGCAGAAGAGCCGACCACTCATTTTTGTTGGCTACTGTGAGGATAATAAGGCGTACAGGTTGTTTGATCCTGGTTCCAGAGAGGTCCTGTTTCGACGGGATGTTCAGTTTGATGAGCGTCTTCCCATAGTGGATACCCCGACTCCAGTGTCTACTCCTCTACCTACTCTGGCCACTGCACCACTTCAGGATCTTTTTGAGGATGATTCTGATGATGGTGCTGATGATCCACCATCCCCACCTCCACCATCCCCACCTCCACCTGCTCCACCTCAGATGCCCAAGTGGGCTCGCCTTACTGTTGCAGCGGCAGGTCCTCTGGCTGGTGACCCTTCACATACTCGTCACACTCGTTCTTACATAGTGGGTTCTAGTCTTTTGAGTCATGCTATTTCAGATGATCCTCAGAAGTTTTCAAAGGTGACAGGTCACCCTGAGTGGGATTGTGCTATGGAGGAGGAGTATTCTTCTTTGATGAGGAATCATACATGGGATCTCTGTCCTCTTCCTAAGGGCAGAAAGATGGTTAGGTGTCGCTGGTTGTATCGCACTAAATATGTTGTTGATGGTTCCATTGATAAGTACAAGGCATGTCTTGTTGCGAAGGGTTTTTCACAGGTTGAGGGTATTGATTACTCTGAGACATTTGCCCCTGTAGCCAAGATGAATTCCATTCGCTTTGTACTCTCTCTTGCAGCTTCTCGGTGTTGGCCTGTTTTTCAGATGGATGTGAAGAGTGCCTTCTTGCACGGGGATCTATAGGAGGAAATCTACATGGAACAACCTCAGGGATTTGTGCAGGATAGTTCTTTGGTTTGCAGACTTCGACGTTCATTGTATGGTCTCAAACAGGCCCCTCGGGCTTGGTATGAGAAGATGGACTCTTTCTTGCTCTCCATTGGGTTCTCACAGTCATTCTGATCACACCGTCTACATTCAGCTTCTTGAGGGTGACATTTTGGTTCTTGTGCTATATGTTGATGATCTTCTCATCAAGGGTAGCTCATCCTCTATGATTCAGCATATTCAGCGTGCCTTAATGGATCAGTTTGAGATGACAGATCTCGGTCTCTTGCACTATTTCCTTGGTCTTCAGGTGATTCAGTCTTCTGATGGGATCTCTCTCTACCAGCAAAAGTATGCTCTTGACATGCTTCAGCGCTTCGGCATGCTTGATTGCAAGCCTGCTCCCACACCATTTTAGTCAGGGGTTGTTTTGACCACAACTTGTCCTACTCCTTCAGTCGATTTTACACTTTACAGGTAGTTGGTTGGCAGTTTGTTGTACCTAACTCACACCCGTCCTGATATTTCCTTTGCGGTTGGTCTTGTCTCTCGTTTCTCCCATGATCCTCATGAGAGTCATTGGCAAGCTACCAAACGTATTTTGAGGTACATTCAGGGCACTAGTTCTCATGGCATTCATTATACATCAGGGGAACCACACATTGTTGGCTAAACTGACTCGGATTGGGCTGGTGATGTCACTGATCAGAAGTCTACTTCCAGCTTTGTTTTCTATCTTGGCTCTGGTCCTATCACATGGTCTTGCAAGAAGCAGACTGCTCATGCATTATCATCTACCGAGGCTGAGTACCACTCTGTGCTCGCTAGTCAGGAGATCTTATGGCTTTGACAGTTGATGACTGAGTTTGGTTTTCCTCCTGATAGTCCCACTGTTCTTTGGTGTGACAATCAGAGTGCTATTCATATTTCTCGCAGCCCGATAGAGCATCAGTGGATGAAGCATATTGAGCTTCACATGCATTTCATCCGTCAGTTGATTCAGGATGGTGTTCTCATTCTGGCGTACATTCCCACTTTTGAGCAGGTTGCAGACATCTTCACGAAACCTTTTGCATCGCCGCGCTATCTTCAGTTGCGCTCTATGCTTGAGGTGAAGGAAGTTGTCCTTGGGGGGTCTTTATGAGGCCTTCCTTCCTTCTTCTTCTTTCAGCATGTTCTTTTATCTCTTTTTGGAGAGGAGTTTTTTCCCACTGGGTTTTCTCCTTTGTCTCCGTTTCATAGAGATTTCATTGTATTTGGGTACCTGATCAGGCCTTGTTGTCGGGACCCATCTTTCATGCTTTCAGTAGTTGTTCTAGGTTTTAGCTTCTCCCTAAGTCTAGCTTAAGGGGGGGAGTTAGAGTAATTGGGTCTTTACTTGATTAATTAAACATTATTTTTTTAATTCTTTAAGTTTCCAATTATCTTTTTACACTTAAGCTAACATTAGATGCATATAATTAATTATTTTAATTAATTATTATGTGCAAACCTAGGGTTTTCCCTTTTTAGGGTTTCTTGACCTATTAGAGGTTACTTTTTCTTTTCATTGTATTAATCTTTTCACAATACTTTTTTCTGGTGAATTGGAGCTCTCTTGTTTGGAGAATAGTTTTTCCTGTGTTTTTCTTGTTCTTCAGATTTTGCTTCATTGCTTCTCCTTGTAACAGGTTATTCAGCTTGCAGAAGATCTTTAGGCTACTGTGGAGTTGTATTTCTCAACTCCTATACCCTTGTGGATGGTCCATGTAGATTTCCTCCTAAAGGTCACCATGAAGTAATGCACTCTTCACATCCATTCGATTAAATTCCTAATGATGGGCTATAGTTATAGAAAGGACAAGTCATATGGAATTCATCTTAGCAATTGGAGAAAAAGTCTCAGAGTAATCAACGCCTGTAACTTGGGAAAAATCTTTTGCTACAAAGCAAGCCTTATACTTATCAACCAACCCACCTACTGCAAATTTTGTTCGATAGATCCACTTGTATCAAACAATTTTCCTTCCCTTAGGAAGAGGAACTAAATCCCATGTGTGATTCCTTTCCAAGGAATTGAACTCGTATTACATTGCAGCATCCCACTCGAGAACACCTGAAGCTTCTCGAAAATATTGTGGATCAGAAGCTGAAGCAATGAAGAGATGTGGAGCTTGCTAAAATTTGTGACCTTGTTCTTCTAGTATCTGATGGATCACCAATCCAATCTCTAGTTGACTCAAATGTTTGTCAAGCCCAAAGAGGCACCGAGGCTAAAGAGTCTGGGCGAGAATCTTCAACCTCTAAATGATGACTATGAGAAGAATGTGAGTCCTCATCATCATTATCGCCATCTGAAGTGGAGGAAGATAATTCCTCATCAAGATTAGGAGGATCAATATCCTTTGAAGAACTGTCATCATGATTGAATGTCTCCAATGTGATAGTGGATGGAGAAGTGGTATGAGAAGAACTAGAATTCTCCTCAAAATGAACACTCCTCTCAATGAACAACTCATGAGTAGTGGGATGAAGAAGGCTATACCCTTTGACATCATCTGAATATCCAACAAATATGCAAGTATTTCTCTGTAAATCCATAGCCTTGCACTTCTCTGCCAGAATGTGGGCCCATGCAAGAGAACCAAACACTCTAAAATGCTTAGCTGTAGGTTTTTGACCAGTCCAAGCTTGAAAAAGAGTTACCTCCTTCACAAATTTGTGAGGAACTTAGTTCTGGATGTAACACACAGTTGATGGTCTTTTCCCAATATTGAGATGCAAAAGACTTGGAGTGAATCATACAATTGGTCATCTCCTTGAAAGACCCGTTCTTGCGTTCTGCGACACCATTCTCCCGAGGATTGTATAGAACTATGTGCTGCATGTTGATACCTTCTGAAGCACAAAACTGTTCAAATTGATTATTAACATATTCACCACTATTATCTATACACAAAATCTTGATGAACTTCCCAGACTATTTCTCTACAATAGCTTTGAAATCTAGAAAATTATCAAATACTTCTAACTTTTGTTTGAGAAAGTAAACCCATGTATATCTGGAAAAGTCATCAATAAATGTCAAGACATATCTAGCCTTGGAAAAAGATGGTTGTGGAAATGGTCCTACCAAGTCATTGTGTATCAACTCCAATAGATGTGTAGCTCTCCATGCTTTGCCTTTATCATACTTCTCCTTAGGATGCTTACCAAGAATCCATCCCTAGAAAACTCCATTAGAAAATTGAATAGAAGGCAACCCTGAAAATATGTCCTGTTGACTGAGCTATTGCAAGTAACGGTAGTTCAAGTGGTCAATTAGTTGATGCCAACAACTAAGATCATCTACATGAGTGAGTAAAACTGTCGAAGGACAGTCATGAACAAAGTGAGAAAACTGATATAATTTGGATTGATGATCTGCTTTTCCCACAACAATAGTAGACATGTTATGCATTTCACTGATTACCACTGTATCTGGTGTGAACTCAAATCGCTTTCTATAACCAGTGTGAGTGATCTGATAAATAGATAAGAGATTAGTTTATAAAGATAGAACACAAAGAACAAGATCAAATGTTCCTTCACCACATCAACAAACCCTCTCCCATGCACTTCAATAGGACTGTCATCACCCATTAGTATGGAAGGAAAAGAACATGGCTCTAAAGAGGTGAAATCATCTTCTGAAGAAGCCATGTGGTGCGAAGCACCCGAATCAATTATCCAAGAATTGGTTTGTGAAGCAACAACAACTAGGGCCTTACCCTTTCCTTTCCCCTTACTCTTATCTGTGTCCTTTGAAGATCCTTTAGATGAACTCTGTTTGACTGAATCAGATACCTTGATATTATTCTTTTTAAGAATACGTGAAAGGTGATCAATTTGTTTCTTTAAACACTTATGTTCATCATGTCCAGGCCTCTTATAGTAAGACCACTTAACCTTCTCCTTATTAGGTTGTTCACCTTTTGATGTGGTGGTTTGATTATCTGCTTTTGAAGTAGCAAATTTATGATCTTTCTTCTTCTCTCCTTGGTTCTTTTATTTCTTCTTGCTTACTCTAGACCCTTTTTTTTCTTTTGTGTCTTGATTTACAACTAAGGCATGTGACTTAGAGGGTTTTCTTGTACCCATTTGAACCAATTTGTCCTTTTCCCTAGTGAGTTTTGTAGAAAAATCATCTAGAGAAGGCATTTTGAATATGGTACCAAGGGCACATTTTGTAGCATAGAATGTAGAACCAAACACTGTATAGTTAGGACAAAGCTTAGAAAAAATACTCAAGATCAATTTCTTATCATCTTTCTTAGTTACACACTTTTCCAACTGCAATTTTACAGACTTGATTTTTGTGAAGAAGTCTTGTATAGTGTCAAAATTGGTTGGATTCAACCCTATGAGTTCATTCTCCAACTGATGACCTCTTAGCTCATCCTTCTCACCAAAGAGGTTTTCCAAAGTGGTCCACACTGCATTTGGTGTAGTGGCAGATTCAATGTAAAAAAGAAGGTCAGGAGAGACTAACATACACAGAGTATGAAAAGATTCATCACATTTATTGAACCATTTAATCTTTTCTATAGCATCTTGAGGTTCAATTTCATGTCCCATTGTAACACGATGATATCCATGTCTTTTCAGATATATTATCATCTTAGATTTCCATTCAAAATAATTATATGGTGTTAAAAGAGGAACTGTAGATGCATCCATGATAGTAGAAAAAAAGATTGCAAAGAATCAAGAAGAGTGCAACAAAGAAAACAAGAGACACCCCCACCTTTCCACTAGTCTCAGAAATCACCCCCCCAATAAAATAAAATAAAATATTACAAGGTTGGCACTTTATAATTAGTGCGTTTACAAGGCTTTTTATCAGATTACAATGCTTCCTAAGGCTTCAATGGACAAAAATAGAAAGTTTAATACAAGTAAATTTGATACAAGATCTGAAAAAATAGCCTTATAGCTGCGCAATATTGTTCAATACCTTCCCAACAACTATTCGTTTTTGAAAAATAGAGTTGTGAGGTGAAAGGTATGACCTATTCAAGGAAAAAAATGCAGCTGATTCAACTTGAAATATCTAATGAAAAAAGGCAGAATTTTTTAATGAAACCTACTTGGATGGAGAGTGCTCGTTTCCAACCTTTCATCAAGTACTCGTTTGCAAAAAAAAGAAACCCAAGGCAAAAGTTATGCAACTTTTAAGGGAGGTTGTTGAATTTGCCAGCTAGAAAAATGGCTCATGCCCTATTCAAACTTGATTTTTACAAAAAGTATGATTTTTATGGGAACAACACCAAAAACCCAGAAGTTTTTCGATATTGGGAAGAAAACCTAGAAATCGTTTTTCCTGCAAATGAGAAGAAACTGGGATTCTGAAACCAAAATGAAAACAACTCTAGTAAAAAATAATTCACTCTAGTTTTTTTACTATGTCCTCGAAACTCTAATTTTGGTGAAATAAAAGTCACTTTTGACTTTCTTAATCCTTCTGGACACTCTAATGCTAAAGAAGTCTCCAATATTACCAAAATGCTGCAATCACCCAGATCTCAAAGAACACACACACACACACACACACATAACCAGATTTAACTAGAAGCTTATTTTCCTTTAAATTGTTCTAATTCTCTAGGTCACACGAGAATATAGGAGAAGAACATACTTGGTTTTTTAAAAAAATGTTAGCTATCTAATAGTCTCAAAACTCTCAAATAAATTAGAAAAACAATGATCTATACTAGACAACATGGCTTTGATACCATGTTAGATTCCGTGAGAAGTGATAATCGAGCCAGGATCTGATGTCTGTCGTAGATCACATGCAACTCCAAGCAACAGATGATCAAAGACCAAAATAGCTGAATGAATACAAATCTGATATGAGAGAGAAAAATAAAGACATAAGAGAATTTGGAGAAGACTCTCACTGAGATATCACTGAATTAGTGAAGGTGAGAGTATAATGCTTCTTATATAGAAAAATAAGAGGATATACATTCAAGAGGTGCATTAACTCCCACATCCATAAAAAGTGGGAGGTTTTACCTATACCCCATAAAAAGTGGGAGGTTTTACCTATACCCCATAAATGGTTGGAGGTTTTTACCTAGTTTGTAAATGCCAAAACATGTGGCATAACCTCCTTACATGAAAACAAAAAAGGAGTTATAAGAGGTGGCACATAAAGCTGAAAGAGGGTGAGAAACCCAACTACCCCATAACCCACTTAGGAAATGACAAAATAGTGGTTATGAGAGGTGGCACAACAAGGCAAAAGAGGGTGTGTAACTCAACTACCCATGTGAGGTGGAGAATTACACATGTACCTGAAGTATTTCACCACGTGTCCTCATATTAACCACTCCTAATAACCTAAACAAGCTTAAATAATATGTGTAGGAAAAATAAATATCCCCTAACATAAGGAAAATAAAAAACCTACACTAACACAAATGAATTAATATGCACTTATTTTCATTCAATTTTATAGAGTAGGCATTCTTTGATCCATGATGAATTGCCTTCCTATCATACTACCATGGTTTTTTCCAACAACATATGACATGCATCCATCAACATAATATCCATTAAATGATTCTATATGAAATTTCACCAAATATTTCTCATTTAAGTTAGTATCTTATAATAATCTTGTACCCATGCAATCCTATATGGGTTTGGATGTTTAATCCTTTTCACATTCACTTCCTCACCATTTTTGAAAAAACAAAATATTCTATACTTCCATTATTAATGATAAATTTACAACACTTTCTTCTTGATTTATATATCATTCTAAACAAACCTTCTTGATTTATATATCATTCTAAACAAACCTTTCTTTTGTGCTATTTCCTTATGGTCTCAATTTTCCATAGGTCTCTCCTCATGACCAATGAGTCACCCTTCTTAGGTTTTCCAACAAGTCATGGTGATCCAATAGATTCTCCTTCATAAGAAACTCTTGTGCTATTATCCCCTCTTTTGTTAGCAATTCCTTGATGACATTCAATACTCGTTGTTCTGCTTTGCACCTAAAATAAGTTCCTTCGAAAGGATTCTTGTTAAAATCTCTCTCTCTCTCTCTCTCTCTCTCTATCCTTTAATGTTCATTCATTGTGCTAGGTGTCATTACTTGCTTGATCATTGTGGTAGAAACGTTTGTCACCATTTGGTGCAGGAGCACCCATGAGTTTCATGCCTCTCCAAGGCACATGTAGTCATTTTTGGTTGATCTTGTCTTTATTACATTTAATAAGGTCCTATTAGACCATTTTAGGTTGGTAGGAGTCTAGTTTGGGTCATTAGGTATTAATGCTGGAAATGTCACAAATGTTGAAAAAATTGTCAAGCAACTTTTCTTGCTAATGTTGTCATGAAAACATGTAGTCATTTTTGGTTGATCTTGTCTTGATTACATTAAATAAGGTCCTATTAGACCATTTTAGGTTGGTAGGAGTCTAGTTTGGGTCATTAGGTATTAATGCTGGAAATGTCACAAATGTTGAAAAAATTGTCAAGCAACTTTTCTTGCTAATGTTGTCATGAAAACACAAAATGTGGATTTGTTAACTTGTAATTCAAAATGAGGCTAGGAACCATTGGGAGAGGTTGGAAAACATATAAAAACCTTGATCTATCGACCACACCAGATGGTTGGATGATTTTGAGAAGTTGAAGCAATACAAACATCAAAATTTATGCAATTTCTAACACTTTATTGCTTCTCTATTGGTTTGTACGACTTTATACAGATTTGTGGTGGCCTGAGACTAACTGTAAATGTTAAATCATTGAATATAATTTTATTTACAGCAATTTTCATCCATTTTCATTGGGTAGATCAAAAGTTATTGCATTTTCTTTGCTCTGTGTGGGAGAAAAAGTGACACTAAGCAAACATGCCCTAATCTCACTTTCAACCACACACTTGTGGAATACGAAAGAGCCTAGAGGTATCACACAATTGGCTACTTCTTCTTGTGGAAGAGAGAGCCATAGGATACCTATTAGGATTTCTATTCCTTTGTTGTAATTGAAAGATAAAATAATGCAAGTTCAATTCCCAACCCCAAAGTGCAAGTATAAACTAATAACAAGATTGCAGAATTGAACTTAAACTATGGAAAGCTGTAAACACAAGGACAAGACAAGAATGCAAATGCGTACCCGGAGTTAAAATCTGAGTGAAAATGTTCGAGACGGGGGCGTGGGCACCACTGTCCTGATTCTGCACCTGAAACTGCTCCGGAAACTGCTGTTTTGCAACCTGGAAAGCTGTCAAAAATGCTGAAAATGCTGTCTGTCAGGAGGACCAGGGCACCCAGCGCCCCTGTCCCAGGGACCAGGGCGCCCAACGCCCCTGTCCTGGCAGGACCAGGGCGCCCCACGCCCCTGTCCTGGTCTTTTGCTCTGAGATTTGGTGTGAAGTTCGGTCTCCGTCTGCTTCTTCCGGATCTGTAACTTGCGGCGTCGTCCGAATTCCGAAACCTGCACTTATATCTGAAAAGGTGTGGTGGGCGGCTATATAGGGTTTTGCCTTAGTCAAACCCCCGCTTCGGTGATTTCCACCTCCACGAATAGCCAAGTTGTATTGTAAAATGTATTGTGTGTGCAGACCTAGTGTGTGTGCAAGGTCCTTAAATGCAAGAAAGCAAACTAGAGCAACCTAGAAAGTAAACCCTAATTCCTTGTAAATGATAATGTAAATGCTCTAAATCAAGATGCAAAGTGATCTAAAGCATGAATAAAGGATATATTGAAGCTTATGCAAAGACATGAAAACAACATGAAATCATACCCAACCCTCAAGGGAGGAGTACAAGCCAATCTTCAGTCCGTAATCTCCTATTGTTCTTCAATGTCTCCCAAGCCCTAAATGAATGAAATTGATGAATGCTTGATGGATGGATGTTGAATGTTATTGAAGTCTTCAAAGATCTTCTCTTTCGCTGCATATGAGGTTCCTCAAAATGAAAATCGGATCCCTTCAAATGAAGAAAGAGAGCTCTTATATATGAAACCCTAGGTCATAATTTCGTCTTTTGGCCGACCTAGAGATTGAATCTCCCGCCAATTTCTTGGGGTTAAGCTTTATTTTATGATTGGATCGCGCTCCTAAAATTTCGGGAAAAATGTCCGGGACCATGTTGCACTCCGGGCGCCATGGTCCCAACAACTTTTCACCAAATTTTCAGGACTGTCGGATATGATGATTTTAGAGAGAATCCCAAAGTTACAGCTGATTTCGAGATGTTTTGACCCCCGAAATTAAGCCCCCAAGTTCAAAATAGGACCTAATTAGGGTTTTTGATTAAATGATGTATTGGAGGAATAAAATGAAAGGGGCACACTTTAATGCAAGGGCCCAACTTTATGATGTGGGAGATGATAAAATAGAACCCTAGACCTAATTAATTTAATTAATTAAGTGCTAAAGGGGAAATGCAATGCAAAATGCAAAATGCGCCAAGGCAGGTGCTAAACTAGGTGTGAAATTGTACCACCCTAGCAAGCGCGTACAATTTACGACGCTACATTTAGCCCCCACTTTAGCGGTCATATGAACACTACGTGCATATGCAAGCTAAAGTACAGAAAAGTAAACATTATTTGAAAAAGGATATATCCATAAGTCTGTCGAACGAAGCCCCCAGCGGTATCTGCAGTACACAGTTAGGAACCGCACCCTACAAAACACACGTTAGATCACAAAATCACCTAATGCTTACTAAGGAAGGTGATGAAAATTCGAGGGTAGCTATATGCCCCCCCTATTTTGGCTTGCCAATTTTAGTGAGTTGAAACAGGGTATCATGTTTACCACTTCGAATTGTTAAAGAATATTGATGACAAATGTTCACAAGAAGATTTGATATGAGATCAAAAACTAATGGAGAATCATTTGGTAAGAAAAAGGACTAAATCTCAATTCCAACACAACAAAGAGTGTGAGGATTTGAGAGTTCTCTAACACAAGATGAAGGATGTGAATGGAAACAAAATGCAAAGAGAAGAAAAGAAAGGAAAAAAGCATGAATACACACATTGGTGATCCATGAGAAGCATAATGAGAGAGAAAACATGGACTTCTCGCCCCTAGATCTTGTCTAGGTGATCCATGGGAAAAAGGACATGGAAAACTAGCCCCTAGAGTCTGTCTAGGTGATCCATGTAAGGGAGGAGAGTGAGAAAGTCTAGCCTTATGCTGCTAGTTCCACTCAACCTCGTGCATGTGTGTGTAAGGGAGGTTAGAAGCACCTCATAGGAGTCTATGCCCGAGTATGCTACAACCTGTATATGTATAGTACAAAAGCGTGACATCTCGCTCTAAGAGTCTGTGCTCTAGTTCCGAGAATAATCACCTTGCATAAAAGAAAAATGGAGACATCTCGCTCTAAGAGTCTGTGCTCTGGTTCTGAGAATGACCCATTGCTCAAAAAGTGTAATGTTTATGTCATAAGCAAAGTAGAACAAGGATACCTACCTTCATCACAAAAGAAGATACCCCAAAAATGCAACAATGTCATAGATCCAAGCAAGAGAGTTTTGCACTCTTTAAGCAAGGATAAGATAGTTGAAAAGGGATTTCTTGTAGTATGTGTAAAAGAGATCCTTAGAGGAGAAGAGATCTTTGTACAAAAGACACCTATCCCCGAGAGGAATTGTTTTAGACAAATATAACATCTTCTAGAATAAGACAAAGAAGAGAATAAGAATGCAATACTTCCTTCTTTTGCGAGGTGAAAGTGATTCTTAATGAAGGATGACGCTCTTTTTAACCCAATTAGGAGAGTGAATTCATTATGGATGTATTTTACCAAGTGCAAAAGAGGTTGTAGTCAAGGACTTACACCTCTTGTAAGAGAGAATCCTTGAACAAACAACAACAAATGCATACAAGGAATAACATCAAGTAATAAAGTTCACACCATCCACGAAATAGGAAAAAGTGGATCCTTAGATAAAAATAAGGAAAGATCATTGCCTCCCAAGGATAAGGACAATGAGAAGGACTTACACAATCTTCTAGGGAGAGATTTGGACATAAGCAAAAGAAGAGATGTATGAAATCACTCTTGTCCCCATAGGAACAAGAAAATTAGGCTATTATGTTGCTTCAAAAAATATGATTGCACTTGAAATTGTACCATCATGAATGACAATGAGCCCCCAGTAAATGAGCTACCAATGTCACATAATGATGAGCAACATAATAGCCATTAATGTTATTTAAAGACATGATAGATTGAATGAGGTATTTTAATATGACATGCTAAATGCTCAACTATAAGTGAGATCAAAAACATGTATAAAATGACAAAAATTGAAGAAAAAAAGTCACAAGAAATCTTAGAAGAGGGATGAGTGTAATCTATTAGAGGCTTATCCCTAGAGGAAAGAACTTTATGATGAATAGGAGATAAAGATTCATAAGTGGATTTAGAAATTTGAGGGGATTCATAAAGAGATTTGTTCATCGCCAAGATTTCCTTATGAGGGGCATGAGAGTTGACAGAAGTAGAAGATGATTTAGTTGAAGTGAGATCATCATCACTACTAAATATAGCATTCACATTGAGAGATAGTCTTTTAGATGCTTTGGTACGTTTGCAGGGATTATAGCCGAGTCCAAAGGCATAATTGTGAAAATTAGTCTCTAGAGGAACTTTTATCCCTTGTTCATGAGCGCCACAACCATTTCCATGATACCCATGCTTAGCAAAAATGCGAAAACCACGACCATAACGATCAGCCATTTCAGGAAGAGAAGGTGGTTTTTCATAAGACAAAGAATCAAACTCTTCATAATTAGAGGTGTGAGGAGAAGAAGTTTGAGAAGTGGCCACAAAATTATTGCTCATAGGTTCAGGTAAGATTGATTGATTTTTAGTTTCTTCCTTCTTTTTAACTTTAAACTCTCTAGGAGGAACCCTATACTCACCTACAAAGGTGGGATTAAAGTCAAGAGATCCCCAATCGTCATCTACGAGAACCTTCTCAAGATCAAAAGCCTTTTTATGCGTATATTCAAGTCGAGAAGGATCTTCTTCAGGAGCTTCAGACTCATCCAAAGAATTTTGATTATCAGAGGGTAAGGATTCATCCATAGGTATCTTGTTTAACGAGTCATCACTAGAAGAGGAAGGCTTAGAAGAACTCCCTTTGGAAGTAGATGTTTGCAAACAAGCTTGAAAATTAGTATCACCTATCAAGGTATATGTCTTATTGTTATAAATGAATTTAACTTGTCTATGCAATGTAGAGGGGACAACTTGCATACCGTGAATCCAAGGTCTCCCTAATAACAAGTTGTATGTTAGATTTCTCGACATAACATGGATAGGAGTAGGCAAAGTAACAGGTCCCACTGTGATGGGTAAGGTGATAATACCTAATGAAGACTTAGCCACATTATCAAAGCCTCGAATGGGACGAGAATCAGGCTCAATAAGGGATGTATCCACATTCATCTTATGCAATAGATTAATGCTACACACATTAAGGCTAGAACCATTATCTACCAGTGTTCGTCTTATAGCAGTGTCATTTATGATAACCACAATCATCAAGGGATCATATTGATGTTGAATTTCACTAGTAGGCAACTCATCTTGAGTAAACACAATTTGAGCTTTAGGATTCATCATAGAGTTAACCAAAGACACTATATTACTAGATGTATTAGGTGGAGGAACATTCAAATCTTTCAAGGCATCTTGTAACATTCCATGATGAGCGGAAGAAGTTTGGATCAAATCCCAAAGGGATATCTTGGCAGGAGTAGTTTTAAGTTGTTCTATGAGATCATATTCCTTACCAAGAACTTGTGAAATCCGTGGAGCTTGAGGAAGAATAGGTTGGGAAGGAGGAAGTGAAGTTGGGATAACTAGAGGAGGATTAGGTTGCCTATTGTTTCTAGTATTATAAGTATGGGCAACCGCATGATAACTCTCTCTAGTCAATTGCTTAGCATACTCATAAGGGCTCTTAGAGGAATAACCTCCTTGCACAGTAATAACAGGTTTTTTAGGCGTGCAAAAAGAATCATTAGCATAACCACCTTGAACCACTAAGATAGGCTTATTTAAAGGTTGAGAATTTTGAGAAGGACAAGCACCTTGGACAGTGAAGAGAGGTTTGTTAGGTGTCTCATTCACATGTATCAAATTGATTGAGGATGGTTTAGAGGAATGAACAAAAGTGTTGGAAGAATTATTGATAGTCTTCTCTTGCACTAAAATCTTATCACGGATTAAATCAATTTTAGGAGAGAGACAAGGGGTAGTCATTGATGTTCCAGTAGGAAGAGTAATACTAGGAAAGGTCATATCATCCTCTATCATCAAAGGATCTACATGGGGAATAAACTCTCTAGGAGAAGGATCAACATTACTCTCTAAAGTCTCACTTTTGAGAGGGAGATCTTTGAAAGAGATGTTAACCATTTTGCTTTGAGCTAGGGTTTCCATATGAGTAGAACCAAGTTGAGGAGAGGGAGATGCTTTATTTTTAGAGGGAGAATAATTGAGATTCAAGGAAGGTGAGAAACTCTCAAGGGAGTTTTTAATCTTGACTTCATCCCCTTTGGCTAGGGTTCTCTCACAGGGTAGAGAATAATCAACACCTTCTTCTAATGGTTCATCCCATATAGTGAAGTTGTTGAAAGGAATGTTTGAAGTGTTGTCAATTTCAGGAGAGGAGATAACATTGTTTATTAATTCTGCATCCTTAGGAGGGAGAGCATCAATAGATGTGTTAAACTCATCCTCTTTCCTCAAAATATGTTCAATAGGGGAGAGAGAATTAAGGAAATTGCTTATTATTTCATCTTCTTTCTCTAAGGGATGCTTATGGGTAAGACCAACTTTAGGAGAAGGGTAAGCATTTAGCATTGATTCATCATCTCTAGTGGGAATTTTGTTGGAAAAGGAAAGGCCATCACTAGGAAATGTAGGGATAATGTCATCTTCTTGCACAAAAAGATCCTCATGAAGGGAGTGTTTTTTAGGAGACACAAAGGCATCAAGGGAATCATTCAACAAAGCATGATCATATCTATTAAAAGGTTTATCTTTTGATTCAAAAGGAGATATCTCTTCATAGAGGGGATCATTGAAAACAACCATGTTACTAGATTTAGTGGAAGAGCTGATAGGAATGTACCCTTGAGAGGAATCATTCGACTTATCTTTCTCATCACAACGAAATGGCATAGTAACAATGTTTATGAGTTTTTGGTAAAATGAAGGTTTGGTAAATTTAGGTTTCAAAAATTCATCTAAAGCTTCATCTAACTCATAATCATCACAAATATGAACATCTTGCAAATAAAAATCTGACATTTTGAAATTGCATAAAATTTTAAACACACAATGCAAAGAAACACACTTTTTTTTTTCTTTTTAATGAAAATGAAATGAAAACACACTAAATCTAGATCTAGATCTAACAAATGCAATGCAAGAGGAAGCAATGATAGATTCACGTCAGGTTCACCAAAATGTGTGGGAGAAAAAGTGACACTAAGCAAACATGCCCTAATCTCACTTTCAACCACACACTTGTGGAATACGAAAGAGCCTAGAGGTATCACACAATTGGCTACTTCTTCTTGTGGAAGAGAGAGCCACGGGCTACCTATTAGGATTTCTATTCCTTTGTTGTAATTGAAAGATAAAATAATGCAAGTTCAATTCCCAACCCCAAAGTGCAAGTATAAACTAATAACAAGATTGCAGAATTGAACTTAAACTATGGAAAGCTGTAAACACAAGGACAAGACAAGAATGCAAATGCGTACCCAGAGTTAAAATCTGAGTGAAAATGTTCGGGACGGGGGCGTGGGCGCCACTGTCCTGATTCTGCACCTGAAACTACTCCGAAAACTGCTGTTTTGCAACCTGGAAAGCTGTCAAAAATGCTGAAAATGATGTCTGTCAGGAGGACCAAGGCGCCCAGCGCCCCTGTCCCAGGGACCAGGGCGCCCAGCGTCCCTGTCCTGGTAGGACCAGGGCACCCCACGCCCCTGTCCTGGTCTTTTGCTCTGAGATTTGGTGTGAAGTTCGGTCTCCGTCTGCTTCTTCTGGATCTGTAACTTGCGGCGTCGTCCGAATTCCGAAACCTACACTTATATCTGAAAAGGTGTGGTGGGCGGCTATATAGGTTTTTGCCTTAGTCAAACCCCTTCTTCGGTGATTTCCACCTCCACGAATAGCCAAGTTGTATTGTAAAATGTATTGTGTGTGCAAACCTAGTGTGTGTGCAAGGTCCTTAAATGCAAGAAAGCAAACTAGAGCAACCTAGAAAGTAAACCCTAATTGCTTGTAAATGATAATGTAAATGCTCTAAATCAAGATGCAAAGTGATCTAAAGCATGAATAAAGGATATATTGAAGCTTATGCAAAGACATGAAAACAACATGAAATCATACCCAACCCTCAAGGGAGGAGTACAAGCCAATCTTCAGTCGGTAATCTCCTATTGTTCTTCAATGTCTCCCAAGCCCTAAATGAATGAAATTGATGAGTGCTTGATGGATGGATGTTGAATGTTATTGAAGTCTTCAAAGATCTGCTCTTTCGCTGCATATGAGGTTCCTCAAAACGAAAATCGGATCCCTTCAAATGAAGAAAGAGAGCTCTTATATATGAAACCCTAGGTCATAATTTCGTCTTTTGGCCGACCTAGAGATTGAATCTCCTGCCAATTTCTTGGGGTTAAGCTTTATTTTATGATTGGATCGCACTCCTAAAATTTCGGGAAAAATGTCCGGGACCATGTTGCACTCCGGGCGCCATGGTCCCAACAACTTTTCACCAAATTTTCAGGACTGTCGGATATGATGATTTTAGAGAGAATCCCGAAGTTACAGCTGATTTCAAGATATTTTGACCCCCGAAATTAAGCCCCCAAGTTCAAAATAGGACCTAATTAGGGTTTTTGATTAAATGATGTATTGGCGGAATAAAATGAAAGGGGCACACTTTAATGCAAGGGCCCAACTTTATGATGTGGGAGATGATAAAATAGAACCCTAGACCTAATTAATTTAATTAATTAAGTGCTAAAGGGGAAATGCAATGCAAAATGCAAAATGGGCCAAGGCGGGTGCTAAACTAGGTGTGAAATTGTACCACCCTAGCAAGTGCGTACAATTTACGACGCTACATGCTCATTGCCTGAAAACCTAGGTTAGGGTAACAGTGAGCACAAAAAAATGGTTTTCTCCCCATTTCACTAGTGAGAATTTCCCAAACTTGATGAAATGGTCTATCCCTATGTAATTTATTATTCCCCAAACTTGCAAAGTGATTGGTGGAAGTTTGCTAGGGTTTTGGAGGCCATGAGGGACTGATATCTCCATGTATCAATCACAGGAAGCCTAAGAAGAGTGAAGTTTCTCCTTGAAATTAATTGGAGGAAGGTTATTGGGTTGGAAATATGGTATTTGGACCCTAATTTATGTGTTCCAAGCATTAGAGCAACTTTTTTTACTTTTGGAAGAGTTTGGAGGCAAGCCCTAATATCAAGCCTAGCCAAAATTATCAATTAGGCCTAGTGAAGAAATAAGACAACTAATTTTTGAGCCTTTCACTCCAAAGAAACCCCTTTCTACCTCTATATATATTGTCAAATGACCAAATGGGTATCCAAAAATTCCTTTAGTTTTGATCTATGAGGTATGTGCTGAAAGTTATGCCTTGACAGATCCATTTGGAGGGCTTCTAGGAAAGAGGCCTAGTTGTGAAGGAATTTGCTATTGACCCATGCCCAAGATTATTGTGAGTTATTGATTGAGTTATTTGAGACATTTCTAATCTCCTTCTATGCATCAAATTATTATCAGAGAAAAGGTAGGCATGTGAGAAGAGAAGGTTGAATTTCTTGACAAAAATGCCTCCTAAAGGAAATCCAATGGCTAGAGAAGAAAGTGAGTTGAAGAAGAAGCATGCCAGAGAAATGAGGGAGATAAAAGAATTAAATGAAGCCCTTCAAGCCAGGCTTGTAGCAGTAGAGACAAACCCAAGAAGATTTGTGGTCATATGCGATGTAAGTGAGAAAGAAGAAGAGGAAGAAGGGGAAGATGGGACTCCCCAAGAAGGGCACCAAGAGGAGTTGGACCCTAAGGAAAGGAGAATGGAAAGGCTATTGAAGGAAGTGAAGGGATATAGTCACAAGATCAAGATGGAGTTACCCATGTATGGGGGTAACCTTGGGAGTGAAGAAGTGTTGGATTGGATAGGGGCACTTGATAACTACTTTGAGTATGAGGATGTACCCGAGGAACAAAGGGTGAAATTGGCCAAGAAATAGTTGAAAGGTCATGCTTTTATATGGTGGGACTATGTCCAGGATGAGAGAAGAAAGAAGGGCAAGTCAAAAATTAATTCATGGGATAGGATGGTTGCCAAGATCAAAGGAAATTTCCTACCTAGTGACCATGCCATTGAAATGTATAGAAAACTTCAAAATATCAAGCAAAAGGAGATGGATGTCAAAGCATATACTGAGGAATTCTACAAGTTAACCATTAGGGCATATCACATGGAGGATTATGTGGAGAAGGTGCCTAGATACATGAATGGGTTGAGATTCAACCTCCAAGATGAATTGAGTTTGACTACTCCAAGAACAATAGAAGAGTGGTACCAATTGGCCATCAAGGCTGAGGACCAGTTGAAAAGAAAACAAGATAAGAAAAGTTTGGGCAAAGGCAGAGGTACTTTTAATGATAGAGGGAAGACCCAAAAACCTTAAGGAGAAAGAAACAACACCCAAGAACAAGGGACAGAGCAAAGAGGTGGATTTAGAGGAAGGAGACCAAACAATAGAGGTAGATTTGAAGGTCAAGGTAGAGGGTCAAGTGGATTCATAGGGAGGTATTATAAATGTAACAAGATTGGCCATCAGGCATGGGAATGCAAGGAAAATTAGGCTTCCTTCATTCGGTGGGGAAAGAAGAAATTAGTTTGTACAAGAAGAAGACAATGAGAGTGTAAACACTCCATCACAACATGTTGGTCTAGAAGTTAGTGAATCTAATCTGGTAAGGAGAGCATTGGTTAAAGTCCCTATGGTGAAGGACCCCCCACAAAGAAAATCTCTTTTCAAGACCACATGTAAGTCTCAAGACAAAGTTTGCAAGGTTGTTTTTTATTTGGGTAGCACAGATAAATTGGTTTCACTTGAGATGGTAGAGAAGTTGAAGTACAAAGGATACCACATTCCACTCCTTATAAGGCCTCTTGGTTGAATAAGGGACAATAGGTCCTTGTGAATGAACTAAGTTGGATGGAATTTCACATAGGAGGGTACAAGGATAAGATTTTGTGTGACATCATCCCTATGGATATTTGTCATTTGCTTTTGGGGAGGCCTTGGCAATATGATAGAAAGGCCAAACGTGATGGAAGAAAGAATACTTATGTTATTGAAAAGGATAGGATCTCATTCACTCTCACACCATTGCAAGAGGAGGACAAAGCTGCACATGGAGGCCCTAATGTGATGTTGGTGAATGAAAAAGAGCTCTTGAATACTTTGGAGGAGGAGAACATAGGAATTGCAGTCATTGTAAGGCCTCAATCTTTTTTAGTAGCAGAAAAGAAAGAACAAGAATTACCTTTGGAGGTGAAGACATTATTGAAGGAATACGAGGAGATTGTGGTGGATGGAATTCCTAACACTTTTCCACCAATGAGAGACATTAGCCATATGATTTACTTCATTCTAGGGGATAGGTTTCCCAACAAGGCTACATACAAAATGGCTCCCCAACAAAATGAAGAAATAAAAATACAATTGCAAGAACTCCTTGACAAGGGGTTGATTAGGGAGAGTTTGAGCCCATGTATTGTTCCTATAGTCCTAACACCCAAAAAGGGAGGAGAGTGGAGGATGTGTATCGACTCAAGGATCATCAACAAGATCACTATAAGGTATAGGTTCCCTATCCCAAGAATTGAGGATCTAATGGAATATTTAGGAGGTGCTTGTTACTTTTCTAAGATAGATCTCAAGAGTGGCTACCATCATTTTCGAATCAGACCTGATGATGAGTGGAAAACAAATTTTAAGACTAATGAAGGTTTGTATGAGTGGCTTGTAATTCCATTTGGCTTGTCTTATGATCCTAGCACTTTTATGCGCTTGATGAATAAGGTACTCAAACCTTTCATTGGTAAATTTGTTGTTGTATACCTTGATGATATTCTTGTCTTTAGCAAGAGTAAAGAAGAATATTTGCAACACTTAAACATGGTTTTTAGGAGGTTACATGAGGAAAAACTAATGATCAATTTGAAGAAGTGTGAATTTTTGAAAATAGAGTTGATTTATGTTAGTTTTGTGGTGACTAATGGCACTTTGAAGATGGATCCTAGCAAGGTGGAGGCTATCCTAAGTTGGGCAACTCCCAAAATCATTGGGTGAGGTAGGAAGCTTTTTTGTCCTACCAAGTTTTTATAGGGATTTTATAAAAGGCTTTAGTCATGTGTGTGCTCCTATTATTGACATAATCAAAGGTGATAAAAAGAAGAAATTTATGTGTTCTAATGAGGCTAATATGAGTTTTGAGTACTTGAAAAAGAGAGTAGCCGAGCAGCCCATCTTGGCCCTACCTGATTTTAATAAATTTTTCACCATTGAGTGTGATGCAAGCGAATTTTCTATAAGGGTAGTTTTGAGCCAAGAAAATAGGCTTATTGCTTTCTTCAGTGAATAGTTGAATGAAGATAAAAAAAGGTATTCCTTTTATGACCTTGAAATGTATGCCATGGTATAGTCATTGAAGAAATGGAGACATTATTTTCTACCTAAGGAATTTGTTTTGTATACTGATAATCATGTATTGCAATTTATCAATAGTCAAGAAAAGCTTAGATATATGCATGTGAAGTAGGTTGAATATCTAAAAAGTTTTACTTTTACTATTAGGCACAAGAAAGGGAAATCTAATAAGGTAGAAGATGCAGTAAGTAGGAGGGATTTGAGGGTACAAGAGGTTCAATTACATAGTGTTGGATTTGAATCTTTAAAGAGCATGTACTTTGATGATGAATATTTTAAGGAGATCTATGCAAATTGTTTGCAACCTTGTGGTAGTAGCAATGAAAAGTGGTTGGATATTCTGATTCAAGATGGCTTAATATTTAAAGGGGCCCAATTGTGTATTCCTAAGTGTTCTATGAGGACTAACTTGATCAAAGAGAAGCATTGTGGTAGTCTTGCAGGTCACTTAGGTTTGGAAAAAACTTTGGAGCAGGTAAAGAGGCATTATTATTGGCATAAGATGCAAACAGATGTGAGAAATTTTGTGGAGAAATCTACCATTTTTCAAAGAGATAAGGGAAATATCTCACCAATGTAGGCTTGTATCAACCACATCCAATTCCTAATAGGCCTTGGGAATCAATAAGCATGGACTTTGTGATGGGTTTACCTAGAATCCCAAGAGGTTTTGATTCGATGTATGTTGTCGTGGGCAAGTTTTCTGAGATGACACACTTTATACCTTGTAAGGGAACTAATGATGCTTCATACATTGCAAGTCTCTTCTTTAAAGAAGTGGTGAGGATCCATGGATTACTCCTTAGCATTATTCTAGACTGAGATAGCAAGTTTGTAGGTCATTTTTGGAGGACCTTGTGGAAAAAGTTGGGTACAAATTTGAGTTCAATTCCGCCTATCACCCTCAAACTAATGGGAAGACTGAGATGGTGAATAGAAGACTTGGAAAACTTCTTAGGTGTCTAACGAAAGAGAATGCAACACAATGAGATCTGATTCTTGCACGAGATGAGTTTGCTTACAACGACTCTGTGAATAAGAGTATTGGAAAGAGTCCCTTTGAGATTGTATATGGTTTGCAGCCCAAATGTATCTTTGAGTCGAGGGATGTTAGAGGAATGGAAAAGAGAAGTGCACAGGATGAAGAGTTTGCTGAGGCTATGCAAGATATTCACAAACAGGTCAAGGACAGTCTCCAAAAGAGTGTAAACAAGTATAAGAAAATTGTATATTTGAAGAGAGAGGTGCACTTTAAGGTGGGAGATTTAGTCTTGGCTCATTTGAGGAAGAAGAGGATCCCTAGTGGATAGTAATCTAAACTCCACATGAAGAAGATAGGGCCATGCAAAGTGGTGCACAAATTTGCTGAGAATGCCTATGAAATAGAACTCCCTCCTAATGTTGCAATTTCTCCTATTTTTAATGTTTCTGACCTTTACCCTCTTAAGGGGGATGTTGTTGTAGGTGAAAGTGTAGGCTCACCAGTGCTCTCAGATAAATATTGGGTTAGAGTTCTACCACCAAGCCAACCATTGAAGTTGGAGTGCATTTTGGACAAAAAGGAAATCAAGAAAACTATGAACAGGGTCTATTATCAATACTTGATTAAGTGGCAAGGTATTCCAATGGAAGATATAGCTTGATGATAGAGGATGAAATTTTCAAGCATGGGCACACGATTTCTGATATGTCCTTAAGTGGGACTTGAGCATTCTTTTCCCCAGGGAGTATGGTGCAGGAGCACCCATGAATTTCATGCCTCTACAATGAACATGTGGTCATTTTTGGTTGATATTGTCTTGATTACATGTAATAAGGTCTTATTAGAACATTTTAGGATGGTAGGAGTTTGGTTTGGGTCATTAGGTGTTAATGTTGCAAATGCTGCAAAAATTGTCAAGCAACTTTTCTTGCTAATGTTGTCATGAAATCACCAAATGTAGATTTTTAACTTGTAATTCAAAAAGTGATTGGAAACCATTGGGAGAGGTTGGAAAACATATAAAAACCTTGTTCCATCAACCACACCAGTTGGTTGGATTATTTTGAGAAGTTGAAGAAATACAAACATCAAAATTCTTGCAATTTGTAACACTTTATTGCCGTTCTCTTGGTTTGTATGGCCTTGTATTGATTTGTGGTGGCCCAAGACTGTATAGAAATGTTAAATAATTGAATCTAATTTCCTTTGAAACAAGTTTCATCCATTTTTATTGGGTAGATCAAAAGTTATTGCATTTTATTTGCTAATTGTCTGAAACCCTAGGTTAGGGGAATCATGAGCACAAAAAATGGTTTTCTCCCCATTTCACTGGTGAGAAGTTCACAAACTAGGTGAAATGGTTTGTACCTATGTAATTTATGATTCCCCAAACTTGTAGAGTGATTGGTGTAAGGTTGCTAGGGTTTTGGAGGCCATGAGGGACTGATATCTACATGTATCAGCCAGAGGAAACCCGAGAAGAGTGAAGTTTCTCCTTGAAATTAATTGGAGGAAGGGTTGTGGGTTGGAAACAAGCTATTTGGATCCTAATTGATGTGTTCCAAGAATTGTATAAATTTCTTGTCCTTTTGGAAGAGTTTGGAGGCAAGCCCTATCATCAAGCCTAGTCAAAATTGTCAATTAGGCCCAATGATGAAATAGGACAGTCAATTTTTGAGCCTTTCACTCCAAAGATACCCTTATCTATCTCAAGATATTCCATCAAATGGACAAATGGGTATCCAAAAATTCCATTAGTTTTGACCTATGAGGCACGTGCTTAAAGTTATGCCCCAACAGATCCATTTGGAGGTCTATTAGGAAAGAGGCCTAGTTGTGAAGGAATTTGCTATTGACCCATGCCCAATATTATTGTGACTGCTTGATTGAGTTAGTTGAGAGATTTATAAACACCTACTTTGCATCACCATTTCCTTCAGAATTTTCACTCCTTTAATCTTTGCAGGTATAAACTTTCCTTGCTTTGGGCCCATATGGTCACCTTTCATTGCATATGGTCTATAGGTTTCAAATCTTCATCCTCTACCTTTTTTCCTTAATTGAAATATTTTATTCAAATTTTCTCCAAATTTTAGTGCAAATAGATAGGGTTCTTCAACAGTAGTCATTTTTACTAGACTCAATTCTTTTTGAATGTTTGTCTTGAAGTCATTATGTATCACACCACTTTCTCCTTGATAGCTTTACTATGTCTGTTTTTGATGATCATCTTGTGGAATTATTCAGTGTAGTTCACTATATTTTTCCTTTTCCTTGGATTTTGTAATCTCTTCACCATTTTTAGTTTGTAGTCAATAGTTGTGAATTGATTTTTCAACTTTGTCACCATTCTATCTCACTTTATGATTCTTTCCTTTCCTCTTCTATTTCTATCTAATTGAAGTTATCTGCACCAAATGATAACATGACCTTTCAACTTAGTTTTAGAAAATGTAACCCTTTTTGGATCATCAATTTCCTCATACTCAAAATATTCTTCCATATCATTTATCTAATCAGTCAATTCTTTGAGATTTAAATTACCAACATAATTAAAAAAATTGATTCTAGGGATTTTACCAATTTTGGCGATGACTTTCAACATTTTGATCTAGTCCGACTCTTCTTATTCTAGGGTTTCTTCATTCATATCTAGCATTCCTAGTTCATCATCATCACTCACATGTGCATGTCTAGGGTTTAGACCTATCTTCCTATCTTCTCGTACAACATCTAATTAGATCTTCATAGTTTTCATATTGTATAGAATTTATTCCATCTTTTTAGCAACATTTATTATGCCAGGCATGCTCCTTGGTGGAATCTTTCCTTTAGATTTGGCTATAAGATGGCAACTAGCTCACAACAGTCCTCTATTGACAAACACATACATGATGCCTCAAGTCGATGATTTGTTCATCCTAGGATCTTCTAGAATGCTTCTCACTCTCTTAAGATTTGAAAACTTGCTTTGGTACCAATTGATGTAGTCACACATGGAGGGTCTAGGGAAAGGACTATCCAGCCATGTAACCAATGCTTAACATGATAAAAATATCATGAGGAGATTAAGAGATTCTTACTGATTAAAATAATCGACTAAAAACTATTTATTAGCCTACTACATTCATATTTCAAATTGGATTACAAGCCGCCATAGGCTTATCATAGCTTACATGCAAACATAAAACTTAGTGTAAGACTTAATTCTTATCATTGACTTGCTTACTTTCTAACCATCTAACTTTTTGAATTATTAATTTATAATGTTTATATCCCAAATTACGTTTTCATGAATGTGATACATTTTTATATATCTAGGCACTTTAAGCTTTAACAATGATTTGCATCGGCTACAAGGTGACCTAATATCTAATGGGTAAAAGTACAAACTTGTGTCATTTTTATAAAGGAATTGGCCAACATACAAAAAAAAAAAAATCAACTTCGATTGCATAAAAGTGACCTTTATGGTTTGAATTTGAAAATGATGTAAACTAATGAAATGTAGAACTTTTAATGAAATTGTAATTCTTTTTAAATTCCAAATTTGATTTGATGTGTTTTTTTTTTAAATTTTAGAACAAAATTTGAATTGCTAAAAATTAATAAAAATTGAAATCTAATTAATGTCACAAAAACTATCAAACAATGTTATTTTTCCTTTTTTTTTTCACAAATAAATGACCTCAATATCTACTGCATGGAACAGACAATGCAACTAAGGCTCAATATCAAAGCTAAAGCTTTCAGGCCACCTCCAAGAATAAACAATATCTAGGGGTTAGTAATGGCTCGACACATAAAAATAAATAAGCTAATAATTGAGGGTGATTCTTTAATTATAATCAATGCACATAGACAAAGGCTTATAATGAGTTGGAAAATTCAATATACTCTCCAACAGGTTTGGACAATCCTTGACCAATTTGAAACATATGAGCTCTTGCACTGTTACAGGGAGAGCAACAAGCTAGCTGACTGGCTAACCAATCAAGGTTGTGATCAATCAGAGCTTGTTACTTCTTACTCATAGGAGAGCCTGAGATATCATTAATCAAGAGAGATGATCACAAACCTCTGAATCATCCATTGCATGCATCTTTCACATTGGCTCATAATGCTTAATCTTATCAACTTAATAGAGTATCAAAAAGGATATCTTGGTGGTAGTTGAGATGGCAATTCTAGGGGATAAATCATATGAGATGACACTTTTCATAATAAACCTCATCAAAATCATCCCAAAAAATAGAAACCATAGCAGGTTTTAAACTAACTTTTTTGTTATCATATGTAGGCTTTGTACCAACTGAATGCACCCCTTGCAGCGCCAACATTCCTTATTAATTCTCTACCTCTAGTCTTCTTCATTATCATTTCCATTCTTAATCCACTTTCATTTACAAGGTGCGACTATGAAAATCCAGGCTTCATTCTTCACACTCATTCCTACCATAAGGATGGACAAAACTCCTTTCAACAAACAAATCTCTCTGCCCATCTCAGACAATGAATATCCAGGATCTGCTGAGTACATTATAGAAATGCTTAGAATTTTTTTTTTCTTAAGTGCACAAGTGTTGAAAATGCAATTTGATGTGTGGCTGGTAATAGCATTCGAGAAGCATATCCTCATCTCCTCTGCTTCACACAAGTGGAGAGTATCTTCCTTTCCAGTGTCATGAATTTAATGCAGTTATATGTCCTGGTTGTTGAGCTCGTAGTGAACTATGTGGATGAAAAATACTTCCCACATAACACAGTCAATTCAGCTATTAAGGGTTATGACCTGCATGTAGGGAAGGCATTAGTTGGAGGAATCTTAAAGAGAAAGGATTTGCTCAAGAAGTCATGATATATGTGTGCATATTCTTCTTTGAAGAGGTTGTTGCTAGCAAAATATGAGACATAGCTTAGTGTGGCCCTTAATGCTCATAAACAAGAGCTGGGAGAGCATTTCTGTGATAAGATCTTCACAAAGTGCTTCATTGTTCCTACTCACCACCCACAAAAAACATACTCCAATTCTGCTATATAATCTTCTTTTGCAAGGGGAGCAAGTTAAGATGAGGAAGAGGTGCAAGCCTCAAATTCTGAACCAAATTTGGAGATTAATTGATGTTTGGTAAACTTGTTTCAAAAATTTTCTCCTTGGGTATTGATATCATGGGGGATTTTTATATATATGCTATTGTATGCCTTCCTGAATCGAGACTCCTCTTATTGCATTTCCACCAGAACGCAATCTACCTAAAATAGTGTATAAAAAATAGCCAAAGCTAACACAAGTTGTTCAATTCCTTTTTGTTTCATCAATTCAAAATTCCTTTGTACTCTTGATCTCCATTTCAATTCCTTAAATTCCCCCTCACTGTCTTTGTCATTGGTGTGAAGATATCATTGAAGCTCTTGATGAACTTCTGGTAAAATCTTGCTAATTCATGAAAAGATCTTACCTCTAATGCTTATTGGTGTAGGCCACTCTACGATTGCATTTACTTTCTCTAGGTCCATATTCAATCCTTCACTAAAAATGGCTAATCCCAAGTAGAAAAAAATTGTTTTCACTAAACTACACTGCTAGATGTTTATCAATAGTTTCTCTTGTCTCAGCCTCTGAAATACTTACCTAATGTGTTGCAAATGTTCCTCCTTTGTCTTTTTGAAAATAAGAATATCATCCAAGTAGACAATGAAAAATATACCCAATAAATCCTTTAGGAGTTTATTCATCAATTTCATGAATGTCCTAGATGGAATAGTCAACCTAACATGCATGACTAACTACTCGTACATTCCTTCATTAGTCTCCATTGCAATCTTCCATTCATCTCCTTCTTTGATTCACATATGATGGTATCCACACTTGAAGTGTATCTTGTTGAAGTATTTTCTGCCACTTAAACAATCCATGATGTCATCCATCCTTGAAAATGGGAATTGATACTTGGTAGTGGTCTTTTTCAAAGCCCTTGAGTTTGTGCACATTTTCCATCCTCCATCTTTATTTGGTGCTTATACTACCGGTACCACAAATCGGCTTACCTTCTTTGATCAATCATTTCTTCATTAGCGTTTGCACCTATTTGTTTAGTTTCATATTTTTTATTGTTGTCATCCTATGTGCCATTTGTTTAGAAAGATTTCTCCAGGCATGAGATCTATGTGATCATGCCTAATACTTCAAACCGGTGGTAATATTATTAGCACATTCTTTAATACAATATCTTGGTATTTAATATACAATTTCGAGATTTCACTTTGTGCGGTCCTTCCTCCTTTGTGGCAGCATTCTATAATTCCTAGATGTCGCATTTCTTTGGGGTTAAAGCAAAATACATATATTCATGCCTCACCTCATCCATAAATTTCCTTCTCTTTTACACCCCTCCAAATGAATTAATATGTGCTTATTTTCATTCAATATTATAGTGTAGGTGTTATTTAATCCATCACGAACTACCTTCCTATCATACTACCATGGTTTTTCCAACAACATATGACATGCATCCATCAACATAATATTCATTAAATGATTTGATATGAAATTTCACCAAATAAGTCTCATTTACTAGTATCTTATAATTATCTTGTATCCATGCAATCTTATATGGGTTTGGATGTTTAATCCTTTTCAAATTCAACTTACTCACCTTTTCTTCAAAAATAAAATTTCCTATACTTCTATTATTAATGATAACTTTACAACACTTTCCTTTTGATTTATATACCATTCTAAACATACCTTTCTTTTGTGCTATTTCTTCTATTGTATTAGTTTGTAATAGGTTTCCCTTGATGACCATTGATTCACCTTTCTTTTGTTTTCCAATAGAGCATGGTGATTCAATAGGTTCTTCTGCATATGCAACTCTTGCGCCATTCTCTCCTCTTTTGTTAGCACTTCCTTGATGACATTCAAATGCTCGATATCCTCCTTCACACCTAAAATGCATTGCTTTGAAAGTCTCCTTGTCAAATCTCTCTCTCTCTCTCTCTCTCTCTCTCTCTCTCTCTCTCTCTCTCTCTCTCTCTCTCCTTTGATATTCATCATTGCGGTAGGTGTCATTACTTGCTTGATCATTGTGATAGAAGCTTCTATCACCATTTCCATCAGATTTTTCACTCCTTTCATCTTTGCAGTATAAACTTTCCTTGCTTTGCTCACCATATGGTTATCTTTCATTGCATTATCATCTATTAGTTTTAAATATTCTTCCTCTAATTTTTTGCCTCAATTCAAATCTTTTATTCCACTTTTCTCTAAATTTTAGTGCAAATTAATAGGCTTCTTCAACAATAGTCATTTTTACTAGACTCAGTTTTAATTGAATGTTTGTCTTGAAACCATTATGTATTGCACCACTTTCACCTTGGTAGGTTTACTATGTCCAATTTCGATGATCATCTTGTGGAATTCTTCAACGCACTTCACTATATTCTTCTTTTTCCTTGGATTTTGCAATCTCTTCAACATTTCTAGTTCATAGTCAATAGTTTTGAATTAATTTTTCAATTTTGTCACCATTCTATCTCACTTTGTGATTCTTTCTTTTCCTCTTCTATTTCTATTTGATCGAACTTCTCTCCACCGAATGACAACGTGACCTTTCAACTTAGGTTTACAAAATCGAACCCTTTTTGGATCATCATTTCCTCATACTCAGTATTATTCCATATCATTTATCCAATCAATTGATTCTTTGTGATTCAAATTACCAACATAATTAAAATTAATAATTCTAGGTCTCTTACCAATTTTGGGTATGGCTTTCAACAGTTTGATCTAGTTCAACTCTTCTTTGTCTAGGGTTTCTTCATTCAGATCTAGGGTTCCTAGTTTATAATCATCACTCACATCCGCATGTCCAGGTTTAGACCTCTCTTTCCATCTTCTCATACAACATCTAATTGGATCTTCATAGTTCTCATAATGTACACAATTTATTCCATCTTTCTAGCAATATTTGTTATGCCAAGCACTCTCCTTGGTGGCAGCTTTCCTTCAGATATGGTACAAATGCCTTAGGTCAATGATCTTGCTAGAAGGTGACAACTAGCTCACAGTCGTTGCTCTATTGACAAACACTTGCAGGATGCCTGGAGTTGATTTTTTCATCCTTGAATCTTCTAGAATGATTGTCACTCTCTTAAGATTTGAAAACTTGTTTTGATACTACTTGATGCAGTCATAGATAGAGGAACTAAAGATAAGACTATCTAACTATGCAACTTATAGTTAACACAATAAAAATAGCACAAATAGAATAAGAGATTCTTGCTGATTGAAATAATAGATTACAAACTACTTATTAGCCTGATACGTTCAGATTACAAATTGGATCACAAGCCCCCATAGTCTTGTTGGAAATATGAGTTGTTTGGTTGATATCTAAGTTTGATTTTCATTGATGTCAAACCTAGTTGTCAGGATGGACTTTGGTTTGGATATGATTTTATACTATCGCAGGTTTCTTTGTCTTGTGTTTGGTGTTATTGTTGAGTTTGATGCTTTGGTGTTGGTTATGACAAGTTCTATATGTAGCAAAGAGTTTTTAATGTATACAAGAAATAATACTTAATGTGTAATTGGTAGAATGCTTTGCATTCCCTTTAAAGGCAAAGATTATGTTTCATGAATGTTGCATCAACTAGCTTTCTTATTCATGGAGTACAAAAGTTGGTTGTTAAGTATGTTATTTGATGGTAGCTTGATGTTTGTTAGACTGGTCTAGAAAGTCTTTGTTGGCCTTTGGATATGTTGAATCTTATGATGCGGTTTCATGGACATGGTTGTGTGGTTTGTGCAGTGTTTTCAGTTCAATTCTCTAGTGGTTTTTATGTTCCTCAAGTGAGCTATTTTGATTTGTACTTGGTATATTCAGTTATGTTATGGTTCATTGTGTCTGATTGGATTATCTTTTTTGGATCAAACCTTTTGGTCTAGATATGCATTGAAGGTTGAATTAGAACACTGTTATGGATCTTACCATGTTGGGTAGAGATCCACATTAGGTAATTTGCGTTGGAAGATGTTTTTCAGTTGACTGGGTGCTAATCCTTATTGTTTATGTACATGTTTTATTTGGTGGTGAATTTGGAGGATGTGTTGGTGTGTGCGGTTCATTGGATGTATCTTGGAAGAATGTATGTGAGGATTTTAGGTCCCGTCTTTCTCTTGGAGTAGATCACCTTGAGTATTTTTGGTCAGGGTGGCTTATTTTGTGTAATTATGTTTCTTATGATTTTGGATGACACAACCATGGTCTGGAGAGCCCTCAAAGAGAACAATTTGGATCATGTAGCAAGGGTAAGACAACAGAAGCACGAACACAAAACATATAGGTTGTATCTTGGAAGAATGTATGTGATGCTTTTAGGTCCCCTCTTTCTCTTGGGGTAGATCACCTTGAGTATTTTTGGTCAGGGTGGCTTATTTTGTGTAATTATGTTTCTTATGTTTTTGGATGACACAACCATGGTCCAGAGGGCCCTCAAAGAGAACAATCTAGATCATGTAGCAATGGTAACACAACAAAAGAACAAACACAAAACATAGAAAATGCAATCAGTGGCATCCACAACGTCATATATTCATCATAAATCAATCAGAAACATCTGAAAATTAAAACATTCTTGCAAGACCAGTTACATCATACATTCTAGATTACAATCAATCGGATCTCCAAATTATAGATCATAAAACTAAATTATCACATTTATTCTTATCTACCTATATATATGCTTCCCCCTTCTTAAAGATCAATTATATATATATATATATATATATATATATATATATATATCATTTGAAACACATCCGGGTCGGCCACAAAAGATCACATTCTCTAAAACAAGAAATGAAACGTGTAAAATAGGTTGGCCCCAAAACATGAAGATCTCCTCCTCCAAGAACACAAATGAAGTGCGGACAACCAAGGAAGGTTGGCCAAGGGCCAAGAAACATTGAACATGGTACCAAATAGATCCACAAGCCAAGAAATCACTCTGCACGAGAATAAATCTCCTACTAGTTGTTAAGCTCAAAACTGCTTCGCGAACCAAGAAACAAACGATCCAGAAGTGATAACTTGCCGAAAATGAATCCAAATGAATTGAAAATATCGGACAAGGAACAAAAACCATTTGGAAGCCAACAATCTGATCCACAATGAAAAAGGAACAACTACTGGAAAAATTCCGGAAGAAACACAAAAACTGCAACACAGAACAAGAACAAAATTGAAAGCAAATATTTTTTTGGTTGATGCAAGATTGCTCATCGATCGGGGATGCTCCTGCATCATTGGTTGACCTTCAATTATGTTTTTGATGATCTATCTTATAGTTAAGGAGTGTGGATGTGTGATTTGTGTATGAGAATGTGTGAATTAATGAGAAGCGAATGTGAATGATATGCAAGAAGATTTGAGACTACATATATGCGAAAGTCATTTTGTGAATAGATTTGAAGGTGATACATTCAATAAGATAGTGTGTTGTGATAGTGGTGATTCTCAAAGATATTTTCCATGACGTTGGTCGCTTGACACAGAGTTTCAAGGGCAATTTCATGATCAAGAGATTCTTTTCACATCAATTCTGTTATTCCTTCTATTGTCAGAAGATAGTGGGTCTCTTGGTAGCCTCTTTTGTATCTTGCTCTGAAGCAGTGTGCCTCAGTTGAACAAGTCCATGTATCTTGCCTTAAGGTAGTGTGCCATAGTCTTTCAAGTCCATTAGGTGCATGTTTCTCCTTGGTTGGAAGCCTAAAACTTTGTAATCAATTATATTTATATTTTGAGTATGATTCTCATCGTGGTTTTTCCGTGATTGGGTTTTCCATGTAAATCTGGTGTTCATGTGTTGATGGTTGATATTTTTAGTGCTATTGGTAATCATTGTTTAATATTAGTTATATCAGATTCTAAGTGTTCCAAACTGATTCACCCCACGTCTCAGTCCTGTTGTGGGTTTAACAAGGCTTATTATAGCTTCCATGCAAACTTGAAACTTAGTGTAAGACTTAATTTCTATCACTGACTTGCTCACTTTCTAATGAGCTAACTTTTGAATTATACATTTATAACTAACATCTATATCCCAAATTGCATTTTCATGAATGTGAGATATTTTTATATATTTGAGAGCTTTAATCTTTAGTAATGATTTGCATCGGCTAACAAGTTAACCTAATATCTAATGGGTAACAATACAAACTTGTCATTTTTACAAAGGAATTGGCCAACATAAAAAATTAAAATAAAATTCAACTGCATAAAAGTGGCTTTTATGTTTTGAATTTGAAAATGATGTAAACTAATGAAATGTAAAGCTTTTGATAAAGTTTATCCTTATATTTTTTTTTAAATTAAAAAATTGATTTGATGTGTTTTTAATAAATTTAAGAACAAAATTTGGACTGCTAAAAAATTAGAAAAATTAAAAGTCTAGTAAATGTCACAAAAAAGATCAAACAATGCTATTTTTCCTTATTTTTTTCCCAAATAGATAACGTCAATATCTATTGTATGGAACAAACAATACAGCTGAAGCCATAGCTCTTCTTTAGGGGTTAATAATGGCTCAAGACCTAAAAATAAATAATCTAATAATTGAAGGTGATTCCCTAGTTATGATCAATGCATGTAGACAAAGGCGTATAATGAATTGGAAGGCATTAGTTGGAGGACTCTTAAAGGATTTGCTCAAGAATTCATGATATATGTGTGCATATTCTTCTTTGAAGAGGTTGCTGCTAGCAAGATATGAGACATGGCCTACAATGTCTTTTCTATCTCTTCCTATAATTTCACACCATAGTTCCTAGTATCAAAGGAATTCTATGTACACATAGCTTCAAATGTACCCCTTTTGGATCCTTGTACATCCATGCAAAAGAGATCTTGTATTCCATAAAAGTTTTGAATTCCACTTCTTTCAATACTAGGTCTCATTCATCTTCAATCATGATTGTTTGTGGATTACCTTCTTCTCCTAGGTTCAATTTCTTCATTCTCAGATCCTTGTACTTGATTATTTTATCCCATTGAAAACTACAAGCTACCATATCATCTAATGTAGCTACTCCCTCATTGCAATCTTCATATTCTAGGGGAAAAGTTTGACTTGTTAGTTTTGTTATCATCTCCTTTGATTTCCATGATCTGCAACATGTTGCAATCAGGTTGAGTCTTCCATTTGCCAGTGAAAGAATCCATTTAAGGATCTTGTTTCATCCTCAGAACAATTCTAGAGGTCAATAATCCCCCTTGTCATTTGACTCCATGAAACTTATTTCTTCTTTCATCATTGATTCTCCTCCCTTAGATTCAAAATCAAAGGAAGCAATATCTTCACTTACTACCGGGTTCCTCAAGTCAATCACATACTTCCTCTCCTTCTTTTCTATTGAGAGGGTACTCCATTTCCAATTGTGATCTACCTTGATTGCAATTAGCAATCCTCTCCCCAACAATGTGTCATATGATTTATTTTGAAATAGAACAAAAATAAAATTCATTAAGAATTGTTGGGTTTCAATTGTCACCATCTATACCATTAGTGTGCCCAATCATTTGATTTCATGTTGATTTGCACCTACTAGTTGGAAGGTCAGTGACTAGAGGGTTGGCTTCCTAAGACATTTTCATGTATCCTTCAACCACACATTTACTCTTGATTCTCCATCAACAAATGTATACATCATAAGTTTTCCTAAGATTTTCATTTGTACAACAATTGGCTTCTTCCCTAGGTTCACTATCAAAAACATTGGATTGATGACTTTTTTCTCCCTATGGTAGCAATTCTATTATCATGTTTGGACTTGCACCTTCTTGTCTCCAATTTTGATCATCACCAAATGTGTTGGCAATTGCCACTCTCATTTGTGGCATGCTTTGAAGTTGTTTTGTCACCTTTACTAGTGTAGTTGTTTGTAGCACCTATCGTATAATGTTCTTTTTTAACTCTAATGATAAGGAGATAATTTTAGTTTCATCAGAGATCTTTCGTTCCTTCACCGTAGATTTCTCCATTTATACTTTGGCTTCTCAGAGTCATCCTTTCTCCATACAAGGGTGTGGGTATATGGCCTTCTTTATTTGTTCTCATGTGATCCCTAGAACTATCTCATCTTGTTCTTCTACATATAGCATATTAATACCTTTTTGTTTCAAGAAATTGGTGTCTTCATGGTTACTTGGTCCACACCGTTTCCACAACATCCCAACTTTATTATAGTTTCTTTGGCATTCCTTGGTAAAATGTCCCTATTTGTTGCATTTATGACACTAGACCATCAATCTTCCCTTGGCATCGTATTGGATTTTGATTCTCGATCCACTACTATTAAATTAATTATTGTTTCATTGTCTATTACATAATGCACCAAGAGATGCATTAGTATTGTTATTTTGTGGTTTTGGTGGTGTGGTTGGTGGGGTTGATTGTTCCCCCCTATGTGAAGAGAACTTGTGTGCTTCTTGTCTTGAGATTGTATGGGCATTCCTTGATGGAATGTCCCATCACTTGGCAGATGTCACCAAACAAGTTTTTTTTGGATAGTTTGCTTTAGTGTGACCTTCAACCTTCTATTCAGTACACCATAATTCTTTACTCTCTTTTTTAATTTATTTTCTATCTTTAAGATCCTCATCACCTTCATCATATCTCTTTGTAGGGATTGAACCATCTTTGATTCATTGTCACTTTTTTATTCTATGCTCTCATCATCTTTTGCCTTCAACTTCTCTCGAGAGGATGTCTTGTCTTCATTCTCTATGTCCATCGCTTGATTATAGGCACTGACATAAGAGGATGAATGCACAAATTTTATTTTCTTTCATAGTTAAGGGATCAATCCTTCAATGAACCATATTTTCTTTAATCCACCCATTATCTAGTTTTCCAAATTCATCAACAATTCTTTGAGATTACGATTACAGGCTCTTACATTCTCATTTTTTCCTTTCTTATTGTTATAATTTCTCCTACAATCTTGTTGTCATCTTCAAGCAATTCTAATTTTTCCTTGAATTCCTTCTTTAGTGCATCACATGAGGTTGTAGACTATGCATCAAGTTTTATAAACCAACATATCACTATTCCCTTTAATGTTGTTAAAAACACTCTCAATCGATATTGTTTATCCTCTTGACCACTTTCTATTCATGTAGTCTCACATATTTTGCAATGTTGAACAAGAACCTTAGACCCGGGTCAGTGCAAGAAGCTGAGTCCACTTTTTGGCCAAAAAGTGGAAGTGTTTTCCCTGATTTTCAGATTTTGCAACATTTGAGCTGAACATTTGAAGCACTTAGAGATTGAATCTTGAAAAAATTAGTAATACAAAATATAGGCCTTGGAGTCTACTTTCCAAATATGTAATTTATTTTAATACCCAGATAATAGAAATTGACTTTCAAAATGGATTTCTAAAAACCACTTTTTAAAAATGCCTGTTTCAGGACCATACCATGTACATGTACGACCCACACTTTTTGACACAAATAATTTTTTTTTTCAAACCATCTTAGGAAATGATTTGTAACACACTCAAGATTGATGAAAATATTTTTTTTGTATTTTTTTGAATATTTTATTTTTTATTGGCCCTAATTATCGTTTTAAAAACTAGTTTTGTACGACCCCCATAATTTGACCTAAACTGATCATTTTTTGAATTTATTTAAAAATAGAAAATAATTTTATTTAGATTGACGAAATATAATATTTTTTCAAAAAACATTAAAACAAAAAAGTTACTAAATAAACAAAATCAATTAATATTTCAAGTTTATGGACTAGATTCAGTATAAATTAATTGAAAAATAGAGAAAATAATCAAAAAATTTTAAAATTACATATTCAGAATCTGCACAGTATAATTTTAAATGGGTTTTAATTTCGTGAAAAAATTCTTTGATAATAGGCATGAAAAATATTGGAGAAGTTCGTATTTGAGCATGTCATTGATACAAGTTTGCATTTTTAGGTCCAAGTCTAAGGTCTAGGCATTCTATGCCTATCCCAGACCTAAACTCGAGGCACAAGGCGGGTTGTGGGGTCAAAATTTAAAATATGGGGCCTCATTATGTTTTTGTACCATTAATTTACATAATAGGGCCCCGTTTTTATTACAAAAATAGTCGTTACCATAACAAAATAGGACATAATGTAATAATTACAAGCCTTGTCATTGGGATCCATATTAACAGAGAAAAATTACACAATTTGGCTCACTTTTTTACTATCATTTACTCAGAATTCACAAGAAGTCAGCAATTTTGAACTTTTGTTGTAAAGGAATCAATTATTTATTCAAGAGGACTTTATAAAGATGGGTTCAAAGCAACATCAAAAGAAACAAAGGAAGACAATGGCAATGGAGGAAATCCATGCACAAAGAGAGAAGAAGGTAAAATGCCATTAGAAGATCACAACTACGACAATTGAAGAACACTAAAGCATCGAGTCTAGTGCCTATTGTTGATGAAACCATTGAAGATACCATGATGGACACAAGCAATGTAGAACCAAATACGGGTGCATCTTTAGATGAAAATTTGACCGGTGATGAAAATTGTTGGTGTAAATAATTATTCATCATGGATATTATTACACTTTACTTAAGTTTACTTAGGTACATGCATTTCATAGTAGTTTGGGTATGAGACACTTGGGTGTTTGTGCCACATTGGGATAGTGTGTGTTGGAGAATTTCCACCTTTTATGGTGTTGATCTTGTTACTACTCTATCATATCCACTTATTGTGGAGTGATAATTCCACCTCATGTGAAATATTTTATTGTTTCTCCTACCTACCCTTGTTTCTTATTGAGCCACGTCATGTTTATGTGCTCACATATCCCTAGCCTTGCCTATATAAGAAGACTCATCTACATTGTTTGTACGAGCAATCATTGAACAATTGATTGATGATCCAATTGATCAGTATTTTCTTGATAGAATACAATTTATTTCTATCATCTATTTTGTTCTCTCTTATTTGTGTTTTTCATTGCCTTTAGATCCTGGCAAAATCTCACATGGTATCAGAACCATTAGAGTGTCATTGGTTTGCCAATTGAGAGAAATTTGATGCTATTTGGGGTTGTGTATTTTGGAGCTTTCTATTGTAGGCTATTATTGAAGCTTGATGGGTCAAATCCGAGGTCACCATTGGATTGAGGAGGTCCAAGAAATTCAGTTTTGCCTTTTGTTTCATCCAAATCGGACTTCAGAGGCCAAATCTAGAGGCATTTGAAGTTTGAAGCTATGGCAGAAATTTTCCAGAAATTATAATTTTGCAAGCAATTTTCAAATAGTGATATCTCACTCATCCAAACTCCTTTTTTCGAGCAACATTTTTTTTGGGGGTAGAATTTCGTGATCTATACAGTGGTGAAGGAGTTTTCTATTTTTTGGATAGTTTTTTCGGAAATCATGAAATCATGATTTTTACAACTTTGGAGGCTTCATTTGGGCTCATATGGACTCCTTTTCAGGTGCCGTTTTTTTTAGAGTGCATAATTTTTTGTCTACTTTCATAATCTGCCATTAGTTTGCAATGATTGTGAGTATAAATTGTACTTTCAATATTTGGTCATTTTTTGGCCTATTTGGTACTTGTATTTTGCTTGGATCTCAATTTAGATCACTAGTAGTATTTGTTGAAGTCTCTTATATCTCATTTTGAGAAGTTGTAAAGTTGAAATCAGAAGTCCACTTTGCCATTATTTTCAAGTTTCAACATGATCTTTTTATGGGGGGTCAGTTGTTCATTTATATCTCTTGGTGAAATTCCATTCGGAGGCATCTTCATCTGTAGTATTCTACATGGCTTCTTTGTTGGTGGTATCATTTTCATGTTTCCAAATTTGAATATTTTATCATTATGTATGCTCTTGCATGAGAAATGTTGTACTCACACTATCATAAAGTGCCACACCTCTTTGTATCTTGTCATTGTTGACTATTTGATGTAATCCTCTTATACACTTAGATTAGGAATATCCTTGCGAGACTTGGTGCATGGCTCCAGTTGAGATTTAGATTGTACACAATTGTGCATGGCTCATGTGAGAATTGGATTGTACCAGTATTTCTGCCATTTATGAGTATCTAGATGATGCTCAAAGCAGGTTGTCTCCATTCCTAATCTTCATTTTTGTTGCAGCAAGTGATTCATCTTCATCGACTTGGTACCTAGTTTTGTCACACTTTGACATTATTGGTGCAACATTGGCTCTCTTTCTTCCTTATGGGGAGGCATTTTGGTCATCATCATTGGACCATCTTTGCAGGAGATTCGACATTGAGGGAGGGTTTCATGGTCCTTCTTCTCTCTTATGGGGGAGACATATTTTTTGTTCTTCTCATTCATCATTGAGAGCATTGTGTGCTTTCATCATCTCTCTTTTGGGGGAGGGTTTTTTCCCATTGGGTTTTTCTCTCTTTCTTTGTTTATGGGAGATCGCATTTGCATTTGTACATGGGTACCTAGCATGGCCTCGTAGCCGGGACCCATCTTGCATTGCTTAGTTGCATTGTAGACTTTAGTGCATTCCCCTAAGTTGCACTTAAGGGGGGGTGTTGGTGTAAATAATTGTTCATCATGGATATTATTACAATTTACTTAAGTTTACTTAGGTACATGCATTTCATAGTAGTTTGGGTATGAGACACTTGGGTGTTTGTGCCACATTGAGATAGTGTGTGTAGGAGAATTTTCACCTTTTATGGTGTTGATCTTGTTACTACTCTATCATATCTACTTATTGTGGAGTGATAATTCCACCTTTCGTGGGTGATCCACCTCATGTGGAATATTTTATTGTTTCTCCTACCTACCCACATCTAGTTCCTGCCTACCCTTGTTTCTTATTGAGCCACATGTCATATTTGTGTGCTCACATATCCCTAGCCTTGCCTATATAAGTAGGCTCATCTACATTGTTTGTACAGGCAATCACTGAACAATTGATTGATGATCTAGTTGATCAATATTTTCTTGATAGAATACAGTTTATTTCTATCATCTATTTTGTTCTCTCTTATTTGTGCTTTCCATTGCCTCTAGACCTTGGCAAAATCTCACAAAAATGTTCATGTGGATGGGAATCCTGGTATGTTTTTAAATCCCCAAGAGTATGATGCAAATCAAATTGAAGATTAAAAGGAAACTCGATATGCATTTAATACACCTAAACAAAAATAATTAAAAAATTAAAAATAATACACCACCCTCTTTGAATGAAAATCAATGTAATTTATTAAATATTGATAGAAATGTGTTAGATAATCTTAATAGGTTAGTTTCTTGGAGTCAAATTATAACACATGCTAATAGATTATATAAACAATTTTTTTATAATAAAATGCTAGGATTTCAATGTCAGCTAATGCTACAATTAATAAAAATGTTAAAAATGCTTAAAGTCATGAAAAAATTAAGAATTTATACAAAACCAAAAATGAAAGATGAATCATATAAGCAAGTTGTATCTATTGTTGCCAGTGTCATTGATTCTATCGGAAAAACAAGTTGATCTAAAGATAAGAATGTGGCATGATGAGTTATAACAACTACTATAGTTAACACAACAACTATCAGTAAAAGAATGTTAAGTGATATAAGTGGCTATTTAAACATACATCGTAGAACCTTGTCAAGAGCGGCCAAAAAAGGAGACACCATTGAAAGTGATCCCCTAAACCATTGTTGGAGTTTTAGTGGTAGACTTTGAAGGTCGGACATGAAACAAAATGATTAATTGAAAAATTTTGGCGTGATAATACAAGAGTTTCATCTAATGTTAGAGATGTTTTGAAGTTAAGGGTGGGATCAAAAATTTGGATCCTCATCCAAAACATCTTCTAGACATGACTCAAACTGGTATTTTTTCAAAAAATTTAGATGAATACGTGTTAATGAATCTACGTATTAGTCAAAGATCATTTGAAAAATGCAAACCCTGGTCTGTTAAAATCAATAAACAAAGAATCTCTTGTTTTTGTTAAACTTATGTTCAATTTTGTTATTATTATGATATTTTTCGATATATATGTTGTACATTGCATGCTAATGATCTTGTGCAAGATTGTGGTGTTTACATCCCACCTGAAACTATCAAAGATTTTATTGCAAGTTTATTTTTTCATGAGCAATTATTTCTTTCAAGTGCATGTATTTCTGGTCTTTGCAATGTATGTGGGAATTAATCATTGATAGGTGAATGTTTGCATGAACATGTTTCAAATGAGTTTCAATAAAAAATGGTTGATGTTAGAAGATTTAAAAATATAGAATACTCTTTGAGGGATGGAAAGGTTGGGAACCGTTTAGATTTTATTATAGAACAAAATAGTGTGAATTCATTTATCAACGAGTTTAAGAGTCATATTGTTCCAAAATATGTAAAACACTCCCAACATGCCTGATGGCTTGATGGACAGTTTCACATATGTAAGAACACATTTTCCAATTGGAACAATAGTATTAGTTGTGGATTTTGCAAAAAACTACACTTTAAAACCACAAGAGGAAACTCAATCATAGTATTATAATTCAATGCAAGTGGCAATTTTTGTGCATATTATATATAGATATGCACATGATAGGGTATGCGGGAAAATGCGGTGACGAAAATGAATAAATCAAATCCAAACGACCCACACAACAATGAGACTCTTGGTGCAAGTATATGAACTAATTGAACTAGTTCAACTTCCCAAGGGGTGACCCATTGTTCTCTACCTCACAGGATCCCTAAAGTCAATGTTTTTCTCTCAGATCATTGAGCAAGTGACTTAGGAATGACAACTCCAAGAATGAGTGATATTTGATTTATATGCATGAGTGCATTCTAAGATATATATTATGTTAAAATTATGATGATTAAGCTAGTATGAAGATGATGATATGATAAAAGATTAGCAAATTATCCTAGCATGAATATCTTATGATATGAAAAATACTTCTAAATGCTATGATGATATTCTAACAAAGAGAGGCTAAAATGCTTAGTAAATTAGACTATAATGTAGATGCATGAAACTTGGATTGATGAAAATTAGGAATGAGAGCTCTATTTATAGGAAAAATAGGGCAATGGATGGTCAAGATTGAATAATCTTAACAAGGGCTAGGATTTAAAGTTAATCAATCCATGTTTACAATTCTCACCAATGAAATGGTGACAATTGTCAACAAAGGGTTGCTTGAGAGGAGATGCAAGAAGCATTAAATGCCTGAGAAGACATGAAGGTTACCCTAGGAGGTAAGGGTTAAGGTTAAGTTAGGGTTATCCAATGGATAAAGCTTTTACCCAAGGGGTAAACTCTTGTGCAAGGGTTAAAGGGATAACCTGGATTAAAGCCATGAATGCTTGATGAGACCCTTGGGTTAGATGAGGGTAAAGTTAGAGGGAAAGTCTCTAACCATGCAAGAAGGTTGAGTTAACCATTAATGGTTAGGAAGACTTTCGGGACAAATTTGGAAGAGTCCTTCCAAATTTGGGGGAACTCAACAAGTTAGCTTGTTGAAGAAATAAAGTCTTTAATGCATTTAGAAGACTTTCTTCCAATTTTGAGAAGTGACCTCCTCAAACTTAGGGAAATGACATGATTAGGATGATTGAAAGGGTTTAGAAGAATCTAGAAGGGGTTTAGGAGGCAAGTGGGAGATGTAGGAAAATGCAAGTGGATGGAGGGAAAAGATTTTAATTAAAATAAAATTGATTTATTTCAATCAAAATAGATGCAACTTGCATAAATACAAGTGGGGGATTTTAATAAATAAATTAGATTTTGGTATTTGCAAGGATCAATTTAAATAAATATAAATATAATTAAAAAGGGAGAAAGGGGAATTAATTAAATAAAGTGATTTATTTAATTAAAGGCTAGAAAAGGTTTAGGTGAATTTAATTAAATAAATTGAGTAATTCATTTAATCAAATAGATGAATGTGAAGAAATTAATTAAATAGAATTTAATTAATAGGAGGAATGGGGTAAAAATAAATATTAAGAAAGTGGTTAGATTTATACATCTACGGATAGTACAAAAGATTATAATTTTTTTTGAGGGAGTATCATTTCTATGTTAGTGATAATCGATTACACTCGCCAGAGTTTGTTCAGTATTGCTTCAAGGTCTTTTATGACAATCTTATGGAAAGAGAAATTTAGATGACACAACATATGATATGGTCAGATAACTGCACAGGACAATTCAAAAATACAAGAATGTTTTATTGGCTAAGCAGAGCTCACAAGGAAATCAATGTCCAACATATATGGAGTTTTTTTTAAGCAGGCCATGGTAAAGGAGAACACGATGGAGCTGGTACTTGTGTAAAAATAGATCATTCTAGAGAACAACTAAAATTTTAGGATGCAGTAAAATTTAGATATGCTTGTGCAATTGTGGATTGGTGCAATTCAAAGTTGTCTACAGGATCAACTAAGAACTTCACAATTTGACGTTTCTTCTGGTTAGTTGAGGAAAACAGTATTCCTATTCGACATGATTGTGATACCATCAAAGGATCAACTAAATGGCATTTGTTTAAGAGTTCTAATTCAAACACATGGACTATATTCACAAGGGAGCTTGCTTATTTTTGTCAGTTTTGTGTTTCTGGTGATTAAGAATTTGTGAGAATATAGAATGGGTTGAAGAATGGCAACAAAGATCGTTGACACCCACAAAAACAAATGATCCACATGAAAGAACAAATGAAGACATGGATCATATGTTTGCATTCAGATGACTATGATAGCATTTCAGATCTTATATAAGAAGGTAAAATTCAATTTGAAATTTGTTTCGGTTTACTAAATAGTACATATATGAAATCTTACAATGTATATATTTTTGTTTTTTATATCTCAATAAATATTAAAATGAAATTGGTTTGCGGGACATGTCCATGTTGTTGTTGCACCAGAGGACAATGAAGAGGGGACAAAGTATTGGTTGGCTCAATGTGTAGAGCCAAAACATAAGTTAACCACTCCTCAAGTAGATGATGATGGTTATGACTATCCAACAAGATCTGTGGTTGTTGTTGGCACCTGGCTACACAAATATCTAACAAGAAAGAATGGATTGCCCACGTTTGAAGATTATGAATCAGAGAAGAAAATTATACACTAATCGCATTTGGTAGTGACAACTAATATAAAATTGGATAGATATCGCGACAGGCCTGCTAATAAACAATTATGGACACTCTATGAAAGAACACGAGACAATTATAGATGCATTGCAAAAGAGAGAGGATGCATATGGTATAACAGAATGAATAAATACAAGTTATAATTTTGTACCCTTAAGCCATCTCCCTTTTAAAATTCGTGATGTATACTTTATGTTGCATTTTAAATCATGCATCCTAATTATAAAAGTTAATCAAATAATTTTGTTTCAGGTCTCCCACAAGTAGAAGGCATTAGTGACTACCACTATTTGTCCATACTTTATGTTGTATTTTAAATCATGCATCCTAATTATAAAAGCTAATCATATATTTTTTTTTCCAGGTCTCCCACAAGTAGAAGGCATCAATGACTACTACTGTTTTGTGCATACTTTATGTTGCATTTTGAGAGATATATCCTAATTATTATAATTTAAGGTGATCATTTTTATTTATTTATTTTAGGTCTTCCACATGTAGATGACATAAATGAATACTACTATTTGTGCATTTAAGGATATATAATAAAGAATTATCTTTGTAAGAAGTAAGGTTCAATTGTCTAACTTTACTTGAATAAATGTAATTTTCTTCCACAAATATAGAATTATGATAATGTATTTTATAAAAATGTATTTTTTTTGGAGGTCCCCTAAGAGATGAACTCAAAGATTTTAGATAGGCTTGATACACTTTATGTAATATGTAATTGATAGACTTTTGGCAAATTTTATGTACAAGTTGATAGAGTTCAGTCATGAGGACCACTATATCTATAATTTTTTGTTCATTATGTTCTAGAATAAGTTCAATTAAGTTAACTATGTTCATTATGATTCAATTAAGTTCAATCAAGTTCAATTCAGTATATTGTTTTTGAATTAAGTTTAATTAAGTTCAATTATTTTGGTTTTTTTTAATCAAGTTCAATTCACTATATTTTTTGTACATTATCTTCTAGAAAAAGTTCAGTTTAGTATATTACATGGTTTATAAAATGTAATTGATAGACTTTTGGTCATTTTTATGTATGAGTTGATAGACTTTTGGTCACGAGGACCACTATATCTCTCATTTTTTGTTCATTATGTTATAGAATAAGTTCAGTTAAGTTAATTACGTCCATTATGATTCAATTAAGTTCAATCAAGTTCAATTCAATATATTATGTTTGAGTTAAGCTCAATTAAGTTAAACTAGTTCAATTCAGTATATTATGTTTTATAAAATGGATCAATCAACTTCTTAGATCAAAAGTTATGACATCCTATATGAGAAAAGTAAGAACATCTATGACATAAGAGAGATATAAGAGAGAATAGTAAGAACATCTCAAGACAAAATCAAACTTTGGTAAAATACATAAGTATGACATAAGGACATTAGTTCTTAAAACATGCTACAATTGACATGCCAAAGTTTTGCAACAAAATTTGTAATCAAGAATAAAAACAAATATATTATCATCCCAAACAAGGGAACAATAATATATTAATAAACATGAATGTCATTAATTTTAAATTACAAGTAGCCCAATTCAAATAGCATAGTTTCAATGTTAAAAGTTTAAAGTCGTTACACTTCATACATGGTAGATAGTTAGATTTATTTAAGGTAAATTAGATGGTAATTACATGATTAAATCAACATAATATATATATATATATATATATATATATATATATATATATATATATATATATATAATCCAAAAAAACAAATGATCTACTCCACATAATGAAACTGTCCATATATATAATGTATGAGTCCAAGAAAGTATATATAATGTACGTGTCCATATATATAATGTTCTAACACATATCTATAGTCCATAAATAAGTACAAAGAAAGTTCAGTAAATGTAAAATGAGAGCTAGATCACCAGTCTAATCTAAGTCCTATCATCAATAAGATCCCGTGTTCTCTTCACTCCACGTGGACTAGATTGACTTGTCTCATGCTGTACAAGATTTTTTTTAATATTCAAATAAGATTAACTATTAAAAGATAATTATTTGTCAAATAAAGTTGGAATGCATAAATTAAGTAAACTTATCATATGCAAGTGCTCATCACCTCCAACAACTTGTTGTCCATGTACTATCTGCTCAGGAGTTGTGTCATCCTGTACAAGATAAGAAACATGAGAACACACACACACACACACACACACACACACACACATGTTTATTTTTTTATTAAATTAAAATTCATTTCTAATTTGATTAAATAATCAACATTTAAAATATTGTACATGAGGCTGCTCATCTCCTCTACTAATATCTTTTGCACCTTGAGGTCTAGGCACATCAAAATCAATGTAAAAAGTCATAGTAGCTAAGTCCTGTACAAGGTCAAATTAAGTGTTTTATGAAAAAATTAGGTTAGAAGATTGCATTGAAGTATGAACGTTGTTAATCCCTATATATATTGTATTTAGACCACAAAGGATGTCGATGACCCTTCATTTTGGCTCTAATAAATGTGATGAGGATAGCCTATCGTAATAGTAGTTGTTTCCATGCCTGGAAATCATAAATGTTGAAATAGGAAATAAGGACAATCACAAAATCCTTAACTATTAAAGAAAATTCAAACATAAATCAATAAAATAAAATGCATGAATGAAAGAATGAAACAATTAGCATAATTGAAAACCCCCTCAATTGCATTGTAGCTTCCATTGCTCTTCTCCTTAGTTGTTCTTGAATGGCTCTCAGGTATTGCATTGGGATTTCCTGTATAGATTAACAACTATTTTGAAGACTATGATCTAGCTTGAAAATGAGAAATGAGGTTGAATTTATAGATTTTCAACACATAAGGGGTGAGGATTTGAACTCAAGTGTTGATTGATAGATAACCGATTTTGATTGATCAATGAACTCAATAGATTGGTTTGTTAACTCATTTGATTAGGGAGTTAACTACATTGATTGGATAGTGAATTGAATAGATTAGTCAGTTAACTAAATTGATTGAGACATGATTGATTAGATGGATTAGAAGACTGCATTGATTTATTAGTCAAAAAAAGCTGATTGAGAGTTAAAAAGGGAGATTGATTAGTTAACTAAGTTAACTGATTTGATCAATCAATTTGATTTTCAACATGTGTTGTAGGATATTAAGTTGAAATTTAATTTCATTTTGATTTCATTTGAATTTGGGTTTTCGACTACTAAAATGCACATGAAATTGACTAAAATTCAGATTTGGAGAAATGTGAATTTGATGATTTGGAATTAATTGGAATTGGGTGAAATTCAAATTTAGGAAAAGATGAAATGAAATTAGATGAAATTAATTGGAATCAGAATTTGGGAAATTGGAGGAATAATTAATAATTTAAATGAAATTATTTAAACATTAGAAATGAGCTTAATTAAATAATAAAGATTATTTAACTAAGGAATAAATTGCAATTAATTAAATAATTAATATTTAATTAATATTTGAGATAGGTTTGAATGACAAAATGATTAAAGAATGGAAATTGGATAATTCATAATGTAGAATGTGGTGATTTGAATTAGTAAATTAGCTTAATTAAATAATTAAATAATTAGTTAATTAAATAGATGAATAATTAGTATGCGATCAATGAGACATTTTAAAGTGTCTACAATAGTGTCCACCTGCAAACATGCATATAATAAAATCATATTTATTGAACAAATGTGTATTGAATTGAGCTAACTTACAAAGTTGTAAGTACATCTTTAATCTTTATTTTCTAGGATACATATAGTAGATGGATAATGCTCAATTCTCGATGATGTGGGTGTCACACTTGTGACAACCTTTGCTCTATATGACATAGAGGCCTCATGACCTGCACCCTAGAGAAACAAACATTCAATGTATCAACATGAAAACTTAAATAGTATAGGACGATAACATGATAACTTAAATAGTACAATGTTTAGATAAAGATTGTTATTATACCCCAAAAGTTGTGCCAGGTTGTGTAGGTGTAGATGAAATATTGACTCGCACATTAGGTGTACTCCTCATCTACATACACCAAACAATTTTAATTAAGCATTAGATTTTATAAAAAAAGTGTGCACTTAATTTATATCACACACACACACATATATGTATACCTGATCGATATGATCATCCGAGCAAAGAAAATCCGTATATGATGTGACATGATCATCTGATGTAGCGACAGGTACATCTGAAGTGGATCCAAGATCCAGAGTAGGACGTACATGTTGGAATCCAAGAATACTGAGAGGGGGGGTGAATAAGTGTTCTACCGGTAAAAGAATTTATGAACTTATTACTGATCAACAAGATGACATAATATAAAATTAAAGTGCATAAACAAATCAACACACAAAGCAATACCATAACACCAGTATTTTATGTGGAAAACCTTGTAAAGGAAAAAACCACGATGGGGCTGATACCCACAATATCTATATACTTGATCAAGGTATACAAATATTACATAGAGGGGTATGCACATGCATACAGGCTCACCACCTAGAGCTCAATGCTCAAACAAAAGTCTCACTGACTTACACAATATTACACAATTATTTCAAATAAAAATGAACTTAAGTAGTGCATCTGACCATGTTGGATAAGTTTGGGTTTAAGCTTTGACAACCTTCACTAAACCGGTATTCTGATACTCCGTTCTGCTAACGGTTAGGATTGCGCACATGTAACTATGCACAAATGATAACACTCGCACACCAGTTCACACACTATCAATCTCTGACCTTTTCACATCTCAAATCGCATCACCATTCTAATGAAATCCATTGCTAAGTGATCTCCCTTAAATACCCTTGTAGCTTGTTCATCATGTTGGCCTCAAGATGAAAATAAACCTGTCGGCTTCCTCTCGGATCATGAAGTATTTAATGCATTATTCCGATGATTATAATTGATGTCGGCCCACACGCTACCTCCAATTCGACAAATGATTTTATTAGGTCCCATAATATCTTAACCAGGTCCCAAATATAAGTTATCGGTACCACAGACTAATTGGTTAACAAGAATAAATAATAAGGTGTGTACCAGTTGGCCCAATCAAGAGAAAATGATAAAGCAATGATTCCAGATGAGAAATACCAACACCTGAAGATGAGTTGCCATCAATGACAACCCAAAATGCATTATACCTCAGAAGGTGACTACTGGATGAGTGTCAATTGCTAACAATATCCCCCTTTGGCATTGATGGAAACACTCATGTGAAAAATGATATAACCTCTGAGTGCTAAATACCCTTACCTAGTACATCCATGTAGCTATATACATCTGGTACTCTCCCCCTTTGATATACATTCATTTTTCATTGTACTCCTTCCCCTTTGACATCAACAAAAAAGAGGGGTGCCCACCAAAATTGTTGTATAGATATATACATACCAGTTCCTATACATGTTTCAAAATATCTGCATACAAAGTCCTCAAAAATGAAAAATAAGTATCCCATCCCTGCTTAAGAGAATCTAGAATGGAGTTGAATCCATTCAAGAGACTAGCATACTACTCAATTGCCTAGGATTCAGTCAGATCCTCCTGCTGCATATTATCTATACACTCTATTTTATGACATAGTATGTTATCTAACCGAGGACCAATAAAGTTCTGGAGCTTTGTTGCTTGCCTTATTGTATTGTTCGTTTCCTTCTCTAACCTCAAAATTTGATCCATAACTACCCAAAATGAACCTTCTAAAGAACTTGTTAAATTTGTTGTCAGATTATAAGAATTAGAAATCTGGAGCAAATGGTCTTTACAATCCAAAATCTGCTTGTCTATGGGTGTAGTAAGCTTGAAGAAATCTAGACAAGTCTTATACACTTTACCTCCTTCCACTAATGCATCATCAATAGATTGTAAACAAATTTTAAGTTTATCCTTTTCTAATGCTATCATCTAAAAAAATGTCTACTTCCTATCCTCAATTAATTTATCTTTTGCCTCAAGTATTGAAAGTTTACCCAAAGAATCATATTGTTTAGGAATATACTCAATTATTTCATGCCGTTTACCGAAATAGCTTGAGCTCTCCTTTGCCTGAAATTACGAAACAAGCCGGTTCAAAAAATCAAAAGTATTATGTATCAACTCTCTATCTTTAGATTCTTCCTATGCCAATTCCTGAGTTGTCTATGCCTAAAGTGCTGTGGTAGCCAAAAATTTCTCTGTCGGTGACATTAAATGATAGGGCTTGTCAAAAATGATTGAAAATTGCAGAAATTTCCCTTTAGATTTTGATAATGAAGTATTTACCTCATTATCACCGGTGGCTTCAACACTTGCCAAAATAGAAGGGAAATCTTTCTCTGTCTTCTTGTCTTTGTTTGTCGGTTCCCTATCCTCTAAAGTATTTACCTCATGTGCACCAGTGGCTTCACCACTTGGTGCTTCACTCTATTTTGGTGCCTCTTTAGAAACCTTATCCTCTATACCTTTATCTTTCTCAACCTTTGCCTCAACATTATGTACATTATATTCTAGAGGATTTTGTGTATCCTCAGCTTCAAAATTGGACTCATTAGCTAATGGACTAACCGGTGGATTAGTATCCACATTCTGCTCATCTTTCTTTACCAGTTCCTTATTCTATGGTATCTGAATGTTCAGAGATTGTACAAAACTCGGACTTAACTCATAACCATGATCAAAAGAATTCTTACCCATATATCAATAGTTTCCTTCCAAATCTCTTCATATTTTCTAACATTAAGTTATTATTTCAGTGTTTTGGTTTGAATTCAGTTAAGCATGTCTTATTTATCAGATCAACAACCTCTATTAGAGTTATTGATGGACAAATATTAACTAATTATGCTTCTTTCATCTGTCGGTCTAAATTTCATGCATATAATTTTCTTACTTCTAATCTATCATACAACTCCTTAGTCAAAATCTTCTCCAATTCAATCAATGTCCTACTAAAAGAATCAAGATATAAAACAATTGCTTCTTCTAATTGCTTCTTATACTTATCATCAAAATCTTCATAAAATGTAGAAATGTTATCCACATTTCCATCATTAATAATTTGATAAATGATTTCCTGAGCATCTAACTTTCTCTACTTACCGGTTCTCCTTTTGGCTTTCGGTTTAGACTGCTCATTTGCCTTAGGCTTTCTCTTATGTACAATTGTGATTTTAGGAGTCTTCTTAGGGGGCTCCTTCATAGGTTGATTCTTATGATATTCCTTCTTTTCTCTAACAACCCTTGCAAAAACACCTTTCTTCTTTGGAGCTTGTCGGATTTCCTCTTCTGATTTTGTCTCCTTTGAAGAAACAATCATATACTGCCTTGCCAGATTCTATTTTCTCTTCACTATTTCCTTTGGCTTAGGGCTAGTAGGCTTGCTGGATGGTCCTTCCTATTGTTTCTATGGCTCCATAGTAACTAGGAGCACATTAGGTGTGGCCTGAGTTGCCTTCTTAGCCTCTCTCTCCTCCTTCCTCTTTTTCTTATGTTCTTCCTTCCTCCGAGCTTCAAGGATTTTGACCTTCTATTATACTTCAGCCCTGTCATGGGCTTCACTGATTAACTATTCTTCTTCAACCCTTGTCATTTTCCTTTTGATGGCGGGTTCAACTTGTTCCTGATGAACTTTCAGACCCTTTTCCTAAGATGTGCCAAATTTCTCTTCCTTTTCATCAACTAGAGCTTTCAGTAAAATGTTGTGCATATGCATCCAGTGTGGCCTCATCTACTTCATATCCCATTGACATCTTCCAGACAGTTCTAGGCTAGATTGCCTCCATCATGCATTCATATTTATTGACCATAAAACAAATTGTATCCTTGTATTTTTCAACAATTTCTTCTGGAATTCTTACTCTATTTTTCATTTATTCTTGAAAGGTTTTGAAAAAGGCCCACAGATTAGCCTTCTACTGCTTATCACCTTGCCAGTCTAATATTTGAGCAATTTGTGTTGCAACCAGTCTATCAAAAGCCCATTGAATCTTCCCATAACCCAGTACCAAACTCAGAAAGTAAAATATCAAGTATATAATGAAAGAGCCATACCGGAAATTATTCTTCTTGCCTTGCTTAATCTTTCGGAGATTGGTCTCCAACTCCTTCAACATAATACTGCATAAATCATAATGCGCATCTTATTTCACCATCTGATATACAATGTGAATGACAGTTCTAGAAACTGAGTTCCACCAGTTTGACTGATAAACCTTATATCAAATCACCATTGCTGCAAATTTCACATCAATATCCCCAATATCATCAACTCTCATAGATCTATCATCATATGTGGCACTGGTGAGTTTGTCGAGATATGTGTTTGATATTGACTGAAGCCCTAACAAACCTCCGACCTTGTGTAGCCATGTAATATTCTTGATCACTTCCTCTATAATTTTGTACTGTTGGTCCAACCACAAGAATTCCCCATGAATATGGCTAAGAATGTACTGTACCCATTCATCTTCATCAAAAGTTGGAAAATCCATGAACTGGGTAAAACCCGTCCTCCTTAGATGTTCATATTCCGGTTTCAGTTGATTATTGGTGATTAGATGATCAGTGAACACGTAGGACATCTCATAATTCCCGATCTCCTTGATATCATAATGAATGTATGCCCTAATGTCTTCAGTATAAAGAACATCATGACAAAACACTCGAAAATGCTCCCAAAGGATCATCCAAAAGTGATTTGAAAGGATGTTTCTTAAATTCCGGACATGGGCGGTTCTTGATTTCCACTACCAGAGGAGTATCAAATGATGCCATGATAAATTTATAGGGTTTCAGCAAATGGTAAATACCTTGATAACTTGTCAGATGATGAAATGCTCTCCAGATGATCGCACAAATCACCTTTGGACTTTTGAATGCCTTTAGAACCGCTCTTCAGAATAATCGATTGCTGTGTGAAGAAATGATTTAACTTTTTCCTTTTTTATCATCATTAACCCTAATTATCCACTGTCATAAATGCTACTGGAGAATCTGACCGGATCACATAATTTACATATAGGTTCTAGTAAACACTTGAATTCTCTAGAGTATCCATCCGCAATCATAATTCCCTAACTACAGACCTAATTCATGGAATTTGCATGATCTTCAATGATTTGCCTACCCATAAGGCAAAGTGCCTTAGTTACCAGTTGAAGTTCTTGCTTCCAGTGCAGGACCTGTTGATTCTACCGGTTGATCTGTTGGTTGTGTATCTGATTTCTAGACCCATCTTCTTTCATGTTGTTTTCTGATATCTTCAACCTTTACCTTTCCTTTCTCATCTGAATTTCCATCAGCTACCGATGGATTCTTACTCCTGCAATACTTAGCAATATGTCCAATCTTGTTGCATGCATAACAGACAACATTGTTCTTTTGAATTGCTTTGTTGTACCCTTGGTTTCCTTGATTTCCTTTTGATCTGTGTTGGTTAGCCATATGTCCAAATCTACTACAGGCATGACATATGACATTTCCAAGAATGGTGAATGATGCATTGTTTTGATTATTCCTATTTCCGCACTGACTTGCTATATGACCATATTTATTACAAACAAAGCATGCACCATTAAGTTTGTGAGCATTAGGTTGTCTTACCAGTGATTTCTTGTTTTGGTTGTTATGATTCTGCTTCTGACCGGATGATTGATCTTGTTGGGCAATATTGGAGCTTTCTCCTACTTCATATCGAAGACCTTTCTTGTCATTAAAATCTCTTTGGCTTTTCTCTAATTCATCGAGTCTTGCAGAGATGGATTTGAACTTGTCTTTGTACTCATTTGCAATGGTCAAATCATCTCTCATGATTATGATCTGTCTTTCAAGTTCTCGTTCATTATTCTGGAACTGAATCAATTCAAGTCTCAGCATATTATTCTCATTTGTCAGTCTGTTACATTCATCTGATTTGTCCTTTAATGCTTGGGCTAGGTTTTCTTCAGTCTTCTTCCTCTCTTCAATCTCCTCGCACATTCTCATAGTTAGGGCTTGCATTTTAGTCTTCAAGGTAGTACTCTCCAGAGTTAGTTTCTGACATTGATCTTTCAAAGCATCTTCTTCATCACTACTCTAGTTTTGCAGTTGAACACAATGTTCTTTCCTCTTAGCTTGGGAAGCTGATAACTTGTAATGAAATGATGTATTCTCTGGCTTGCCTCAGTTCATTCTTTAGTTTGTTTCTTTTATCCTTCTCATCATCAAGATCCTCAAGAGCAAGTTGAAGTTATTTCTGCAAACTGGTTTCCATTGATTCCAAGTTCCAGATCTTCCTCAAGTTGTTAAAATTCTTCTGAGGAACTAGGCTCTGATAACAATTGTTGGAATCCAAGAATACTGAGGGGGGGGGGGGGTGGGAATCAGTGTTCTACTGGTAAAATAATTTTTGAACTTATTACTGATCAATCAGATGACATAATATTAAATTAAAGTGCATAAACAAATCAACAGACAAAGCAATACCATAACACCAACATTTTTACATGGAAAACCTTGTAAAGGGATAAACCGTGGTGGGGTTGTTACCCACAATATCTATATAGTTGATCAAGGTATACAAATATTACATAGAGGGGTATTCACATGCATATAGGCTCACCACCTAGAGCTCATTGCTCAAACATAAGTCTCACTGACTTACACAACATTACACAATGATTTCAAACAGTAAGGAACTTAAGAAGTGCATTTGACCATGCTGGATAAGTTCTGATTTAAGCTCTAACAACCTTCACTGAATCGGTGTTCTGATACTATGTTCTGCTATGTTCTACTACTGGTTAGGATTGCACACATGTAACTATGCACAAATGCTAACACTTGCACACCAATTCACACACTATCAATATATGAACTTTTCACATCTCAAATCACATCACCATTCTAATGAAATCCATCGCTAAGTGATCTCCCTTAAATACCCTTGTAGCTTGTTTATCATGTCATCCTCAAGATAAAAATAAACCTATCGGCTTCCTCCCGAATCATGAAGTATGTTATGTTGGAATCCAATAAAACTGAGAGGGGGGGGGGGGGGGGGGGGTGAATAAGTGTTATACTGGAACTATGAATTTTAGCCTTATTAAAACATGCATACACCAACCGGTATACAAGTACATATATAATTGAAAGAAGTAAAGCAACCAATAAGCCAATCATATAAATGAGAACCATAACACACAAAATTATACATGGAAAACCTCAAAGAGGAAAAACCACGGTGGGATTTGTGACCCACAATATCAATCCACTAGCCATATGAAGAGATATTACAAAATATAAGGGGTCTGCACTTGCAGGAAGGCTTACAGCCTAGAGCACACTGCTCAATCACAAAAGGAACCTCACTGACTACATATTGTTGGCAAATGCACACTCCAATGAGAAATTGTAGGTGATTGACAGTATTGTCATTGATGGAAACCTTACAATCCTATGGCACCGACAGACACCGATACAGGCACAGGCATAGACACCGATAGTGGCAGCAGCGAAGATGTTTACTGGCACCCTGGCTGACATGATTTTGTTTATTGTATTTTGTATTTAATTGTAAAATCTTTTGTAAGATGACAAGGAGAATTGTATTAGGACTCATATAAATATGATATTTTATAAATCATTTGTAAGAAGTGAAAAATGCATGGAAGGAATGTAATAGGCAGATGCGAATATTAAGGCAGATTTTGGAATAAGGTTTATGGAAGTTGTATGAACTTAAACCGGTACTGAACCTGGCATAGCAGATGTTGAACCGAAGAAGTACATAACATTGGATTTACATAATCCACTTTTGTAAGTCAGCGAGACTTCCCTTTTTGTATTTAAGCAGTGAGTTTTAGGCAGTTAGCCTTCCTACATGTGCAAGCCCCTATTGTATCAGTAATATTCACTTATTGGCCAGTAAGCAAATATTGTGGGTCACAAATCCCACTGAGGTTTTTCCCACACCAGGTTTCCTCGTTAAAATATTATGTTATGGTGTGCTTTCTATGTTGTGTTTACTGATTTCATTTACGACATTATTTCTGGTTTACCGGTACACTATTTTGGAATGCAATTCATTTAATAAGTTTAGAAAATCCATAAACTGGTTAGATACTGATTGACCCCCCCTCTCAGTATTTTTGGGAATCCTAATACATATAAATCCAGACTACAATCTAGAGAAGTGGTGAACTGCAAAAGATGGCATCTTCTATGCCAGAATATAATTCCGGTTAAGCTCTGTTTGTTCCAGTCTGAAACCCTAAACCCTTTACCGAAATAACCCTTACATAAATATCCTCACATACATGATCTCTCTGATATATTTCGCATCATATCACATCCACATATCCATAATCTCCTATCATTCATTCATCTTTATTTTCTATATCAAAATGATCTAATCCAACTGACCTATATACCCTATACAATTTATCATGCCTTATGTCGGCTTACAAAGATAATTACAAATACAATATACATATCCGCTAGATAACATAAATACATGAGTATAAAAAACAATTGCCGATGTTGGATCCAAGAGATGTCGTCCTCCAATACCGATAACCTTATTCTTAACCATGTCAGCCTGTATTGTCAGTTACCAAAGAAATCCTTCTATCCTGCCAATGTCGGTGCCGGTGTAGTGTCTGTGAAGTGCCTGTTAGTACACAACTAAACCAAAACATGAAGTCAGAACAAGATACCATGTTTCCATTGATGACAACATAGTGAAACCAACAAATTGAGTGTCAATTGTGAATAATATCCCCCTTTGGCATTGATGGCAACACTCATGTAAAAAATTGTCAAGGTTTCATCTGTCGGTTTCATCCTGCATGCTCTCCCTGAGTTGAATATTCATCAATGCAAAATAATCCATAATCCTCCTAATATATACAACTCCTTTTCCTTTTTCACATCTATATCATCCCCCTTTTGACGTCAATGCCATCAAAAATTTAAAAAAATGTCAAAGATCCAAAACTGTACAATGAGTATCCCAAAAATATCTTACTGGAGCTTAATAAATTTTAAAATTTCTGGATAATCCTTCTCCAATAGCTTAAGATAAGTATCCCAACCAGTTTTGAAAGTGTCATAAATAGATACAAGTCCATTTAATATATGTGCAAATGACTCTTTCTCACTTATCTTTGCCGGTGTGGGCTTCCCAACCATATCCATACATTCCTTCTTATGTGCACTAAGTGAATCCAATCGGGGACTCACCAAGCCTCTCAGACTTCTGGCTCTTCTTATGATTTTTTCTTTAACCTTCTCAAGAGAAGAAATTTGGGCTTCCAAAATCAAGATTTGACCATCAATGGATGTAGTCAATGAAGTCAATCCATCAAAAGAATTAGCTATATTTGCAATTTTCTCCTGAAATTCCTTTATCTTCTTATCCACATTAACTGTAAGTACATCTATGTTACAACATACCCTATAAATATTTGTACACTATTTCAAATATTTGTCTATCAATTTCAACTTTTCATCAATCTTCTTCTTCTTAGATTCAATCACCTGATCAAATGTAGCTCTTTTAGCTTGTGTGAACCTCTCCAATGCTTGTCAGTTTGAAATCTGCTGCAAGGATTGAAAATCCTTTGAAATGTGCTCAGTAATTGTCTTAAGCTTTCCGGATGGGATCGCTTCATTGTCAACCTTGCAATCCAAGACTAGTCTGTGTAAAACAGTGTTTGACTGATCAATATGTGTGTGTGAAAAGTGGACCTGTATCTGTATCTGGAATACACAACACTTCAATTAAGTCATTAGATGCATGGTTAGTAAATCAATAATCAATGAATAATAAACCATTACAAAGTGACCCATTGCCTTCCAGTAGATGCGAGTTTAGATTGCTCTCAGATTTCTAAGATATCTAGTGACTAGACAACACCTAAACAGAGGATTTGTAAATCTATATGAGCATGAATTCAAGCTAGATGGATGCAAGATTTAAGCTAGATGAATAAAAGTTATGCAAGATTAATCTATCATGATTTAAGCAATATTAAGCTAAATGATTTAAGCAATATGAAATAATTAATATGCAATATCTCAATGCAAATTCTCAATGAACCTAGAGCAAAAACAACATACTAACAATACATTCTCCAGGATTTTTTGAATGAGAGATGAGAGCCTGAATTTATAGAAAATTCAGAAAGAAACCAACGGCTGAGATCAAATGATGATGAGCGGTCAAGATTTTCCAAGAGGAAGCACAATCCAGGTGAATTGATGTGATTGGATGTTTTTCTCAGTTTTAAAGGAAATTGAACTAAAATCAGGAAAAAACTGATTTATTCTCTATTTCATTCAATTTTGAGATTTAGTTGTTTTAATTGCTTTTCTTTGAGATTATTTATCAATTTTTTAATTTGTTTTTTTCAAGATTATCTCCAATTGATTTCTTTTCTCAATTTTTAATTCTTATTTGGTCAATTAATTCCTTTTTTATTTGTTTCCTTTTTTGAAGATTTGTGCTCATAATTTCCAATTCCTCTTTCTTGATTTGTTTCCTTTTTTGAAGATTTATGGCAATTTTTATTTATTTTTCAAATTAATTCCTCTTTTTGATGATTTAATGGCAAATTGATTTATTTAATTAAATATTCAAAAGATATTTAATTAAAATAAACAAGATAATTGTTTAAAATGATTTACTTGGAATGATCAATTAATTAAATAAATATTTAATTAATATTGAGTGATTGATTTTGCCATGTGACTTTGATGATTTTAGAAATTAATTGTGTGCTCAAGATTGATTTAATTGCCTTTGGTTAGGACCTTGGCGATGTTGTCGAGATTAGGGGCTCATGGTTTAGATGACTATTTTTAGGGTATTACATTTGCCCCTCTTTGAATTAATGTGCGAGCAGTATGTTGGTTCAAAGAAAATTTGATGTCTAGGAGATACTAGTTCTGAACTTGATTGATCATGAACTAGATTAAAAGCAAGGTGTTTAGCTTGATTCGAAGCGACGAAGCTGAATAAAGTCTGATTAAAGTGATACCGATCTCAAACTTGATTGAACTTAGGAACGATAGAAAACAAAAGATACCGAACTTGAACTTGATTGATCAAGAAGCGGATCTTACTGATCTAGAACTTGATTGATCTAGACACAGTGAGTGATGATAAAAAAATCGATCTTGAACTTGATTGATCAAGACACGATGAGTGAAGATAAACTATCCAGCTTGATCCAAAGCAACAAATATTGAACACCTTCTTAGATTGAATGTGATCGAAGATACTCTTTAAACCCTTGATTGAGTTTGAACGAATAATCAGCTTGATGAAAAGCGATGAAACTGATTACCGTTAAGAGATTGATTCAGACGAAGACAAATATCAGCTTGATATGAAGCGATGAAATTGATATGCCCCTAGAGATTGATTTGATTTAGATGGTCGAGAAATCTCAACTTGATATAAAGCGATGAAATTGAGATGCCCCTAGCGATGAGGTCTTATTTGATTTTCTTTAGTTGAAAAGATTTTTGGCTTGACTTTTGATGAAGATTTTTGAAAGAAATTCTCGACTTTGAGGTCATGAGTATGCCCCCTCGAGAGAGAAATCGAAAGATAGAGAGGGTACATGATTATAGGCAATTGCTTTAGCGATGATGATGATTTGAGCACAAATTGAATCAAAGGAATTTTTGAAATTTTTGCGTTGATTGATAAGAAATTGATCGCAAAGTTGATCGTAAAGTTTATGTGTAGAATGAAATTGAATTAAGATTCAACGTTGAAATTGAGCGCAATTTGAAGAAAGAATAAGCTTTTGATGAAAAGAGTGTTAAGTGGTCCAAATTCTGAAATTGATGAGCAAAATGATCTTGAATTTCGATCTCGATCCCAAAAATGGATTTAGGGCAGCCGATTTATGAGCTCTTGATTTGATTTCATCGTACTTGTGTTGATTGATTATGAGATGATATTCTATATGTATGCATATCTTTTCAATATAGATGTATGTAATACAAATGATCATGGATGTCTATTTTTCTTCCTTTTTATATGCAAATAAATGAGTGAGTATGAGTAATATGAATAATGTAATGTTTTCATTTTTCTATGCAATAAGATGAATGTAGATGAGTAATAATGAATTATGAATCTATATAATATGTTTATGTATGCAGCTAAAACACAAGTACTCGATCAAAGAAATGATGAAAAGAGACCACTTAGCTTAGAAATGATGATGCTCCAACTCTCATTCAGAAAATAAAGAAAGCATTGTTACCATATCAAAATCACTCTAAATGTATGAGATGTAGAATGAAATACAAAATAAGATGCAAAATGAGATGCAACCTAAACCTAGTCACTAGATTTTGAAAAGCTTAATTTTCATCATTGAGCGCTTTACAACCACAACAGGTAGATTAGAGTTCCTTCATTTTCATGTGCAATATTAATTATCTTGTTCGCAATGACCCTTTTTTCTCATTCATATCATTGGATAGATTACACATGGACATGGATTGCACAATGAAGAAATTCCCTCAAAATAGACAAAGAAATGATATGGAATCTCCCTGTAGCATTCAAATAAGCGGAGTCGAGGTATGTGAGGCGATTTCACCTTGATGTGAAGGCTCTTATCACAGACACCCAGCTAATTTAGATGTTTCCAGATCATTGGAATCATTCCTACAAGCAGATAACAAAGAAAATATTATGCCCCCAATCCTTTCTCCTCTTAGTCAAGATAGACTTCCTCGAGTTACTCAGAGGGATAATAATCGAAAACCAATATAAAAGACAACACACAAAGAAAATTTTTATGCATAGCTCACACTGTTTAGTGATTGTTTTCTGCTTTGTTGTTTTGCTTGTTTACTCAGTGATAAAACTCTTTAGTAGTCAGGAGATAGGTGACTGACTCAGAGTGGACAACCAGGTTTCATTGACGTAAAGATGACTTGTTTGACACTACTTAGGATATGTAATGTGCTCTTGTCAATTACCTAAGACTAGGACATTGATCAGTTTCAAGCCATGAGGGTTCCAATGAACCAGGATGTCACAAAAGTGACTGAAATATGTACAAGTGAAAGCAAATATGCAGGAAAGCGGGAATGCCAATGGTGTGTTGATACATGGAGCGCTTGAGTACAAGAGGTGCCTATTTACCTAGTTTTCACCTGCTTGACAGAGATTCATTTTTATTTTTTTACCGAGGTGCCTGTTTACCAGGTTTTCACCAAGGCATTTTCTCTCTTTTTCCCTTTTTTTTTTTAAAAAAATTTCTTCAGGACATTTTATGATTTTTTATGGATTTCGATGTTTGCTCCTAGTGTCTAGCAAGGCAAAATAGATTTTGAGTACATGAATGGATAAGCGAATGATGGTGGACGCTTTCAAGGACTATCTCACAACATTAATCCAAGCATAGGGTCTAGATATAGCAATGTAAAGCAAGGATTTTAGCGATGTAAAGCAAGGATTTTAATGTAACGAAGCCATATGGTCCAAAGAAGTGGCCATGTCAAGAGGTTTGTGGAAAGCATGTTTTTGCATTTTGTCCATAGTGTTGATCAAGATTAAGGGATAGATTTGGATAGGAGGCAAATATGATAAGCAAGATCAAAAGGGAGTAATGAAGGATGTAAGTGAGCAATGGAGAGGAGCTAAAGGGTCTAGATCAAGTGTAATAGATAGGACACATGAAGCCCGCAAAGATCCTTAACCTTGTCAAGATCAAAGGTGAAAAAGGGATATGAATGTAGATAGAGAAAATGAGGGATAATGGGGGATGAAGGATAATAGATGGATGTACATGGATTAAACTTGCCCCCAGTGTAAAGTGCAGAAGGATAATGGATTATGCATGACGCCTGTTTACTAGGTTTTCATCATGGTACTTGCCCAAGGCACCACAAGAAGTGGTTTTCACTCGTGGATGAAATTATTTCTCTTTACTTTTTTTTCTGATTTTTTTTTTTACTTTTTCATCATTTTTTTTTCTTTTTTGGAGGATAATGGAGGCATTCTAGGGGATGGAAGAAGGACCCCAATGTATTGCTTCTTTGGATGGTACCCTTGGAATATGAGTTGCAATAGACCATGGCTATGAAGGTATGCTCAAAGATGTTGGCAGGATAATGAAATGAAACTAGGGAAAGGATTTATGCAAAGGATTGGATAAGAGGGATAGAAGGGTGAAAAAGAGGTGTTGGATAATGGATGGGATGTTGGAAGAATTGTGTATGGATATATGGAAATGCTGGAAAGATCGACATTGGCACATGCCTTGAGGAATGGTGGACATATGGAGGAGAAGTGAATCTTAGATTTTGAGATTTGGATGGAGGAAAGGTTACATATTTTGGGGCATAATAACCCAAAATGGATGAAGGAGGTAATGGAGGAATAGAATCAAAAGGTTTGGATGGAGGAACAACAATTTTGGATGCCAATTTTTATTTTTCTTGAGACTTTTGTGCTTCAAGTAGCCACTTAGGGATCCACATGGTTTTTGATTTTTCATGTTTTTGTAGTTCCTTAGAGCGCATTTCTTGTACAAGTGCCTTAGGAACCCATATAACTTTTGACTTTTCTTCTTTCTTTGTGGGCCTTTGTGGCGTTTTATATTTTTCTTTTTCTTTTTGGATCATATTTTTCTTTGTTTTGACATGTCGATTAGATGGGACATGTTGATCCTTGAATACATGTGGATTGCTTGACTTATGACTTTTATGCTTGGCATCCAAATTGCTTGGAGGGAGATGCATGGATAGATAGGAATGATATGAAGGTATTTTAGATGGATGGAAGGTACTCGAAGACATGTGCCTTTGTTGATCCCACATAAGGGATGGAGGGATATAGGGACCTAGAATGGATGGAAGCGATGATGGAGAAAACATATATTTGGATTTAACTGGAGAAATGTAGGATTTATGAGAGATACCAACATCTTGAGAAATGTCCCCAAGGTCATGACCTTTAACATTTTCTTTAATATGGAGGGGTTCTTGCTTGTGGAGTTCTACCCATTTGTCTTTATAAATATTTTGACTTGTAGGATACACTTTGCTTTGGAAAGAAGGTGCGAGTCCATTATGAGATGAAGGTGGAATGTAAGGAATGATAGGATCATGAGAGGGATTTGTAGGCATGATGGATCCTTGAGCTGAACATGGAGGATTATGACAAGGAGATGAAGGGATACTTTGATCTTGACATGGAAGAGGACCATTGGATAGAGTAGGAAGGGTATTTGACTCTTCATTTTGAATAGGATCGTTTGAAAAGGAGGAAGAGGTATCATGATCTTGCTTAGGAAGGATACTTTGCTCTTGAGATGGAAGGGGACCATATTGGAATAAATGGAAAGGTATAAGGGGGTCATAATGGGATTCTAGTGAAATAAGATCTTTTTCAATCATTCGATGGGATCGAGGAGTTTTGGTGTCTTGATCTTGATTTATGATAGGACTTGTTTCTTCATTCTTCAAATTATCCTCCTGGCATGGAACCACTTCTAAGGAAGGGATAGGATTTTGCATAGGCATAGGGGATTCTTGGAAGGTCTCCATATTTTGGCATGATGGGGAATCATTTTGAGTGGGAATCTCTAGAGTGGGTACATTTGGAATTAAAGTGTATGATGGCATAGGATCTAGGGTTTTTAAATCTTTAGAGGAACTTGTATTAGTATTGGGATTAACTTGGATTTCCATAGGAGATAGCACTTGAAGGTAAACATGAAAAGTTTCATCATTAGGATCATTATTTGAGGAATATTGTATGGATTGTTGCTGAGAAGTTTTAGGAGATGAAGGCATCATGGAAGGGATGGAGGCTACATATGGAGACTTGCTAGACATAGGTTCATGATTTTGATCATGCTTAGAAGTAATTCCTTCTTTTTCTTAAGGCGAGTCATTAGGATCTTCAATTTCAATGACACCATCATCAAGGAGATCTTGAATCTTATGTTTTAATTCCATACACATTTAAGTCTTATGTTTGTTATGCCTATGATATGCACAATAACTACTCAAAACTGCACATCCCCATGTGGTCTTTTTAGGCAATATGATAAGATTGTTCTTAAGAAGCTCTTCCAAAGCTGACTCAATAGATTGCCCCAAAGGTGTAAACTGTCTATCTAGGGAATAGATGTCTTTTTGTCTTGGTGAAGGTGTTTTGTGATCTTATTTGAGATTTGGCTTTTGATCGTCAATTATTTGTTGGTATCTAATTGTCAAATCATATAATTGTTTTAGCATTCCTTGAAGTTTCTCACTCTTGATATCATGCATTTGTTTTTCAAATGGAGTGATTGATTTATTTTGTTGGATTTCCATGTCATATATTTCTTTCTTGATATCTTGAAGTATTTGAGCAAAGGTAGCCATGGGAATTGGAGCTAAGGTATCCATGAGATTCTTACTTTTGTCAAAAATAAATAAATTTAGAAGAGCTTCTGGTTTGAACAGGCATTTACAACCGATGGGACCGAGAGCTAGATGTGTTGCAGAAGTCAAGATCAAATTGTAGCTAGTTGTTTGTTTAACATAGTGATTGAGTGAAGTAACTAAGATCTGGTCTGGTTTCAGGAATGATCTATCCTATGTAATACATCATCTAAGTTAACTTAGGTATGATAAGATGTTGTTTGAACTAGCTAAGAGATGATCGACAAAATCATGCAACGCAATGACAAGGGTACACTATCAAGGTTTTTTATGCTCAAGAGGATGATGACCAGTTTTATGCTCGTTGTAGATTGATCTCGAAAACTTTGACTATTTTGATTGACAAGATCAGGAATTCATATGACAGGGGATTGGATAGAGACGAGATTCTGGCAGATAGAGTTTCAATGACTAATGTTTCAATGACTGACGAGACCAGTTTGGACACGGATAGAGTTTATCACTGAATTGTTTGATATTGTTTCATTTGTTTTCTCCAGTTTTAGTATTTCATTTTCAGTTTCAGGGATGAAAACACATAAAACATGCAAGATATATAATAATTCAATCACAACACGCTAACCCTATGAAGTTGGCTTAGAGAAGAAAACCTTTGCTTGCTGACTTAGGTACACACCCAATAGCTAATCAGAATAGGACTGTTGAGTCTCATGCAATGGATTCTCAACACCGTATCAGCCGACTCCAAATGCTAATGGGGGTATGATATGGCAAGTGTCTTGGGAGAGTTACTATCTCTCTTGCACAAAGATTATCAACCTTTTGGAGGTGAATCGGGTAGCCTCTATCTTATAGTTCTTAGTCAGGAATTCTGTTTGAAATTACCCCTTGAAGTCACGCAAGCATGAATATAACATTTTCTTCCAAATAATTTGAAATATTTAAGAGTAGGAATATGACCGAATCATAGTTCATAAGGGGTCTTACTAGTTTCACCTTTGATGTGAACTTTGTTGAAAGAGTAAACTGTTGTATTTACTGCTTCTCTCCAGTACATATAAGGTAGATTTGCTTCCATCATCATGGTTCTTGTTGCATCCAATATAGTTCTATTCTTCCTTTCCACAACTCCATTCTGTTGGGGTGTCGGGGGCATTGATAGTTGTCTTTTGATTCTATTCTCTTCACAGTATGCATTGAATTCTCTAGATGTGAATTATCCTCCTTGATCAGATCTCAAACATTTGATTTTCTTGTCGGTTTCATTCTCTACCATTGCCTTGTATATCTTGAATCTCGCAAAAGCTTCTAATTTCTCCCTGAGAAAAGTAACCCAACACTTTCTAGAATAATCATCAATTATTAGCATAAAGTATCTATCACCCTGAGGACTTCTTGTTCTTGCTGGACCACATAAATCAATATGAATTAAATCAAGAATATTATTGGATTTCTCATAAATGGTCTTAAATGTTTTTCTAACTTGCTTTTCCATTTGACATTCCTTACATACCGGATTATGAGGTTTCACAATCTTAGGTAAATCCCTTACTGCCTTGGTTGAACTGATCTTTACAATGCAACCAAAATTCACATGACAGAGTCTTTTATGCCATAACCAACTTTCATCAATCTGAGCAATCAAACATGTCTTATCACTAGTATTCAAATGAAAGATATTACCTTTAGTCTGATTACCGGTTGCAATCTCCAATCCAGTTCGGTTTATGATTTTTCATTTTCCATTCTTGAATTGTAATTGAAATCCTTTTCCCACTAAATGACCAACACTCAAAATATTATGCTTTAAACCTTCAACATAATAAACATTGTCAGTATTGTTCTTATCATCCAAAGATATAGTGCCTCTTCCTTTGATTAAACAAGCTTTGTCATCTCCAAATCTTACTTGACCTCCATGATATTCCTATAATGATAAGAATTTGTTTTTATCACTAGTCATATGATGCGAGCATCCACTATCAATGATCCATTCATCCTTTTCTTCAATTTTTGTTGCTAATGCCCGCTCTACTGGTTTGACAATAGGTATCGGTTGATCTTCTTTTATTGCAACAAATTCCCATCCATTGTCTACTAGATCTTCATCAGAATCATTTGTAACACCTTCATCTGCATAGTAACATGACTTATCTCTGTTTTTATTAAATTTGTATCTTTAATATTCAGGGTTAGATTTATATGTTCTCTTTGCCTCATCTCTTAATTGTGAATGCCTATCAAGACACCTAGACGTCATATGACCAACTTTATTGCAATCAAAACATTTGAAAGGTGCTTTACCTTCATACTTACTTCATGCTGGACCTTTAGGAATCTTCCTTGCAAATAGTGCTTCAAGTTCTTCAAGTTGTTTTGCATAAAGTGCTTTCCAATCAAATTTGTCTGATGATGATGATGTTGATGCTAATGATGATGATGCTTTGAAGGCTACATCAGTCTTGACTGTAGCAACAAGACCAAATTCTTCAAGTGCAAAATACTAAAATTTTTCCAACCAAAGTATCTCTAGATAGCGATGTATTAGGTATTGTTCTCAACTCATTAATAGCTGTCACTTTAATTTTGTAAGCTAGTGGCAAAGCTCTTAAAACTTTAGAAACAATTTCATATTCACGTAAAGATCCTCCACAATATTGTATTCCAAAAACAATTTCATTAACTCTTTCCATAAATGCAGAAATTCTTTCATCCTCTTCCATTTTTAAATTTTCATACCTGACTCGGTAACATTCCAGTTTTGCAATTTTGACAGTGGAATCTCCTTCATTCAATGTTTCCAGTTTATCCTGGATATATTTTTCTATAGATCTGTCTGATAATCCCATGATTTGTTGATCTGATAATGCACTTAAAAGTGCTTCTCTTGCTTTGCAATCATTCTCCAAGTCTTTAGCCAAGGTCAGTGGATTAGGGTTATTCTGATTAGGAGCAACATAGCCATTCTTTGTAACATCCCATATATCTCTTCCAATGCAATTTAGATGTGTCTCCATTCTGATCTTCCATATACCATAGTTAGTTCCATCAAGTTTGGGACTGTACTTCCTAAAGATATTTGCTGCCATAGGATCTCCTCAAGTTGTTAGGCTTCCACAAAAAGAGGACTAGGCTCTGATACCAATTGTTAGGAACTAGGAAGGACAATAGAGAGGGGGGCGGTGAATCAGTTGTCAATAAATTATAACCCAAAACAATTATTCCAACTTAAAACTCAGTGCTGGTAAAACAGATTAACAATTATAGAAATACCGGTACAACTTAATGCATGAAATCAAAAGTAAAACAACATCCACAACACATGACACAAATATTTTGATGTGGAAACCCTATAAGGGGAAAAACCACGGTTGGAAACCTTACCCACAATCAAATGATACTACTGCAGATAGTAAGTGAATACAATAATGGGGTTTGCACATGCAGAAAGGCCAACCTCCTAGAGCTTACTGCCAAATCAAAAAATTAGGAGTCACACTGACTACACAATTGGATGGTTAAATCCAATAATCAATGTACTTCTTCAGTTTAGCATCTACAATGCCGGATCCAGTACCGGTTTAAGCTCTTTGCATGAGGACCAAACACCTTCATAACCTTTCCTTCAACCTCTAGATAATATCTAGGTGATTTGCACAAGGATTTTCTTATTTTCGCTCTTCACAATAATCTTCAATATATGCACACTTATTCCAAATAAGATCTTACAATTATGTATACGAAACCTAAGACCTAATCATTAGGTCAGCTCCTAAAAGATATTACATTTAAATCAATTACAAAATAAGTCCTGGTGCAATATAATATGTCGGCCTCAATACATTTACACATTATCCAATCAATAAACCATTTCCAAAACGTGTCATGCTGATATAGAACATGATTTCTTATGCCGGTTCATAACCTAGACCTATCTGTCAGTTAAGGAAAATATGTGAACCTGATTAGTCCAATATGCAAAATGCCAAATGCAAACATCCAATCCATGTCTTTGACATAACCAAATGATCACCAAATGATAACAAGTCATCATCAAATTCCTGAGCTGTCAGCGTAACATATACCAGTAACTCTACATAAGCCAATATCCATACCAGGACCACAATGTGTCGATGCATCAACAAACCAATATAACCAGAGTGCCAAATCAATAATGTAGACCTCCAAAAAGATAAGTGTTGACATTAATGACAAAACCAATGCAACACATGACAAAGTCATCCATAATACCAACACGAATTTGGAACAAAGATAGGAATAGATGATGATCCTGCTTCCATGTTTAAAGATAAATACTTGTTGATCGCTTCTGGTAAAAACCTTAATAAATTCTTCCTGTCGCTGGTGAAATCACTCAAGAAGATATTTGATCACACTGAATAGCCTTTAATCACTCTGAATTTCTCTTAATCACACTGAAATCTCTTTGAGTGCAAGGTGATAAAAAATAAAGTGAATTCGACCTTTTATCCTCCAAGAAAAACCCTAACCTTCCATTGACATCAAGAACTTTCAGTGAAAGATACCGGATTTTGAACATAACATCTCAATGCCGGATAAGAATTCCCAATGTCTAGAACATCTTCCAGAACCTCTTCCCGGGGCATATGCATCATCTTCATGAATTTTGCCTACCCCTAAGGCATTTTCCTTAGTTACCGGATGAGATACCTGTCAGTGCAGGAGCAACCTCCTCTATCGGATAAGTAATTGGTGAAACCCCATCTGCTGATTGTTCTTCAGTCATCTTGACCCATCTCTGAGTATGATCTTTTCAGATTTCACTAACCTTCTCTTTCCCTTTCTCATTTGATCCTCTAATATCAACCGGTGGATTTTTGTTTCTACATAATTTAGCAACATGTCCAACCTCATTACATGCATAACATGTAACATTATTCATTTGAATTGATCTACTAAAATCGGTATGATTGACCTGCACTGATTAGCCATATGTCCAAATTTTCCACATGCATAACATTTAACATTAATTCCACAATCTTCTGTATTATGACCATACTTATTACATTTAGAAAATTTACCGAGAGTAGAATCAGAGTTCTGATTTGCTCTGTTTCTACATTGCCTAGCCATGTGACCAAATTTATTGCAAACAAAACATCTACCATTAAATTTATAAGCATTAAATTGCCTTACCGGTGCCTTATGGTTTTGATCTTCATTAACAGTATTAGAACTCTATCCTTTCTCAAATCCAAGTCCACTAGAATCTCTAATCTTCCTTTGTCTCTTCAATAACTCATCTAGCTACGCTGAACTAATCTTGAATTTCTCCTTATACTTGTACTATTTATATCTTCTCTCAAAATTATCATTTGTCTCTCAAGCTCTTGTTCATTACTCTAGGATTGTACTAAATCAGTTCTCAACATATCATTCTCATGAACCAACCTACCACATTCTTCAAATTTGTTCTTCAAAGATACAACAAGATTTTCTTCCTTTTTCTTCCAGTCCTCAATCTCTTTAGACATTCTCATAGTTATAGCTTGCATTTCATTTCTCATAACCGTGTTCTCCTCACTCAATTTTTGACATTGTTCCTTGAGTGCATTTTTCTATTCATCATCTTGATTTTGCAAAAGTTCTTTCCACCTATCCTGAGCAGATGATAGCCTCTCTTGTAGGACAAGAATGAATTCCTTAGCAAAATTCAATTCATCTTGTAGCTTTAAGCTCTTCAACCTTTCAACATCATAATCTTCAAGTGCCATCTCAAGTTGCTTCTCCAAACCCATGTCCATGGATTCTGGATTCAAGATCTTCCTCAAGTTGTTAAACTTCCTTTGAGGCAAAAAAATCTGATACCAGTTGTTGGAATCCAATAACACTGAGAGGGGGGGTGAATCAGTGTTATACTGGAACTATGAATTTTAGCCTTATTAAAACATGCATACACCAACCAGTATACTGGTACATACAAAATTGAAAGAAGTAAAGCAACCAATAAGACAATCACATAAATGAGAACCATAACACACAAAATTATACGTGGAAAACCTCAAAGAGGAAAAACCATGGTGGGATTTGTGACCCACAATATCAATCCACTGGTCATATAAATAAATATTAAAAAATATAAGGGGCCTGCACATGTAGGAAGGCTTACAGCCTAGAGCACACTGCTCAATCACAAAACGAGCCTCACTGACTACATATAAATCTGGAGAAGTAGTGAACTGCAAAAGATAGCATCTTCTATGCCAGAATACAATTCCGGTTAACCTCTGTCTATTCCGATCTGAAACCCTAAACCCTTACATAAATATCCTCATATACATGATCTCTTTGATATATTTCGCATCATATCACATCCACATATCCATAATCTCCTATCATTCATTCATCATTATTTTTTATATCAAAATTATTTAATCCAACTGACCTATATACCCTATACAATTTATCATGCCTTATGTCGACTTATAAAGATAACTACAAATACAATATACATGTCGACTAGATAACATAAATACATGAATATCAAAAATAATTGCCGATGCCGGGTCCAAGAGATGTCGGCCTGGATTGCTAGTTACCAAAGAAATCCTTCTATCCTATCGGTGTCGGTTCCGGTGTAGTGTCTATGAAGTGCCTGCCGGTACACAACTGAACCAAAACATGATGTCGGAACAAGATACCATGTTGCCATCAATGACAACATAGTGAAACCAACCAATTGAGTGTCAATTGCCAACATGTTATGCATTATCCCAATGATCATAATTGATGTCAGTCCACACCCTACCTCCAATTCCACAAATTATTTTACTGGGTCCCATAATATCTTAAGTGGGTCCCAGATATGTTATTGATACCAAGACTAACCGGTTAACAAGAATAAATAATAGGGTGTATATTGGTTGGCCGAATCAAGAGAAAATGATAAAGCAATGATTCCGGATGAGAAATACTAACACCTAAGGATGAGTTGCCATCAATGACAACCCAAAATGCAATATACCTTAGAAGGTGACTATTAGATGAGTGTCAATTGCCAAAACTACACACATCTGATGACAACTCGTACACAAATGTGGCATCAGTCGTAGAGCATATGCCATTTGGGAGGATTTCTCACTAAGGTTAACTAAGAGGGCACTCAAAGCACCTAATATGAAAATCAATGATGTATGTTGCACATCTGTAGGAATAGATGGAGCAACAAGAGGAACCATGGGTGGATCTGGTAAGGGTGTAACAGTACTTTCCCCTAATCTATGGTGGCATGCCACCACCAACACCCTAGAATGACCTAATGTCAAAATAATGGGTTTTATACCCAATATAAACTCACAATATAATTTCTTCAAAAAATAGAAAGGGACCTCATAACCACAATGTGGTGGATGATCAAAAACCATCCACCACCTATCCTAGAATTGTGTACTCATCCGTGGATGTGCACACCACCTAATTGAAATTATTTTTTGGGTAGGAGGCATTTGTTCTCATGTTCTAAGGTTAATAAAATATGGGCATAAATGTACTTTGGTGATTTTGAGATCATTTATTTTCTTATAAGTGTGTCCATCAGCATAAAACTGGCACAACTTGTCTATTCATCTATGGAATTGATCTAACTATTTATCAAGAGATCAAACAGAGTCTACAATAGCTTGCATTGAAGTTGCAAACTGTAGAAGATGAGGGGGAGGGGGGTGACAGGATCATTTTAGATTGCATTAATATTTTGTTATATCATCTCAAGGTTTTCATTTATTCTTTCTCTAAATCGAGCCTCATCTGATCTAGGGGGTGGAGGTGGACGTGGACGTGGGGGAGATTTTCACCTAACAAATCATCTATGTCAAAGACATCCATGACAAAGATAGCACCTGCATATACATGAATTATATACAACTCTATGAACAAGAATCTATTTACATTAAAAAATATGCATTTATAAGTAAAAACATACATATACTTATTGAACTCAACATGAAATATAATATACTTATTCAGTTAAAACATACATGTACTTATTGAATCTTTAAATCTAAAATTTGAGCATGAAACTTAATCAAAAAATCAAAAAAATTCATTGAATCTTCATTTCTATTTTAAATTCAATAATAGATTCATTTCTTGTAAAATGCATCAACTAATTTTATCATTTATTTTGGTTTTTTATTTTTGTAAAAGTTTATAAATATCTTGTAGGAATTTATGAGAATGAGTCATCATCACCTTACATGAGATTCAAGCAAGAGTTTTATGTTGTTTTCTTCTTCAACTCTTGAAGGAGTGTGCAATTCTTATCACTCATAATTGATTTTGTATATGGTGAAAATGGATAGCAAAAATATTGAAAGAGTAAATGAATTCAACCACAAAACCCTAGCCTAACAATCAACAAAGATCCACCATAACATATGAAGATTACCTAAGACAATGCAAATCAAATGAAATCACAAAGATTATACCATCACATGTCCAATAGGGTTTGAATCTCCATTCTTCCTATCTCCATTGTTTTTGCTTGATATATTTGCTCTTAGATTTTATGTGTGCACAAGAGCTCAACAAAGAATGGAAATGTGGTTGCAAGTAGGCTTGATTGCATATGAATGTTCGAAAGCGTAGTTGGGGAGTCAACTGATTAGGGTTGATAATGAAAGAAGCATCTCCTTATATAGAAGACACTATAAGAAATGGAGGGATAAGATTAAGAGGTGTAAAAGATAAATGGTCGGCTATGATTAGAGGGTAGGTAGAAGAAATAATAAAATAATGATAGGGTAGGTAGTGTAGGAATTAAGAGATGAATGACATGTGTCATAGGTAGAAAAAGCTAATGAATTAATTAAATAAATAAAGATTTATTTAATTAATAGAGGAAGTGGGATCAATTAAATAAATAAGATATTTATTTAATTTAGGAAAGGATAATTTTAATAAATAAATGTATTTATTTAAATAAGAAATAAGGCTAGAAGAGGATAAATGAATTAATTAAATAAATAAAGATTTATTTAATTAATAGAAGAATTAGGCTAAATAATTAAATAAATAAAAATATTTATTTAATTAGACAGGACAATTTTAGGTGTCTACATTTTGCCCCTCTTTGAGACAATGCAACTTGTTGCGTTGTTTCAAAGAAGATAAGATGAACTGATACAAAGTTGCCCCAAGATGGGAATGATATGCCCCCTCGAGAGATTGGATGAAAATGTCTGAAAAGATTGCATACAATCTCTCCATAAGAAAGAAAGGCGAGAAAGGACTGACTGGATAGGATAGAGTGACAGAGTCACGGGATAAAGAAGACTGGCTCGGGAAATGAGGGCTAGGTTAGGGCTAGGCTAGTCTATAAGATAGACTACGAGGGAAAACATCCTCATTGTCATCCACACCTGCAAGAGATCAGAGTACAAAGAGAGAATAGAGTAGCAACAGTCAACAGCGATGGCAATGGTGCATAGATTCGATCGCGTTCGCCAATTTCAGAGGCCAGTAGATGCAGGAGAGCCGGTAAGTACCACAAAACCTCCTTGTACTTTGTCATAATAAATGTTGTCATTAATGCATGCTAGGTAGTGCAATAAATGCACATTTAGGAATGTCAAAATAGGTCAAAAAAATGTCGAGGCGTGTCTGTGCTATTGCCAGGCACATCTATGTTGGCCAAGTGCATCTGTGTTTGTGCCAGGCGCATTTGTGTAGGAAAAGGCGTCTATGTCAAGTGCGAGCGCGTTTGTGTTGTGCAGGCACGTTTGTGCTATGTGGACACGTCTGTGCGGTACAGAGGCACGTCTATGTATTTCAGGCGCGTCTGTGTAGAGTAGGCACATTTATGCAGTATGTAAGTGCGTTTATGTCATGAAAGTGCGTTATATGTCTTCTAGGCCAAATCAGCAGTTCTGTGATGAACATACGCTGTCGATTGGATAAGCTGCTGAGAGGATTCACTCAAGCAGGTCCTCTAGGGAAGACTAGAATAGATCAAGGCACTGTGTGATGAATAGGGAGTACCAAGACATAGTACTTTGTGATGAATAGGGAGTACTAAATATGAGCAACACTTTGTGATGAACAAGGAGTGAAAAATATGAGCAGCACTTTGTGATGAACAGGGAGTGCAAAAACATAGTACTTTGTGATGAACAATGAGTAACACTAGAATAGAAAGCAACACTTTGTGATGAACAGTGAGTGTCACTAGGATAGAAAGCAACACTTTGTGATGGACAGTGAGTGTCACTAAGAACACCATATGATAAATGTAAGCACTAGGATAAAAAGCAACATTTTGTGATGAACAGTGAATACCACTTTAACTGACACAGTTGATTTGTTTGACTACAAGAGTATCTACCTATGCTGGAGTCACGGGAGAGATTCCCATCGACTCAGAGTTTGCAAGCAGAGCTGACAGTTGATGAGAGAGCTTCTATTGATGTTATGGGCTTACGCCACATTTTGTATGTGCCTGAGTTTCGGGCGAACATGGGTTTGTTGACTGCACTTGTTGAGAGATGGCACTCGAAGACTTGCACATTTCATTTGCCGATGGGTGAGATGATAGTCACCTTGGAGGATGTGTATAGGATACTACAGATACCGATCGATGGGGAGTTAGTCCCTTGCGATTGAGACGGAGACAAGGATGCATTGAGACAAGTGTTTCAGGATCCAGGACTGGAGATGAGGGTTGGACACATGGCATGGGACATGATGACATGGACTAGATTAGAATTACCAGTAGTACTGGTAGGAGTGATCAGTGGGTTCCTCTGTCCGGATAGGGCGACACGAGGATTGGTAGTGGGATAGGGGAGGACTTTGGAGAGGGATACAGTTGAGGGATACTGAGCGCGACATGGATCGGGCTATTGAGTGCTATATAGAGGTTGAGACAACACTGAGGGCAGGGCGACAGGCAACAAAGGACACAGGGGTTGGATACACCTATGTTCTACGGGCAGGGGAGGAGATAGCCTACTGGAGAGACCTATACTTTGGAGTGGTGCCACAAGATCAGTGGGCGAGGAGCTTTCGGAAACCATCGCAGATTGCGATGACCACTGGAGGGAGAGACAGGAGACATGAATCTAGCAGTGGGGTCATGGGTCCTCCACCACCACCAGATAGAGGGGGCAAGAGAGATGATCCTACGGTGAGTCCTTCGACGGCTCAGACTCTGTTGAGGCTAGCCGACTTTGAGGGAGGGAGTTCATCATAGCCGTTGAGGGATCCCTATGTAGCAGTTTTTGTACCATTTTGTATGATGACACCTTCGAGTGATTGTAGCCATATGATTTTGACATCATTGTATCATGACACTTATGATTATATATATGAGATTTTCATCCTTGCGGTAGCTATGTACATGTGTACCTATGTGATGCTTCTATATGTTTTATGATGTATGTTTCCATGTAATGCTTATTATATGGATGCAAATATGTACATGATGAAATGCAATATTTTTGTTCTTTTATGTTTTAAATGTTATGCAAATGCAAATGTGAATTTATGAAATGCATATGAATATGATAATGCAAATAACTATTTACATGATGAAAATGTAAAATGTGCTAACAAGTGTTGTGTGTAGGATGTGATGTAAATGATACCTATATGTATGTATGAAATTATTATATGTGGTAATGCAGGTGCAAACTACATGAAATACAAATATTTTTGGCATGTCATTATACTCAGTCGTGTGATAGCAAGCTACATGGACTCGGGAAGGATGATGGAGGTTAGTCAAGAAAGGGGGATGACAGACAGAAGATATTAAAGTGAAAGAGCTTCTTGTGCGTTATCATCATTGAGCTTTATTATGGAAAAATAGGTTATGACAATCTAGGTATATGTTCGACCCAGAAAGTCATTGTACCTATTTGCATGGAGATAAGATAGTCACAAACAAGGAATGCCCCAGTTCACACTAGACTCACAGTGTCCTCATATCCTTGGACAAGTCATAGCATTACTAAGAGACAATCCACAGACAACAAAGAAAAATAGGTGACGATACCCCATCCTCACCTTTCTAGTCAAAGACATCCTGGAAATAAAATCTCTAGTTAGAGACATCCCGAAAAAGCTAAAAGACATGTCACCAAAAAGATAAAATCAAAAGAAAACCAAGACTCGACACCAACATTCACTATAGTCCTCAAGTTTAGTGTCTCTTGTCACTTGTATAAGTCTTATTTGATTGTGGTCACAATGTTTACTTTCACAAAAGGATAGATAGCAATGAACCATAATGTTGTATGTTTGTTGAAAGATTTGATTTGTTGAAGCCCATTGTTGTTGTTGTGTCTCATCTAAAATTGATTGAATCCATGAAACCGATACTTTATTGTGGAGAAGATGGAACTTTATTGCGGATTGGCGATGCAAATGTTGCTTTATTGCGGATTGTGCGCGGATAGACTGAAGAAAGCTGGAAGGAACTGTACTCCTCGAAACATGCGATGCTCTTAGTTCCACACCCATCACTAGACGTAGGATTTGCCTTAGCCAAAGATAGGAGCTGATTTATTATGGATGGAAAGAGGTGATTATAATGAATGGCTAACCAACCTTCAGTAGATCAATAACAAGCCATGATGGGAATAGGTAAGTTTATTATGAACAAACAGGTTGTGAGTGTGAGCAAAATTATGGATGAAGGTGAATCCTGAAGGAGGGAGGAGCAATGTCTCTACGCATGGCGCTGGTGACCCAGTTTTCACCATGGTACTTGCCCAGGGCGCCACCGAAGTGGTTCTCACCGTTGGATGAAATGTTTTTCTTTACTTTTTTTTTATTTTTCATTTTTTTTGTGTCACAAGGCACCTGTGTGCCAGGTTTTCAGCAAGTAACGATTTTTTATGTTTTATGATTTTTTTGTATTTTTGAATTGGGATACTCTAAAGAGCTATGTGTAAAACCTGCGAAGGTGCATACTGTTGATAGGATCCTCTAAAGGGTCACCCTTTGTGGTTGAGAGTTGATATGCACCAAATCCATATGTTGCTGTGATGATGTAAGGACCAAGCCAATTTGGTTCAAACTTGCCCTTCTTCTCTCTATCTTGCTAATTCTTAGGGTTTTCTTTGAGAACTAAGTCACCCATCTCAAATGTACAAGGCTTCACTTTATGATTGTAGTTGTGTTGTTCCTTGACTGAATGATGTGTAGCTTGAGTGACTCTCTTCCTTGATAAAGGAACTGCGATATAATTACTAATGTGTAGACTACACAGGCCCATATGTGTGTCACCTAAAGAAGTTTGGGCATCCCTGACAACAAAGTCCCTCAAGGAAGTTACATTAAAGGTCCATGATGTATCGCCAAAAGGGGATGGATGTGTAGAGCAAGTGGATGAGTGATAAAGGCTTATGATTGCGAAAATAAGTGAAAGTAGGATGGCATGATGGAGACTTAGGATCAACAAGTATTCTTTTTCACTTGAAATTTTAGAACTTTTGCCCCTAGTTATTTTGGTATTAGGGGAGATCATCTCTTGTTATTTTTCTTTCATAGGATTTTTATCCTTGACCTTGAATCTTTCAGAGTCCAATAGCTTTTGATTTTGATTTGGACTAAAGGACTTTTCTTTATTTTTTACTTTTAGATTTTTCTTTTCAAAGCTTGATTTTTTATCCCTAATGAGTAAGGGCTTTTGTAATTCTTGTTGATCCAAGTCTAGGAGCGGAGTGGAAATGGAATGAATGGATGAAATAGTAAGGCTATGTGAGTTCTCAAGAGGGCTAACGATACGCTCAATAGATTCTTCGCTGGAACCACTCTTAGGATTATTGATATCAAGAGATGCTTGCACCACTAGAGGAGATTTGCATTCAGACTTCATAGCCACAACACTAGGTAGTACACACCCAATTCCTTGGCATTGCAAATTGTTTGTAGATTGTTCCTGTCGACTGAATACCTTAGGAGATAGCGGGAGTTGATCAACATGAAAGATATACTCACCACTTCCCATGTCTTTAATCTTGAACTTTTCTTTTAGCTCTTCTTGTTTTGATGTAGAAGGCTTTAATGATTCAGGATTGACATATGCTGATGAAGGAACAGCTTCACAATTGGTTGGAATTGTTATTTCTGATCTAGATCGCAGATTGTTGCAATATATGAATGGATTTGGGTCAGCTTTGACAGTCACTTCAACTCCATTGTGTGGAAACTTGATACATCGATGATATGTAGAAGGGACTGCGCTCATCTCATGAATCCATGGACGTCCTAGCAATATGTTGTATGTGATGTCAAGGTCTAGGACTTGACAAATCACATCCTTTGTAACCAGTCCAACTCTGAGAGGCAAGGTGACTGTGCCTTTGGATGAACGTTCTTCATCATTATATGCCTTGATGGTAATTTTGTTTGTAGAATTCACAGCTTTATCAGAATATCCCAATTATTTAATAGTGTTCAATGTACAAATGTTTAGACCTGCTCCTCCATCTATCAGGACTCGTTTTATTCAATGTTTGTGTAGGAAGGCTTCAATGTGTAAAGGTGCATTATGTGGCTGGCTCACAGAAGCATCGTGAGCTTCTGTAAATGTAAGGGAGTGTGGAATGGAAAGGTATCCTACCATGGCTTGAAATTGGTCCACGTTCAGATCACTGGGGATGGAAGTGTCTCTCAAAGTTTTGTCAAGAATAGCTTTATGTGTAGGGGATATGCGTAAGAGCTCGAGGATGGAGATAAGCACGGGTGTCTTCCCCAACTGTTCTAAAAGGTTATATTCAGGCTTAGTTGATGAGGAAGTGGTGTTTTTAGCTGGAGTACCTTGCAAAGTGAATTTACCTCGACGATTTGTAACATTATATTCAGAGGTAGGTTCGGAAGATGATCCAATGCCTTTTAAGACAACCTTGGGTCTTTGGGTAGAATTATCAGGCGTTTTGTCCTTGATGATAATGGTAGAGACATAATTGTCCATTGAAAAGTGATTAACAGTTGAATAATAGTTATAGGATGCTCTGGTATAGTTGGTTTGCTCATTTGTGGCTTTAGCTTTTCCCTTGTCATGTTTTGGCAATGGTTCTTTAAATATTTCATGTTCTTGATTGGATGAGTGTCCTTCGATGTCAATGTCACCTCTATCAATAAGATCTTGTATGATGTTCTTCAGCAGATGACAATTTCTATTTTATGACCTTTGCTCTTATGAAATTCACAATACTCATCATCATTCCACCAATTTGGTTTAACATTTGGCTCATATGGAGGCAGATCTGGAATTGTTATTATTTTGTTTGCCACTAGCTTTTTGAAAACTGACTCTAGTGGTTCTCCCAATGGGGTGTACTTCCTTTGTGACTTTGAAGTTGTTTGAGTATTCACTTGATTGTTTGTAGAGCTTGATCCAGAAAAAATGATTTTGGGTCGTACTGTATTGGCATCCACAACACCATCATTGACTGTGTTCTTGTTTTTATTCCAAAATCTTGGCTTGTCTTTTCCTTTAAAGTCATCTTTGTTTTCCTTGAATATCTTAATGACTCCTTGTTCAATTAGGACCCTCTCTGTCGCTAAGCCTTTTTCAATGAAATCTTTGAAGGTGGACAAATAAGCTTTTCTTAGGTCATAACCAATGTCTTTGTTAACATTTTGGGTGAACATTTATACCATTTGTTTTTGTGGAATTTCACAAGAGCATCTGCTGGCTAAATTCCTCCATTTATGTAAAAATGATGAAAAAGACTCTCCATCCTTTTGCTTGGTGTTGCACAAAGTAGTGACTGATATGTCTATCTCTATGTTGTATGAGAAATGTTGGATAAATGCCTCTGCTAAATCACCCCATGACTTGATTCCAGGTGGGAGTTGGGAGAACCATTCCATAGCTTGATCACCTAAGCTTTGTGGGAATAATCTTATCAAATATGTCTCTTCTGCTGCTACCTCAATGCAAGCTGTGAAAAATTGTCTTATATGTGCCTTAGGATCTCCTTTGCCTTTGTACTTATCAAACTTAGGTGTCACAAAGTATGTAGGAAAGGGAGCCATTGGAATGCTTTTGTCAAATGGATAGGGACATATGTCTCTCATTGTGTAAGTTGGCTTCGATGTATTTATGTCCTCCATTTTCTTTTGTAAGTCCTTTATTTGTTGTTCCAAATTGTTCTTAGGTGGAGATCGACTTCTTCGACCATACCCCATGCCTGAACCACCAGGTGGAGGAGGAACATGTTGCATATATGGATGGTATTGATCATACACATGTTCATATGGAGGAGGTCTATAATGATGCTGCGTATAAGGACCACTTGGTATAGAGTCATGATGAGGAATGGAATATTTGTTTTGTCCATGTATACCATATTCTACAGGCATGTCATGAGTTTGTTCTAGTGTGTTGCCCCCAAATTTGACGCGGGATTTCCTTGTGTCCAAATTTTGATCATGCCTTTGGATATCCAATTGCTTTGGAGGTTGGTCCTTAGCATTGGTATGTGATTGAGTATATTTTTCTGCATAAGACTTCCATAATGGTCTGCGAAGGTGAGTATAATATGCTTGACCATGTGTATGTGGGACCTCAGGTTTTTGAAACAAAGATGATGGTGATTCAGGCACCATATGTGGTCCTCTATTGCCTCCACTATTAGGCCTCCTTTGATCCATGTTGAGGTGAGGTTGTTGCAAAGGTCGATTTTCCATTATTTGAGACATGTCAAAATCATGAGGAATCTTGGCTCCACTTTGTGCCATCACTTGTAAGAAGTATTGTCTATCTCTCCTCATTATTTCCTCAACCAATCGATTGAAACGGGGATCCATAATGGAGTCTTCCACTTCTGCTGAATGTACTGAAATGTTGTCCATATTGTCATTGTGTGTATCATTGTTGTTTGTAGTGTCCGTGTTCTCAACATTCAGAATGTTTCTATAGGCATCCATGTCAGGTAATGTTGTATGATCAGAATTGAAGAAGATATCATTGTCATACTCATAGGAACTCATGTTTACGGACTCTTGAGCCTCTTTAGCTTCTCTCCTAGATTTTTGGGAATGAGTTTCAACCATGAACTAGGTATTGATCAAGATTTGTGAAACTAGATGAAAATGGAAAGAGTATGGAAGACCAAGAGTTGGATGGAATGTAAATGAATTTGAAGTTTACTTGCAATGTCCAAAGTGTAAGACCAAGTATGTATGTAGTAGAGTAGGTGTGGCTTCCAAACAGATGATAGTTTCTCTTGATGAGGTAAGTTGACCTTGACTCTAAGTAAGACCAAATGAGACCCAAAGGTGATAGACCTTGATGAGGGACCACTTAGCAAAATGTTGTTGTATGTAGTGTGTTGACAAAGTAAGATGAGGACAAGCAAGTGACCTTTTGACTCAAGTTTAGACAAATGTGAATGTAATGCAAGGTGTAAAGAAATGATGAACTTTGTGAGACCCAAAGGTAGGTTGAATGCTAGATGAAAATCTGGAGAAATAACTTAGGAAGCTCAAGAATTCTAAAACTGATTGCTTTTGTTTGTTGGATTGTGTGTTTTTCCCAATACTGAACACATACATGTTTGTATACTTCACAGACACGATTCTAAAATCTGAGTGCAATTTTTCTAATTTGTGAAGTTTGTTGTGACCAAATTTGAATTTTTGACTATCTTTTGTGACAAGAGGACACAATGTTGATGAGGACTCAATGTTTGCAAGTGTTTAGACTCAAAATGACTCAAAGAAAAGTGTGTTGTTTGATGTAAAATTTGTTTTGCATACACTTGAAGACACAAAAGACACAATGTTTTGATGTTTGGTCTTGATTGTTTGATTGTTCAAAATAAGACAAGCACAATTCTTATGGTTGGCCAGGACAATAGTTGTTGATTCCGACATGAGGCTACGCTATTTAGAGCGGATACTTAGATGCTTGACCCCACTAGCTCCACCCTCAACACTCACTTCTCAGGGCAGCCAAGCATCAGTCCCCACGAAAACTCCCCGTGGCGAACTTTGTATCTCTACTAAGAACTGTATGTGTGTGGGCCGCTCCAGAGGTCCGACCTCCTGCCCCAACAACTAGAAGGATTTTGGCTTCTAAAACAAAAAGGTGCTAGTAAGGGCATCCGCTCATGTGGCCATACATGCAACACTTTCAGCTCTGTAAATACAGAAGGCTCCCAACCGGTAAGGGTTACACCCTACAAATGATCAAATAAATTTGATCAAACGGGTTTATGGGGAGACATAGTGTCGGTATGAACTAATCAGCACACGTTACCCATGGATTTCACCATGGATACAGTTGTTTATAGTGGTTCAAAAGAGCTGGGTTTTCCTCGCTACCACTTGGGTCGTTCTCTCCTCACTAGTAGTCCTAATGACCACACGAGGAGACAGGCCCTCTAGAGATTGAACAAAAAGAGCCTATTGCTCGAGACACAAAAGACACTGGCTCAATTTTAGTGCACCGATTGAAGTGTTTGATAATCTATGAAAACAAGGCACACAATAAAGATCAAAAACCCTTGCCAAAATTCTGCAACAAAGATTTGTTAGTAGTTTTTCAATAATACCCATCCTGCAAGCACACAAGTTAGGTAAATTTTAGATCCAAAAGACTTTGTGAAATAGGGGCCTTCAACAATGTGTTTTTTTGACCAATTCAAAGATCCGATTCATCATAAAAAAAGACCACCTGTAAAATTTCAAGAAATTTCCAAAAATGTAATAAAATCCAAAAATTATGCTAATTTGCTCTAGAAATTATTTTTTTATGAAAAATCATTAAAAATTCATATAAAATGCAAAACTGATCCAACAAATCAGAAATTTTTACTGGATAGTGCTGATGGTCTTCCAAATCTGCATAAAACAATTCTTGCAAAATTTCCAAGCAGTTTGTGAGATATGAGCAAAATAATGCAAAACCCTAATTTTAAAAGATCTAATTTTTTAGGAATGATTTTGCATAAAATGTAAAATCACAAATAACAGATCCTGTGTATAATTCTGAGAGATTTCCAAAAATGTAAGAAAATCCAAAAACTTCACTAATTTTCGCTCAAAATTAATTTTTTATGAAATACATAAAAAATTCATAGAAACTTCAAATATGCTCAAAAAACTCTGAAATTTTTACTAAGCACCTCTGATGATTTTCTCGACCTGCAAAAAAAAAATTTATGACACAATTCAAAGCCATTTGTGAGATCTGATCAAAATAATGAAAAACCCTAATTTTTAAAGATCTGATATTTTAGGAAATATTTTGCATCAAAATTAAAATCACAAAGAACAGATCCTGTGTATAATTATGAGAGATTTCCAAAAATGTAAGAAAATCTGAAAAATTCGCTCATTTAATCTCAAAATTAATTTTTTATGAAAAATCATAAAAAATTCATAGAAAATGAAAATATGCTCCAAAAAATCTGAATTTTGGATTGAGAGCTCCTGATACTGTCTTCAACCTACGAACAAAATTTTGTATATAAATTCCAAGCCGGATAATTTTGTGAGATCGGATAAAATCTCTCCAAGATCTTGATTTTGTGTCCAAAACCGTGGCTGCACAAGGTTATTCTCCAAATTGTTTTACAAAACAACAATATAGGGTTAGAAAAACCTGCAAAAAACACAGATCTAACAAAAATCCATGTCCCGCCAAGCGTGCCAAAATGTATATGGTAAAAATGGATAGCAACAATATTGAAAGACTAAATGAATTCAACCACAAAACGCTAGCCTAACAATCAACAAAGATCCACCATAACATATGAAGATTACCTAAGACAATAGAAATCAAATGAAATCACAAAGATTATACCATCACATGTCCAATAGGGTTTGAATCTCCATTCTTCCTATCTCCATTGATCTTGCTTGATATATTTGCTCTCAGATTTTATGTGTGCACAAGAGCTCAACAAAGAACGGAAATGTGGTTGCAAGTAGGCTTGATCACATATGAATGTTCGAAAGTGTAGTCGGGGAGTCAACTGATTAGGCTTGATAATGAAAGAAGCATCTCCTTATATAGAAGACACTATAAGAAATGGAGGGATAAGATTAAGAGGTGTAAAAGATAAATGGTCGGCTATGATTAGAGGGTAGGAAGAAGAAAATAATAAAATAATGATAGGGTAGGTAGTGTAGGAATTAAGAGATGAATGACATGTGTCATAGGTAGAAAAAGATAATGAATTAATTAAATAAATAAAGATTTGTTTAATTAATAGAGGAAGTGGGATCAATTAAATAAATAATATATTTATTTAATTTAGAAAAGGATAATTTAAATAAATAAATGTATTTATTTAAATGAGAAATAAGGCTAGAAGAGGATAAATGAATTAATTAAATAAATAAAGATTTATTTAATTAATAGAAGAATTAGGCTAAAATAATTAAATAAATAAAAATATTTATTTAATTAGATAGGACAATTTTAGGTGTCTACAGATTTTGTGGAGGAGGTAACACTAACAAGGGTATTGAGAAAGACAATGATAGTTTTGATACTTAATATAAGTACAGATCCAATACCCAACAAGATGAGAGGGGGGGGGGGGCGGGTGAATCATACAAACTTAATCATCCATAAAAGCATCAGATTCAACCTCGATAACATATATATCAGTAATATAACCAAAACTGTCAAACATGCAAACTTAAAAGCATAGAATCACCATAAACCTCATAACACCAGATTTAACGTGGAAACCCAAATAGGGGAAAACCACTGTGGGATTTCAGACCCACTAAGAAATATATTCTTCTAGAGTATGCTCGGTTAAAAGCAAATCCTGTTTAAAGATTACAAACACATTGCTAGATGTGACCTGGTTAAGGGATTTCCCTCATATCTGTTAGGATCTTCACTTTGTTAGAAGTGACCTTGTTAAAGGATTTCAAACACTCAATTTGAATGTCACCTTGCTAGAGCGTTTTACAAATAAGACTGTTAAGTCCACTCGGTTAAGAGATTTTCTGTCACTTTCACAAAATAACATTAATAAAAATCTATCTGCAACTTCACATCTAAAAATGTTAAAGCAGATTCCTATTTGTTCAATACAATCTAGACATAGAACTAATCTTGTCTATCTGCTAGGCTCTATACTCTGTTATTCAAAATAGGTCTTCAAGCTTCTATGCTCGGTAATCACTATGTAGCATCCCTGTGCATACACTTGCCCGCATACATTGTTTATCAATAGTTTCCTATTTATAAACAATCAGGTAACCGCTTAATCTCCTTGATCACATTTCCCATTATCAATCATAGCCATCAGATCTTCAATCTTGACTAGGTTCAATGTATCCTTCGATCTGAAAACATTTTACCCCGCCTTGGAACTTGTGCTAGGGTATTACGGTTCAATCTGAGCTGTAGACCTTCCTACCGATCTTTCTTTACCATAGATTCTGTAACAAACTTCATACACGGCTTACCAATCATTTAATCAACTCCAGCTCATCAGCTTCCTTCATTAAATAATGCTTTTATTCATTCAATGCATTCTGTTATTACTCGGTTGCAACTCGGTAGACATTCTGCCTTCATTAACCGATAGCGATAACCTTAGGGTTAACCGACTAGGTTCCTTAGGGTTTACCGACTAGGTTCTTTGCTCGATAACATAGTATAGTATTAACCTTGCAAATAATAGCATATGTAGGATATCAAAACAATCTAAACATCATGATCTCATTATTGTCTAACTCGGTAATAGTTGCCCATTGAATAACTGTATTTCTCCCCTTTTTCATCATATTCTTTCTATGTCTTTTACCGACATCTTTATACTCATCAAATCATACTGCTTAAGATATGGCAACATCATACTAAGTCAGAAAATCAATTTCTTGACATCAATGACAAAATAATAATATTAAGACAGTAAACATCCTTAATCAGTTATATCCATAGACATCAACAACCTTCTCAATATCCTTATTGAAATACCAACAATCTCTCACTGTAATTGGAATGCCAATGATCTCATTTGTCTGTTATAATGCCAATAGACAAATCCCTATTAAGCCCAATATTTCCACTCTTTGGTGTGTTCAAGTGCAAATCATAGGGTTTTAGAGTGTAGTAGTGGTGCAAATAGATAGAGGAGATAGTGAAAAGAGTTACAGTATTTCAAGAGCCTAAAACCATAGGCCTATATCACCCAGCACTAGTATTCCACTTAATTAGCCCTAGTGATTTTAGGATATATCCAAAATCACCTCTTTCTCTAGCCCATAATACTAGAATCTACAAAAAAATTCTTTTAGACTCTACACAATTCCCAACACCTCCATCTTGTGCATTTAGCTCCACATTTATGTCACAAAGTTTTTCTATACATTCTATTTGTGTATCTTCTACTCTTTTTTTGTACTTCTATTGCATGTTTTTTGCATTCAATTAAACTTGTTTAATTTAGTTTATTTCATTCCATGTATTCAATCAATCCCCAATCACACCTAACACAACACAAAATAGAAAAAAGATGTGGATCTAGGACAACATGTCTCTCTCTCTCTCTCTCTCTCTCTCTCTCTCTCTCTCTCTCTCTCTCTCTCTCTCTCTTGTGTACTAAATTCAAGCCCATTCACACCTTCTTGTAAATGATGTGTATGTGAAAAGGAGATTGATTTTAGGTTAATGTACATATTAGTTAGGATCACTTTTGTTGGACACCATTTTGGTGAACCGAACTAATTTTGCAATTGAAATCATTTTAATTTTTTCTTATAGGACAACATCTCTCTCTCTCTCTCTCTCTCTCTCTCTCTCTCTCTCTCTCTCTCTCTCTCTCTCTCTCTCTCTCTCTCTGTCTCTCTCTCTCTCTCTCTCTCTCTCTCTCTCTCTCTCTCTCTCTCTCTCGTGTACTAAATTCAAGCCCATTCACACCTTCTTGTAAATGATGTGTATGTGAAAAGGAGATTGATTTTAGGTTAATGTACATATTAGTTAGGATCACTTTTGTTGGACACCATTTTGGTGAACCGAACTAATTTTGCAATTGAATTCATTTTAATTTTTTCTTATATATATATATATATATAGTGGTGTTTTGTTAGATAGTTAAAAAAATGTGTGCTTTGGTTAAGTATCTTAATTTGTATTTGTAAAAGAATATGTTTAATTTAGATTAAAAAAAATTAAACTTAGTTGAAATTTCATTTGCATATTTGTCTTGTCATCACTTTCTTCCACTTGATTTCTTTTTAGGAGAACATGTGCATTCTAAAACTATCACTTTCTTATAAGTATCATGACCTAATTCTCATAATATAAAATTATTGCTAGAACAAGTTATCAACTAATGGCCTCCCATGCTCTAAGTAGCTCCAGTGTTTAGCCTAAATTTATTAATACCGAAATGGTTTAGGAATTTCAAGAATTCAAGCTTCCTTTTAAATTAATCCCACCTTTCTAACTTCATTGTTCCCTAGACATGGACCACTCTGTGCTAAATGATCTTGAAGCTTGAATTCAAAAGCTAGATAAGTACTTCACAAGATTCTATTTTTATTTTATTTTATCTTAGAACAATAGATTGAGGGCTCCTCTTATACAAAATCTAATGATATTTTTATCCAATGACTCACACAATGTAGAAACTACACCTAGCCTAGTTCATATAGTGGATACAATTGTTATGTCATCAACTAGTTCCACAACACTTGTCAACAATGTGTCTCTTCAAAACCAAACAAGGACATACATGTATTCTTCTACTAAAAATCACAGTAATAATTAAGCTTCATTCTACAATTACAATCTAATCTTTACATGTCTATGTTTTTCCTTTCTATCAAGAATATGTATAGAGACAATAAGGAACCATTATGATTATCCTCATAACTTTGTACTTCTTTAGGTTGTTGAGAAACAATGTTAGTAGGAGAAATGGCCAAGGTAATCCATGTGAATTTGTCACTATGTATCCAGCTTAGAACTATTTTAGAGTGATGTTGAGAAGAATGTGAATATTGGTAAGAGGACTGGGACCCACCATGAGCACTATGACCATTACCTTTTCCCTAACAATTGTGGGAATCATCACAATTATGGGTAATCTAACATCTATCATGTCAATTCCTTGAATTAGGTGATTAGACCTTATTTGAAGGAGAAGGGGAAGTCAAATGAATTTTAAGTATCATATAAGGGCTATTGATTCAATGGTCAATAAGAACTTGCAAGAGGGTCACCTTAAATGCAATTTTATTAGCTTTCAATTGTATCCACATCAACACATTAGAACATATCATATAACTAGCGCTTGCACCAAATGAAGGTGAAATGGTTTAGTCGATAGTAATATATATTGAATTTTTAAAATAATATAAGTATATTTGTAAAAGTTTAATAATATTTTTTTTTATCAAATCTATTTTTATTAAATAGTATATTTATATATGCATTATATTAAATTGATATAAATTATAATTTAATAAACAGATTTAATTTTTAATACATTATGAGTAAATCAGGTATAAATTATAATTTAGTAAACAGATTTATTTTTTAATACATCATGAATAAACCAGGTAGATGTTAAAATAAAATAAAAAATGATTTAAATTATAACAACAAAAGAATGACAACAATATCACAATTACCTTCACTATTAAAATCTTCCGAGTTTAAACTAAAATACCCTAGGTTCTATGAAAAAACACCCCATTTAAAAAAAATCAAAAAAATCTACACCTTTTATTGGAAAGCAACACAACTTATAGAGGTAAGGAGCTTAATGGCTAACTATTTTGTCGAAGGTGCATATGTATTTATTAGAGGAACAAATAGGTTTTTCCATGTGACATAGTAATAATGATAAATGATTTCGGTGCAAGGGGCAAAAATGTATTTAGCATTTTCTCCAAGAAAACAATCTTGGAGAACAATAGTACACAAAATACTATGTACATCCTTCTAAAAAACCAGTAAAACATTTTAGACTTTCGGTCAAATTATAAGTATAATGTAAATGTGCAATACCTTTTTCAAAAAGAGGCGGTTATTAGCTGCAAGTAGCTGGGAACATATCATCTTGAGGCGCCCAGATTGGCTTCATAGAGACACACAAGTAAGCAACATACGATAATAAATATTGCACATTAAAATAATATCATTTCAAAAATATCATAGATTAGAACAATATCATTTCATGGTATATCACTGGTTAAAAACATTAGAAAAGAGGGCACAAATGCTTTAAAATTCACACAAAGAAATAGTAGTTGAATTTAATCAAATAGTTAAATAAATTAATAGCAAAAGAATAATGAATGAACTCACAACAAAATTTGGGATGAAAGGAAATTTGTAGTATGAATTTAGATAAATCTGCCTCCTTTCCCTCCCTATACCTGTTAAATAGGCCTCGGGATTGGAAAGAAAGAATTTCTCCCAAAAGATCCACCCTCCAGGTGCACTTTCTCTCCTTTGTTTTATATCCCCAATTCTGTTCTCATGTCTGGTTTTGTATATTCTGTCACTGCTTCAATGGTGCTGATGAGATCAAAATAGGGGGGTTCCCATTCTTTTCTTCATATATCCCTTTGCCTATCACTTGGCTCTCTTCATTGTCATTTTTCATTCATGCTCCCACTGTTTTTAGTTCCCCAAAGCTAATGGCTACAGTGAGAAGTGGCGGTGAAGCAATGGGAGGTATGACAGTAGAGATCCTAGCAAAGACACATAAAATTCAAATCTGATATTCTTAACAATAATATATCATGAATCTAATATATCAGGTTGTTGAGTCATAGGGAAAGGCCTAAAAGGTTTCTTATGAGTTTCTGCATGCACTAGCTAATTAATTTTAACTTTTTTCACTATTTCCATCCTCTTATGTTATCATACAAGTTAAAAACTCCTAGGGTTACTCATACTGAACTCAAGGGTTTGTATCCCTCTTTTTCCCATGTCTTTTGGTATCAATAAAGTGAAGATGACTCCAATGGTGAGTGAAGAGTTTTAAGTAACACAAGGTTATTATCTAACATCAACATGAAGATCATTCGTGATGAGATAGTGTAGTTTAGAACAACAAAATTTGAATATATATTTTTCATAAGTTTTGTTATCTAAAAAGTTTTTATCATATTTTCACTTATACTATTATGACAATCGTTTCATAGTATAGTAATATTTCTCACACTGGTTTTATGGTTAAATGTGTGAATCCTATAAATCATTATAACAACTTTATCCCACCCTTGTCTAACCTTTTATATAGTTTTCAAAGTATCCATCCAAATTGAACCTATGATGAGTAAATACAAGAATGCATTCATTCTTTCTATGGTCAAATGGTGTTTAGTGCAAAAAAATTAGAGGTTATTTCAGAGGAACCTGGCATTTATTTGTAGGTTTACATGGGATATTTCTAGGCTTCACATTTCTAGGTTATTTCAGAGGTTATTTGTATGTTTACATGGATTGTGTTTGAGATATATGTTTATGAATCCCATTTTATTGTTTATTCAAATCCTTGAATGATCAAGTATCCTAGAATATGTAGCAGTCACAAATATTTATACAAAGTAAATTTTTAAAATGAAAGGATATCATGAAGGTTTATATGAATGTAAAATTATTATGTTATACATATGTGAATGTAAAATCTAATTTATAAACCCTAATTCATGTAAACCCTAATTGATAAAAAAATTAAATACAAAAACAAAATACAAAATACAAGAAAATGAAAAAAATGTCAAGCAAGTGATTAATTGCATACTTGGGATAGCGGTGGGAGGTCGAAAATCAGTGCAAAAAATGGGGCCCCATTCTGGTTCTTCCTTCTTCACTACAACTATGAAGGAGGAAAAAGAAAATGGGGAGAAATAAAATGGGGAAAATGCTTTTAAGAATCAGGCCCTCATTTTTAGAAACGGGGACCCATTAGTTTACATATCGAGGCCCCATTATGGAATGGGTCATGGTAATAACAGGGCCTCATTTTGTTTCACCTCAAGGACCTGTTTCTTTTTGCCTCTGGGCCCCGAAGTAAAATGGGAACCCGTTTTGAAAAAATGGGGTCCCGTTCCTGCCAGCACATTTCCCAATGCATGCACTTCCCCCTAAGTGGGACTCATCTTCTTGCACTTACCCACCCATTCCTCATAAACTTCCTATGTTTATTTCTTTCTACACTTAGACTCATTGGGGGAGTCACCATCCTCTTTGTCGGGTGTGTTCCTTATGCCTTGAACCTGATTGGATTATTTTTATCTCTACATTCCATTAGCTCACTTGCACTCTTAGCCATGTATGAGTTATCTACTTGTCCTTCTTCAATGTTCCTTTCACTTTGTCTATCTTTAAGATAATTTTCGTACTCCCTTCATTCAAGGGGTCTTTGACTCAATTCCTCCAATTCCTGGTTCTTCTAAAATGAATAGCTCTTTCATATGGCATATGTTATTTTCAAATTTTTCAAATAAATTTGTTTCTAAGATCTCCTTCTTCCTCCTATTTGTCTAAAATTGACTATACATATGCATTTCTTGGTTGGTTGATGAGTGGTAGGTGCTATCTCCTCATACTATCTCTTCATATGTTCTTTGGTCATGAATTTTTTACTCTTGTCTCAACTACAACTTTGATTGACGCTTCAACTTCTACTTCTTGGTGAGCTTGGATTTTATGTTAGAAATCCTCTAGTTTCTCAAGCAATTCTCTTCATTCTTCTTCATTGTTTTCCCTACTCTCTTATCCCTAGGGATCTTATAACCCTATCCTTTGTCAATTTGTGACTTCTTGAAATATGTTTCTTATCTTTATTAGGTTGTATGAGCATTACTTCTCGAGGGTAGATCTTTTTCTAGTGTCATGATCCTCTTCCTCCCTTCAATTTGTCTCTTCAAACTGCACTAGTATTTGTTTCCTATATTATTCATGGTCCCTCTCTACCCGAAGGTCTTACAAAATGATAAAATGTCATGCAATGAGCCTTGGAAATCTATGTATAAGATGATCAAAGTCCTTATTACTAGTTATGTTTTCCCAGATAGCTTCCAAAGGGACCTCTCTCCAAAGAGTTTCCCTTTGAATGTGCAAATATCCCACAACTACACTAGGTGTTGTGTAATCTAGTCATCACCATGATTCATGTTTGTACATTATATTTTTCTAGGATTTGGAGAAGCAACGATGCCAAATGTTTACTTCCTAACCCTCCTAGAATGAGTATCCGGAAATTAAATAGAACAATAGATACAAATGTTACTAATAATTCATAACAATGATTGCATAAGGATTATCATTTCACTCATTCATTCATTTATAATATTTGCAATAGATATAGGAATTCACACGTGTGGTCTTGACTATGTGTACAATGATAAATATATATAATAGATGATGGTTGTTGAGAACTCCAACTATCGGCAACTACCAACTATCAACAGTTGTCGGTAATTGACTTTCCAACTATAGTGCAACTAATATTATTCTATGTATTATAGTGACTTCATCATGCCTTATGCAAAATATCTTCTCTAGCTTGGCAAGTTACATAATCTAGACCTATCTATAATAAACTACCAAGTTTTCTCAAATTCTAGCAAATTCACTTGCTTCCTTTATAATGGGTTTGCATGTGTGGTAGATAATATTATAGACACATTTATATTTTCTTATCTCCAATGAAAGCTCAAGATGTTGGCATGAAATACAACACAATAATCCGGATTGTTGTCTGGATTTATATGTAGTCATTGAGGCTCCTTTTGTGATGAGCAGTGCACTCTAGGTTGTTGGCCATCCTGCAAGTGCAGGCCCCTTCATTGTAATTCACATAATTACTGCATAAGTATTATTTGACTGTGGGTAGGCTTCCCACCATGGTTTTTCCCTTTACCGGGTTTTCCACGTACAAATCTTGGTGTTATGTGGATGACTTTTTTTCTGTGATTATTAATTATGCCTGATTGGTTTAACTTATATTTTGGTATTATTGTTTTGGGTTTCAGTATTAAAGTTTAAATTGCTAATGTTCCTGTAATCTGTGACAACTAATTCACCCCCTCCCTCTTAGTTGTCTTCCGATTATCTGAATTGTCTAACACTATCTATAATAGACTACCAAGTTCTCAAATTCTAGAAAATTCACTTGCTTCCTTTATAGTGGGTTTGCATGTGTGGTAGATAATATTATAGACACATTTATATTTTCTTATCTCCAATGAAATCTAAAGATGTTGGCATGAAATACAACACAATAACCTAGCAAGGATGTCAATGTGTTAAAATAAGTGTGCAATAGAATACAATGTGTAAACCATGACATATTTATGAGGACAATGATATAGTAGAAAAATGCTTTCTAATTCAATATGTATAGGGATAATTCATATAGGTGCACCTGTGATTTAGAAGAGTAGAAATGGTAATTCATGTGAACATAAAGTTATGACAAAACACATCCTAGTTGAATGGTCTAACTAAAATGATGTGTGTGCAATGGTGCTAGTCTATGAGGCCAGTTACGTTGTGTGAGTATAGTCACATGAAAGGGCTCAATTTTTTATAGTTGTAGGGATTGTGATTTAAAGCATTTAGAGCAAGTCTAGAAATGATCCTATTATTAGGGCTTTGTTTAGGAGATATGAAGTTGATTGATGGAAAAACTAATTACATACAAAGATTATTGGTTGAAGGCTAAGCTTGTGAGGAAAATTCTAATTTATCAATTTGGGTATGGGTGGTATCATGATTTGGTTTCTTGAGTTTGATACCATTGGTCTATGCAATACAATATATATTAAATATTAAAAAATATAAAGATATCATGTTTTTGATTAAAGAAGTAGGAAAACAAGAGTGTTGACCATATACAAAGAAATACCAAAAGGCCACAAACAATTGGTCAAGAACATGTCATTGACAACAAAGGACCAAACAAACCACTTAGAACACACTAGCAAAGTAGCTAGTACCCACATCAAGAGTTGGGAGAAACATCCACAACTTAATGAAGAGTTGGGGAGGAGGTAGGATGATCTCTTCTTCGTCAACAAACCACCATCCAAGTATACTATCATTTGGAACTCCATCACAAGGGATATTAGGATGGGGAATGCCCATAGTGAGACTATCATCACAAGGAGCATAATTTTGACAAGGCAAAATGTTAGTCATCAAAGGCTATAGTAGAATAGGAGCAACAAGTAGAGAAGGGTCCATGAGGTTAGAGGGGGTTCACACTAGTGGCAAGAGGTAGAGATCGATCCACGAGGTCTGAGAAGGTCAAATTAGTAGGAGGCAAAACAATCTCCTAAGAGGAATCACCAATAGTTTGTGAAGAGTTGTCAAAGGAAGAATCGGAAGCCAAGACAACCAGGAGATCATCATGAGCATCCTTCCACAAAGTAGAAATTCCCTTATGACATGAGAGAGAACAATATGTGGCCAAGTGACCAGTAGAGAAGAAGTGATGACATCGAAAGGAGAGGTCCTCATAATCCAATGATTGATTCCATAACCTATCCCCAACCATGAGAACCAAATCTCCAAGAAGGGGTATATCAATATTGATTAGGATGCATGCAAAAGTAGATAGACCCATGGAGGAGGTCGTCCCTTCAAGAAGCAACCAATAGAGCTACCAATGGCCTCAAAACTAAAGCTCTCCTAAAAATGAAGGGGAATATTGGGGAGACAAACCCACATCAAATGCACATTGAGTGGTTCAGTAAGAGGGTTAAAGGAGGTTGTCTAAGTTTTAACTAAGAGGTAGTGAACACCCCAAACCTAGAGCTTTCTCAACACCAAATCCTGGTCATCAAAAGAAACAAAAGTAGCAACAACAAAAAAAACCATGACATAAGGAAACAACTCAATGTTACCTGCAACCAAGGGCTTCCAAGAATCCACCACCATTGATGAAGATTTGAGAGAGAAGGCCAAAGACCAGCAAATCTACACACCAATGCATAATGTTATCAAGACTACAAACAACATCTCTCTAATTTGACAGGAATTCAGAAAGAGAACATGTACGTTCAATAAATGACAGGATCTAAACAGAGCAACTAACTACCCACACATCATAATTTTCGAGACCAACAATGAAACAGGGAAACAAACAATAGAACAATCAATATATTATTGCAACATTTAAAAGAGTAATTACAATAGTCTTGATTCAAACAAGACAATCAAAACAAAACTAGTTCTCCTACATCAATGATTGTGTTATCAAGTATTGTTTTTGCCTGCATTGTATCTGAAGCTTTAGGTTCTAATGATATTGCCTTCTTCTAGGAATGAATATTGAAAAGGTTGTGCAACTAAATAAGGAGACTTATAATCATTTGGGGAGAAAGTTAATAGAATTGACACTTAAAGAACTCTTTGTTTTTTATTTCATGTAGGTTATCTCAGCCCCTTCTTTGTTCATGCAACTTACAAAGTACAATAATGTGACCATTGATTCTTGTAAAAAGAGGTTGTATTAGCATTTCACGCATTTTACCAATGACTACTTATTTTGAAAATGCAAGTTTTAGTATTTGATCACATACACTTTGTTGAAGGATTCTTAACAAGCCAGTCTTGGTTTACATATGTATGTGCTGAGATAGAATATGATATTGGAATACTTTGTCTAGAATTCATTTAGTTATCATTGTTTTCTTTATCATAGTTGCATCATCAATCAACAACATTGTCATAGTGGGGCGAGTAATGGCTAGCTGTTATCCGGAGTCGGTGATACGACAGAACGACCCGATCTTTCTTCTGCAGTCTTGGAAAGCCTTCAAACCTTGGAATAAACCGAAATGGCCTCAAAATGGAAACTAAGCACCGACTGTCTCTACCATTTCAATTCCTTTCTCTTCATCTTCCCTTTCCCGTGCCTCGTATATTCGGGACAGATCATCTTGCTCTTCCTAACAAGCCGCTTTCCCCAGTCGAACATTTCGGATCTTCCTATTCCCGATCAGTAATTGCTCCGATCGCAGCGCCACTGGTTCACAATTCAGACCTCGGCCTCAATAATATGAAAGAAGGGGCGCGTGACCCAAGGAGTAACAAGCTCCTTTTTAGAATTAGCTCAAGTTTTTCCGTAAATTGATTTAGGTGTAGTTCCCTAATTATAGCATATATCGGGGCGTAGCCAACTCTGAAATCCCTTTTTAGGAAATATCATAGTGTCATAGTGCCTTTGGAGAATGAATGCTTCGTCTCGTTATCCGCAACTCCTTCTTTATCAATCAAGTGGATTGGACTAGGGCTCTATTGTCTCGTTGTTGCGTCGTACTTATATCATCAATCAACAACATTTCATTCTTTTATATTATCTTGTGCTAGTTCTTATTGTTGAGAGCAAATACTATCATGCATAAGGTCTTAAAGGATTGGAGAACAATAAAGTCAAGCTTATCATATGTGTGAGGGTATATTTTGTTTGTTTTATTTGCATACATTTGATTTAGAGCTTTATTGGTGTTAATGATTTTCTTGTAGATTCTAGGTTTGTGGTTCAGTTGTTTATAGATTTACAATAGGGTTACATTTCAATATACACAAGAACAATTCAAACCAACACACACTGATAATATTAAGAGAGCTATTCAATATAGCTTGTCCATCTAGAACTGAAATGTTCGGATATGTCATTTTAGAAGCAATTACATTTAATTCTCACTAATTTTATTGATACATTTGACACATCTTTGAAATCAATGACAACCAAATGTTCAAAATGGTGTCCCATATAACTTCACTTTTTAGCATTTTATCAACAATTAAATTATGTGATCAATTCTATAAAAAAACGATATAAATTTTTTATTTTTTTAATAAATACAAAAATAAAATACACTGAAAAAATACTTATTTTATTTGTGTACATCATTTGTTCATTTCCTTTATAAAAGTGTGACAAAACTTTGTACTTTTACCCTACTGTTCATTGTTCATGTTGATTTCTATGAGATGAATCATTCATATCTCAATTGGGATTTTAGCTTGGAAGTGTTTAGGTGAATTTCTTAGTAGTTCATGATGGATTTGTAGCAGTTTTTTTAGATTTATAATTTTCTATTGATGTTGATGTTTTGATTGTTATAACAATCAATTTTTATTTTAAAATTATACTCATGTCAAATATTTACGGTGCAAGAGCTTCTTATTCTTTTGATGTATTTTTAGTGGTGATAGGCTTGACGATTTGTGTTGATTTTGTGTAGAATTTGTAGTTCAAGTTCCAAATATTATTTGGTTGTTGTTGGGGTTGGGGTTGGGTTTGAGTAGTTATATTAGACCCTTTTTGATACATAAATCTAATAATTACCAAAAAAAAAAATCAAATTTTGAAGGTTTATGGTGTACTTTGTTGTCACATTGAAGATTAGCTATCAATGTGTGTAGATTTGTTGAAAATTATGAAAAAGTTTCTTTCATTTTCATATATATTTTTAATACATGAATACTTTTTTATGAATTATATAGCATGAATACAATGAAGGTTGTGTGTGTATGAGACAACACCTAATATATTACACTTTGTAATAGCCATTCCTTTTTCCATATGAGTCATATTTCTGGTCACTGATTAATAAGTATGTTGCATAAAATAGTAAATTTGTGATTATGTTTGAATGTAATTTTGTTTCATTGATACTTTGTAGATTTTATTACCTTTATCTTTGTTTTTATGACTCTATTTCCTAATGAACCAAGAATTGATATTTGTTGGTTCAAAATCATTTTAATTGCAGTTCTATTCTAGTTAGTTCTAAGATTAGATTAGATTTAATTTAGGTTTATTGCATGTTGTTTATGATTTTAGAATACAAAATAGATAACTATATCAAGTAAGCATAATAATCATAAAATTAGAGAATTTGAGCATGCATGCATGAACCTTGTCACTATGTATGCAACATCAAAAAAATCATTGTAAGTGATATAAAATTATTGTTATGTATAGGTGTATGTGCAAGGTCTACTATCATCTATGTAGAGATTTTTTTCAAATATTTGATCTTGACCTAGTGATAGTTATATGAGGCTTACTTGTGTACATTTGGGTGTACATGTAGATTTATTACAATCATGTTACATTTTATTCAATGAATAAATAAAACTATTTAGGTTGCTTCAGGGAACACCTATTAGGTTTAACCCAAGTCCAAAGAGTAGGAGAGACTCTCCACTCTCGTTCAAGGTATTTAATCATCTACAATCTGTTGATAAACCACCTTCTTTGTCTTTTTGACATGTCTTTGACCTTGAAGACAAGAATAATTTCTCAAAATATGGACCTACTATTTTGGAACGTCAAATCACTATACCACAACAAGGGATGTTTGGGAGGATGAATTGCCAAAGGTGATTGAAGGTTGATCTAATTTTTTTGGGAAACTTGTACTAGGTGGTAAGAAAGAAAATATTTCTCTACATTGTGTTGTTTCACAAATATTAAATGATCCTAGCATATTTTCACAAGTCAAAGGGAAGTCTAAATGGGAAGGTGTCACAAATTTGGAATATAATGCCTTGATAAAGAAAATAAGACTTAGATGTCGTTAATATTGACCCTGGTAAATGCTACAGATTCTGTATTTATTGGCTCCTCCCATGAGAATGATGTCGTGCCCCCCACGACTCCTGTTTCCCCTACTGATGTTTTTGTGGCCTCGTCTTTGGAGGCCCCCACTTCTGCTTCTCCTGTCCTATAGACCTAATGCTGCTGGATCTACTTCTGCTACTGATGTTTTGTCACAACCTATTGATGTTGTTTTTCTGCACCCCCTTACGGCCCTCTTCCAGCGTTTTGTTGTCACAAGTGTTGTTGACCCTACGAGGGCCCTTTCGACGGATCTTAGCATTGTCTGGTCTGTGGTTGTTCGTAGGCGTAAGGGGAAATCTTCTCCCCTGCCCCATACCCCCCCTTGTGGGGGTTTGGATTGTCCGTCACCCCGTTGAGTGGGTTTTGTTCCTGGGTTGGTTAGGTTCCCATGTTTGTTCCTTCCCACCTTTGGGTTGTGGTTCTCTTCCAACATCATCTCTCTTGATGTTTCTTTTTGTTAAGATTCAATGCCCTAGTTAACGTTGCTTTTTAAATAAAAACATTGCCCCTAGAAAAGAATATTTTGGTTACAAATAGATTTATAAAGAAAAGTGCAAATCATATGGTTCTTTAGGCAAGCGCAATGTCCATCTTCTTACTAAAGGATATGCACAAGAAGGGGTGGACCATGAAGATCTATATTTTTTCCTACAATAAAAATGGTAACCTTGTGCTTGGTTATCTTTAGGGCTACTCAATTTGGATGGTAGGTATATTATATGGATGTCAAAAGTGCCTTTTAAATGGAGAATTGGTGAAAGCGTTCCACATGACTCAACCACAAGGGTTCTAGGTTCTGAGCAAATGAAACTTGGTTTGTAGGTTCATTACACCCTTGTAGGGCCTTAAGTAGGCTCCTTGAGATTGATATTTTAAAATTGATCAATATCTTAGATATTTTGGTTTCAAAAAATATATATTCTAAACCCATTCTTTATCTCAAAATAAATTGTGGTGACATGGTAATCTTAATTGTCTATGTTGATGATATTTCCAATCATTTGAAGCAATTCTATTTTAATTAAGTAAAAAGTGACACATGATTTATTTTTTGAATGACAAATTTAGGCACGTGTCAATATTATTAAGTTGTAGAATTTTGGTAAATTGGTCATAATTTTTTTGTATCACAAACTAAGTATGTCAAATGTCTTTTAGAAAAAACTTGAATGAGTGACTATAATTCTATGTCAACACATATGGGAGTTAGGATAAATCTCTCAATCAACATTTTCATCATTTATCTATGAAACAATGTATCAACAATTGATCAATAGTTTGATTTATCTTACTACTACTAAACTAGATCAATGTTATTGTACTAGTCTTTCTTGTTTAATGTCTAAACCTCAAGAGGAACACAAGAAAGCTATAAAATGAGTATTTTCATATGTCAAAGGGTCCATTCAATTTGGTATTCCATACATGCAACATGTTGACTTCATGCTAACCAATTGTATTGATTATGATAAGGCTAGATCGATTGAGACAATAATATCTACAACATGTCATATTTTCACTCTTGGGTCATGAGTTATTTATTGGTAAAGAAAGCCCCAAAACATTATCACCTTATTTTCCATTGAAGTAGAATAGAAGACAACAATCAATATATTTTTTGAGACAATGCGATTAAGGAGGATATTCATTGATATTCAATTAGATCAAACTACATTAACATCAATTTTTGTGACAACCAAAGTGTTCTCAAGATGGTGAAGAACACAATCTATCATGCTATAATTGAACATATTGAAGTTCATCATCGTTATATTTATCAATTGGTTGATAATGAAGACATTTATCTTTATTATTGTCCTCTAGAAGACTAGATTTTAGGCATAATGACTAAAACAACTAGTAAAGATAACTTTTTTAAGCTCATAGATAAATTTATAATTGTATCTAGTTTAGTCATTAAGGGAGGTATTAGAATAATTATAGGTTGTTGGGAGTTTATTCCTAAAATATAGGATTGGTCACATCATTCCTTGGATTACATAATAAGTCATTCTACAATGTAATATATCCATTGGCACAAGAAGATAATGATGCTAGTGTGGAAGCCCCTAGCCATAATCCACCTCCTAATAATATAGCTTTGACAACTCTCTTGATTTTCTTTTTGGCTCAAGCTTAGACTTTTTGAGTTGTGATTCCATTCTACCTACTTTTTATGTGAATTTATGTAGTATTTTATGATATATTAATATTGAAAACTACCATTATTCATCATAAAATTTTAATATTTAATACATTTTAATATAATAGAATTAAATATGATAATTTACCAAATTAATATTTTTATACATATGCATTTAAACATATAATAGATTTCTTACTAAATTTAACATATATTTATGATAAAAAAATAAAAAGATAGATCTTTTATTTTTAGATAATTATGATTGAAATAATATTGAAGCTAATTATAAATTATATAATATATTATAAGATTAAATTTTAATTTAGTGAATACAATATATATATTTTTAAATTAACAATAAGACATATAAACATGTCATTTTTATAATCTATGAAAATAAAACACATGACATGTTTATTATTTATATAAAATAAAATAAAATATTCCTAGTTAAATATTTTTATGATAGATCATTGATTGTGATCTAAAACATTAATACAAAAGCTCACAAATCAACATATGTTTTCAAGAAATATTGAATTAAACTAGCCACTATTTCATAAAAATAGTAATCCATCTTAAATTGTCAAAATTATTGCCATGTTACAATGACCATATGTGTAAAGATAACAATTTCAATAAACATAAATGATGCATAACTTACATTGATACAAAAATTATTATGAAATCATTCTCATATTTTAGTTTCTTTATTGTCTATTGATATTTTTAAAAGGATAATAAGCACACCCACATGGAGGAGTATGCGAACTCTAATAAAAGCAGGTAGATACTTCAACTCGACAATTTTCCACAAATAATGCCAACTAATTGCAAAGAGAGAACCTAAAATTCCACCCACCATAGCTTGAGCATATGTATGTACTCCTTCTAGTATTCGTGTCCATGCCTAAATTCACACCCACAAAATATATTAGTAAATCTTTTACGTTTAAAAATGATATAATATTTTAAAATCTATTTTATAGATATATTATGTAGTCTATTTGTAAATATTTTATAATATTTAAAATTATTTTATAAGATTAAATTAATTTTTTCAAATAATTAGGTCTACAATTTAGCTTGTATCAACAAGATATTTTTATAATTTGATTAATTAAAGTATTATCATTTGTTTTATTATAATATTATATCTAAATTTTATTTAGCTATTAGACTATTTTACAATTTATACTTATTAAATAATTTTAATACAATTTAAACATTAATAAATTTTTTTTGAATAAATATGTAGTATGATAATTAACTTGATGACCAATTTACATAAACAACACAATTATAAATTAAAAAAAGCTACTGAAAATTCCATGTAAAATATAATGCTAAAGACACAGTAAAAGCCAATAAATTATATTATCATTTTAAGGGAGATTCCTTAAAGACATGTTTTTTAAGTAGTTGGAGAGGAATGATTATTAGAAATTCCACATAGTTGTTAATAGATGCATATTATTTAGTGTCTAGTATGTAAAAAATTGTTCTCTATCAATGAGAACTATGTTTGACTATATCTATATCAATGTTCATGAGAAGAGTAACTTTTATGAGAGGGTGAAGTCATTAGAATATTAATAATCATGGATGGTGCATTATCTCAATGATCTAAAAGAATTAAAAAATGGGCAATTTTAAGTATAATTTTATTTGTTTACACTTAAATTTGCAAGAGAACATTTGAAGAAATCATAGCTAGAATAGAAAAAAATGTATATCATCAAAACAACTACAAAATAAAGTAAGCTTTTTTCTTTTCAAATACTAAAACAATTTTCCACCCTAAAGGTATGTCAAATCTAGGTGAACATAGTAGAAATTTCACTTCAATCTCCCAAAGGAATCATATGGCATGAAAAAGGTTCAACTTGAAAGTCCTAAAGAAGTCACGAGCCCATTTCCAGGCAGTCTAAGTTGTGGATAAAAAACTAGAAAAGGTACATGAGGTTCTCATGTTTTCCAATGAAATGAACAAAGAGGATTGAGAACACCCAACTAAATTAATCTAAGTATGAATAAGGATACCTTCAGTAAAAAAACACCAAATGAAGTGGGAAAGTTTTGACTCAAGGATAGCCAAACCAAAAAGTCTAAAATTTGTGTTGTTGAGTGCCTAAAGAAGACTAACAATATCATATGTGATTAAGCTTTAAAAACATGTATAGATATGGAGAAAGCATAACATACCACTTCATGGTTTGTAATTATGAAATGATGTGTCTAAATATGATTTCCAAATTTTCCACCAAGGCTTGAGTCATTCCACCACAATTTTATGAATCTTATTAGAAGTAATATTAATTTTATTTCAAAATCCATATTAGAAAGGTTGCACTTCAATTTGGCCTCTGAGTGTAAAATAAAACGCTTAGTAGTCCTAAAAAGAGTTTGGAAGATCTTGATACTTCTATTGTACAGTTTCAAGTCATGAACCCAAAGAGTATTAGCAAGGGTTCAATCTTAGCAAGGGTTCAATCTTGGTAAGAAATAATAGGATATGATCAAATAGAGTGTTGATTAATAGATGCACCTTCACAAAAATCATTGACATCCCACAAAAGCCTTGGCTTGGTCTCTTCTCAAATATATGCTTTGATAATAAAATTGTTCTATATCTAAATAGGTTCTTTCATAATAATAAGATTATAAAAAGAAGGCCATTTCAAAAATCAATCTACTCAATGTTGGTCAACCTTCTCAATTGTCTTTATCCTCTTCTAAGCCTCATGATCAAATTGCCTTTGAATAGTCAATTAGTGAAAAAATTCTTGCCCTTTTTTAACCATTTCTCATGCTCATGACACTCAATGTCATACTAAAGAAAATAATGAAGGGGGTGTGATTATTGGGCATCCTTTTCGAAAATATGGCCATTGCTAGGTCAACCAAACACATTATCCTTTTTCCATATTAAAGAAAATCAACCGATCAAGGATCGGGAGTTGCAGACACTTCATGCCAAAAAGCAAGACAAACCTTCAATCATTGATTGTTGAACATGAGAATCTTTAAACACTTAGACAAATTTTCATGTGGGCCCATCGGGGGTTGGAGTTCGACCTTACCACCTTTCAAATGATGATGAAAAATGCAAGATATAAGATTGATTACTAATAACTAATAGCCTTAGCAAAAAAATAGAGGGAATAAACTGCATCTAGGGTTAAGAGTCGGCAATTCATCATATCAATTACCAAAAAAAGAATACTTCACAAACATTAACCTCAAATTTTGATTAGCGATGATGACCATTTCGAGTTGAGGATCAAATCTTCACCCTACCATATTTCAATAATGAAATTTGCAAGTGTTAAACAAGTAGTCTAAATGCCTAATAGGAGTAGATACATTTCAAAGGTCAAAGGTTGGCCCTACCTTATACCTTCTACCAACAAAACACTAAATACTAAACTCTTGAGCATCAAATCCCGATTCATTTTTTCAATGTGACATTATTACTATAATTTCAACAATCTCATTCTTTCTTAATCAAGAAAACCTTTGACATCAACTTATCAATACATCAACGAAATGGGTTCAAAATGTGAATGCAGAAGATTTCGAAATGGGTTCTCCGACTCCCTCTCACAAAATGACCGTTACTCCTGCCTATAATTTGTCTGCTGCCACTGCTCACACCTGCAATTCTACGAGTTGTGGGGTTGTTTCTGGGGTGGTCGTGAAGGCTTTTGGCGCTGGTGGTGAGTCCTTTCCATTTGGCGCGTCTTTCGCTGACTTCCCCCATTCCTCCTCCTGTGGGGCCCACGTTCGCTACTACCTTCTTTGGGTGTGGCACCTCTGCTTCTCGTGCCTAACCTTGTGTGCCCATCGGCGATACCATCTCTTGCAATGGTGTTCGCCCGCTCCCTGCTACTATTGGCGTTGGGGTTTTTGCTCTGTCTAGGGCCGTTCTGGTTGGGGCTTCTGTCATGCCCTCTTCTCCTGCTGTCGTGAATGTTGATTTGGGGGGTCTTTCCACTGTCGAGGATGTGGTTCCTACAAAACCTTCTTCTTTTACTGCTACGCGGCGCTTTGCTCGTGTGGTCCAACTTGCTGTTGTTCCTCAGGGTATTCGTTCTCTTCCTTGTGCCAAGACCTCTCCCATTGTAGTATGTGGCCAAGATGTTGTGGAGAATGCTGATTTTTAACAACAAAATACTCTGGTCTACAGATTTGTTAGGTTTCAGCCTTCTCTTTCAGACCTTCATCGTTGGGTGAGTGTTTCTTGGAAGCCTTTGGTTTCTCATGGCATTAAGATTTTTCCTCGTGCTATTACTTCCTTTACCTCTACTCATGATTGGGATTTGGTTTTGGGTGAGTTGTGGGCTTGGGGAGATCACTCTCTCTCTATGAAGCCTTGGACGACTTCCTTCAACCCCCTCACCAAATCCCTAATTGTTCATTCGGTTTGGGTTCGCTTCCCCAATCTACCCCTCCATTTATGGGAGCCTTCTTGTTTCAAGGCCATCGATAACTCTATTGGTAGCTTCTTGAAGGTTGATTACACCATGTTTTCCATGGGCCATACTACCTTTTCCCACCTTTTATTTGATGTCGACATATCTCTTCCCCTCCTCAGGGATGTGGTTCTCATGGTTGGGGATAGGCCATGGACTCGATCGTTAGATTATGAGGACCTCCCCTTTTGCTGCTTAAGGTGCTTCTCAATGGGTCATTTAGCTTCGGACGCCTCTCTCTCTTGCCACAGAGGTGATGCTGCTTGGTGAAAGGATGCTACTAAAGATCACTTGACAATCAATGCTTCTGACTCTGTTTCAAATGGCTCATCTTAGGAGGATGATGTTGTTGTTGTTTGTGAGGTTTCAACTCCTATTGCTCCTGATTTGGATTCAACTCCTATTGCCTCTGACCTTCAGCTCCACTCTACACATACTGCTCCTACTCTTGAAGCCACTCCTTTGTAGCGTGTCATTGTACTACAACCACCCCCTGCTATTCTACAACAGTTGGTTGCTGCCTTGCAACTGCACTCCCTTAAATCTACTAATGGTTCCCAAGTGGAGACCTCACCACTTGATCACTCTCTTGACGGACCCAGTAATAGTATCATCTAGACTATTTTTTGTTGCAGGCAAAAGGGAAAGTTTTTCCCACCCCCCCGAAACCCGTCCTTGTCAAGGCTCAAGTGTCCCTACCCCTCCTTGAGTTGGGTTTGGGTTGTTGTTTTATATGGTTTTTGTTTTTGTATTTGTGTTATCAATAGTCTCTAACTATGTAAAAGGTCAATGCCCTAGTTAACGTTTCTTTTTAATCAAAAACATATTAATACATCAACAACCTCTGACATCAATAAAACAAAGAAAACATCGAGCTTTGACATCAATAACAATATTTTCAACAATTACATTGTGTTTTTCATACCATTAATAAACATAAGCAATAGTGTATATATATACACACACACAGACACAAACTAAATAGACGTTTCATGGCCATTAGCTCATTGTAAAAATACAAGGGCAAATTTCTTTACTCTCTTGGCTACAATTCTCTCTTTGGTTTACAACAAGTGTTTAAAAAGATTGTGCAAGAAGGATATTTAAAATATTCATCTTTCCTAAGGCAACATTTATAGAAATAATAATGCAAGAAAATGAATAATTTCCTACTAAGGTGGTATGACAAGATTAGAAAAATGACCTAAAAACCTTTAATCATTGAAATTTCACACCATCAAAGTTCATACAAGGAAAATCAATGCTATTGTATTACAATAACTGTTAGCAACAATCAAGAAGGAAGACTGAAAGGGGGGATGAATCAGTCTTCATCAGAAACTTCCAAAACATAAACTGATAAACCACAACAATAACAGATAAGAAAATTAACAACACAACACACAACACCAAGATTTTGACGTGGAAAACCCGGTTAAGGGAAAAACCACGGTGGAAACCTACCCATAATAAGATGATATTCTGCAATAGTATGTGAAAATATTACAATGGGGAATGCACATGCATTCAGGCACATTGCCTAGACCTCATTGCTCAAAAGATATATGTCCGGAAGGCTACAACCTTGAGGGAAGTGTCACTGAATTACAATATGATTCAGACTACAATGCGGAAGGAATGAAGTACAATATAGCATCTACAAAAGTCTAATGACAGTTCCGATTAAGCACATATGTCTGCTCTGCAACACCAAACTCACCACAACAATTCACTGAATGATATATCCTTGTTCGCACATTTTCCTCTCTTTGATAATCCAGACACAATATCGACACCAAAATTACATTTAAGTATATCACCTATATATACAATTCATCAACCTTAATAACAAGGTCGGCTAAACCCTCAACCCTCAACCCTCAACTCATATTTCCAAAAATTACATTACACGATACAAATATTGACCACCGGACCAATATTATGATTTAGTTTACATAGAATGGACCTAATTCAAATTCCCAAACGATTACATCCACTGGAAATCCCACAACACGCTACACCACTAAAAATACTACATAAAAACAAATTATCACCGGTTCAAAGAAATCACCAAAAAATCGCACAACAATCAATGCGGATCACCAAAACAAATAGAACACGACTAGGAAACACCATCAAGCATGTTAGAATCATCTAGAACAGTTGCACTAACACGTCTTTTCAAATCTTCATCGGTCAACGTCTCAAGGCTCAAGAACACAACCAATCAGCAACTATCACGAGGAAAGATAACTTGCGGAGCAACAAATCATGAACCATCTGAAGTGAGGATACACAAGTTCATCCCAAACAATAATCCAAAGTCTCAACACAAGATCTGATCACACCAGAATATACTGGAGGGAATACCAGATTCTAGAAAATAGTGATCAGCAAAACCAAACTACAAAACCGGACCAAATTTTTTTTTCCAAACACACTAGAATAACTCACAGGAATATGTTGACATCAATGACAACAACATATCCTAGTAGCAGCAATGAACAACCAAATCCAACAATCTCCCCCTTTCGCATTGATGACAACATATGAATGTGAAAAACAATCAATGCAAAGAAACAAGATATCACCAACAAACTCACCCTAAGATCAAGGTAGATAAAGCAATTTTCCACATGATCTCTCTCCCCCTTTGACAACAGTGCCAAAGATCACCAAAATAGAAAAATCAAACTCACACCCAAAACAGAATCATAAATCCCTCCAACCTAGGGATACACAACCAAAACAATGGACTACTCCAGCAGAGGAGCAACACCAATTCATCAATTCGGATAAAAGAATAAAGCTCTGAATTCCACAGGATCGATGCAACTCAATGTATCTAGTTCTCATCGGGAGGGGTGGAGACCCCTAGCTTGTCTCTCAGATAGACAAATGTATTTGCAGGCAAGGGCTTAGTAAAAATATCAACAATTTGTTCCTTTGTAGATACATATTCTAGCTTCACCTTTTGTTCACCGACTTGCTCTCTCAAGTAATTATATTTGATTGATATATGCTTAGTCTTTTGAATGTTTTGCCAGATTCTTAGACATGTTTATAGCATTGCAATTATCACAGTATATAATAGTAGGCTCATCATAAATAACTCTGATATATTTCAACATTTGATTCATCCAAACTATCTGAGTGCAATTACTAGCAGCATCAATGTACTCAGCTTCAGCAGTGGATAAAGATACTGAATCATGTTTCTTGCTAGCCCATGAAACCAACTTCTTACCTAAAAAGAATGCTCCACGGGTAGTACTCTTCCTATCATCAACATCACCTGCCCAATCTGCATCAGTGTAAGCGCACAACATAAAATTATCATTCTTTAGATACCATAAACCATAATCTTCAGTTCCTTTTAGATATCTAAATATTCTTTTAACAGTAGTGAAATGACTCTCCTTCAGATCATCTTGATATCTAGCTACCATACACACAACATGCATAATGTCAGGCCTAGTTTGAGTGAGATATAATAGTCCACCAACAATAGATTTGTACAAACTCTGATTAGCTTTAGGAGATTCATCATTTTTAGACAGTTTACAACCAGTCACCATAGGAGTTCCAACAGGTTTGGAATCATCTAATCCAAACTTCTTCATCAATTCCTTCACATACTTAGTTTGAGATATAAAAATACCTTTTCTTGTCTGTGCAATCTGCAAACCTAAGAAATATTTCATTCCACCAATCATAGACATCTCAAATTCTTTTTGCATATCAATGGCAAATTTCATGCTCATATCATCATCACCACCAAAAATAATGTCATCAACAAAGACATCAACAATTAAAATATTGTTATTTTCAATCTTAAAGTACATATTACTATCAACAACACCTTTGACAAATCCCAATTTTAGCAAGTATTTGTCTAATCTAGCATACCAGGCTCTAGGAGCTTGTTTCAAACCATAAAGTTTTTTTTTTAATTTGCATACCATGTCTCCATCATTTGATAGTGAAAATCCATCAGGTTGTTCAATATAAACTTCTTCATCTAGATCACCATTCAGAAATGCAGATTTGACATCCATTTGATATACCTTGAAATCCTTATAAGCAACATAAGCTAGCCACAATCTAACAACTTCAATTCTGGAAATGAGAGCAAACATTTCTTCATAATCAATCCCTTCTTGTTATGAATATCCTTTGCAGACCAGTCTAGCTTTATTTTTGACTACTTCACCGACTTCATTCAATTTGTTCCTAAAAACCCATTTAGTACAAATAACATTTTTATCCTTAGGTCTAGGCAACAATTCCCAAGTGTTGTTCTTTTCAATATGATCTAACTCTTCTTCCATGGCTCTAATCCAATTGTCATCTTTATAGGCTTCAACAACATCTTTAGGTTCAACTTTAGAAATCAAAAATATTTCTTTTGCAGCTAACCTTCTTCTAGTCATCACGCCTTTATTCTTATCACCAATAATCTGATTCTCAAAATGATTCAATCTTACATACCTCATAGTCTTTTGATTGTTCTGATTCTCACACTCAAGATCCTGAACATCCTCATCGACGACAGCAACAGTCTCTTTTTGTACCGTATCGTTCTGCTTAGGCTCTTCAGGTTGAATAAGAGCTAAGACAACATGTTGACCTTCATCATAAGCTTTGATCTCCTTCCTAAGGTTTTCATCCACCTTCACACTTGCACTCTCAACTATCTTTCTCTGTCTCTTGTTATAGCATTGGTAGGCTTTGCTATTTGTAAAATATCCCAAAAAGATACCTTCATCACTTCCAGCATCAAACTTTCCAATATCCTCATCTCTCTTGATATAACATTTGCTACCAAAAATTTGAAATATTTCACAGTAGGAACATGACCAAACCAAATCTCATAAGGAGTCTTACCAGTATCACCTTTGATATGAACTCTATTGAATGTATAGATTGCAGTGCTAATAGCTTCTCTCCAATAGACCTTCAGAACATTTCCTTCAATTAACACGGTTCTTGCAGCATCGAAAACAATACGGTTCTTCCTTTCAACAATCCCATTCTGTTTTGGGGTCCTAGGAGCAAATAGTTGTCTTCTGATTCCATGCAACTCACAAAAAGAAGAACTCACTGGAACATATTTCTCCACCTCTATCAGATCTCAGACACTTCAACTTTAATCCGAATTCAATTTCAACTTTAACTTTGAATATCTTGAATTTCTCAAACGCTTTTGATTTTTCCTTGAAAAAGACAACCCACATCATTCTGGAAAAATCATCAATTAGCAAAATAAAGTATCTATCACCCTGCACACTTCTAACATTTGTAAGTCCACACAGGTCAGTATGCACAAGATCTAACAATCCATCTGATGTGTGTTGTTTGCTCTTGAAAGAAATCCTTGTTTGCTTACCCAACTGACATTCCTTGCATACCAGATTAACAGATTTAACAATCTTAGGAAGATCCCTAACAGCTTGTGTAGAACTGATCTTGATCAATGAATCAAATTTTATCAAATTTTACATGACACATTCTTCTATGCCACAACCAACTCTCATCTATCTTAGCAATCAAACAACTTTTCTCACTAGCATTCAAATGAAAAATGTTACCTTTAGTCTTAGTTCTAGATGCAATCTCTATACTGGAGGCATTCAAGATCTTGCATTTACCATCTTTAAATTGTAGATCATAACCCTTATCAACCATCTATCCAACACTCAAAAGATTATGTTTCAAACCTTCAACATACAAGACATCATCGGTGTTATGCTTACCATCAAAAGAAATAGAACCTCTCCCATGGATTACATAGGCTTTGTCATCTCCAAATCTAACTATTCCACCATCATAACTTTCCATGCTTACAAATTTGCTTTTGTCAGCGGTCATATGATGTGAACAGCCGTTGTCAATCACCCATTCACCTTTTTATTCTACCTTTGTAGCCAAAGCTTTCTCCTCAACAGAGTAGCTAGTGGAATCAATAGGCACAGGTCTATTTTCTTTAATGGAAATAAACACAACTTCATCTTCTTTTGATTCTTCATCCATAACACCTTCATCTGTAGCATAATAACAGTTCTTTTGGTTCCTAAACTTCTGATTAGACTTATAAGGCTTATCATACTTCTCATATTTATCAAACTTATCATGTCTGTCATACTTAGCCGTTCTCTTCGGACATCTAGAAGAAAAATGTCCTACCTTATTACAAGAAAAACATTTCAAGGGTAACTTTCCATCATACTTACCAGCACCTTTAGGCAATCTCCGAGCAATCAATGTTTCAAGTTCATCAAGCTCTCTATCTTGCTCTGATATCTCTCTCCTTTCTCTTTCATATATGGATATCCTACACTCATTAGGATCATATCTCTCCTTACCGCACACAGATGTTGATGCTTTGAATGTTGTCTCAGACTTCCCATATGATTCTCCAAATTATCTCAGCTCAAATGCAACAAGTTTTCCAACTAATACATCTCTTGTCATGGTAGTTACACTCCAGATTTCATCAATAGCGGAAAACTTATGTTTATAAGGAGGCAAAGATCTTAGAACCTTAGAAATAATCTCATCTTCTTCAATCTTTCCATAGCCAGATCTGATGCCAAGGATAAGATCATTCACCTTAGCCATGTATGAATGTATGTTCCCATCATCTCCTATCTTTAATGTCTCATACTTTCCTTTTAAACTCTGCAACTTAGCAACTTTCACTTGACTATCACCTTCATACAGGATCTCAAGCTTCACCCAGATCTCATGTGCGGTCTAAAGTTTCATAACATTTGTCATTTCTAAATCAATCAGAGCACTGTGAAATGCTTCCTTCACTTTGATGTTATATTAAGCTTCCTTAACATCATCAGGAGTGGATGGTCCATTCTGAGGAACAACATAGGCATCCTTAGTAATCTTCCAATAATTTTCTCCAAGACATTTCAAATGCACCTCCATCTGTTTCTTCCATACAATGTAGTTGCTTCTATCAAACTTCAGACTATCCTTCTTGAAAATAATACCCTAAGCTTCCATCCGGGATCTCCTCAAGCGATTAAGCTTCTACGGAGGATCTAGCTCTGATACCAATTGTTAGTAGCAATCAAGAAGGAAGACTAAGAGGGGGGATGAATCAGTCTTCATCAGAAACTTCCAAAACATAAACTGATAAACCACAAAAATAACAGATAAGAAAATTAATAGCACAACACACAAAACCAAGATTTTGACGTGGAAAACCTGGTTAAGGGAAAATCCACGGTGGGAACCTACCCACAATAAGATGATACTCTACAGTAGTATGTGAAAATATTACAATGGGGAATGCACATGCATTCAGGCACACTGCCTAGACCTCACTGCTCAAAAGATATATGTCCGGAAGGCTACAACCCTCAGGGAAGTCTCACTAACTTACAATATGATTTGGACTACAATCTGGAAAGAATGAACTGCAAGAGTAGCATCTACAAATGTCTGATGATAGTTCCGATTAAGCACATATGTCTACTCTGCAACACCAAACTCACCATAACACTTCATTGAATGATATATCCTTGCTCGCACATTTTCCTCTCTTTGATAATGGAGACACAATACAGACACCAAAATTACATAAGTATATCACCTATATATACAAATCATCAACCTTGATAACAAGGTCGACTAAACCCTCAACCCTCAACTCATATTTACAAAAATTACATTACACGATACAAAGATCGACCACTAGACCAATATTATGATTTACTTTACATAGCATTGACCTATTTCAAATTCCCAAACGATTACATCCACCGGAAATCCCGCAACATGCTACACCACCAGAAATATTGCATAACACACAAATTATCACTGGTTGAAAAAATTCACCAAAAACTCGCACAACGATCAATGTGGATTGCCAAAACAAACATGACAAAACTAGGATTTACGCCATCAAACATGTTAGAATCATCTGGAACAGTTGCACCAACACTTCTTTTCAAATCTTCATCGGTCAACGTCTGAAAGCTCAAGTACACAACCAATCAACAACTATCGCGAGGAAAGATAACTTGCAGAGCACCAAATCATGAACCATCTGAAGTGAGGATATGCAAGATCATCCCAAAAAATAATCCAAAGTCTTAGCATAAGATCTTATCACACCGGAATACCAGAGGGAATCCTAAATTCTGCAAAATAGTGATGAGCAAAACCAAACTACAAAACCGGACGAAAAACCTTTTTTCAAACACATCGGAATAACTCACATGAATATGTTGACATCAATGACAACATATCCTAGCAGCAACAATGAACAACCAAATCCAAAATCTCTTCAATAATCCAACAATAACATTGTTTTTTCTATTATAATATGTTTTAATAAAGATATGTAATGGATATTCTACCTATTTAACTTACTCTAATTTTCAAGTTGTATGAGTTTTTACAAGACCTAAATTTGGAAAAATCTTATTATAAAATTAAATTAAGAGTCAATTTTATTTACAAGTGTAAATATACTACAATTAATTTATTAATTGTTACAATGAAGATAAAATTGTTTATAACTTATGATACTAATTTGTTATAGAAGTATAATGCAACATTATTTAACATTTCAAGAGATCTAACATGTGCAATGAATTCAAATAAGGGGTAAAATGATATTTAATAATGTTTTTATAAATAAGTGAATTCTTTTGGTCCTTACATTATAAAGATAAAGAAAACATAAAACTTTTGATAAAAATGACCAATTACAAGTTATAAAGAAATAAGTTGTCATTTTAGAAGTAAAAAATATGCCTAACCATATATCAAATGTAAAATTAATTTAGACAATGAGTTACACACAAGCATAACATAAAAATAGTATTACAAACAAGGGAGTCTTACCATGCCAGTTAGATCTTGATCACCTTAAAACATTAACTTTGTAATATCTATTTTCAAAAGCAACAACCCCATTTGTCAATCCACTCACTTTGCCACATATAACCAATTGGGGCTAAGGTTTATAGTCATCAAATTACCTAAATTGAACCCCTAAGGCCATTTTCATATATTTAGCAATATACATTATTTGATAAAATAGATATCTATGGAATACATGCCAAGAATTTCAAGCTTCCCTTACTTGTCCATGACTAATACATGCTTAATGACCATTGCAAAATACGTGCAAAATTTAAACAACTCATTTATCCTAATATTCTAATAGGAGAAACAATTATCCTAAGATTAGAAAGGATCTTTCTTTTAAAGAAAGTTGGTGACAAAGGAATAGAGTTGCACCATCACAGAAACACTAGGAAAAAAGAAAGCAACTTTATAGCTCTCAAAGAATGAGGAAGTAAATAAAAACTATTTATTAATGATTTCTCCTCCTTTAACCATTGAGGAAGGAGGGACAAATATCCTACCTTCTTCACTAGTCAAGCATGGTGTGATCATTGATGAAAAAAACCATTCAAACTCCTTTGGAGGCTTGGGAGACAATTATAGAGAATGTGTTGTTGTGCCTTTCACCCACACCTAATTTTGGCTTGTCAAATGTGCTCTCACTTCTTTCTTTTGTTTTATTGTTTTTCCTTCATTTTTCTTTGGTCAATCTAATTCTATCAAACTTTTGGGGTTTGTCATCTTTGCATGATAGTAGAATTTCCCCTAATACTTTGGCAGTTACTTTCCTTTCTTTCCTTGCATGCCTATCGACTTATCGAGACTTTGATGTTGCTCATCCTAGCACAATTGTAAAGAATTCTCTAGCACCTCAACCAATGACAATAAAATTCACTTGATAGGTTACCCTATTTGACCTCCAATTTCCACACTTTGATCTCCAAAGCTGATTAGTAAGGACTGTTATGATCTTTTCTTGACAGTCTTTTGACTGTCTTCTCTTTTGTGCTTCTTTTGCATTCCTTCAATTAAAAAAATATATATATGACCTAACCTCAACTTACCACCAATATTGCATTTATGTCTCTGACAAGCATTAATGACCATCTCGGCATGTAGATTGGTTAGGATTTTTATTATTGCTTTCTTGGTTTTTGTGTCATTTTCTTCTACATGTTTGTGCTACCATGCCTCTCTATAATGTTCTTCAAGATGTGAAGTCATTGCATGTAATTTGAAGATTAGAGTGGTACTCAAATCTTTTTTCATTTGTATGCCACATGTTGTGGTTGTGGTTAGCTCCTATGCATCATTGCAACAAATTATAATTACCTCCCTTTCGTTTATGTTCCCTTTGTGACCATTCCAAGTAGGGATTCAAGCTTTCCTTGTACTTTAATTTCCTTTTGTTTGGTTTGTTACTTCCCTTGGGTTTGTTTTGTGCTTGCCATTATGTTTGGTTGATTTTTGTTTTCATTTCTTGCATTTGTTTTATCTTTGGACTCAATTGGGTTTTGTTTTTTTATTAATTACGTAGGGGAGGGCCCTAAACCCAAAATAAAAGAACATCAAAATAAGCAAATCAATAAAACAAGGGTGTTGATCCCAAACAACCAAAAGCCTTAGGGGTAAAGGCTAATAAAAGAACACCTATAGTGCATCAAAAATAGACCATCAACAATAAAAAAAATAGGCCATAACAAACCACTGCAACACACTAGCTATACAAGCAACAACCCACATCAAGATTGGGTAAAGAAATCATCAACAACTCAAGGAAGAGTTTGGGAAGACGAGGAAGAGTTTGGGAAGACAAGGAAGAGTTTGGTAAGATTAACCTTTCCTCTGGTGATGAACAATAGTTTGGGCAATACAATCATCTAGAACACCATTACAATGGGAATCAAGAGGGGAAGTCCCCTTAGAGGGTCTATCAACACAAGGAGTAGAGTGCTGACAAGGTGTAACATCATCCACTAAAGGCTGGAGCTAAATAGGAGATATGAGCAAAGAAGGATCCATAGAGCTAATGGAGGCCACACCAGCAACAAGAGGCTCAATATCATCTTGGGAGTTATTAGAAGAAGATCCAAGAGATTGAATAGTCAAGTGATTACCATTAGCATCCTTCCACCATGTAGTAGCACCTTTATGATGTGAGAGAGCATAATCTTTTCCTAAATGGTTAGTTGAGAAGTAGCAATGACATCAAAGAGGGAGGCCGTCATAATCTAGCAATTGAGTCCAAGGCCTATCCTCCACCACCAAAACCACATCACTATGAAGGGATTTCGAGGTGCCAATATCAACCAAAATGCATGCAAAAGTAGATTGCCTCATGAAGGAAGTGCAATCATCAACCTTCAAATAACAGTCAATGGAGTTGTCAATGGCCTCGTAAAATGAAACCTCCCAAAATTGGAGGGGAAGGTTAGGGAGAAGGACCCACACTAGATGCACATTGAGTGGTTTAGTATGGGGATTAAAAGAAGTTGTCCAAGGTTTAATCTTCTTTTTCATCCTATGGCCTTGGTCAAATCTATTTTTTTATTTTGGTGTGCTCTTTTAGGTTATTTTTGTTGGTATTTCAATTACAATGAGAGATTGTTGACATTTCAATAAGGATATTGAGAAGGTTGTTGATGATTATGGATATAACTGATTAAGGATGTTTACTGTGTTAATAATATTATTTTGTCATTGATGTCAAGAAATTGATTTTCTGACTCAGTATGATGTTGCCATATCTTAAGAAGTATGATTTGATGAGTATAAAGATGTCGGTAAGTGACACAGAAAGAATGTGAAGAATAAGGGGAGAAATAGAGTTATTCAATGGGCAACTATTACCGAGTTAGACAATGATGAGATCATGTTGTTTAGATTGTTTTGATATCCTACATATGTTGTTGATTGTAAGGTTTATACTATACTATGTTACCGACCAAAGAACCTAGTCGGTAAACCCTAAGGAACCTAGTCGGTAAACCCTAAGGTTATCGCTATCGGTTAATGAAGGCGGAATGTCTACTGAGTTGCAACTGAGCTATAACATAACGCATTGGATGAATACAAGCAATATTTAATGAAGGATGTTGATGAGCTGGAGTTGATTAAATGATTGGTATGCCATGCATGAAGTTTGTTAAGGATCTATGGCAATGGAAGATCGGCAAGAAGATCTACAACTTAGATTGAACCGCAATAACTTAGCACAAGTTCCAAGGAAGGAATGCAAGTTCCAAGGCGAGGTAAAACATTTTTCAGATCGAAGGATACATTGAACCTAGTCAAGTTTGAAGATCTGATGGCTATGATTGATCATGGGAAATGTGATCAAGGAGATTAAGCGGTTGAAAAATTGTTTATAAATAGGGAACTGTTGATAAACAATGTATGCGGGCAAGTGTAAGCATAGGGATGCTACATAGTGATTACCGAGCACAGAAGCTTGAAGATCTGTTTGAATAACAAAGTAAGGAGCCCAATAGAGGGACAAGATAAGTCCTATGATTTGATTGTATTGAACAAATAAGAATCTGCTTTAACATTTTAGATGTGAAGTTGCAGATATATTTTATTACTATGATTTTGTAAAGTGACAGAAAATCTCTTAACCGAGTGGACTTAACAGTCTTATTTGTAAATCCTCTAGCAAGGTGACATTCTGATTGAGTGTTTGAAATCCTTTGACAAGGTCACTTCTAACAAAGTGAAGATCCTAACAGATCTGAGGGAAATCCCTTAACCGGGTCACATCTAGCAATGTGTTTGTAATCTTTAACAGGATTTTCTTTTAATCGAGCATACTCTAGAAGAGTATATTTCTTAGTGGGTCCGAAATCCCATAGTGGTTTTTCCCTATTTGGGTTTCCACGTTAAATCTAGAGTTATGAGTGTTATGATGATTATGTGTGTATGAGTTTGCATGTTTTACAGTTTTTGGTTACATATTTCTGATAAGGCTACCAAGGTTGAATCTGTTGATTTTATGAAAGATTAAGTTTGTATGATTCACCCCCCCCCTCTCATCTTATTTACAATCAGTATCAGAGATTAACAATTGGTATCTGAGCATTGGACTCCGGAAGAAAAATTTGAAGGCACTTGAGTTAAAAATCCAAAGATGTATAAGAGGGATGCACCAAAGCTGAACAAGTCAAGTTTCTCTACATGGTAGAAAAGGATGAAGCTGCACCTATCAGGAATTGGAGAATATGTTGTATATTATCTGGAGAATGATTTCGTTACACCTAGCACCTATCCATTGACAATGGAAGAGATAAAGGCAAAGCAAGAACATATTCAAGCAATGATTGAAATAACATCTGCATTGATCGACTCAGAGTTCAATGATCTAGAAGGCTGTATTGATGCTAAAGCAATGTAGGACAAGCTCATATTTGTGTATGGTGGTGACGAACATGTTCAAAGAGCAAAAGTGGATAGTCTAAGAGGACAACTTGAATCTATGAGAATGAAAGAAGATGAAAACATAACCCAGTACAGTACAAGATTAAAGGAGATTGTCAATCAAATCAAAGGAGCAAGAGGAACTATTGAAGAAAAAGATGTAACAAGTAAGTTGTTGAGAACCCTTCTACTTGCTTATGCCATTTGAGTCTCTACAATCAATGAATTAAGGTTTGTACCTAACATGCCAGTTTCTTTGAATGCTACTATCGGTAAGCTACATGAATTTGAGTTAAGTAATTTTGATAACAGTGGGTCTTCGGTAAATAAAGTTGAATCTGCATTCAGTTCTTTTCATATTGATGAATCTGATGATTACAATGATAGAAGGTATAAGTACTCTGAAGGAAATCATAGTGGAGCAAGTGAAAGATTTCGCAAAAATATGGAAGAAGTACACAAACTGTATGAGGAAATAAGAAAGCAAGAAGAGTTTGAAGCACTATTGGCCAGAAGGTTACCGAGAGGCAAAGGTAAGTATAAGGGAAAACTACCTTTGAAATATTTCAATTGTGATAAGATAGGACATATGGCTTCTAACTATCCTGACAAAGATTCTACTGAAAAGAGAGATTACCGAAATGACAGACAGAAAGATAATAATTACAGAGGACACCGAGACTTCAAGAGAAGAGATAGAAAGACATGCTTAATAGTTGATGAGGAATCCAATGATGATAAATCTGATGAAACTGAAATAGAGGAAGTTGTTTATGTGGCTATCAAAGATGGATCAGATGAAGAAAGGTATGAAGAAAAAGCTTTAATATCTCACATAAATACTAATGATTCTTGGATCATAGATAGTGGATGCTCACATCACATGATAGGTGATAAAGACAAGTTTGTTAAATTAGATGATTATGATGGAGGCTATGTAAGATTTGGTAATGATGCACCATGTCCAGTAAGAGGTAAAGGATCCATAACACTTCTTGACAATGCTAAATGTAATGATGTTTATTGGGTTGAAGGTTTGAAATACAATTTGTTGAGTGTAGCACAACTAAACAATACAGGATACCGAATAGAATTTCAGAAGGGAATTGTCAAAGTTCATGACAAGCATGGAAAGTTAGCTGCTACTGAGACACAAACAAGAGGTAATACATTTCATCTTGACTCAACTCAGAACAATTGTCTGTATGCTAAGATAGAAGATACCTGGTTATGGCATAAAATATTTTGTCATGTAAATTTTGATAATCTGATCAAAATAAGTAGAAAGAAAAATCAGAAGCTTTTTAAATGTTCAAATGGTACAAGGCAAGAGTTGAAAATGAAACAGGAAGACAACTGAAATGTCTTAGATCTGATAGAGGAGAGTTTACTTCCGATGAGTTTAACTTATTCTGCAATGATCATGGTATAAAGAGACAAGTATCTACACCAAGAACTCCATAGCAGAATGGGATAGCTGAAAGGAGGAATCGATCTATTGTAGATTGTGCAAGAACCCTGATGATAGAAAAGAGGGTACCACAAACATTTTGGAGAGAAGTAATAAGCACAACAGTTTACACCTTGAATTGAGTACAACTGAAGAAAGGAACTTTGAAGACACCATATGAAATTTGGTATGATAAGAAACCCAATATAAGTTACTTTAAAATCCTTGGAAGTAGATGCTATGCTCACAAAGATGATAGAAATGGAAAGTTTGATCAGAAAAGTGAAGAAGGAACATTTCTTGGTTATTCTTCTAGAAGCAAAGCATTTAAATGTTTGATCAAATCATCTAACAAAATAGAAAGTGCAAATGTGAAAATTGATGAATTTGTAGAAAGAAATGATGAAGGAAATTCCAAGGAACCAGAAGATTATGAAGGATTTGTCTATGTTCAACCGAGAAGTCCTACCGAGAAAACTGCAGAAGGAAATGAAGAAAATATCCAGTTATCGAGTGATGAAGAAGATCATACAGAGCCTACCGAGCTTGTATTAGCCAAGTATGTCAGAAGGAATCACGCATCAAGTCAGATTATAGGAAATAAGAATGATCCAGTGATGACAAGGAACAAACTGAGACGGAACACATGTCTGATATCTAAATTTGAACCGAGAATAGTGAAAGAGGCATTTAACAGTGAAGATTGGATAAATGCTATGATAGAAGAGATTGATCAAATCAAGAAGAATGACACATGGACATTGGTCCCAAGACCTAAGGACAAAAATATAATTGGTACAAAGTGGATTTTTAGAAACAAGCTAAATGAAAAAGGAGAGGTCATTCGGAATAAAACAAGACTAGTTTGCAAAGGTTACGCTCAAGAAGAAGGAATAGATTATGGTGAGACTTTTGCACTTGTGGCAAGACTTGAAGGAGTAAGAACATTGTTGGCATATGCTATCTACAAGAATTTCAAAATATATCAAATGGATGTCAAATCCGCATTTCTGAATGGTATATTAGAAGAAGTTTTTATTGAACAACCTGAAGGATTTGTTGAAGAAGAGAATAAAGATTAGGTATGTAAGATGAACAAAGCATTATATGGTCTAAAACAAGCACCTAGAGCATGGTATGAGAGATTGCATTCTTATTTAATCAAAATTGGTTTTATAAGAACAAGTGAAAATAGTGACATATATATGAAGCATGATGAAGTCAATAGGATACTGATCTCAGCCATATTTGTTGATGATATTATCTTTTGTGGAAATGACTTTGTATGCAAAAAATTTGGAAATGAAATGTGCAAAGAATTCGAGATGTCATTAATCGGTGAGATAAAGTATTTTATAGGCTTACAGATATTGCAAATGAAAGATGGAATTTTCATTACTCAATCCAAGTACATAAAGGAAATCTTGAAGAAATTTGGAATGGAGGATTCTAAACCTACAAGTACTCCTATGACTACCAACTATAAATTATCAAAGAATGATGAATCTGCATCTATTGATGAGACACTTTACCGATCTATGATTGGAAAGTTGCAATATGTTGTTCACAACAGACCGGATATAGCCCATGCAATAGGTATTGTTGCAAGATTTTCTATAGATCCCAAGGAAACACATATGACATCAATCAAAAGAATTTTCAGATACCTAAAAGGCACTGAAGATTATGGCTTAGTATATCGGAAAGGAAATGATTTTGATTTAAAAGTTTATACTAATGTTGATTGGGCAGGCAACATTGATGACAGGAAAAGCACAAGTGGAGGAGCTTTCTTTTTAGGAGAAAGACTAGTGAGTTGGCTTAGCAAGAAACAAGGATGCATTTCATAGTCAACAGCTGAAGCTGAGTATGTTGTTGCAGCATTGAATTGTACCAATATAGCATGGGTAAAACAATTGTTGGAAGACATAAATGAGAAAGTTACCGAGCCAGTAACTATATTTTGTGATAATACTAGTGCCATTAACATTTCAAAGAATCCTGTTATGCACTCTAAGACAAAGCACATCTCTATCAAATATCATTATTTTAGAGAAGAAGTTCAAGAGAAGAAAGTAGTGTTGGAGTATGTTAGCACAAAGGAACAAATAGCAGATATCTTCACCAAGCCACTACCAAGGGACACTTTTGAGTATCTCAAAAGTCAGTTAGGGGTCCTACCCCTATCTTCTACTCACTGACAGAGTTCGGTGAAAGCATTAATTCGATGACTCTACAGAATACCTTTTATGAGTTGATACTGATTTACACACTTTAGGAGGTTTATTACTATTGTTTATTTTATTACTGTTGTTTATTTTGTAAGTGACAGGAAATCTCTTAACCGAGTAGACTTAACAATCTTATTTGTAAATCCTCTAGCAAAGTAACATTTTGAATGAGTGTTTGAAATCCTTTGACAAGGTCACTTCTAACAAAGTGAAGATCCTAATAGATCTGAGGTAAATCCCTTAACCGGGTCACATCTAGCAATGTGTTTGTAATCTTTAATAGGATTTGCTTTTAACCGAGCATATTCTAGAAGAGTATATTTCTTAGTGGGTCCAAAATCCCACAGTGGTTTTTCCCTATTTGGGTTTCCACATTAAATCTGGTGTTATGAGTGTTATGATGATTATGTGTATGAGTTTGCATGTTTTACAATTTTTGGTTACATATTTCTAATAAGGCTACCGAGGTTGAATCTGTTGATTTTATGAAAGATTAAGTTTGTATGATTCACCCCCCCCTCTCATCTTATTTACAATCAGTATTAGAGATTAACAATTTTGACATCATCACTACATCTTATAGGTTCATCATAATATTTAATGCTTTCATGCCCAATTCGGTATGTGGTCAAGATTCTCTTTGATCCTGAATCTATTATCTATCATATGTTCTAATTATTTTGAAGATTGGTGATCATGGTTCCCACATATGGCCTCCTATTTTTGTCATGCAGTTGAGGTCCTTTGTAATCCTCATTAGTCTATAAGTCCCATTGAATCTCCTTCAAACTTTTAGGATTTCCTTGATAATAAAACCTTTAATTCTTCCATGAAAATTTGGGTATGCGGTCAAGGTTCTCTACAATCCTTGATCTTTGATCTATGATATGTTCTAAGTCTTTCAAATATTGCTAATAAGGTTTCACCCATATGGCCTCCCCTTTTTGGCATGTTGTTGTGGTTCATTTTAATCCCCAATAATCTACAAGTCCCATTGCATCTCCTTCAATCATAATGATTTCCTTGATAATCAAAGCGTTTTCCATTGAAGACATCTGTTATGTCCAACATCTAATCCTTGATCTCAAACACATTCTATGTTATAAGTCTATTTAAGATTATTGATCAGATTTTCCTCTTGCATCCTCCCTTACCAACATGTTATCAAGTGTATTTAGGATCCTCAATCCTAGATATCTCCTCATCTTACTTCATATCCTTTTGAGTTTTAGAAATTTTCTTTGATAGTTTATCATTATTGATTAAGGATACACAAAATGATTGATGTCTATTTCTTAATACTTTACACTACAACTCTTAAGTGAGATGAGGTTGATGAGGTTCCTTATTATGACTTTCCATTTTAGGCATGGCTTATGTGGAATGCCCAATGTTTGATCCTTGATGTTTCACACCTTGACATATTGGTAGACTGGGTCATCGAAGAATCTTATATTGACTAGCTTCTTTTGGTATTGGTTATGTAGATGACCAAACTCTTGACTCTTGATAGTCTCTAGGTCTTATTCTTTATCTTTTCAAGTAGTTGGTGTTTTTCTTGTTGGTTTCCATTCTTTGGTAATAAGGCTACACAATATGCTCAACTTCTAATTCACTAAGCTTGACACTTTGTGGTGCAGGAGCACCTAACACAAAGGCATAAAAGGAGTCTATAAGAGGATAAAAATCAATTCATAAGTATATTCAATTACATTTTCGTTTGTAATGTCATTTTGAGTCAATATGAATCAATATGTAAGGCTAAAAGAGCCCATTGTAATGAGTTATCCAAATTGTCCCAATAAGGTCTTGAATTAGTCATTTGGTAATATTTGTATTAAATAACCTTGGAGGGGTAAAATGGTGACAAAAATAAATCATTATTCCATCCTAATATGTTTTGAAGGTTCTTTTGAAGGTTTAAAGTCATTTGAGTCAAAAGTTGTAAAAGTTGTAAAATGCAACTTTTCAAAAGTTGTAAAAAGACCAAAATGGGAAGTTGTATGGTTATAAGAGGAAGTTGGGTAGTTGTAACTTCCATGTGAAGATAAAAAGGATACAAAACCTCTATAATGGTTGTTCATAAGGGTATGTAAAAATTGGAGAAGGAATTGGAAAGCATTGGAAACATTTTGGTATCATACTTTCATTGTTTTCAATCTCTTGTTTTGTGATCTTGGAAGTTTTTCCTCTTGTTTCTAGGTCTGGTACGGCCATGTACAGCCTGAAAACAATTGTATTTACATAATGATAGTGTATTATATTGAATAATGTTTCCATTTATTTTGGTTTGAGTTTATTTCATTCAGTTTTGAGAAAGTTATGAATGTTTTGGTGAAAACCATTTGGAACTACCCAAAACCCTGATTCACGGCGACCAGTTTTGGAAAAATCATCATAACTTTGGATTTAACCGTTGGATCTTTCTATAATTTGGAGGAAAGTTTTATAACTAGAATTTATATGATCGGACCGGAGCGATTGTCTTGGGGAGTAATATGTTAGGAGTTATTAATGACTGTTCATGACTGTAATTTCATGACCAGAATAGAGTCAATTTCATAGTTTGGGAAAATTCTTGATTTTTCATTTGCAAGAAATGAATAGATGAAGGGTTTAAATGATTCATATTTAATGCATAATATATGGATCTACAATCATGATGGATTTATATCTATGGAGAAGATTTGATAATGGTTATTTGTTTGATGATTTTGTTGGGAAATATATGACAATGCCTCTAACATGTTGGAAGATTTGTGTTGATGGTTGAACTTCATGAATGATTTGAGGTTCTTGGTTGGATTTTCATGATGCTCTGCATCACTTTGATCTACATGTAAAATCATGTCATTAGAGTTTCTTGTGTTAGTTTACTCTATGACAAACATTATTTACCTCATAAGAGATTTTCGTGGTCTTTCTTGCTTGTTTTCTCTTAGGTGGATGTTATGGATTACTATTCATTATCGATGCCCAACAAAATATATGTAGGCTCTATTATAAGTATCAAACCTTGTTGCTTTTTGAAACCTAGAGTAAGATATAATTGATAAGCTTGATAGAGAACTAATGGTCAAATTTTGGTTTAGTGTTGATTTTGGATGACTAACCATAAGCACACTTTTTCTTTCAATTCTAGTTTGATGTTCTCAAATATCTAGTTCATGTTTGTTTTGCAGTCCAATGAAAGGAGAGCCACACTAACATTGTTGAGTTCTCGTAGAGGATTGGGATAAGTGATATAATTTTGGGCCAGATCAACATTGTTGAATTCTTGCAGAGGATTGATAAGGAAGGTGACAAGACTTTCATGGCTAGGTGTCTAGCAAAATTAGGATTGGTGGAAGTGACTACCTTCCTAGTCTCAATGTATTCTCCTAAAATTTTACTAATTTGTGGCTAACACTATGCTTAAAGTAAGATGAAGATATTTGGCCCATTTGGTGAAGTTGTATGGAGCATCAATCAAAAAATGATTCAGAAGGCCTTTGGTGTCTAGATATATGTAAAGTATGAAAGCATAAAATGAAAAAGGCCTTGAATTTATAGGGGAAGTAGCATAATATGATCACACATTTTATCAATCTAACTTCACCTAGTACCAAGAAAGTATGCACAAAAGATGGAAAAGGCACAACACATTGGTGAATTTAAAGAAGATGTACATGATATCATCACAGTCCTAAAGAATACCACCCTTGAATGTGCTATTACATCCCAAAGATTAGATAAGAAAAAATGATTTATTGGGGATGATCATCACTAGAAATCTACATGACAAATTGATTGATATGATGTTTTTGTTGGCCAACTAGGTTAGTTTTCTAAGACTAAGGAGAGTTGGTTCACTTCAATTGTGAGAAACATAAGTGTACCATCATATCCCTAGTTGGAATTGGAGGAGAGCTAAAGAACTATTATATATTTGTTAATGATGCCTTCACTTTTACAATTATAAGAGGACTTGTAAATTATTTTTCTCAAGGGATGTCTCTAGAAGCAACCACTAAATTAATGAATTGGGGGAATCAATTATCCAATTTAAAACATTCACATACATCAGAGTTGTTGGTTTCCACAAGGAAGCCTACATGCTTCCTAGGTATCCAAATGATAAATTGGTTTTTTGGAATTGTAGCAAAGTTGTTGAGATACAAAAGTAGATGGCTAGAAAACATAAATTTAGACGTCCATTCCCTACCAAAAAGGGAGTATTCTCTTGTACTAACATGTAGACTACCAAGAAAACAAAGATGGAGATGGCCCCATTGTCCATGGACCACCTAAGTGGCACAAAGGCCAAATGTGATCCCATTTGGAATATCATACCATTGATAGGGGCATTCTTCAAGCATGAACCTTCTTTGGAAGACCACTACACTAATTTTCTAGATGAACATGATTAGAGATTGTGGGTTATCAAAGCCACCCAAGAATTTTGTAGATGATGAAAGACATTCCATCCATCATACAATATTCATATAATATCTCACCAACCAATAGATTATATGAATTGGTCAATCCTTGAAGACTCCTCAAGGGATAAATTGACTATACATGCTATAAATGGATCATTACAGTTGTTGGAGGAGCCACATCCAATGTTGGACCCACACCCCAAGGCTAAGAAGAAAAAAGATCAAGTTGGTGAATCTTCTAGTGTAGCAGCAGAAGAAGTGATGAGAATGAGGAAGATTAAATCTCACTCATCATAATAAGGATAGTCCCTAATTCTCCTCTTTTTATCAGACCACCCTCCCAACCCCTACTAGAGGAAATCACTCCCTCACCACCTCATGATTCACCATCTGAATCACCACCTAGGCCACCTCCTCACGTCCAAACTCCTCCACCAACCCAACCTACATTCAAAACTCCGACTCCACCACATATTCCTAGTCCATCCCATGGGATTCCCATTCCTTCACCTCCACATTCTCCCACACACACAATAATATATTCACCTCCTGATATTGGTAGGGTAATTCAACTTGTGGGTGATGGTGGATAGCAAGACAAATTTATGGAAGAGTTAAAAAGTTGAAAATATTAGCAACCTAGTGCAAAACATGACTGCTCCTCTTGAAGAACAAGTTGAGAGATCCCATGATACCACTAAGACTGTAATCTTGACTCGCCCTCCTCATCCTCCACAAACAAATATTTCAAACCATCCTATATAGATTAATCACATCATTTAGATTAAGGAAACAACATATTTGTAGTATGAAGAAGATTTATCTTCATTGGCAGAGTTATTCAAGACCCACCATAGTAGAAAGAGGGCAAGGACACTCTCCACCATATCCAAAAAAGTGACCAATGTTTTAAAGGGTCTTAAATAGAGATTCACATGTGGTTGATAAGCCTTAAGTAGAAATGGTACTTTGGGAACTATATTGTACAACAGGTCAATCTAGGCTCCCTGACTCGTGCACAGCTTAAAAACATGATAATGCTCAAGAGAGTGTTCTTTAGCTTTAAATACTTATCAATAATGATGACAAAATGCATGGAATTTCTCAATAAACTTAGTAAGGAGTTGTTGAGTGTCTCTAATGAACTTGATACTATAGGAAGTTTGATAAGAACATAAGGATTACAAAATAAATGAAAACTATGTCCAAAATTGATGCAAGAGCATCCACTGGTGTAGAGCAATCTTGCATTATCCAGAAATATTCAATTATATTTTTTTGTTTTCTAGTCTCCAGGTGCTAATGCTTAGATAAATAATTTATAATAAGGGCCTAAAAAATTATTAAATATTTGCCCATGTCCTATAGTATGTGTAATTTTGTGGGTTGGACACAAAACAAAAGTTGTCATAAAGCATTTTGGAAGCATTCACTAACCTAGGCACCCACGTGGAAGAGTGGAAGCAACTTGTGGACACTTGTCAATGGTGGTTGAATAGTCTTTTGAAAGGAATTTGCAGCTTTGGTGTGAGATTTGGGAGTTATTAAATTTTGTCTCTTATATCATAAGCATGTTGACACATTTCATTTGCATGCTTCATAAATTTGGGTGCCTAAGCTTCATTATCTTTGCATGTTCTACTTTTAGGGCTTGGAGGAGTTACAAAGTATCTTTATGACATCCACTTGATTGGACAAGAAAGTGGTATCCATGTGGTTCTATGAAGCAGTTTACTATGTTTAGCAGATGCCAACCAAGAAATGTGTGGGATTTTCAAGGTTGTTTTTGTTGATAGTTTTTGAATTACCAAGTGGTATTCATCCTCTCAAAATCCTCTTTAAAACTAGTTCTTCCATGAGAAGTTTAAATCTTTTCATGTTGATGAAGAGAAGACACTGAAATTTAGAGTTCAAGTATGCATGCAAAAGCTCTATCTTGCGAGTGTTGTAAGGCCTATTTGGCTAATGCATGTAATATCTTTGGATTGTAACTTTTAATTTGTGATTTAGTAGAATAATTCATTCTCTTTCTTGCAAATTTTCATGTTTTTGTGTTATTGTGTTGTTGGGTGGTGCGACACTTCATCACCAATCTTAAGCTAGTGAAGATAGGATTTGACTTGAACTTCCTAGGTTGTTTAATTATCAATAACACACTTTTATTATCAAGGCTTGGTCACTCTTAGTTATAGATTATAGGAAAATCTAGACACTCTTTTAGATTGTTTGAGGCATAGTGGAGTGTAGACACTTAAAAATGTCCTCTTACTAACAACATTAATTGCTCTTCTGTATTAATTAAATAATTCTTTAATTATTTAATTTATCTAATTTTATTCTTCTAACTTAATAATTATCATTTCAACACAAACTAATTATTCAATTTCTTCCTAATCATCTAATCATTTAACCCTCCTCTCTTAAAATTAATTAGATAATTTTATTATTTAATTAATTACGATTTAATAGGAGTGAACCATGTAGTACAATGGTTAAAGCACTTGCTTGGTGAAATCGCCATCAAGATTCAAATCCGCACTAGGCCACTTGACTTGCAAGCTTGGTACTTTCCTTGGGTTGGTGTGCTGACGGATTTGAACAACAATAGTGTTCAACACCTTAAAAAGTGCCCATTACCGATTTAATCAACTTAATTAATTAATCCTTATTATTTAATTAAGTTCAATTTCTAATTTCCCATAATAAATTATTTCTTTAAATTATTTAATTATCTAATTTATTTCCTCCAAATTAAATTAATTTCATTTCCACTTTCCAATTAATTCGAATTCTCCCAAATTCGACTTTCTTCTAAATTAAAATTAATTTCATTTCTAATGAATTTGCATGTCATTTTTGAAAATCAAATGCAAATTAAAATTAATTTCATGCAAATTTCTTATGTCACATGCTAAAATTCTAATTGCCACTGACTTTGTACAACTTCCAATCAACTTTTTTTTGACTAATCAATCAGTTTAGTCAATTAGTCAGTTAATTCAGTTAACTCTTCAATCACCTTTTCTAACTCCTAATCAACTTTTTTGAATAGATCCATCAATTTAGCCATCTTCTCAATTGAATTAGTTAACTGGTTAATCAAATGAGTTCAACTCTCAATCAATTCAGTCATGTAGCCAATTCTCATTGAAATCATCTCCAATTAGTATTTTCTCAAGCAATCTCAACCGTTGATCAAATCAATCTTTAAATTGGTCTCAATCGTTAAAAATCTATTTCCGAACTATAAATTTCGCATCATTCTCCCTTTTTCGACAACCACAATCATCAAATTCTTATCCTAACATTCTGCAAGTTTTTCATAGCACGACTCTAAGAGCCAACATACCACAAGGAGGAGGAGAGAAATAGGAGACACGATGCTCATGATCAACAATGGATTGTGTTTAAATTAATTAGTTTTTATTGATTATTTCATCATCTTTCTTATTGTTTGTATTCGAAATCTATTAATTAGATAAGTTTGATGGTTGCCTATTGAATTTTTGATTAACGATGATGATTTCAGGCATACAACATGGAGCATTGAGGTATTGACCCCATATGAGTGGCATAAGAAAAGAACTAGTTGGTGTCCATAGATGTGGAAAAAGTGAGAAGTGTGTTTGATGGCATTATTTACCATTCTATCCAATCAAATTCATTGTGGGAATGTGGCTCCAAGTTGTAAATACATTGGATCTATGTGAGACTAGATCTATAATTTAGTAGTGGTGTTAAAAAATCATTTTTTCCACAGTGGGTGTGATTGTTAGTGTGAAAAGTTCTTTTATACATATAGTTATCATTTATTGAGGTCCTAGACCTAGTAGACCTATTCACACTATCTTAAATTCACTTAATGGCTTAGTTGTGTCACCTTATAGACACATAACATATGCTTTCACACTTATTCCAAATGTTCTATATGTGTTACACCTCTTGAAGAGCTAGTCAATCTTTCTATTTCACCTTCCCACTTCCTCCTTATCTTACATATACAAGGAGAGATAATTGTACATTCTTTGTTGTTCTTGATTGTTTTTTGGAAGTTTTTGATTTTTACATACATAGTTTACTAAGAGATAATTGTACATTCCTTGTTGTTCTTGAAGAGTTAGTCAATCTTTCTATTTCACCTTCCCACTTCCTCCTTATCTTACATATACAAGGAGAGATAATTGTACATTCTTTGTTGTTCTTGATTGTTTTTTGGAAGTTTTTTATTTTTACATACATAGTTTACTGTTGGCATTGTGTTGTCATTTATGTCAACCGGTATAGGATGACTACCAATATGAGAGATGTTTGTGCAACACTGCCATGAAGGAGTACAGGATGGGATATATTTGATATCACCTTGTGTTGTAGAATACCGGTAAGGTAAGGGACAGTATGTCATTTAGATGAATGACCACTGGAGTCACCGGTACACAAGTTAGTGCTTGACTTGTGTGGATGAAATGGACAGGTTATCGGTTTAGTGTATCATCAGTAAGGAGAGTATGTCAAGTGGTAAGTGAAGTGTTGACAATGAGTAGGATGCTTGGATGTTGTTTGTGATGAAGAGGCAGAATGTTACCTAGATCACATCAACCTCGAAGGAGAAGAATGAACAGGTCATCAATATGTTGTGTGGATGTAGAATAGCCGGACTCCCACCGGATAGAGATGCAGTCACCATGTGAAGAGATGACTAACAGTGAATGTGCCTACACCAGATCACATGTGCCTGTTTGAAGATATGTTGCACAAACAGGGAAACCACATGAGTGCATTGCAAGATGTAAATGACAAGGAATCACTACCATTGGTAAGTGGTACTTATCTCCTATTATGCATAGTGCGCATCATAGTTATGTGAGATAAGGAAGAAGAGGTAAAGGAAGGTGTTTGGAGGCTCACACCGGATCTACTGGTAAATCACAGTTAGTTACACATCATAGTTAGTTACACCTTTCTCATCCACATAGTAACATGATTTGTCTTTGTTTCTCTTGTACTTATGCTTGTTCTAATAATCATGGTTAGGCCTAAAAGATCTTCTAGATCTCTCTTCAAATCTTGAATTCCTCTCAAGACATCTAGATGCAAAATGACCGATCTTATTACATGCAAAACATTTAAAAGGTTATTTTTCTGTTAGACAGCTCAAATAACTAGAGGACAACTAAGAGGAGGGGGGGGGTTGAATCAGTTGTCAACATATTACAAAAATTTAAGCATTCAAATCCTTATTATCGAAATACAGAAACTCAATACTGGAATGTATAAACCAAATACCAGAATAATTGATATAGCAATTAAGAATAAACATAAATCACAGAATAGTTACCATTCATCCAAAACACATGACACCAAGATTTGTATGTGGAAAACCCGATAAAGGGGAAAACCACGGTGGGAAGCCTACCCACAGTTAGATAATACTTCTGTAGTAAGTATGTGATTACAAAATTAGGGGCTTGTACATGCAGGATGGCCAACAACCTAGAGCGCACTGCTCATCACAAAAGGAGTCTCACTGACTACAAAATAAATCCAGACTATAATTTGGAAAGAAGAATGAACTACAAAGATAGCATCTCCTATGCCTGAGTACAATTCTGGTTAAACTTAGTACTAGAGGTCTTAAACATCTCTTGCCAATCCAATTCAATCACCTATGATCGACCAAAACACCTGCATATGATTACAACATTATTCACACAGGTAACCGCATAACCATCCCATAACCATAATCTCATGATCTACAAAGAGATCTTACATCATATTTATACCAGCCTGGGACCTAAACAATTAGGTCGGCCACCTAAAAGATAATACAATAAATTCATAACATAAAACCACAATCCAACGATCAACCAAGTTGGCCTAAGACCCAAAAACATAATCCAATCAATGAATCCATATGGTAACACATCAAGATCACCCATCAACACGTTACATAAACCGGTCCATAACCTAGATAACACCGGACCCAAAATAGGTTGCCATAAACCAAATCCAACACCACTAATCAATAGAAACATGAACAAGATAACCAATAACATCTTGAAAGCCATCTAGAATCTGCACCAACACCACTTATCATGAGCATCAAAATATCTTCAACAAAGCTCTGCTGGTAAAACCCTTACCGGTGACCAAAAGGATTACTAGAAAAAATGATAGAATTTGATTCATCAAATCTTGAACCAACTAATTGTGATACGCATTTGAATAGAATGAGTGATAAATCCAAATCAATTCCACAAACCAAAGCATACCGAAGCATACCAGATCAATATCATAATCCAATCACTCTACCGAAACCAACCATAAACTGGTAAACAACCAAAATAGTCGGTGTTGCCATCAATGACAAAACATCAATGCAACACATAATCAATTCCTCCAAATTGCCAACAATCTCCCCCTTTGGCATTGATGGCAACACTAGATGTGAAAAACATCCAAGTGCCAAGAAATGCCAAACAAATCTCCCCCTATGGAAGACAACCAACAATCTCCCACAAAATGATATAGCAATGAAGCTCTGAACCAAACTCCCCTGATGAATATATTTCTCCCTTATGTTTTTCACAATAATAACTCTCCCCCTTTGACATCAATGCCAAAGATCTAACATAAATATCAAACAAAAGTCATAAATCCTCTGATTCTTATAGTTGACTACTCCCCTAAGTAGTAGCACCACCACATTAATCCGGAATGAGTAATAGCTCTGATAATGCATACCAGACTTATGTGAATCTGCATCACTCAGGTCTCTATCGGAGGAGCAGAAACCCCCAATTTGTCTCTGAAGTACTCACATGATTCTTTAGGAAAAGATTTAGTGAAGATGTCTGCAATCTGCTCTTTAATGTTCACGTAAACCAGTCTGACTTCATTTGCTTCCACCTTCTCCTTAAAAAAGTTATACTTGATAGATATATGTTTTTTCTTAGAATGAAATACCAGATTCTTTGATATATCAATACCAGCAGTGTTATCACGGTAAATAACTCCGGTTCATTATAATCCACCTTTATATCCTTCAACATTTACTTCATCCATAGAACTTGTGTACAGTTAGTAGTAGCAACAACATACTCAACTTCAACAGTAGATAAAGAGGTACATGACTATTTTTTATTGATCCATGAAACAAGTTTCTTTCCAAGAAAGAAAGCTCCATCGGATGTGCTCTTCCAGTCATCAACATCTCTAGCTCAATCTACATCTTTATATGCATATAATGTAAAGTCATCATTTTTAGGAAACCACACACCATATTCAGTTGTTCCCTGCAAATACTTGAAAATCCTTTTCACCACACTCTCATGATTTTCTCTAGGATCACTCTGATATCTTGATACAATACAAACTGCATTCATTATATCCAATCTAGTCTGAGTTAGATATAACAAACCTCCAATCGTAGACTTGTACCTTGCAGGATTTACCGGTGCAGATGCATCTTTCTTTGTCAATTCCTCACTTGTAACCATCAGAGTACCAACCGATTTAGAATTTTCCATACCAAATTTCTTCAAAAACTCCCTATCATACTTAGTTTGACAGATGAAAATACCTTTATCAGTCTGAGTAATTTACAAACCTAAGAAAAATTTCATCTTCCCAATCATAGACATCTCAAATTCATTCTTCATATTGTTAAAGAATTTCATACACAACTTATTTTCACCTTCAAAAATGATATCATCAACAAAGACTTCAATAATCAACATGTCATCATCAATGATCTTATAATATAAATTACTGTCAGCATTACCTTTGGTGAAATCAAGCTTCAAAAGATATTTATCCAGTCTTGCATACCAAGCTCTAGGGGCTTGTTTCAATCCATATAACCTACAAACCATGTTTTTGTTATCTGGAAGTGAAAATACATCAGGTTGCTCAATATAAACTTCCTCTTTAAGATCTCCATTTAGAAATTCACACTTCACATCCATCTGATAAACCTTGTAGTTTTTATGTGTAGCATAAGCAAGAAATAATCTTACAGCTTCAATCATAGCTACCGGTGCAAAGGTTTCATCATAATTAATTCCTTCCTTCTTAGAATATCCTATACAAACCAATCTAGCTTTATTCCTCACAACTTGTCCATCTTCATTCAATTTATTCCTAAAAACCCATTTAGTTCCAATAACATTCTTATTTTTCGGTCGGGGAACTAAAGTCCATGTGTTATTCTTTTCTATATGATCTAATTCTTCTTCCATAGCTTTCATCCAACATTCATCTTTACAAGCTTCAATTGATGATGTCAGTTCAACTTGAGAAATTAAACATACCTCCTCAGTTGCCAACCTTCTTCTTGTCATCACTCCTTTGTTTTTGTCTCCAATGATCTGATCTTCTGAATGATTCAACCTTACATACCTATGAGTTTTCTGATTTTTTGTTCCTCTGCCCTGATCTTCAGTTACTGTTGAATATTTTGATACTGCCAGAGTAAATAGTTCAACATTTTTTTCTGGTGTAGGTGCTACCGGTTCAGTTATGATCATTTCCATTGTCGGTTCTCTCTCTAAGTTATGGTTTGATTTATGTTTTTCTCATCCACCTTGACATTTGTGCTCTCCACAATTCTCTGCAATCTTTTGTTATAACATCTATATTCTTTTCTTTCATTAGAATAACCAAGAAATATTCCTTCATCATGTCTAGGATCAAACTTTCCAATGGAATCATCTCTTTTGATATAGCATTTACTACCAAAGATTCTGAAATACTTAACTGAATGTGTATGACCAAACCATAACTCATAACGTGTCTTACCAGTATCTCCTTTGATATGAACTTTGTTGAATGTGTATACCGTCATGCTTACAACTTCTCTCCAGTAGACATGAGGTAGATTAGCTTCCACCATCATAGTTCTAGCTACATCCAAGATAGTTTTGTTTCTTCCTTTCAACAACCCCATTCTGCTGAGGTGTTCGGGGTGCAGACAATTGTCTCCTTATCCCATTCTTTTCACAATAGCTGTTAAATTCATCGGATGCGAATTCTCCACCTTGATCTGACCTTAAGCATTTAATCTTTAATCCTGTCTATGTCTCAACTTTAGCTTTAAAGATTTTAAACTTTTCAAATGCTTCAAACTTCTCCCTCAGAAAAGTAACCCACATCATTCTTGAATAGTCATCAATGATTAGCATGAAATATCTATCACCCTGAAAACTTTTGATTCTAGCGGGACCACACAAATCAATATGAATAAGATCAAGAACATCATTAGATTTTTCTTGTATACTCTTAAAAGAATTTTTGACTTTCTTTCCCATTTGACATTCCTTACATACCAGATTATAGGGCTTTACAATCTTAGGTATATCTCTAACTGCCTTAGTAGAACTAATCTTCACAATGCAATCAAATTTCACATGACTCAACCTCTTATGCCATAGCCAACTCTCATAAATTTGTGCAATCAAACATGTCTTCTCACTGGAGTTCAAATGAAATATGTTACCTTTTTTCTATGAACCGGTTGCAATCTCCAATCCAGATCTGTTGATATTCTTGCATTTTTCATCCTTGAATTGTAACTGAAATCCCTTATCCACCAACTATCCTACACTCAAAAGATTATGCCTTAAACCTTCAACATAATAAACATTATTAGTGTTATGCTTACCATCCAATGATATTGTTCCTCTTCCCTTGATTATGCATGTTTTGTCATCCCCAAATCTAACCAAACCATCATCAAATTCTTGCAAAGATAAGAACTTCCTTTTATCTCCAGTCATATGATGCAAACATCCACTGTCAATTACTCATTCATTCTTGTCCTTAATTTTAGTAGCAAGGGCCTTCTCTTCAGCTATCGGATCATCTTCCTTGATAGCCAAAAATACCCATTCCTTTCCATTGCCGGATCCACTATTTGAATCTTGCGTCAGTTCATCATCAAAATTAGTCACACTTTCCTCGTCAGCAAAGTAGCATGATTTGTCTTTGTTCCTCATGTACTTATGCTTGCTCTGATAATCATGGTTAGGCCTAAAAGATCTTCTAGCTCTTTCTTCAAATCATGAATTCCTTGTAGGACATCTAGATGCAAAATGACCTAGCTTATTACATGCAAAGCATTTAAAAGGTGATTTTCCTTCATACTTACTTCCTGTCGGTCCCTTATGTACTCTTCTAGCAAATAAGGCTTCAAGTTTCTCAAACTCTTCATCTTCTTTCTTCATATACTCTAGTTCCTTGACATATAAAACTGTCCAATCACTCTTGTCAGTAGATGATGTAGATGCATGAAAAGCAGTTTCAGATTTTACAGCTCTAGAAGGTCCGAATTCCTCAAGCTCAAAAGGAGATAACTTCCCAACCAAGGTATCCCTATTAACAGAGGTGTTTTCCATAATTATCAGCTCATTAATTGTAGTAGCCTTCATCTTATAAGCCGGTGGAAAATCTCTCAGTACTTTACAAACTATTTCAGCTTGGCTCAAAGATCCACCACAACATTGAATTCCCATAACAATCTCATTAACTCTCTCCATAAAAGCAGTAATCCTTTCATCTTCTTCCATCTTAAGGTTCTCATACCTCACCCGGTAACCATCAAGTTTAGCAATTTTAACTATAGGGTCACCTTCATTCAGAGTCTCTAGTTTATCCCATATAGCCTTTGCTGTTGATTTGTCGGTTAGTCCCATAATTTGCTGATAAGAAAGTGCACACAAAAAGGCTTCTCTAGCTCTACAATCATTTTCAATGTCCTTATCCAAGCCTGTCGGAGGAGGATTGCTAGATGTCGGATTAGAAGGGGTAACACTTTTCTCAGTGATATCCTATATTTCCTTTCCAAGATATCTCAAATGAGTCTCCATCTGAATCTTTCATACCCTATAATTTGTTCCATCAAGCCTAGGAATTTCTCTCCGGAAAATAGCTGCAAATGTATTTGAACTTGAACTGTTAGATTCCAGAGGATCCTCCTCAAGTGGGTAAGCTTTTTTAGAGAGGACCAAGCTTTGATACCAATTGTTAGACAACTCAAATAACTAGAGGACAACTGAGAGGGGGGGGGGGTGAATCAGTTGTCAACAGATTACAAAACTTTAAGCATCCAAATCCTTATTACTGGAATACATAAACTCAATACCGAAATGCATAAACCAAATACCAGAATAACTGATATAGCAATTAAGAATAAACATAAATCACAGAACAGTTACCATCCATCCAGAACACATGACACCAAGATTTGTACGTGGAAAACTCGGTAAAGGGAAAAACCACGATGGGAAGCCTACCCACAGTCAGATAATACTTCTGCAGTAAGTATGTGATTACAAAATGAGGGGCCTACACATGAAAGAAGGCCAACAGCCTATAGCGCACTTCTCATCACAAAAGGAGCCTCACTGATTACAAAATAAATCCAGACTACAATCCAGAAAGAAGAATGAACTACAAAGATAACATCTCCTATGCCTAAGTATAGTTCTGGGTAAGCTCAGTACCGAAGGTCTTAAACCTCTCTTACCAACCCAATTCGATCACCTATGATCGACCAAAACTCCTACATATGATTACAACATTATTCACACATGTAATCGCATAACCATCCCATAACCATAATCCCATGATCTACAAAGAGATCTTACATCATATTTATACCAACCCGTGACCTAAACAATTAGGTCAGCCACCTAAAGGATAATACAACAAATTCATAACATAAACCCGCAATCCAATGATCAACCAATTCGGCCTAAGACCAAAACAACATAATCCAATCAATGAATCCATTTGGTAATGCATCAAGATCACCCATCAACACGTTACATAAGCTGGTCCATAACCTAGATAGCACCGAACCCAAAATAGGTTGCCATAAACCAAATCCAACACCACCGATCAACAAGAACATGAACAAGATAACCAACAACATCCCGAAAGCCATCTAGAAGCTGCACCAACACCACTTATCACGTGCATCAAAAGATCTTCAACAAAGCTCTGTCGATAAAACCCTTACCGGTGACCAAAAGGCTTACTAGAACAAATGATAGAATCTGAGTCATCAAATCCCGAACCAACTGATCATGATACGCATCTGAATAGCATGAGTGACAAATCCACATCAATTCCACAAACTAAAGAATACTGGAGCATAATAGATCAATATCATAATCCAACCACTCTACTAGAACCAACCAGAAACCGGTAAGCAACCAAAATAGCCGGTGTTGCCATCAATGACAAAAAATCAAGGCAACACATAATCAATTCCTCCAAATTGCCAACATTTCCTTCATACTTACTTCCAATGTGACCTTTAGGTACTCTTCTAGAAAATAGGGCTTCAAGTTGCTCAAACTCTTTATTTGATCCAATTTCTTCGCATATAAAGCTTTCCAATCACTCTTGCCGGTTGATGATGTAGGTGCATGAAAAGCAAATTCAATCTTTGTAGCTCCTTAAGGACCAAATTCTTCAAGCTCAAAAGCAGACAATTTCCCAACCAAAGTATCTCAGTTAACATAGGTGTTAGCCATTGTTCTCAACTCATTAATCACAGTAGCCTTCATCTTGTAAGCCGGTGGCAAAGCTCTCAAAACTTTTCAAACAATCTCATATTTGCTCAAAAATCCACCACAGCACTAAATTCTCATAACAATTTCATTAACTCTTTCCATGAAAGCAGTAATCCTTTCATCTTCTTACATCTTCAGGTTCTCATACCTTACTTGGTAACCATCAATTTTAGCAATTTTAATAGTAGGGTCACCTTCATTCAAAGCTTCCAACTTATCCCATATAGCCTTCGCATTAGATTGGTCAGTTAATCCCATAATCTGCTAATCAGAAAGTGCGCTCAAGAGTGCTTCTCTAGCTCTATAATCATTTTCAATATCCTTATCCAAGCTTGTCGGAGGAGGATTGCTAGATGTTGGATTATGAGGAGTATAGCCTTTCTCCGTGATCTCCCAAATTTATTTCCCAATACATCTCAAATGAGTTTCCATTTGAATCTTCCATACTTTGTAATTTGTTGAATCAAGCTTAGGGGTTTCTCTCCAGAAAACAGATGCAATTGAATGATTAGTTGTCATGGGATCTTCCTCAAGTGGTTAAGCTTCTGCAAAAGAGGACCAAGCTCTAATACTAGTTGTTAGGATAACTGGTGGACAATTGAGAGGGGGGGTGAATAAGTTGTCAATAGATTATAAAACTTTAAGCTCACAAAACCTTCTACCGGATTGCATAAACCAAATACCAAAATACTAGATGTAACAGTTAAGCATAAACATAAATCACAGAACAATTAACCAACCATCCATAACACATAACACTAAGATTTGTACATGGAAAACTTGGTTAAAGGGAAAAACCATGGTGGGAAGCCTACCCACAATCAGATAATACTTTTGCAGCAAGCATGTGATTACAATAAGAGGTTCCTGCACATGCATGAAGGCACACTGCCTAGAGTGCACTGTTCATCACAAAAGGAGCCTCACTGACTACAAAGAAATCTAGACTACAATCCAGAAAGATGAGTGAACTGCAAGAATAACATCTCCTATGCCTGAGTACAGTTCCAGCTAAGCTCAATACCGGAGGTCTTAAACCTCTTTCAAAAACCCAATCCGATCACCTATGATCGACCAAAACCTCTGCATATGATTACAACATTATTCACACACAGATAATTTCATATCCCATAAACCCACATACCATGATCTACAAAGAGATCTTACATCATATTTATACCAACCCAGGACCTAAACAATTAGGTCGACCACCTAAAAGATAATACAATAGATCCATTACATAATCTAGCAAACCAATGATAAACAAAGTCAACCTAAGATCGAAACAACGTAAACCAAGCAATAAATCCAACCGGTGATGCATCAGGAGCATCAATCAACACGTTACACAAACCGGTCCATAACCTAGCAGAATAAGTCTAGACCTATAATAGATCGCCATAATCCAAATGAAACATCACGAACAACTAGAACACGAACATGATAACCATCAGCATCCTGATAACCTTCTAGAAGCCATACCAACACCACTTATCAGATTCATCAAAATATCTTCATCAAAGCACTACTGGTAAAACCCTTACCGGTGACCAAAAGGCTTACTAGAACAAATGATAGCATCCAGATCATCAAATCCCAGAATGTGGTATGCATCAGGAACACGTGAATAACCAATCCAAGCCAATACCACAAGCCGAACCAAATCAGAGAATACCAGAGATGGTCTCCAAATCAATATCATAATCCAACCACTCTACCGGAAGCCGGTAGACAACAAAACAACTAGTGTTGACATCAATGACAAAACATCAATGCAACACAATCAATTCCTCCAAATTGCCAACAAAAGCCTCCTTATATACTTGCCCATCAAGAAAACATGTTAATTTTTTTACATAGGCTGACATGGAGAAAGGTTTCCCACTCAAATTTGAGATGGGTCAATGGGTTTAAAATGGGGCCTTATTAGGGAGGAACATGGCATGGCACCATGGTCCTAGTGAGGACCAAGACACCACACCCTAGTCGTACCCTAATATGGGGCTAGGATAAAGGGGCAATGCAAGGTAAAATGTGATATAAAGCCCATATTTACATGATACAAGCATAAATAGGTCCTAGTCAAGCATATAGATGCAAACACTAAGGTGAGGGCCCCAAATGTGGTCTAAATTGTAAGGGAGTACAATTTAGGATGCTACAAGTTTTATGTTTGATTTAAGAATGTTCATTTTAGAATTTTTCTTCTAATGACATTATTTTTATAGGCTTAATTATCTACTTTTAGGGTTATGTTTAACTTAGATGTTAGAACCAAGGGGTATCTCCTTCATCAAATCTATCAAGGAATTACTTCTAGTTTCATCTATTAAGGTATGTTGGACTTAAAATTCTATTTTGTATTTTATTTGATTTGACATTAAACATTAATGTATTTTAAAGTGTGTGATATGTCAAAAAAAAATCAAACAAGTTTAGGTTTAACATTTTGAATGATTTGAATATATAATGATGTTTTTCACACAATACAAACTATTTTGATTAATAGAAAATGACATAAGTAGAAAGCATCCTAGGTTAGGTCAATTAATTCCATAACAATGCTAGATCCTCTTGGGAAATCAACTTAATCCTACAATATATGCCACTATAACTAATTATGGAATACTTAGTGTAATAATCATATTTTTCCTTATTAAATCAACATATAACTAATTATTGAATAGAATGTTTAACTATCATTATCAAAGATTTGCGTACCACAAATGCTCCAAATGAAATGATTAAAACTCCAAGCCCAAAGGTAGATAGATGTAGACCTTGTGAATCAATCACTGCCATTAAAAAATCATACAATTTTAAGCATTTAAGATTATATGCCCAAAAACATAATTGGGTATTTGTGATCTTTAAATGTTAAATCAATCATGTAGAAATTTTTTGATCTTATATAAATAACATTTGCAAACAAAGTATGTCAACTTTTAAAAGTGTAAATTGTATATCATACTCTTTTACCCTTCATCTTATTCTAAGTTTTTTGTGGGTATCCTGAATTCTTTTCATAGAACAACTTTCACTAATTTAACACTCCCATTGATCTCATTTTCAATTAATCATCACAAAAAGAAGGTTCATTTTTTTACCTATAGATTTGAACCAATCCATTTCTATACATATAGATTTGACCCCTAAAATTTTAAATTTATAATTTAATCATATGCCCAAACCAACCCCTTTCCAACTAGTTCTTATGTGTCAAATATTGTGCCAAAACTTGCAAAATATGTGTTTAAGTCAAATATAAAAGGGCATTACCCCTTAGGTCATTTATGATTAATCTAGAATCCATCAAATTGATGCCTAGATTTGTCTTTCAAAACAATTCACAACACAAAGCATCAAGCATGGATATTCTTGAAGATATGGAACTAATATGCATACTAATCTCCAAAATTACTAGGATGACACTTCATTCCTTCTAGCTAGACCTACTTCTAATGATGGGTCAAAAGAGTATGAAAAAATTAAATAAAAAATCACAAAATGGTAGTGAGCTAGAGGGAAGACCTCAACAATTGCTCAAGGGTTTAAAATGCAAAATATAATAGTTGACTAAATGTTAAAATATATATAATTGAAATAAAAAGGAAGATAGTAATACATATAACAACATTAATGGAGGGATAAAAGAGGCCACATTTGTTGCATTCATTTAGACACAATCACCTATTGTAAGAGATTAAGTAATCCTAGACGCATGCATTAAGAATGTCTTCAAAGTTATGATTACTTAAGTAGCAAAAGAGAAATAGCAAGAAAGGCCAAAGCTTATATTTGCATAGATCCATCCTTTAATGCTATTTTGAAAAATAATTCATATTTATAGAAGAGGAGAGACGATAGGGAAAAGAGAAAAACATGTGATATTTCCACTTAGATATGATCTATTGGATTTGAATTTCAAGGCATTCTTTCTTGCATCAATCCTTCCTTCTCATTTTTAATATTTCTATTAACTTTCATTTTACCTTTCACCAAAGGAAACATTCAAATAATAATATTCTCACTTAGTCCCTAAATATTAAAACTCTCATATGAATACTCTTTCTTTCACTTTCACTCCTAGTGAATCTTAATTAACATTTTTCCACTATGTTTTACCTTTTCAAACAATTGCTCTCACTTTAGCTTTACCCTTGATGTGATATTGCCTCCTCCCACTTAGTTTACCTCTCACACAAATGCTTTTGCAAAAATTTGATTTCCCATTTAAATATCTTAGTATTTCCTACTTTCTTACCTTTGTTATTATCATATAAAATATTATAAATATTCCTAATCAAACATAGCATGCTCATAGGTTTACCTTAGATTTTACCATGTTTTCCTATTTCCCACTCTTCACAAATTCAATATTAAATCCATCTTTGATTTTTTTTTCACATTTTCCACATGCTTAAATTTAACAAAAAAAAACCCGAGCTTTAATAAAACATTTGTAGACTTCGTAATTTAATCACTTTGATTAAAATATACCTTGTGTGCTACATTATAAAGTTTTAGTTCATCTTTTTAGTGATGGGTCCTAGCACTTCCCTATGTAATCTTTATTAACCAATTATTGGGTTAAGTTCTTTTCTATAATCCCTTTTAAAAACTTGTGAACTATTCAATTAAATAAAACAATGAATTATTTTCTTTTCAACCATAACATATTTTAAATGTTGTAACAACTCACTTAATAAGAAGGCATGATTTGCACTATATTGGGGGCCAACAACATATTATAGAGCTAGGTAGTTATATAATGAATGGTTCATAAGACACAACACTTGCTTGAAGTTTTGCAAATGATATAGAAGTCTACATGGGCTTGATCTTAGTAGAAAACCATGGTTAAGTGCACTTGAGTTGGATTAGTATTGAAATGGGTGTCCTACCTACAAATCCTAATGCTCATTTAGGTTAGCATCATCTAAATATAATGAGTGCTAAGTGGAACATCTATACTCATGAGAGATGAATTCTTATGAACCACTACTCATTAAATATGGATTGCTAAAGATTGACTGAATTATACAATTGAATCCCTAGTAAAAACATCATATAATTTGATACAATATAGAAACACCACTTGTGTAAATGAATGGGCTAGGGAAATATATTATTAATGATTCATAGGGTAGCAAGATAAGAGAGCTTGATCTCCATGGAAACTCAATGGTTAAAGCATTCTTGAGTTAGAGTAGTAATGTGATAGATGGCCTTCTAGGAAGTCCTAATGCTTAGCCCTTGTGAACATCACTTAGATGCAACTAAGTTCTAAGTGGACCATTCATGCTCATGAGAGACAGATTCATGGGAACTACTAGTCATGAAATATGGCTCAATAAAGACTAAATCAAAAATCTATGTTGAATCTCAATTGTCTACATTCAAAGAAAGTAAGAACAAAACAAATAAGGTATTAAAATAGACAAATTTAAAATTACAAACCTATCTTAGTTTTGTAAACCTTTGTTTTAGTGTATAAAGCAACATGCTCAATATTTTAATGGTATGTGGGTACTTGCTTTGTCACTAGAACAATGGTATTCAATTTATGATTAAATTGGTAGTGTTTCTTTGTATTGAAAGTTGACCATGAAATAATTGTTGGCAATTGACACTCAATTGGTTGGTTTCACTATGATGTCATTGATGGCAACATGGTATTGTGTTTCGGCTTCATGTTTTGGTTCAGTTGTGTACCGACAAGCACTTCATAGATACTACACTGACACCGGCACCGACAGGACAAGGATTTTTTGGTTACCGACAATTAAAGCCGACATGGTTTAGTAAAGGTTATCGGTATTGGAGGCTGACATCTCTTGGATCCGGCATTGGCAATTGGTTTTAATATTTATGCATTTATGTTATTTGGCTGACATGTAATTTGATATTGTATATATCTTTGTAAGCCGACATAAGGCATGTAAATTTTGTATCGGGTATATGGGTCAATTTGATAGATCATTTTGATAGAAATCATGATGCGAATATGTAATTGGAAGGAGATGCAAAATATGTCAGGGAGATTATGTATGTGAGGATATTTATGTAAGGGTTATTTCGGTGAAAGGTTTAGGGTTTCAGATCAGAATAGACAGAGCTTAAACCAGAACTTTATTCTGGCATAGAAGATGCTATCTTAGCAGTTCTACACTTCTTCGGATTGTAGTCTGGATTTTTATGTGTGAGGCTCCTTTTATGATTGAGCAGTGTGCTCTAGGCTGTAAGCCTTCCTGCAAGTGCAAGCCCCTCATATTTTGTAATATCTCTTCATATGGACAGTGGATTAATATTGTGGGTCACAAATCCCACCATGGTTTTTCCTCTTTGAGGTTTTCCATGTATAATTATGTGTGTTATGGTTTTCATTTATGTGATTGGCTTATTGGTTGCTTTACTTCTTTCAATTTTGTATGTACCAGTATACTGGTTGGTGTATGCATGTTTTTATAAGGTTAAAATTAATCATTCCAGTATAACATAATTCACCCCCCCCTGTCAATGTTATTGGATTCCAACAATTGGTATCAGAGCCTTGTGTCTCAGAGGAAGTTTAACAGCTTGAGGAAGGATCCTGAATCCAGAATCCATGGGTATGGCTTTGGAGAAGTAACTTGAGATGGAACTTGAAGATTATGATGTTGGTAGGTTGAAGAACTTAAAGCTCCAAGATGAATTTAATTCTGCTAAAGAATTCATTCTTGTCCTACAAGAGAGGCTATCATATGTTCAAGCTAGGAGGAAGGAACTTTTGCAAAGTCGGGATGATGAAGAGAAAGATGCACTTAAAGAACAATGTTAGAAATTAAGTCAGGAGAACATGGTTATGAAAAATGAAATGCAAGTTATAACTATGAGGATGTCTAAGGAGATTGAGGATAGAAAGAAAAATGAAGAAAATCTTGTTGTATCCTTGAAGAACAAATTTGAAGAATGTGGTAGGTTGGTTCATGAGAATGATATGTTGGGAATTGATTTAATACAATCCTAGACTAATGAACAAGAGCTTGAGAGACAAATGATAATTCTGAGAGAAGATTTAACTATTGCAAGTGAGTATAAAGAAAAATTCAAGATTAGCTCAACACAGCTAGATGAGTTATTGAAGAGACAAAGGCAGATTGGAGATTCCAGTGGACTTGGATTTGAGCAAGGACAGATTTTCAGTACTGCTAATGAAGATCAAAACCATAAGGCAATTTAATGCTTATAAATTCAATGGTAGATGTTTTGTTTGCAATAGATTTGGTCACATGGCTAGACAATGTAGAAACAGAGCAAATCAGAACCCTGATTCTGCTCCCGATAAATATTCCAAATGTAATAAGTATGGTCATAAGATAGAAGATTGTAGAATGAATGTTAAATGCTATATATGTGGAAAGTTTGGACATATGGCTAATCAGTGCAGTTCAAGCAATTTCATCGGTTTTAGCAAAGCAATTCAGAGGAACAATGTTGCATGTTATGCATGTAATGAGGTTGGACATATTGCTAAGTTCTGTAGAAACAGAAATCCACTAGTTGGTAATGAAGGATCAAATGAGAAAGGGAAAGAGAAGGTTAGTGAAATCCAACAAGATCATACTCAGAGATGGGTTAGGAAGACTGAAGAGATCATCAGATGGAAATGCCCCGGTTACTTATCTGGTAGAAGAGGTTGCTCCTACACCGGCAGGTAACTCATCCGGTAATTGAGGCAGATGTCTTAGGGGTAGGCAAAATTCATGAAGATGTTGCATATGCCCCAGGAAGAGGTTCTGGAAGATGTTCCAGACATTGGAGATGATTATCCGGCATGGATATGTTCTATGTGAGATCCGGTATCTTGCACCGACAGTCATTTATGTCAATGGAAGATTAGGGTTTTTCTCGGAGGTTAAAAGTTCGAATTGACTTCATTATTGATCACCTTGCATTCAGAGCGATTCCAGAGCAATTAAGAGCGATCAAAGGCAATTCAGAGAAATCCGATTTCTTCTTGAGTGATTTCACTAGCATCTGGAAGAATTTGTTGGAGGTTTTCACCAAGAGCGATCAAAAGGTATTTATCTTTAAACATGGAAGTGAGATCATCATCTATTCCTATTTTTGTTGCAAACTCAACTGTGGTAGAGGTCAAGGACCGCCCTGAGCCAATTTTCAAGCAGTATCCACATGTGGCTACCCTGGAAGATTCAGTTAGAGCATTTTCCCGTGTTCCGGAGGGCGTTGTCTATGTAGAAGATGTTAGGGCATATATTCACTGTCACATTGAGGACTTGGGAACATCATAAATTAAGGGTATGTATATGAGTGAGTTGATGGGAGAATCTGGAAAGATCAAACCGGCATACAAGCATATTGAAGACTTAGGGTTTACCGACATTCTGGACATTCCGAAATTTGAAGATGAGATAATCATATATGTTTTGAGTAGAGTACATGGGGAATGTATATGGTTAGACAGACCTTACAAAATCACCAAGGAGGTCATCCGGATAATCATTGGTTTACCATCAGTTGGGCAACATCTAGACAAGAAGGTTTCAAATGATTTCGTGAACAAGATCACCGACGCTACATCTGATAGGAGATCTATGAGAGTGAGCACTATTACCGACATAGACATCAGTTTCGGTAGTATGATTTGGTGCAGGGGAACCTCATCAACAAGCAAATCATGGATCTAAGGATGAAGACTAGGATCGTAGTGGTTGTCTTAGTGTCTTGTGTTTATGCAAGTTTCATGTATTCAATAAAGACGCCACCATGTAAACCCATGCCACTAATTAGGCAATTTGATAAGCCAATTGGGACAATGTGGTCAAAAGGGGTAGTAGAATGTTTGGTTTTGTGTTTGATATGTTTTTAGGATGTTTTAGGGGTGTTTGATTGATCCAAGTTGTGTGGATCCCAAACTTATAGTGTTGACAACTTTTTGTGCAAGAATGCAACTTTTGAGTGCAAAAGTGCAACTTTTCAAAGTTTGATTGATGTAAGCCTCTCAACAACTCCAACCTCTTCCAAATTCGGTTGGAAACCATTGGGGAATTCTATAAACCTTGTGGACATGATTCCCAAGGAGAGAGATATTGTGGTTTAGAAGTTTGGATGAAATAAACATTGAATAAACTGAGTTTTCCTAGAAATTCTAAGTCTACAGAGATTGCGTGTCCTGGTATGGATTGAGTCAAACAAAATAATTCATGGATTAGTTGGAGGGATGAATCACTTGTGATTTGGTGGTGGTTTGAGGTCCCGGACGTTTGTGAGTAGTGAGAAAACCTTGTTATATTGACTGTAACCCGGAAAACCAGGGTTTGGCTAGGGTTTCGCCAAATAATGGCGATATCTTGCATCTCCTTCCTCTAGAAGTTCTTTCCTTTGGTGAAATGCAAGATTGGCCAGTGTACATTAATTTTTCCATGGGTTGGTGCAGGGAAGGCCCGGTTGTGGAGAGTACATGATGCAAAACTAGGTAGGCATCTCTATGTGACTACCTTAGACAAAATTAGGACAATCATCATAAAATCTGATAGCGGTGGATTCCAAGCATGAAACCCTAGAATTAGAGGTTATTCACCATCCCCCACATGCTCATGAAGTTGACTCTTCATTTGGGAAACCGGTAAAGGGAGTTGCTTTGTAAATTAGGCCTAATCGCCCTAATTAGGTCTCTAGGCCTCTAAGTGGTTCAGACCTTTAGGTTGAAGATCTTGCCAATCCCTTTTGGGGATGAGTGTAACTCCATAAAGGGTAACTAGAATGGTAAATAGTTTTCTAGGTTGTGTTCAGTATTTTGGAGTCAAAGGCAAAATACCGGTCTAGGAGGGCTACTAGCCTAAGGGGTAAGTTTCCAAAGGAAGTATAGGGAATTGATGCCTAGGTCTAAAATCAATGCTTGGAACAGTTCTTAGTAGTCATGAATGGACCCATTCTAAATCCCCAAAGAGCAAGAGTCATCGGTGAGGCATGTTTGAGAAGTTGAAGCCATTTACTCATCTTGAGTAGGTGTTAGGCTTGAGAAGTGGAGAGCAGTTCAAAACCTTAAGATGTGGATTCCTTCCTTGTAGGGTCATTTTTTTCCATTTGAAGGGTCAAACCCTAACCTTTTGGACTTGTCCTTAGGTGTGTGAGAAGGCCTCTGCATCAAGTGGTATCAGATCTTAGGAGTGTTCTTTGGATAGAAGGAGAAGACAAGATGTCAGAAGAAGAGGCATCCCAAGATGTCCCATCAAGGATGACCAATGCTGAGTTGAATGTCTTGGTGAAGAAGTAGACGGCAGAGAGCAAAGCAGTCAGTGCTGAGAATTAGGCCTTGAGAGATGAGATGGGCCGGTTGAAGGACACAGTGGAGAGGGGAGAAAGAGACTCTGGAAGTGTTGAAGAAGGGGATGAAGAGGAGATCCCTAGGTAGGAAGAGCTAGACGTTCCTGTAGACCAGAGACCCCTGATGAGTGTTCTCTAGTCCATGGAAAGAAGAAAAATGGATGTGAAATTGGATCTGCTAGTGTTTGCTGGTAAGATGGAACTGGATACAATGATGGAGTGGATGGAGTGGATGGACTCCTTAGGTAATTTCTTTAAGTGAAGACATACTAGAACACCAAAGGGTGAAGATGGCCCAATCCAAAATGAAAGGGGCTACACTAACTTGGTGGACTTTCATCCAAGATGAGAGGGTGAAAGAGGTAAAGAGAAAAGTGACTACTTGGAAGAAGATGATGGCTTTGGTGAAGGAAGCCTATGTTCCAATGGACTATAATGTCCAATTGCATAAGAGAAGACAAAATTTGAAGCAAAATGAGATGGACGTGAGTTCCTATACAGAGGAGTTCATGAAGTTGTGTGTGAGGACCAAGGTGAAAGAGAGTGAAGATGAGAAGGTGGCGAGATATCTCAATGGGTTGAGATTTTCCATCCAAGAAGATTTGAATCTCCACACCCCGGAGACAGTCCAAAAGTGCTTTCAATTGGCACTCAAGGTGGAGGAGAAACTAAAGAGAAGAGAAGAACAAAATAGCAGAGGCAAAGGGAGACAACAAAGAGGGGGAAGAGGCCCTTTCAGAGGTAGAGGAAATGGTTTTGGATACCAAGGTGAGTCTAGCCAAGAAGGCAATAGAGGAGGGAGAAATTACAACCAAGGAGAAGGCTACAATCCCAGAGGAACTTTAGGGGCAGGAGACCATCTTCTAGAGGAAGATCCCAAGGCAGGGGACCTCCTAGATGCTACAACTACAACCAACAAGGGCACATGGCCAATAGCTGTCTAGAGAAGGCTACAAGCTCCATGGGAGAAAGGAGAAGCAATTTGGTACAAGAATCTGATTGCTAAAGTGTGGCAAGTGCAAACACTTATCAAAGTATTAATGCTCCTGATAGCTATGGCTACCTTGAAAGAGGAGAGGCTCTAATGATGAGAGAAGTAACTACCATGAAGGTACTTGACAAGGAACCCCCACAAAGAAAATCTCTTTTCAAAACTACCTGTAAGGCAGGAGGAAAGGTATGCAAGGTCTTGATAGACTCCGGGTCTACTGAAAATTTTGTGTCACTTGAAATGGTAGAGAAGCTTAAGTTGAGAAGTTTGCCACATCCTTACCCCTACAAGGTCTCATGGCTCACCCAAGGCCAGCAAGCAGTGGTAGAAGAGCAGGCTTGGGTAGAGTTTTAGATTGGATCATACAAGGATAGGTTGCTATTTGATATAGCCAAGATGGTTGCATGTCATCTCCTATTTGGGAGACTTGGCAGTTTGACTTGAAGGCTTATCATGATGGGGTTAAAAACCTATTCAATCACCAAAGATGGTAAGGTGATAGAGATTTTACCCCTGATGGAGAGTGAGATAGAACGGAAGAGAAAGGATGCGAAAGTGTTGTTGGTAGAAGGCAAGCAATTCATGAAGGAGATTTTAGGGAAGGATGCAGTTTGCTATGCCCTCATTCCTAAGTCCAAGATGACAAAGAAGGAGCAATTTGCAGAGAGGAAAGAAGAAGGACAAAAGCACATAGACCCTGCAGTTAGACAGTTACTTGACAAGTACAAAGGCATCATCTCAGATGGAATGCCAACATCCCTGCCATTGGTGAGAGACATCAATCATTGCATAGATTTGATCCTTGGATCTACCTTACCAAATAAGGCAGCATATAAGCTTACCCCAGTTCAGAATGCAGAGATGGCAAGACAAATTGAGGAGTTGCTTGAATCAAGGCTAATTGGCAAAAGCTTAAGCCCATGTGATGTACCGACAGTCCTTGCACCCAATAAAGAAGGCACTTGGAGGCTATGCACAGACTTAAGGGCCATCAACAAGATAACTATAAGGTATAGGTTCCCAAACCCTAGGATAGAGGATTTTCTTGATTGCTTGGGGAATGCTAAATATTTCACCAAAATGGATCTAAAAAGTGTAAGGAAAGAACAGTGTGGAAACTTTGTTGGAAATGTGCCTCTAATTCACTTGACCTTTGTTCATACTGATCGGGTTAACTCTGGCCGATGAAACAGTGGGAAGAAAATCTGCGTGCTCTATCGGCACAACCTTTGTCGATGAATTCGACATAATGGAGCTTAGAGTAGCAGGATTGAAGTCATCCCGATGAACCGATGAAGTCATCTTCGGTCATCGGGGTAGCATTGGTTATCGGATGGACGAAAGGATAAAAGGCATGCAGGTTAGATCCAAATCCAATGGTTGTCGCTATACCACGATGGGAAGATGATCGTCAATTAATCCTTGCGCATTGGTGACCAAGTGGTGGGTCCCGGTAAGAGAGCACCCAAGCGAAGTTAACTGGTGAGAAAGTCTGGGATGATCGGACAACTATCGCTATACCGCATGATGGAGTTGCACAAAGTTTATCCTCCGCGACTTAGCGACCAAGGTGGGGCCCGACAAAGAAGAGCTCCATTTCGGGCGGTTTGTGAGGCTGTGGTAAGGTGGGAGGATAGGGACCCTAGAGCCAATCAAGGGGTGCCATGTGGCAGAGCGTAGAAAGAGAGATCAAGCAGATCAAGGAAGATCAGACGATCGAAATAGCTGTTTGGTTGTCTTTCCGATGACCCAATGGAATTGCCTTTGATGATCGGGGTATCATTGGAGATCGGGAGAACTAGTTGTTTACTACACTGATACCCGATGAGGTTGCCTTCGGCGATCGGGTTGATATCGGTGATCAAGGTGACATTATTGGGTTATGTCGATGGCCCGATTGATTCATTGTGGTGTCATCGGGAGATCGTTTCTACTTGTTGAAGGCTATTCTGATAAGCTGATGGAGCCGATCTGTTTGAAGCCGCATTAGGGGATTCACCCACTGGTTCATCGCGAGATTGGAGAAATGCTTTTGTGGTCTTTCCGATGGTCGATGGAGTAGAGACCGACTATGGGTGTGCGCTCAAACCGGAGTCCAAAAGATAAACACTTGGACACTGAAGATGGTCTTGTCGGTGTATATGAATATGAACCGACCCGACTTCCTTGTGCATGTGGGATATTGTGTTTCTCATGAATGCAGACTGACGCAGATGGTTAGACTTCAAACCGTTGGTACAGTTACTCAGATGAACTATCGAAAATCTAAATATGTAGCCATTGGATAACTATGGTGTAACTGATATCTGAGAGCCGATTGTAGGGTTCAGTTTGTGAGAATCTGAGAACAAATGCTTGTAGTTGCAGACTAAAACTTTATTGTAAATTCATTTATTGGAATAAAGTGTTTCAACTGTTGGTGGTGGGTTTTTTCCCGAAAGGGTTTTCGCACATAATTCTTGGTGTTATGTCTCTGTGTTGATTCTATATGTTATGTCTATGCTATTCTTAACATTCTGTAAAAGTTTTAAATTGCACTCTTGTATGATTTCCCTTGCTAACTGACATTAGGAAGGTGTTTCCGCACTGTGCTTTCCTTACAAGTGGTATCAGAGCTTGGCCCGTTTTGTTATCCTTGTTGGGTAGGGTTGGTTTTTTGTGTCAGTTCTATTTTAGTGGGAGTCTTGCAGAGTGTCTACTTGTTTGTTTTATAGGTTAAGATGGCGAGCACCTCAGGGCACATAGACATGGAGAAGTTTAATGGTTCCAGTTTTAAACTATGGAAACTCAAGTTGGAAGAATTGTTGGTCGACCGAGACCTTTGGATTGCTATGTCTGGGCAGAAACCTACAGGCATGAAGCAAGAGGATTGGGAATTAGCCGATTGGAAGGCAAGGGGTCTAATCAAGCTAAGTCTTGCTGATTCTATTATGTTAAATGCCCATGAGAAGAAGATTGCACATCTTCTTTGGAATAAGTTGGGAGATATTTATCAAGGCAAGTCCTTGGTGAATAAACTTTTCTTGAGGAAGAAGTTGTATTCTCTAAAGATGGATGCAGGAACACCATTGGTAGACCACTTGAATGCATTCAACATGGTTCTTCTAGAGTTAACTTTTGTTGGTGTGTCAATTCAGGAAGAAGAACGTTGCATGTTGTTGTTGTGTTCATTGCCTGACTCTTGGGATCACTTAGTGATGGCTATCGGTAGTACTACAACCTAGTTCAAGATGGATACTGTGGTTAATACTCTTTTGTCAAAAGAAATGAGAAAGAAGTCTTCTGAGGGGACAAAAGATGCACTCTTTGTTCAAGGCAGATCGAAGGACAAAGACAAGAAGAAAGGAAAGAAGTCCAAGTCCAAGTCACAAGAGAGATCAAAATCTCCAGGCAAGAAGTCAAAGGTGAAGTGCTGGAACTGTGGGCAAAAAGGGCATATCCGAAAGGATTGCAAGGAGGAGGAGAAGAAGAAGTATTCTGACACTGAATCTTCTTAGAGTGATGTAGATACATTTGTAGCAGCCCTAGCAGTGCCTACCTCAGATGACACCTGGTTAGTAGATTCCAGTGCATCTTTTCACATGACCTCCCACAAGGAGTGGTTCTTGAAGTATGAACTATATGGTGGTGGAAAGGTATACTTGGCTAGTGATTCCACGTTGGAGATTGTAGGGAGCGACATAATTAAAATTCAATTCCCAAATGCTAGAGTGAAGGGATCAATGGAGTTCTTCATATACCAGGTCTAGCAAGAAACCTCCTCTCTGTAAGTAAACTTAATGATGCTAGAGTACAAGTTACATTTGTATCTGGTGGTTGCAAGATGACTAGGGGTTCTATTGTTTTGGCAAAGGGTGGTCGCATTGGTACACTGTATAAGTTAAATGTTGAACCTATATGTTGTAATGTAACCTCTGAAAAGTCTGCTAAGACAACTGTAATGATGCATAATGCTAATTCATTGGAAGCTAAACTTCCTGCTGAGAAGACGATGCTTTGGCATAATAGGTTAGGCCACATAGGTGAAAAAGGTTTAAAAGCCTTGAAGAATAAGAATCTGGTTGAAGGTCTGGATGATTGTAGTTTTGAGTTCGATTTTTGCAAACACTGCATATATGGAAAACATAACCGTGTTTAGTTTTATTCTAGTTCTCATAAATCTTCTAGCATTCTGGATTATGTTTACTTTGATGTGTTTGGTCCAGTGGATGTTCCTTCTCTGTCTAAGTCTAAGTACTATGTATCTTTTGTAGATGATTATTCAAGAAGGACATTTGTGTACTTTCTTATAAGTAAATCAGAAGTGTTCAGTCGGTTTAAGGAGTTTAAGAACCTTGTTGAAAATCAAATTGGGAGAAGGATTAAATGTTTAAGAACAGACAATGGTGGTGAATACTGTAGTGCAGATTTCGACAAGTACTGTGTTGATCTCTGTAATGTCTAGAATGGTAATCAGCCAAGTGAATTCCTCGTCAAGTGGGAGTTTGTTGGAAATGTGCCTCTAATTCACTTGACCTTTGTTCATATTGATCGGGTTAACTCTGGCCGATGAAACAATGTGAAGAAAATCTGCGAGCTCTATTGGCACAACCTTTGCCGATGAAGTTGACATAACGAAGCTTGGAGTAGCAGGTTTGAAGTCATCCCGATGACCCGACGAAGTCGTCTTCGGTCATCGGGGTAGCATTGGTTATCGGATGGACGAAAGTATAAAAGGTGTGCAGGTTAGATCCAAATCCAACTATTGTCGCTATACCGTGATGGGAAGATGATCGTCAGTTAATCCTTGTGCCTTGGCGACCAAGTGGTAGGTCTCGGCAAGAGAGCACTCAAGCGAAGTTAACTGGTGAGCGAGTCTGGGATGATCAGACGACTGTCACTATACCACATGATGGAGTTGCACGAAGTTTATCCTTTGCGATTTGGCGACCAAGGTGGGGCCCGATAAAGAAAAGTTTCATTCCGGGCAGTTAGTGAGGTCGTCCTAAGGTGGCAGGGCAGGGACCCCGGAGCCAATCAGGGCACATGTGGCGGAGCGCAGAAAGAGAGATCGAGTAGATCAAGGAAGATCGGACGATCAACATAGCTGTTTGGTTGTCTTTCTGATGACTCGATGGAATTGCCTTCCGTGATTAGGGTATCATCGGAGATTGGGAGAATTGGTTGTTTACTACACCGATACCTGATGAGGTCACCTTCGGCAATCGGGTTGATATCGGTGATCGAGGTGACATTGTTGGGTTATGTCGATGGCCCGATTGATTCGCTGTGGTGTCATCGGGAGATCAAGTCTACCTGTTGAAGGCTATTTTGATAAGCTGATGGAGCCGCTCTGTTTGAAGCTGCATTAGTGGAGCTGCCTATTGGTTCATCGGGAGATCGGAGCAATGCTTTTGTGGTTTTTTCGATGGCCAATGGAGTAGAGACCGACTACGGGTGTGCATTCGAACTGGAGTCCAAAAGATAAACACTTGGACACTGAAGATGGTCTTGTCGATGTATATGAATATGAACCAACCCGACTTTGTGGTGCATTTGGGATATTGTGTTTCTCATGAATGCACACAGACGCAGATGGTTAGACTTCAAACCGTTGGTATAGTTACTCAGATGAACCGTCGACAATCTGATATATGTAGCCATTAGATAACTATGGTGTAACTGATATCCGAGAGCTGATTGTAGGGTTGAGTTCGTGAGAATTTGAGAACGAATGCCTGTAGTTGCAGACTGAAACTTTATTGTAAATTCATTTACTGGAATAAAGTGTTTCAACTTTTGGTGGTGGGTTTTTTCCTGAAAGGGTTTTCCTATGCAATTCTTGGTGTTTTGTCTCTGTGTTGATTCTCTATGTTATGTCTATGCTATTCTTAAGGTTCTGTAAAAGTTTTAAATTGTATTTTTGTATGATATCCCCTGTTAACTGACATTAGGAAGGCATTTCCGCACTGTGCTTTCCTTACAAAAAGTGGATACCATCAGATTAGGATAAGGCCAGGAGATGAATGGAAAACAACTTTTAAAACTAATGAGGGGTTGTATGAATGGAAAGTCATGCCATTTGGGTTGTCCAATGCGCCTAGTACCTTTATGAGGTTGATGAATGAGGTCTTGGTGGAGTTCATAGGCAAGTTTGTGATAGTATACCTTGATGATATCTTGATCTTCAGTCAGACAAGGGAAGAGAACCTCAAACACATAGATATGGTTCTCAAAAGATTACATGAAGAGCAGCTAATGATAAATTTGGATAAGTGTTTGTTCATGCAGGAGGAGATCATCTACTTGGGCTTTGTAATCTCACAGGGCAAGTTGAAAATGGACCAGGAGAAGGTAAGTGATATATTTTCTTGGCCTACACCTAAAACTATGAATGATGTCCAGAGTTTCCATGGCTTAGCAACTTTTTATAGGAAGTTTATAAGAGGATTTAGTCATGTTTGTGCACCCATGCTTGACACCATAAAGGGAGGACAAAAGTGTAGGTTTAGTTGGACCAAGGAGACAGATGACTCATTTGAAATCTTGAAGAAGAAAGTTGCAGAACAACCAGTCCTTGCCCTACCAGACTTCAACAAGATATTTCAGGTGGAATGTGATGCAAGCCACATGGTTATTGGGGCAGTGCTCAGTCAGGAAGGAAGGCAAATTGCTTTTTTTAGTGAAAAGCTAAATGATGCCAAGAGTTTCAGTCTTTGAAGAAGTGGAGGCACTATTTATTGCCTAAGGAGTTCATAGTTTTTCTGATAATCAGACACTCATTTTCATAAACAGTTAAGAGAAGTTAAACCACCGGCACATGAAGTGCGTAGAGACCCTACAAGCCTTCACCTTCACCCTCAAGCACAAGAAGGGGGTCAAGAACAAAGTTGAAGATGCCTTGAGTAGGAGGGTCTTAACTATCAATCAAATCCAGATGGAGAGTGTTGGTATTGACTCCTTGAAGAATATGTATGATGCTGATGAAGACTTTGGAGAGATCTACAAGGTATGTGAAACTTTTCGTGACTGGTATCATGTTGAGTTTTCTGAATTTCTGATACAAGATGGATTGCTATTTAAAGGTGGACAGTTATGTATTCCTAAGTGTTCTATGAGGTTAAATATCTTTAGGGAAAAGCATTGTGGGGCTATGGCAGGTCATTTTGGTCTTGACAAGACCCTAGACCTTGTGAAAAGACACTACTACTAGCCTAAGTTGCAGGCAGATGTAAGGAAGTTTGTGGAAACATGTGTAATCTGTCAAAAAGCCAAGGGAAAATCCACCAATGTAGGCTTGTACCAACCCTTACCCATTCCTTCTAGGCCATGGGAGAGCATAAGCATGGATTTTGTATTGGGTCTGCCTAGGACAAGGAGGGGATTTGATAGTGTTTTTGTAGTGGTGGACAGATTTAGCAAAATGGCTCATTTCTTGCCATGTAAAACCTCTTGTGATGCCTCATATGTTGCAGACTTGTTCTTCAAAGAAATAGTCTGGATACATGGGTTGACTCTGAACATAGCTTTAGACAGAGATGTGAAGTTCATAGGTCACTTTTGGAGGACTCTTTGGAAGAAGTTGGGGACTAACCTATCTTTCTCATCAACCTACCATCCTCAAACAGATGGGAAAACTAAGGTTGTCAATAGGTCATTGGGAAAGCTATTAAGATGTTTGGAAAGGAAAAATGGAGAAAAGTGGGACAATATATTGTCACAAGTAGAGTTCTCATACAATGAGACCATAAATAGAAGCACCGGGAAGTCTCCTTTCCAAATTGTGTATGGCATCCACCCAAGGGGAGTACTCGAGTTAAGGGATTTGCCTAAAGAAGAGCCTATTAGTGTAGATGGTGAATATTTTGCATCAACCATCAAGGAGGTACATGACCAAGTGAAGTCTCGTCTCCAACAATCTACACATAAGTACAAGGCCTATGCTGATAAGAAAAAGAGGGATGTGCAGTTTAGTGTTGGGGACTTGGTATGGGTACATTTGAAGAAGGACAAACTCCCAAAGGGTAAGCACACCAAGCTCATGTAGAGGAAGATTGGACCATGTCAGATTTTGAAGAAATGTGGACACAATGCCTATGAAATCCAACTTCCTCTTGATCTTGGATTGTCACCCATTTTCAATTTGTGTGATCTTACACTTTTCAAAGGTAGTGGCAATGAAGTGGAATAACCAATACCAATTGCAAGAGACAATGATATTCCAAGGCATGAATCACCAAAATTGAGCAAGATTCTAGACACTAGAATCACAAAGAGGACAAGGAACAAGGATTACATTGAGTATTTAGTGGCTTGGCAGGACAAACTAGACTCTAAGGCAGTTTGGATGATAGATAAACAAATTTCCAACCATGGTGTAGACCTACAAACTCTGATCTCAAGTGGGGTTGAGATCTCTTCTCCCGGGGAGTATGGTGTAGGGGCACCTCATCAACAAGAAAATCATGGATCTAATGATGAAGACTAGGATCGTAGTGGTTGTCTTAGTGTCTTGTGTTTACACAAGTTTCATGTATTCAATAAAGACCCCACCATGTAAACCCATGTCACTAATTAGGCAATTTGATAAGCCCATTGGGACAATGTGGTCAAAAGGGGTAGTAGAATGTTTGGTTTTGTGTTTGATAGGTTTTTAGGATGTTTCAGGGGTGTTTGGTTGATCCAAGTTGTGTGGATCCCAAACTTATAGTGTTGACAACTATTTGTGCAAGAATGCAACTTTTGAGTGCAAAAGTGCAACTTTTCAAAGTTCAGATGATGTAAGCCTCTCAACAGCTCCAACCTCTTCCAAATTTGGTTGGCAACCATTGGAGAAGTTTATAAACCTTGTGGACATGATTCCCAAGGAGAGAGATGTTGTGGTTTAGAAGTTTGGATGAAATAAACACTGAATAAATTGAGTTTTCCCAGAAATTCTAAGTTTGCAGAGATTGTGCATCCTGGTACGGATTAAGTTAGACAAAATCATTCATGGAGTAGTTGGAGGGATGAATCACCTATGATTTGGTAGTGCTCTGAGGTCTCGGACATTTGTGAGTAGTGAGAAAACCTTGTTATACTGACTGTAACCTGAAAAACTAGGGTTTGGCTAGGGTTTCGCCAAATAATGGCGATATCTTGCATCTCCTTCCTCTAGAAGTTATTTCCTTTGGTGAAATGCAAGATTGGCCAGTGTACATTAAGGTTTCCATGGGTTGTTGCAGGGAAGGCTCAGTTGTGGAGAGTATGATGCAAAACTAGGTAGGCATCTCTATGTGACTACCTTAGACAAAATTAGGAAAATCATCATAAAATATGATAGCGGTGGATTCCAGGTGTGCAACCCTGAAATTAGAGGTTATTCACCATCCCCCACATGCTCATGAAGTTGATTATTTAGTTGGGAAACTAGTAAAGGGAGTTGCTTTGTAAATTAGGCCTAATCGCCCTAATTAGGTCTCTAAGCTTCTAAGGGGTTCAGACCTTTAGGTTCCAGATCTTTCCAATCCCTTTTGGGGATGAGTGTAACTCCATAAAGGGTATCTAGAATGGTAAATATTTTTCTAGGTTGTGTTCAGTATTTTGGAGTCAAAGGCAAAATACCGGTCTAGGAGGGCTACTAGCCTAAGGGTAAGTTTCCAAAGGAGGTATAGGGAATTGATGCCTAGGTCCAAAATTAATGCTTGGAATAGTCCTTGGTAGTCATGAATGGACCCATTCTAAAGCCCCAAAGAACGGGAGTCACTAGTGAGGCATGTTTGAGAAGTTGAAGCCATTTACTCATCTTCAGTAGGTGTTAGGCTTGAGAAGTGGAGAGTAGTTCAAAACCTTAAGATGTGGATTCCTTCCTTGTAGGGTCATTTTTTCCATTTGAAGGGTCATACCCTAACCTTTTGGACTTGTCCTTAGGTGTGTGAAAAGGCCTCTACATCATGATCATCGGGTATAAGGTAACTCAGTCAAACCGACCGAATTATGTTTCCAGTTCCTGCATTTTAGCTACATACAAAATGATGAGAGAGAATGTGAAATTGGATATATGCGGTTGGATGCTAGATGAGTTTTTAATAAACCTAGGAAAAATTAAGGGTGAAAAGAAGGGTACCTTCCGGTATGGTAACTTGATAGTTTGCTTGATGTTATTTTTCATGAATGATTCACCCGATTTTGGTAAAAGGCAATGGGCATTTGACATCCTGGTAGGGAGACAATTGAAACAATCAATTGCTGGTTTAGGAAGTCAGAGAGATGATAAAGTTTGGGGATATTTCAAGGCATTTCATAAATCTATGAGGTCTAGGGTAAGGGTACCTAAGCATATTGTAGAAAAATATTCAACTGACATATGCTTCATGGTGAAGAAGGATGAAACACTTATGGAAGCAATTAAGCCCCAAAAGATTTGGATTGAGGAAATGGGCTATGAGGTGGATGCATAGATTATTGATGCGTATGCAAAAATGCTGATTGATACACCAATTGATGAGGCAGAGAAGCCTTGTGGTACTCCACAACAGAAAACACATGAGGTTGAAATAGAGTTCAACCAGAAGAAAAGAGAGAATTAGGAAGGAAAGGATAGAAAATTTGTGGAGAAAGTCTCAAAAGACATTCAAGCATTAATTGATGTTGTCCCGGAGAAAGACAAGAAGAGGAAGAATCCTGAAGTACACATTGAGCCTGTTAGTTCTGAATCTGAATCTGAGGATGACACACCGTTGGCATTCAAGAGGGTTGTTAGGAAGAAAATAGAGGAAACAAAGATAGAAGCTAAAAAGCAATCGGTTAGAAAGGTTACACTCAAAACACTGGCACAGAAGCAAGCGCCAAAAGCAACACCTACAACTACATCAGGTACTGCAAAGAGGAAGAAGAAGAGTGACATCGATTTATCAATTCAATCTGGTAATGTGACTATCATTCCACCTAAAACTTGTGCAGAGTTAGTAGATGAAATCACTAAGGATGGCATGTTGAAGAATGTTCAATTTTATTATGAACGCTTAGAGGATGATGAACAAAGAGAGGTAGACGAAGCAATCTTATTATATTTGGATATTTATAAGAAATCCTTAATAGAAATTGAAAATCAAATACCAGTTGAATTGTATAATATGTTAGATGCTAGAAGACTATCATCTATGCAAGAAGATAAGCATATTAAAATTCAAGAGCTATTATCTGTTTGTGTTACTATTGCTCCAGATGAAATGGAAAAGACACTTGAGGTGGCAGATAGAAAAGTCTTTAATAGCAAACATAGAATAACTAGTCTAATGCTAGGAAGGGTAAATGAAATAATAAAGGAGATTCAAAAAGCATGGGTTAAATTCTTTGGAGAGAATATAGGATTCTTTACTTCACCGGAAAACAAGACAAACATTGTAGATACCCTGGTTGAAGGAAAAGGAAAGGGGATTATGGGTACTTCACCCTCAGTTTTGAAAAATATTAAGATAGTGGAAATCCAACCCCTGGTAAACACAGATGTACAGACAAATATTGAGATACCGGTTAACACAAAGGGTGAACAAGTTAATGTTGTACATGATACTAATATTGAGGATAATAGTCCTCCAGATACAAATGTACAGGTTGAGGTTACAGTTCTTGTAGTCACATAAATCTGTTCAGTTTAATGAAATGAATATTTGCTATTTATTTGATTAAAAATCCACTAGCCATCAGTTAATTAAATTAATATTTAATTAATTCATCCTCCAAACATTCTTCTATTAATTAAATAAATTATTCAATTTATTTTAATTAATTCATTAAACCAACTCACAATCAATTAAATGAATAAATCCTATTTATTTCATTTAACCCCTTTTCCTCTTTTAAATAAATTAAATAAAACATTTATTTAAATCATTTATCCCCCCCACTTGCATTTTCCTACAAATGCAACTTGCACACACAAATTGAAATAAATTAATTTTATTTTAATTAAAATCCTATTTTCCCTCACCCACCAAATCCACTTGCAATCCTAACCCCTTCTAGATTCTTCTAAACCCTTCCTAATTAACCTAATCCATCCCTTAATTATTGTCACATTCTTAAGCAACTTGGAGTCACTTCTCAAAGACTCCAAAGTCTTTGAAAAACAATTAATGCTTTGTGTGTTCAACAATTTAACCTCCAAAAGTCTTCCAAACCACTAATGGCTCTTACATGACCATTTATGGTTAATTCAACTTGCATCCATGTGTCTCCTCAAGAATTTATTGCTTTGACCATGGTTATCCCTTTTACCCTTGCACAAGAGTTTATCCATTGGATAAAAGCTTTATTCTTTGAATAAAGAATTTATTCACTCAACCAAGCCTTGACCCTAACCCCCAAGTTGACTCCCAGGTCATGTCAAGCATTTAATGCTTCTTCCCTCTCCTTTCAACCCCTCTCATGTTGACACTTGTCATCCTGGGATTGGGTTGAAAGCCTTCACATGGATTTAGTATCATTCAATCCTGACCCTTGTTGAGATTACTCAATCTCAACCCTCCATTGCTCCATTTTACATATAAATAGAGCTCACATTCCTCATTTTCAAATCCTCAAGCATTTAGCATTCTTAGCCATAATCTGAAAACTTGTATGCATCTAAGTTATAGAGAATTTTAGAGAGAATTTAGCATAAATCACTAATATATATTGTTATTTTGGCCTAAAATAAATCATTTTAGCATCATAGCATCTAATATTAGCTTTTATTCATACTTGCATAGCATAAGCTTGAGATCATCTACAATCTTGAATCTCCATAAGCATCCATAGTGCAAAATGTTGCTGAGAGCTACACTAATTTGGAACTTGGAGAGGAGAGGAACAAAGGAGAAGGAGCTAAAAGCATGTTAGAAGGCATTTGGAGATGCCTTGTTGTGTTTACTTTGATAGTTAAATATTCTAGCATGTTTCTAGTGTCTCTTTTGATATGCCTGCTTAGATTAATTTTTGGTTGAATAACACTAACTTGATCCTTGTTTCTTGTTGTTTTTGTGTGTTATACGACCACAAGTACCAGTCTAACCTTTGGGTATTTTGCAGAGCATGTAGTCACATAAATCTGTCCACTTAATTAAATGAAAATTTAGTATTTATTTGTTTATTTAACTATCAATCAATAAATATTTAATTAATTCATCTTAACCCTCTTCTTCTATTAATTAAATAAATTATTCAATTTATTTGATTTAATTCACTTAACCAAATTCAGACCATTAATTAAATAAATAAATCATATTTGTTTAATTAAATTTTCTCACATTTAAATAAATTAATATTTATTTAAATCCCCAAAAATCTCATCTCTCACATTTAAATAAATTAACATTTATTTAAATCACCTTTATCCTCCACCCACTTGTATTTTCCTACAAATGCAAGTTGCACAACTATTTTAAATAAATAAATAATTTATTTAAAATCCTATTTATCCTCACCCACTTGAAATGTTTAATAGCTTCCCTTAAAGTCTTCAAACTTAATGGCTTCCTTCTAGAGTCTTCTCAAGCCTTTAATGGTTTCCCTTAAAGTCTTCAAACTCAATGACTTCCTTCTAGAGTCTTCTTAAGCCTTTAATGGTTTCCCTTAAACTCAATGACTTCCTTCTAGAGTCTTCTTAAGCCTTTAATGGTTTCCCTTAAAGTCTTCAAACTTAATGGCTTCCTTTTAGAGTCTTCTTAAGCCTTTAAAGGTTTCCCTTAAAGTCTCCAAGCATTTAATGCTTTATCTTCCTTTTTTTCATGTAAATAAATTAAGATTTATTTCAATCCAAAATTCACATTCACATTTAAATAAATTAATATTTATTTAAATATCTATCCAAATGCAAATTACACCATTTAATTGAAATAAATGATATTATTTTAAATAAAAATCTCGAAATTCTTATCATTTGCATTCTCCTACAAAATCCACTTGCATGCCTAAACCCATTCTAGATTCTTCTAACCTCTTCCTAATTAGCCTAATCCATCCCCTAAATATTGTCACATTCCTAAGCAACTTGGAGTCACTTCTCAAAGCCCTCAAAGTCTTTGAAAGACATTTAAGGCTTTAAAGTCTTCAAATGGTTAACCTCTAAAGTCTTCCAAACCATTAAAGGCTCTTACATAACCATTTATGGTTAACTCACCTTTTACCTTTGGTTAGAAACTTTCCTCTAACTTAACCATTCTTTTGACTCATGGGTCTTTTCAAAGCATTTATTTCTTTGACTAAGGTAACCATTTAACCCTTGCACATTCATTTATCCCTTGGATAAAAGGAATATCCATTAACCTAACTCTAACCCAACCCCCTAGGGTAACCATCATGTCCCCTCAAGCATTTAATGCTCCTTATCTCTCCTCTCAAGCCTCCTCATGGTGACACTTGTCAACATGGGATTGGGTTGAAAGTCTCACATGGATTGAATATCTTTCAATTCTAACCCTTGTTAAAATTGCTCAGTATTAACCCTTCATTTCCCCATTTCTTCTATAAATAGAACCCTTCTCCTCAAACAAAGAAGGAAGCATTAGAGTATTGTTGTTATACTGGTATTAGCATAGAGCTTTTTCATAGCATCATTATCTACACTTGCATAGCATTTGCTTATCATATTCAACCATCTTGAATCTCCATATGGCATCCATGGCTAGCGCTAAAAGCTGAGAGCTACACTCATGTGGAACTTGGAGAGGAGAGGAACAAGGGAGGATCAACTATGAGCATCTTGATTAGCATTTGGAGGAGTATAGTTTATCTATTCTATGTTTGTATGCTTTCTATTTCATGCTTAATATCTCTCTTGATATCTCTGTTTAGGATAATCTTTTGTTGCTAACACTAACGTTTGTTTCTTGTGCTCTTGTGTATGTTGCCATCAAGAAGATTTTCTAATCCTTTTTGCAGAGCATCAGTTCCTACAAAGGAACCAACAGTTACACAGAATGCACCAAGTAGCGAAGCCACTGGTGCAAGTGAGGAAGCTATAAAGGATAAATCTTCAAAGGAGAAGAAAGAAGAATCAGACAGGGAACTGGTAGTTGGTCCATCATTGTTGTCAATTGACACCTCATGGGTCAAAAAGAAAAACATAACAGAGATGAGTCCTATTGAACTCATGATGATGGCAACACAAAAACTAATGGAGGGATTTACAAATAAAGAGATTATTGATCAGTCAATCACTATTTTACATAGACTTGTCCCAGAGTGCAAGATTGAAAATGAAGAGAGCCCATTCGACAAGCTTAAGATAATTACTAAGCATATTTCAAAGGATTTTCAATCCTTACAACAAATTTCAAACCGACAAGCACTAGATAGATTCACTCAAGCTAAGAGAGTTGCATTTGATCAAGTGATTGAATCTGAGAAAAAGAAGATTGATGATAAGCTAAAACTAATAGAAAATTCTTTGAAGCAATGTACAAATATTTATAGGGTATGTTGTAATACTGATATACTTACAACTAATGTGGATAAGAAGATAAAAGAACTTCAGGAGAAAATTGCAAATATAGCTAATTCTTTTGATGGATTGATTTCATTGACTACATCAATTGATGGTCAAATTTTGATTTTGGAAAAGCAAATTTATGTTCTTGAGAAAGAAAGAGACAAAATAATAAGAAGAGTCAAAAGTCTAAGAGGCTTGGTGAGTCCCTGATTGGATTCACTTAGTGTACATAAGAAAGAATGTATGGATACGGTGGGAAAGCCCACACCAGCAAAGGTAAATGAGAAAGAGTCATTTGCACATATACTGAATGGACTTGTATCTATTTCTGGCACATTCAAAATAGGTTGGGATACCTATCTTGAGCTACTAGAGAAGGCTTATCAGGAAATTTTGAAATTTGTCAAGCTCTGGTAAGACATTTTGGGATATTCATTGTACAGTTTTTGGATCTTTGACATTCTTTTTAGAATTTTTGATGGCACTGATGTCAAAGGGGGAGTGGTATAGATGTGAAAAAGATAAAAAGGGGAGTTGTATACATTAGGGAGAGTTACAGAGATATGAGAGTTATAGATATGGAGATGTGAGATGGATATTCAACACAGGGGGAGTAGGGCAGGATGAAACCGACATATGAAACCTTGACACCATTTTTCATATGAGTATTGCCATCAATGCCAAAGGGGGAGATTGTTGGAAATTGACACTCAATTGGTTGGTTTCACTATGTTGTCATTGATGGCAACATGGTATTGTCATTGATGGCAACATGGAGATTGTCCACACTTCCTCAGTGTTTGAAGCTCATGGTCTGATTTGCAAGTTTCGGGGTTTTTGGCCAAGCCTTCCTCAGCTGCATACTTGGATCTCCCAAAGTTGGGAACCGATCATAAAAGGTTCAGTTAACATTTTTCCCTCAGCCAAGGGTTTTTTCATTGCTAAATTTGAATTTGCAGAGGACAGATCGAAAATCTTAGGGATTAATCCTTTCAGCTGGGAGGACAAATATGTTTTGATGGTTAAACCCTGATTCTCAAGCTTTAATCCATCTATTGATTCCTTTAATGAGATTCCTATCTGGGTTAGGCTCCCCAACCTTCCCCTTCATCTTTGGACGGATTCTTTGCTAGAGGAAGTAGGGGAGGCTTTAGGTGAATTCCTAATGATTCCTACCAAATTTATCATTCTACCTATGCTCGTATTTTGGTTAACATTGATGTCTCTAAAGGGCTTCTAGCTGAGTTAGAGATTGAATCTTCCTTGGGATCTTGGGTCCAACCACTCGACTTTGAAGGTATTCCCTTTAGATGTCGAAAGTGCTTCCAGACTGGACATGTTGCTACAGGGTGTGAAACAAATAAAAAGAAAAAAAGATCTGCTTCTTGGTGGAAAGGTGCATCCTCTGAACATTATTTTGTTAAAAAGAAAAGCTTCTCCCAGGTGGTGGCACAGGTTCCTCAGACTGAAGGTACGCCTCCTATTTCTGGTGTTGTTGTGCCTCAGGAACATGTGAATGCCTACGGTGGCACCCTGAGTGAGAAAAATGATTTGATGGATGACCCTCCTGCATCTCAGATTGCTGTTGGATCTTCTGCTATCTCTACATCTGTGGATGTTGGCTCTGCTCCTCCTGGTGATGGGAGGTCCTCTATTTTGGACCCTTCCTCTTGGCAAAAGGCTGCTGCTAGGGTTGAGGAGGGATGGATTACTGTTAAAAGTAAAAAATCTAAATTGTCCCAATCCTCTTTTGATATGACCCTTCGATCCCATAAGGGTAGGTCAAATTCTTGATCTTTCCTGGCTGGGGTAGGGCTACTGGTTTTTGGTAGCTTGTTGGTTTTTGGGTGGGGGTTAATGTTGTTCCCCTTCTTTTGATTGGCTGGGCCAATTCTCTCTTGTGTTTTGTTTCTTTGAGTGGTCTTTCAAGTTTATCTTTTGGTTCAGGTTGCAGGTCCTTCTAAAACCTGTCTTGTATAGGGTTTCTGGTCCCTTTAAAACTTCATTTTACTTAATCAAAAACATGGTATTGTGTTCCAGCTTCATGTTTTGGTTCAGTTGTGTACCGGCAAGCACTTCACAGATACTACACTGGCACCAACACCGGCAGAACAAAAGGATTTCTTTGGTTATCGACAATGCAGGCCAACATGGTTTAGTAAAGGTTATCAGCATTGGAGGTCGACATCTCTTGGATCCAGCATCAACAATTGGTTTTAATATTTATGCATTTATGTTATCTGACCGACATGTAATTTGATATTCTATATATCTTTGTAAGCCGACATAAGGCATGCAAATTTTGTATAGGGTATATAGGTCGATTTGATAGATCATTTTGATAGAAATCATGATGCGAATATGTAATTGGAAGGAGATGCGAAATATGTCAGAGATATTATGTATGTGAGGATATTTATGTAAGGGTTATTATGGTAAAAGGTTTAGGGTTTTAGATTGGAACAGACAAATCTTAAACCAGAATTGTATTCTGGCATAGAAGATGCTATCTTAGCAGTTCAACACTTCTCCGGATTGAAGTCTGGATTTTTATGTAGTCAGTGAGGCTCCTTTTGTGATTGAGCAGTATGCTCTAGGCTGTAAGCCTTCTTGCAAGTGTAGGCCCCTCAAGGTTAAGATTAAGCATTCCCCCCCCCCTCGTCTCAGTGTTATTGGATACCAAAAATAATCATTGAGAGGATAGATTTATAGATTTTTGAAAGATTGAATAGACAAAACTTTGAGATTTGATCATAGAACAAGAGTTAACGATAATGATTGTGGATTTAATGAATAGAGGTGGATTAGTTAATTGAAATTGATGAGGAGTTTTTCTATTTTGAGTACTTAACTCTTAAGAGAAGAGTTATTATTTTGATTAGTTAACTTATGAGAGAAGAGTTATTATTTTGATTAGTTAACTCATGAGAGAATACTTATGAGCTTTACTAATTTATTTATTTATTTATTTGATGAGCAAATTACTAATTCAACGAGGAAGTTAACTTGTGAGAGGATAATTATATGAGTTTTGTTAATTACTTTAATTAATTATTGGCCCATATTGATTAAATAATAAAGAATTATTTAACTAAATGATAATTAATAATAATTGACGAGATAATTATGATCCTTGAATAATAATAGTATAATAATTGATAATTAGAGGAATCGTTTGTGTCTACAACAATAAAACATCATATAATCTAATGCATTATAGAAACAATGCCTAAGTGTAAAAGTTAAACTCCTTTTAGCTAATATCAGGATCTCATGCCTAACAACTCATTTTCTTGACACATCAAAACTTAGGAACCACACAATCTTCAAGGTATATGTTGCTACTTTCTTCTTTATAAAACTATTCAAGCATACCTTAGATTAATATTGATGGGCTCTTTAATTTAAAAGGTGTGCATTTTATGCGTAGTGAGCCCCAACTACTATCTCAACCCTCCCTTTACGAATGATAAGGTTTTATCAATTACAATCCCATCCTTTCTTCTCAAAATCCTAGGAGTTATTAGATTGATAGATCCAAAAAAATATGTTCCTTCTATAAAAGCAAAAAACAAAGAATAAAATTTCTTATGCATTCTCTTCTATTTCTATAATCTCTAATTATTAACATTTAATTTCAACCTTTATGCTTCTTACCAAGCATGGCTATTATGCTATCAATTTGGATTCCTCATCCATGTTAGTGTGCAGGCTTATATACTCTAAGTCAAATTCATCTATATGCATGCCCTTCATATATGGTGCAACCTCATCTAATTCTATCATATCAAAACTTCCATGCTAGCTTAAAAATTATGCATTGGCTCTAACATACTCATTTCTACTTATTGACATGCTAATTATTGGATACTATGATTGCATGCATAATCTTTGTTATTGGCAACACCCATATTCTAACTTATATATGTGTTGGGCATTAGACATCCACATTGACATCTATTAATTTCATATGGTTGTGCTAAGCCATTCTATATTTTTATTAGTTTACACCATGCTTCTTAACCTTTTTCATGTGTTTACTTGGTTTGCACCCCTTTTCTTACATTAGCATGTGAAGATTCAATTTTCCATGGGTTATTCATCATACATGTTGGCTTTTGTATAAACATAACCTTTTACATTTTGTCCATATCCAATCATGGTTGTGTTGGCACTTCCAAATCCTCCAAATTGATTTTCTTTATAAATGATCTTTCATATATGTGCATTGGTTATTTTCCTATTGGTAAGACCACTATTGATCTAAAATCAAGTTAACAACTTAACATAAGCCATGTTGGATCCAACTTCTACATGTAGATCATCTCTCCCCATCTATTATTTTTTTATTGGTAAGACCATTAGTGCTCTAAACTCAAGCTAACAACTTAGCATAAGCCATGTTGGATCCAACTTCTACATTTAGATCATCTCTCCCCATCCATGCAATAGTGTATTTACTTGTACCTATACCATTTAACATTATCTTGCACAATTATTAAATTCCACATTTGAGCTTCTCACATGCTTGTAGAATGTTGAATAAAATTTCATGCTATTATAAGCTTCCATGTTGGCATTTTTAATTACCATGCAATATCTTTCTACAAGATTCTTTGCATGGCTATACCATGTCCTAAAGTACATATGCACTAGCTCTTTTTATACTTGCACCTAGCTATTGATATTATTTTGTAGGCCTATTAACTAAGTACTAGGTAAGCCTTCAATATTGTTATGTCCACTTTCTAAACACAATTATAGGCCACCCATAACAACATTTCCATGCAAGTTGTGGGATCCACGATAGGAAACAAGCCTTTTAAGCACAAATACAAGCTTCTTATACACAAAAGCAATATTGGAAAATGATAAGGTTAGCTTATATAATTGATATGCCAAGATGGCCCTTCACTATTAGGAAAATAGCCTCTTAACCTTGCAATTATAATAGGATAATATATTGAGTGTAAGGCAATACATTGTAAATATGGACCGCTCATAATTAGGTCTCAAATCTAATGATAGAGATTATGTTGGCTTTGTTTTCTCCAAAAGGAAACCCTATTTTATGAGGGTATTGTATTACGGTTGTGCATTATTGTGTTGTGAGAGTATGATAGCTATTGAGTTGCCTCAAGATCTCTAGCTGATGATATTCATGCAAAAAGCTTTATCTACATGTATATTCCAGTCTTGTTTAGTTCAACATTATATATTTGACAACTTTTCTAGAGTGGGTTTTTTTTCTCCCAAAAGGGTTTTCTCCACGTAAATCATTATGTTGTGGTATGAATAGTAGTTATGTTTAGTTTTGTTTAATTTATATAAACGTTGTAAAGATATGAAAAGATTTTCCATAACCCTCCTCTCAAGATCAATGTAGGAAGTTAGTTGGCTCCCTTAACTTATTTACATTCACTTTATAGAATGACAAGGTCTTCTAATTGCATTCCTTCCAAATCTAAAAACTAACTACACCCAACATTATTCTTTGTCAACTAATGCAAATGCTATAGAAAAGGCCAAATGTATTATGGTGCAAGAGCATGTAAAAGGGAGTTACAAAGTGAACTTTAGATATGTGCAAGACATTTGACTATTTTATGACATGAAAGAATGACTTGTAAGAAGGTAGAAAAGTCCAAAGTGAAGTACGACATTTGGTAGATGGAATTATAACATCAATAATTACATTCTATTTATTATAACATGGCATTGGAAACCATTTATGGTTTCCAAATTTGGATTTGTCTTTTGGTATGATGTTTAGGATGGATATTTAGTATGCAATTGTATTTGGAGGGATTATGATATAATTTTTCTCTAAAAGTTACATATTCGACTTGATGAAAGGGGCTAGGACAATGGAAATTGTAATATAATCCAAGATTAAAGATGTTATATTAAATGCTCCTTTTATGTTGTTTTTTTTCTTGAAAGGGTTTTAGCTAGGGTATACATTATGTTATGCTTTATCTTTTGTGTTGCATGTCATATATTTTTGTTGAATTTTGAAACCTAAACCTATTTAGTATTTCTCCTCTCTCTGGCTTAAGTAGGAAGTTTCATAGTTTTACCCGGCCTTCTTTCATTTAGTATCAGAGATTGGTTGGATCTTGTTGTGTAACAAAAAGAGTTTGGAAATAACCCTAGTTTGAGTGTAAGCTCTATGTAGGGGATAATATTTCACATTAAATATTGTGAGCATATGAAGGGCATTGATTGATATATCTCACAGAACTTACTTTGAGTTGTAATAACTCAAGATAGAGAACCTACTAATAAAAAAGGGTCTATGGATTGCAATATTTGGTCAAAATCCATCAAGCATAATGGATCAAAAAATAAGGAGCATAGTAGGTTCTATTTTTTTAGATTCGGTGCTCCTAAATCTTTCAAGAGAGATCATTGTGAAGAACCTCTAGATGAAGTTGGAAACTTGTACTAGACTAAATCTATGATAAATAAGCTTTTTCTAATTAAAGAAGTTATATTCTTTGAAGATGAATGATGGAGATTATGTTGTAGATAGTTTGAATATTTTTTGATATTATTTTGAGCTAGTTATAATCTATAGGTGTGAAAATTGACGAGAAAGATCAATGTATTACATAACTATAAACATTGCTAGATTCATTGGACGACATAATTATGGCAATCAATAATACCACCGCAAAGCTTAAACTCGAAGATATGGTGGGTCCATTATTCTCAAAAGAGTTGAGGTGGACAACTTTAAACTTTATGAAGGAAGCAATAGTCCTTGAGGCTAGAATCAAAGGCGAGGGCAAGAACAATAAAAAAGGAAATAGATCTCGTCAAAGGGGACATATGTCTCCTAGAAAACATAAGGTAGAGTGTTGGAATTATGCCAAAGATAACCACACAAAGAAGGAAGACAAGGAAAAAAATAAGGCTAAAGAGGTGTTTGATGATGATTCAAATCAAGGAGAGACTTAGGATGACACTAGTGATGGTCTTGTTGCAACGCTTGTTAAGCGTACATGCAAAAAAGCGAGGACAATTTGCCATGGAACCTCTTTCCACATAACTCCTAAGATGAAGTTTTTTAAGTATATGAGCATTAATGGTGAAAATTTCTTCTTGGGTGACAATAGATTCCTCAATATTCTTAGATGCGACAAAGTTAAGATTATGTTTAGTGATGCGAAGTTTAATTCCCTTTCCAAAGTTTTAGACATCCATGGGTTGACACGAAACTTGTAAAAAAATGAATAGCATAATTGTGTGAATAGTCCTTTGTAAGGATAGATGTGAAATTTCTCATGGAGCTATTATGCTTGTGTTGGGAAAAGGTATCTCAACCTTGCATCCCTAATGTTCAAATTTAATATTTTTGTATACATTCATTATTTTGTCTTTTGTGTATTGTATCTTCACATGGGAGAGTTTGCATCTAATTTAGAGGTGACAAGGACTATATCTTTAGTGATATTTATCCTCACATGAGAAGGTAGGTGTCTCACATTGAGGTGGCATAGTTTGGCCATGTGTGGGCATTTTGTGGTGTGTCTAAGGTCATTATGGCAAAAGTTACTTATGACATATTCACATGACATATAAAAGAATGTAAGGAGTTCTATTAAAACCTTAACCAACATTATGACAAGCTTGGACACTTGTCATGCAACATCTTTAAAAGGGTTGAATGAGGAAAATTTGAGGTGTCCAAGTTTGTTTGGTCAAATATGATAGTTTATGACAATGTAAAAATGTAAGAGAATATGCTAAAATAGCTAGGTGGACAAAAACAAAGGAGGAGAATTGGAATTGGAGCCATGCATTTGGGTGCCATACCTTTTATGGTTAAATTACAAATGGTTTTCCTAAACCACTCATTGTTCCATCTTGAACTCTTGTCTATATACTATTTCAATCAATTAATTTACAAGTACCATTATGATGTTAAAATTATTCCAACTTTATATGTGGGTGGTATTCATGTGAAGGTTTCTCTACATGTGTATTATAACCTTGTTAATATTACTAAATACTACATTTGGATGTTTTGAAGAGAGAAATTTTACTAACAAAAGGTTTTTCCACCCATGTACACATTTTCTTATTGTGTGTGTGTGTGTGTGTGTTGTAATTGTTAAGAGATAAAATATTTAAACAACACTCTCCTCAAAAGTTTAATTTATGATTTTTTTCCAAATACCTCACTTCCTTTCATTTGGTATCAAATCTTAATCAACTCAAATTTTAGGTATAGGATAAAAGATTTTTCATAATAATATTCCATCAAAGTGGAAGCTTGCATAGAGGGGTTGTGATCTTAGTAAACGAAGAGATGAAAAATATGCCTAGAATGGAAATGGATTTCTCTAACAGATATTTAATTTGTGACAATCCAAAATGGAAGATATGCTCATAGAACATTTTAGATAGAAAAATAAAGGGTATTATCAAACTCTATTTGACCAATTTAGTGTTGCCAAATGTTAATTAAGAAACCTACTCACAACTTTGTTAGAAGAAACCAAGAGATTTGTACCAAGAAATATCTATAGTCAACAATATGTTCTTGAGAAAGAAGTTGTATACCCTTAACATAGAGGCTGTTTTGTGGTTGAACTCCTAAATGTGTTTAGTAGGGTAGTTACACAATTGCACTTTGTAGAGGAGGAAGATTGTTGCATGACTTTGTTTTGTGATTTGCTAGATTTATGAGATTTCCTTGTATGGCCATTAGGAGCACAACTAGTGGTTGCATCTTTAAATTACAAATAAATAAGAGAACCTTCTAAATTAGATAAAATGGCCTATTTGTTCATTGATGATCTAATGAAAAAGAAAAGAAGAAAGGCATGAGATAAAATGAATGATGATCTAAGTCTCATGGGAGATCTAAGTCTCCTAGTTGACTTAACATAAAATGTTTGAACTATAGAAAACCTCACGTAAAGGTTGGTTTATAAAATATGAAGAATATGATGTTGCAAAGATGTATCTTGGAAATTATTATTATCTTAAGATAGTTGTGGAAGAGTCTTGATACAATTCCTTACTGGATGAGTGAAGGTATCAATAGTATTATGCACATTTTTGGTTTGGCAAGAACCTATTATATATTAGAAAGTTAAATAATATAGATGTGCAAGTTGTTTTCTCAACTAGAGGATGCAAGATGTTTAGAGGAGCCATGATGCTTGCTAAGGGTGTTTGGATTGAGGTTGAATTTTATTTGAATGCATGTGCCGTTCAATATAAAAGTTATGTTCATGTAGTGAAAATATTTGTAGAATCTTCATCTTCACCATTAGAATCAACAACAAAAAGGTGTGTTACATCTAATTTGAATGGTCATCCTTTCTAGGTACCTAAGGGTGCTCATTAGTTGGAGACTAAGCTTCCTACATAAAAAGTAATGGTACATAACATTTTTAGATGGGTCATATAAGTGAGAGGGATCTACAAAATAAAAAGTTTGCCAAGAGACTTAATGATTGTAACCTTGAGTTTAATTTTTCCAAGCATTGCATTTATGGAAAACAAAATCTTTTTCAATTTTATTCTAGTTCTCATTAATTTTCTAAGATATCAAATTTGATATATCATTATTTTTTTGGTTCTATTCCTATTCCTTCAATTTAATTTTTTGTATATTATGTATCTTTTATTTAGTTAGTTTAAGAAGTTCCAATCCCTTGTAAAAAATCAAATTGGTAAAAACATTAATATTTTGAGGACTGATAATGGTGATGAGTTTTGTTTGAAAGATTTCAACATGTGTTTAAAGATCAAAGAATTGAAAGGCATTAGACAATTCGATGCACCACTTAACATAATAGGGATAAAAAATAATGAAGATGGCATTATTGAAGAAGGTCAAGAGTATGCATAATACAATTAGCTTGGAACAAATTTTTTGGGTAAAAGTGTTCGATATGACTTGTGCTTTGGTTAATAAAATTCTCCTACATTAGCTCTTGTTGAAAAGACACATGAAAGGCAAAAAAAGATAATTTTAAGTGGTGTGGTAAGTTTTCCAACATTTCAACCCTTAACAATTAAACTTCATAGTTGGTGGGTTTCCCTTTTGCTCTTGCAAGGTGTTTAACAAGTGGGAGAATATTAGGAAAAGGTATTTACCTTGCATTCCTATTGTTTGAATTTAACACTTTTGTAAGCATTCACTATGTCATCTTTTGTGTATTTTGTCTTTGCATGAGAAAGTTTGTGTCCCATTTGGAGGTGGCATGGAATTCATCTTTAGTGTATTTTTTCCTCATACGAGGAAGTATGTGTTACACATTGAGGTGGCGTGTCTTGGCCATGTGTTTGGCATCTTGTGGCATGTGTTGTGTAAGGCCATCATGACAAGAGTTATGGCATATTCTTATGATATGTAAAAAATTTAAGAGGGAATTACATTAGAATCTTGACTGATATTATGACAAGCTTGGACACCTGTCATGGAGTATCTTTGAATAGGTTGAAAGAGAATAAATCAAGGCAACCAACTTTAGGTGGTCAAATATGAATGCTCAAGGAGTGGCATTAGAATTTGGATCCATACATTTGGGTGAATGCCCCTTGTGGTTTTACAAATGATATTTTCCTAAATTGTCCATAGTTTCCAATTCAAATTCTTTCCTATATAATGCTTAGAGTTGTAGTTTGTATGGTTAATTTGTAGGTATTATCCTGTTGCCCAAAACATTCTAATTTTATATGTTGATGATACGCCTATGAATTTTTGGTTTGTGGATGTATTGTAACCTTGTTAAAATAGTAGTGAATAACATATAGGGTTGCTTTGGAGTGTGATGTTTTTCTCTTAAAAGGGTTTTTCCCACATATACATCATATTCTTATATATTATTTTTATATGTTCATGTGTTTCTATTTTCTATAATTGTTAAAAGATTGAAAATTTGCAACACTTCATAGAATTTTAGATTAGGAAGTGTTTTTTTCATATCTTGCATCCTTTCAACTTACTAGGGGAGTTTGTGTTGGTACTCTATTTCACCTTGATACTAGAAGTTGCATCCAATATCTGGTTCAAAAGTATGGTAGCATCTTTGGCAACAAACTCCCACTTCAGTAGAAGTTGAGCATCTTTCATAGCAAATTACCACTTTAGTAGTAGTTAGGTAATTTTTAGCAACAAATATCACTTTCATAGTAGTTGGGCATATTCAAAAGTAAATTGTGACTTCAACAAAAATGTGCATCTTCAATATTAAGTTTCCATTTCACCAATAAATTAACTTCAATAACATGCTCTTACATTAGAGAACTATAAGCTTCCAACAAAGAAGTCTATGTTTTAGAATACGCAAATGGGCCACATTTGTGAAAAGGCCATAGCATCTTGAAATGTAAAAACGTGGTTAAGGGTCTAGTTGATTATTCCTTGGATTTTAGCATTTTGTGAAGATTAGATATATGAAAAGTAAAACAATGCTCAATTTTATTCAAGCTTTGCTACATTTATATGAATTTTGAAATTAATTAATAGGGGTGTGTTTAGTTTTATTCATGCAACTTCACTTGGAAAATCCCTACATTATGTTTCAATTAATGATGATTTCTCTAGTCAACATTGGCATCGTGTGATGGTTAAGTTGTGGTGCTTATTTGTGCCATAAAGGTTCCCCTTTTGTGACCTCACCAATTCATAGCTCCAAGTCAAAAGTGTTCACCCATTCAAAACATTTGATGATTTCTCTAAGAAGCAATGGGTCTATTTAATCATGCATAAATTCAAGGTCCTATGCATGTTAATAGAGTTCAAATCTCTTTTGGAGAACCAAATATAAAATAATTTTAAGGTATTGAGAAAAGATGGTGGGGAATACTATTAAAGATAGAGGCGAAGAATATTATTCAATGGAGTTTGATAATTTGGGACACACAATGGCATTGTGTAGCAAAAGACAACCACTTAGCACCCATTTATACGAATTTCAACATGTCATATGTTGTCGTCTTGCCTGTGGCTTCTGCTCGTTCCCCTGGTGCTTCTCTCCTTGACATCACCTCATCCTAGACTGCAGATGTGGCTCGTCCTTCCTGGGCGATAGTTGCTGCGAAGATCCCCCGCAATGGCTCTGTTCAAACATAGTCTACTTTCTTTCGCAGTGGGGGGGAAGGGGGTTTATCCCCATCTAATGTGCGACCTCTATTAATGTGAAAAAGGACTCCGATCGAGAAATAGAGAATAATGTGAAGGTTTTACAGAGCATGGGCTTATCTGTAGATTCAAGGGTATTTGGCCCAGCCTCCTGGAGCTGCACAAATGGATCTCTCGTCACTGGGATCCACTCATTTCTGGTACTGTCCACATATACCCTATGGCTAAAGGTTTTTTTGTAGCTAAATTTGAGAATGCAAAGGATAGGAAAAAAAATTTGTATGAAAGTTTTTTCTATGAGAAAGATAAAATGCCCCTTTTGACCAAACCTTGGCACTCTGATTTTAACCCCCTTTCTAAAAAGTTCAACAAGTTCTTGGTTTGGGTTTGGCTCCCTTATCTTCCTATCCATTTGTGAACTGAGTCTCTCTTTGAGGAAATTGGTGATTCTCTCAGGAGTTTCATTATGGTGGATAATGAATCCTATGAGCTTTATCACACTACTTTTGCTTGCATTTTGGTGGAGCTAGATGTGTTTAAGGGACTACGAGCTGAGATTGTCATTAACTCCTCTTTTGGCAACTGGGTCCAAACTTTGGATTATGAAGGTATTTTGTTCAGGTGTTGAAAATGCTTTAAAACCGGCCATACGGCTGGGAATTGTGGGCTTGAGAAGAAAATCTTGCAGCTTCATGGTGGTTGAGGGCCTCTTACCTACATTATACTATTAAGAAATATTTGGACTCTTCTAATGATTCGTTGGATGTTGGGGTTTCGATGGCTAGTGCGGACTTCTTATTGGTGAAGAATGTTTCTTCGGATGCCACTGAGGATGGCTCAGTGATTAAAAATGTTGGATTACAGGATGATGTTGTCTCTTTTGCTGAAAATGGTTTGTTGTCTCTTACCCCGCAGGCAACTTCACAGGGTGTTGTTACTTCTCTTGCCCCATCTGCTGATGGTGGCCATGTTCCTGCGATGGTCGTAGCTCCCTCTCCTTTTGCTCCTTCTTCCAATCTGGATAGATCTATGTTGGGCTCTTTGGATTGGTCTGCGGTGGCTGCTAGAGTTGAAGAGGGTTGGATTACTATAAAGGGGAAACATTCAAAGACGTCCAAGCCTTCTTTCGATATGACTCTTCATTCCCACAAGGCTAGTTGTAAATCTTGAGGGCCCTCGTAGTGGGTTGCTTGGGTTGGTTTTTATGGCCCTGTCTTAGGATGGGTTACTCGCTGTCTTTCGAGGCGGTCTCTGTTTTTTAGTTGTGGCTCTCTCTTCTTTGTTGAGAAGTCAAGTTCTATCCTTAGTATGGTTTGTATGGGTTACCTCCTATCTTTTGGAGTAGTCCCTATTTTTTTGGTTGTTCTATCTTGTTGGGCTTTCAATGCTATATCTATTTTATATTTTGATGTAAAGGGTTTCAAGGACCCTTCAAAACCTGTTTTCCCTTAATCAAAAACACTAATTAAGAGGGCTAGAAGTATGCACACCATTAAGAATTATGGTCAAAAGCTATGAGTATAATTTGTTATTTGGTTAACAGGTCACCATCATTTGCTAATAAAATCCAAATGAGGTTTAAAAAGAAAAAATCCCTCCTTTCAACATATCAATTTTTTTAGTTTTGAGGCATATGTTCACGTGCTTAAGGATAAGAGATCAAAATTAGAATTTAAAGCTAGAAAATGTGTCTTTGCCATTTTGTAATGATGGGTGATGGGATACAAATTTTGGAATTCTATGATAGGAAATACAATATACAATTAAAAAATAATCTTTAGAGAGATCAACTACATTTCTATAGTTTGGCAACCAAATGATATTGTGAAGATAGCTACAATTACAGACTAAAAAAGTTGCACCTTAGGGTGAACTAGATATTTAGGTTGGACTTGATAAGGAGGATTCAAGAAGTTTTGAGAGTTTACTAATGAAGGACAATAAGTTCTCGAAGATTGCCTTTGATGGGGAAATATTTTGGTCACTTGTAATCATATGTTTATTTACCTTTGTATCAAGCAAAAAAATATAATCTTGTAGGCTCTAAACAAATGAAGTATATTGACCAATTAAACCATGACATGTTAATAATAACTTGTTTTTATTTCCATGACCATCAACTAAGCACAATTTTAGTTTGAACTTGTTTTATGCTTCAACTTTTTAAATACTAAAAAATATGAGAATTTGAAAGCATTAGAAAAACAAAAAATTCAATTAATTAATCAACATGGTGGTAAACAAACTTACATGTTAGAGCACCATAAGTTGTGATATATAAAAAACATTGTGCATGTGAAGATGGCATTCCAGGGTCAGCTCTTAAACCAAGGGCTGAGGTAGGACGTGGTTGGTTGATTAATATCTTCAAATACCTTGAAATCCATATTGAAACAAGAACACCCATTGTACACCATGTTCCCTTTTCACCATGCCTCCAAGGTAGTGTACCGATGGCAACTATCAGTGGAATCATCCTTAACTACAATTTATAAAATAACAAATAAAAAACTATACACAAAAAAATGAATATGAAAAACATGCAAGATAGTATATACAAATATTTAATCTAACATCTTACATCATCTTGCATCACATCTTACACCTTATATTTAGATGGATTTTATTCATATTATATATTTTTTTCTTAAAAATCTTTTTAGAAGTATTAATTATACATCATAATATTATGTAGTTCAAATTAACCATAGATTTCAGTCCTAATTTTTTTACTCAAAATCTCTACAAAAGAACTAAGGAAAAGTGTAGCCATTCAACCCAAACTACAAGTAAGATAATTAGGATGGTACATAGTAAAGATGGCATATGAAAAGAAACAATGTTATAAGGAACATATTTAGGCCGAAGGCATTCCTTTAAATATGAAATGCATTGGTTGATTTAGAAAATCAATGGTCCTTAATGTTTCTCACCAGATACAAGACGATTGAAAACTCACAACTGTCAGATTTTTGCTCCTTACTATTCGTTTGATTTAATAGTTAATAGCAGTTAAAAATTGTTGTTGTATTACTCTTTCCTGTCATCAAACCTAGCAGATAATGACAGGCTTTTTAATTCAAAGCATCAAAAGTGGTTCGAATTCCCAAGCAATCAAATCAACAGTAAATTCCTCCATTAAACCAAAATATATGGTAATTCCGCTATCATTTTATTGAAACACTTTCCAATTTACTAAGAAAATATCTTAAATCACTCTTACATAAAACAAAGTGCAAAAGTTATAATTTTAATATAATTATTATATTTTCTGTATTTTAAATTACTAAAAACAAAGTGAAAAATTATAAATTATAATATAATCATTATATATTTTTATGTATTTAAAAGTATTAAATATATTATAATTTTAATTATAATTATATATTTTATTATATAATGTAAATATTTAATATATTTTTAATATAAGATAGTACAATTATATATCTAAATATAATCAAATATAATTTACACTTTTTAATTCAAATTATATATTTAGTTTACATAAAAATTATATTATATTTAAATTTATTTGTTATTTAATTTTAGTTATATACACAGTTGGTAAGGATCCTCGCCCATTATATTGATATCAAAGTCTTTCATAACATTCTGCTTCTTTCATGACAAACTAACTCTATTCATCTTATTTACTTCAAAAACAAAAATGTTTTAACTATAAGAAAAAAAGGTTATTTGCCCCCAATCACAACACTTGCAGGTTCCTTGCCCCCTATGCTTGGGCCCTCCTTTTCACTCGTCCTTGGTTGCACCTCTTTGATTGTCACTTTGAATTCATCCTCATCCCCATCACTCTCCAACCCTTTTGCCTTCATATATACTTTAAGCCATTCGCCTCCCTCATTCCTCATAATAACCATCAATTTTTTAAGAAATGTGATGCTTCTCATAATGGTTGGATTCCTTTCTTGTAACGCTTGGTCAAAAGTAGTGATGATAGGAAATCTAGGCACATCTTTCCCATCACACTAGAGATAGAAATAATCTCGTGGCAGCTCGACCTTTAGTTCTTTGTCTACATTTGTAAGCACATAATCCATGTCACCTAGGAAAGAGTCTTGAAAGATCCTTTGACATAGAATCTTAGCACTGCCTTTGGACTCCCTAGCCATTAGAGTCACTGCTAGAAACATCCCAGTGATATCTACATTGACTCTGTGACTATGATCCCTGAGCAAAAAATTCCTCCCCTAATATCGTTTTGACTACATGCGTTACTAGTCCATTAAAATAATTGAGAATGGCTTTGAGCCTTTTCTCAGACCTCGCCCATGAAGGGCATCTGCCTTTTATCCGCGAGCGAGCAAATTACAGTGTCCATATTAGAAGGCAGGTTTATTACTTCACAATGGTAGAGATGAGTACCTGGGATGGGATTATGTATGTTTTATATATTGTAAATTCTTAAATATAAATATTATGTATAATATTATTTAGATTAATACAAGAACATTTAAAAAGTTTATTTGAATAAATATAATATTAAATTATTTTTAGTTTTGTCACCAAACAAAATTTGAGAATTATTTTTTGAAGGTAATGAAATCTTCAAGTAATATAATTTTAAAATAATAAGAATTAATAGTAAAATTTAATTTTTAAACATTAAATGAGATTGAAAAAATAAAAATGAGTTTATTCTTGAAGTATAAAGATATAAACAATTATCTCTCTTTCTCTTCCCATCTCTCTCTATTATCCCTCTCTCTCCTCTCATATTATAGATCTATCTTTCTATCCCTTCATCTCTCCCCTCTTTGTCTCTCCCTCTTCCTCTCCTTTCATCTATCTATATCTCTATCTTTCTCCCCTATCTCTATCTCTCTACCTCTCCTGCATCTCTCTTCCCTTTCTATCTTTCTCACTAAATCTGTCTCTCTAACTCTCTTCCCTTTCTATCTTCCTCACTAAATCCGTCTCTCTAAATATTATTTTATCATTTTTCAAAATTTCTTAATTCATAAATTTTTAAATATACATATAAATTTAAATTTTAACTATTCATATTTTATCCTCTCTAAATTAAAATTGAAAATTCTAAATTGTGAAGTTTTTACCTATCTAAAATATGATGTGGCCAATTTATACAACATATACAATATATTTGGCTGTAAAGGTGAAATATGGTTATTTTATTTGTGAAGTCTGCAAATTGCAAATGTATTCAAGTGCATGTAGATACTCATGTCATTAGAACTCAAAATATGAAGCATTTACAGAATGAAGACCGTAAGTCCATTTTGAGCAGCATTTTAAAGTCTAAAGTCTAAATTGTATAATGTTTAATTTCTAAAGTCCACGCCATTTGATTGAGTTTACTCGCTCAACTTTAAATTATAAAATTAAAAATCTTGTGAAACTAATACCACAAGTAAAATATATACTTGACAGAGCCTATTCAACTCCACGTTTAAAAGTACCTACCTAAATGCAATGCATGCCTTCCAGGTATAATGCTGCCTAGTAAAAACATTTCGTGATATTTCACTGCCTTATATTTCTCCTCGATCCTCACACATCATAGGTTAAACGAGGCATGTGAAATTAATTGTGCAGGGACTTATGAGGGAGATAGTCATGAATTGATTTAAGTGATTCTGATACACTTGACGAGGACTACAGGTCAAGTTTCCCAAAACAGGGAAGCCACCAGTGATGCCACAATATCTGAGACCCGGGCAATATCCAGATTTTATGGACAAAGAGGATTCGGTCTCTAATAGATCAGAGAATACTTTATGTACACCATCGGAAAGTGTTGGATATGTTTCGAGAAGAGTTGGATGAACACAAATATTGCATTGAGTTTACAAATGCATCTGAAATATTGCCTTATGACAATGAGGCAGCTCAGGGAATAGAGTATGAGACCAAATTCCAGAATGATTTTTCTAAGCCAGTTGGTAATCCTTCGTTTCTCTTTCTTTTTTATTTCCATTCTAATGCAATTTATGGGTTAATTCGATGTAGAATAAAATTTACTGATCAGGCATTGGTGTCTAAGTAGAGCATGTGATGTATTGTAATCAAAGCCCTACCCTGGATTAGATTCCCTTCTTAACTTGGTTCTCATTTCACACCAGATGGGATTTATTTTATTGTCACTGCCCATTTTTGTTAATTTTCAGGCCATAGTATGCACAGTACAAGAAAGCTTCAAACAAAACAATGATTTCCGACTATGCTAACCAATTCAAAGGAAAGCTCAGCGAGTTGAGTTATGTGCATAAAGATTCTTGGCTCTCCCCAGGAATACAATAGACTGCGACTATGAAAATTTTTCAGACGAGATCAGGTATGTCTGTCCTCCATATGTACATATTTACTTACAATTTCACATTCTGCAAAGGATTTAATTCATCTTATGTTCTGTAGAGACGGTCACAGAAGATTGAGCAATGGGTATGCATCGGCTAAGGCAGTCTCTACAAGAGTGAACGCCTGAAATGTAGGACGGAGAACCATTAGACGGCGACTGGAATTTTTTTCCCAGCGTGAAACATCACGCACAGTATTATTAGTCACTTTTATCGATGCAACTTTAATAGATTATTTTATTGCAAAACAGCTGGTAAACGTGACGTGCAGATTAATTGTTTATTAAATTTCAAATATGTTTTAAAAATAAATAATTATGAAAAAAAAATTACTAAGTAAAATTAGTTTTATAATTTTAAACATTATAATTTTATAGATTACTTAAAATTTAAGTATTATAATTTTATAGATTACTTAAAATTTAAGTATTATAATTTTATAGATTTACTTAAAATTTAAGTATTATAATTTTAAGTAAATTTTTGTAGTTATATTTTTAGTTTAAGTAAATTTTAAAATTATTTATTTTATAGATTTACTTAAAATTTAAACATTATAATTTAATAAATCTATTAAATAAATAATATTATAACAATAAAAAATATTATATACACATTTAGCTCGTACAACAATCGAGGCAACACGAAGCATCTCCGTTCCCAAGTAAAAATAAATTAAAAATATTTTGATGGGACCGTTCGAGTGGACGGTGATGGCATGGGGATACGGATGGGAAGGCATGGCATGGGCGGACCGTTTTGTCCGCCCATAAAGACTATTCCAATTTTCATTTAAAGACTTGACGCGCTTTTCTAAAATAATTTTTCCCGTACTAAAAAACACAACAGTACCGCCCAGTGCCTTTGTCTCTACTCCCCGTACTGTGCACATAAAGCTGTGAATCCAGAGTCCCCTGTTCTACAATGGCGGAAAGGTACAAATGACTCTGAACACTCAGGGTTTATTATTATGTATTTCAGGCCGATAATAACCACACAATAATGAAAATTAACTGGCTTTAATGGTGGAAAAGTATAAATGCCTCTGAAAATTTAGGGTTTATTCTTTTGTGTGAGAATCTAGTTCTAGAAATTAAAAAAAACTTAAATTGCTACAATAGCTTCTCTGGTTTTCGGATGCTTTCATGTTTTGAGCAGCCTATTAGATACTCAGTGCTATAATCAGAAGGTGATTGCAAACATGTGACCCTAAAAATCTGCTATTCCAAATCAAACCAAGAATCTGCAGGGCTTGTTTCAAGACATCCGACTCATCATTAAAGCTTTTGAAAATTTCTGTGATAAAGTGAAACAAAAAATCTGCAAGTCTTCAGTCAGGACATCCGATCCGTTATTTAAGATTTTGAAAAGATTTGTGTTAAGAATGAACTCAAGAACCTCCGATATTTAGGGTTTGGACATCCGTTCCACCATCAGCCAAAAATGAAAAATCTTTACTAAGTTAATGGATTATTATTCCTTCGGCATTTTTTGGGGGTTTGCCTTCTAAATCTTGTAAGAAAAAAATCTTTAAATTCCAAAAATGCTTTCTTTGAAAACATTAAAAAGATGCAGGGGAGGGAAGAAGGAAACTTAACTGGTAGATTGAGGAGCTGAACAATTCTGGCAGTTACAGTGATTTCTGGAGGATACGCGCTTGATCTGAATGCCATACTTGAATATTCTTCAGCTTCTTCAGTGTTATTTCTGCTAACTTTAATGGTGAAAACTGGATAATTGTGAGAGATCGGTTCCGTAAAAGGCAAACATTTTCTGTCAAATCTAGATGCACTGATAGAATACTTCTTTGTTAGGTTTGGAGAAAAATGGAGAAGAGAAATCGCTTTAGTTGAGCACGTTGAAGAAAAAGCCATCATTTTCAATGCCGCCATGGTAAATGGAAGCGATGTAATTATGTTGACTGCTAAATGTTTCTTCTTTATGATAAAGCTAGGGAAACTACAAGACAAATGAAAGGAATCTCCACCTAATTATTTTTTGGGGTGCGGGAACACTTTTTTAAGAATAATTTACAGGTTAGTGGATAACTATTTTATATTTAAATAATTAAATGATCAAATTTAACCAATCTTTATATGAACACATCATAAATTTGTGAATGTCATATTAAAAAATCTTAAACATATTTATTAAAAAGTATTATTAAATACTTTTTCTCATTTAAAAAATATCATAATTATCTAATTTAAGTGTAGTGTTTATTTGGTGCTTTTTTTTCATATTCTAGATCATTTACAAATTTTTTGCCAACTTTGAATTCCAATTAGATGTCCCTTTGAGATTTGAACTTTGATCTCCACAATGAGAACTCAATGCTTTAACCAATAGAACACAACCCCTTGGACTTATTTGGTGTTTAACCTTTGGCTCATTTGTTAATGGTGACTACTCAACACCCCAGGAACACCTAAAGACTAAAATAACTTCCACAAAAGAGAAAATGGCAAGAATAGCTTGCTTGATTATGGATGAAAATGAACATGAGAGGGACTACCTATAAAGACAAGGTGATGGATAGGATCAAACATGATGTTGACATGTGTCTTGATCCTATATAATGAGACAATTACCTCAACAAATTATTAAATAACCTAGGTAACTAGAATTAAATAAAATCCATAAAGATAAGATATGATAAGACCTTATCTACACAACTAAGACTTCTAAAAGGACGTAGGGGAAGAGCACCAGTTACAATTCATGTTGCAATAATCGTTCACTTTTTGCACACCCAACCCCCCAATTACTAACTTAAAAAAAATCAAAAAATAAATAACTAAAAGCTCATTAATGAATTACACATGTACCAATAGCTACTCATTTTTTAGCTTTTTTGGACCATAATTGGCCTATTTGTACACTTTATTGGCATCCATAACACATAACTACTGGGGTATTTGTGCATAAGCATTGGCGATTTTAAGTGCATGGTCATTGGGGCATCTTTAAACAAGTATCGGGCAACACTTTGAAAAGTGTACTTTTGACCCTTGCATGCATAATGGATCCCATAGTGTGCAACATTACTACCTAGAAGTCAAAACAATAGCTATAAGCAATTAAGTTGCATGTGGAGACAATAACAAAAAAATTGTAAAAATTCAGTGTACCATTTAGAATATATGGGTGCACGAAGTTAGCTATAATGACTACTAGTACGCTTCCCCTATAGGACCTATGAAAATATGCTAAAATTTTTTGTAATGATTTAAAGTTGACTAGGGGAAGAGCACTAGTAGTGGATCGTGTTCCAATAGTGGTGCACTCCTTATGCACCCAACCCCCAATTATTAATTTTAAAGGATCCAAAAAAATGATAATGAAAATCTCATTAATAAGTTTTACATGTACCAATAGCCGATCACTTTTTAGATTTTTTGCCATTGGCTAATTTGTGCATTACTACTTGGACATTTGTGTGCAACTATAGGGACATTTGTCCACAAGTACTAGCAATTTTGAGTGGACTATTATTGGAACATCTTTAAGTAGGTATCAGGTGACACTTTGAAATGTGTATTGTTTGACCCTTGTGCGCATAATTGATCCCACAACGTGCATCATTACTGCCTAAAATTCAGAACAATAACTATAAGTAGTTAAGTCACATACAAAGACAACAAAAAAAAATGTTGAAATTTGACGTACCGTTTAGGATCTATGGGTGCGCGAAGTTAGCTATAGCCACTACTGGTATGCTTCCCCTACATGTTATATTTTTAACAAGATGTTTTATTTTCATATCAATAAATAGTATTTTTTGTTCAACTATTGGGCTATTTGTGTTGGGTATAAATATTAGTGATGACAAGATGAAAAAGTATTGAGATCATTTGGGTCAGATAAAACTTATATTATAATAAGAATATGATACAATTTATATTATAATATGAATATGATATTAGCTTTGACTTTTTATATTTGACCATGCAAGTGTAGGAGTTAACAGTGACTACGCAACATCCCCAAGAACAATTGCAAGACCAAAATAACTTCCACAAGAGAGAAAAATGCAATAATAACTTGCTTGATTATGTATGCAAGAACAAATGATTATATATGTGACACCTTGCTCATGAAGGCAAGGTGACGAATAGAGTTAGACAGGATGTTGATATGTCTCTTAATCCTAAATAATGAGACAACTACCTTAGTGAATCATTAAATGACCTAAATAACTAGAATTAAATAAAAGTTATAAAGATAAGATATGATAAGATTGTATCTAGACAACTAAGGACACCTATGACCTAACTAAACTTAAGCTAGGTCAATAAGTCCCTTACTAGGAACCAATTAGGTACAACACTTAAATACTAGGTACAAAACCTTATTCACACCGAGCACCCTTAAATGTGGCTTTCAGAGTATTTTATTATGCAAAAATGTAATATTATTATGATAACCCAACTAAAAAACCATGTTAGGTACTCATTTGCAATTCAAATATCTCACCACAAAATTTCTCTCCAAAAGAGGGAAAAGACACAAAAAAGTACTACATCCATCATGAATATACAATCCAGGAACCCCCCCTCTCTGATAAGAGATAAAAAGAGAGACAATATATACCCTATAATGAAGAAGATCCAATGGAAGAAATAATTCAATAGGATGGTGAAGAAGCCTTTTCATGTCCAATTGAAAGGAGGAGGGAAGAAGTCTCAAAATGTGTGTCTATAGAAACTAAAAAATCCACAACATAATCGTGATCAAACTTAACTAATAAACAATATAAATAAAGAGAATGAGGAAACTCATGAATGCCAAACTCCTAAGAAAATGAAGATGAGATAATAGTTGTGTTGAAATTATCATCAAAGAGGAGAGAAACCACCTCAAGTGTGTCTATCAAATCTATAGTATGAGACCCCACAAACAATTTTAAAATCTCTACAAAATATTCATCCCAAAAAGAAAGATTTGAAAAACTAGGATCATCCTACTAAATAGAGACACCAAAAACTAAATAAGCTAGAGGTGGAGAAGTAGAAATCTCAATACTAGTCTCTAGCATACCAAGACCCAGATGACCAAACTTCTCCTCACAAACATGATTCACATTTGATAAAAGTTTGTATACATCAGTCAAAGGAACATTATCATCATCAAGAGAAAAATAAGAAAAGGAATACAAATGACATGAATGATCAACCATCCATGTAGCAATGATCGCTCTAGTCTCTATGTCCCTTATATAAATAGCATTAAGAGTGAAGTCAACTATTTTACTTTGTCCACTATGTGTAGTTTGATAAACAAAAAGGGGATTTGAGACAAGGAGGGAACATAAAGTACAACATTAAAAATTCCTTCTCCCATGTCAATAGTATAGGAGCAAAGATTGAACTTTGATACCATGTATAAGTTGATGATACTACCATAGGAGCCAAGAATCATCTGCAAGCAAAATACCTATCACACAAAAGAGATCAAACAAAGATAATATGCTCAATAACAACTTGATAATTCTATATTAATTGCACACAAGAATTATTGGAGATGGGATTACAATGAATGAATGAATCCTTATGAAGGGATGAATGAAACCTTAGATGTAAACCCTAAAGGCTAGATCAAAATAGCATGTTCCAAGTGTCACATAATGAATGAGACAACTTAAGCTTTCAATAGCCTAACTAAATAAAAGGAAAAAGAATCCAAGTTTAGCTTAAGTGAAAAAGTAATTAAAGGACCTAATTAATTAATAATTAGATAAAGTGTCCTAATTACTTGAACAACCCCACTTAAGATTAACTTAGGATAAGCTAGAGAGGTAACAAATGCATGCATACATGAGTCCTGGCAAAAAAGGTCTGATCAAGCACTCATGTAAACCAATGTAAAGCAATGGAACTCTCACAAGTATAGAAAAGTAGAAAAAACTAATTGGAGAAAACTCCTCTCCAAAAGAGGGAAAATACAATAAATGCACTGGTGAAAGAAGGAAAGAAGGAGGACCCAATGTGACCCCCCTAGGATTATTTTTGTCACAATAGTACAATGAATATCCCCCGATAAGAGAGAGAAAATGATGATAGCAATAAATCCAACAAAGAAGTAGCTCATGTTCCAATGATGAATGCTTGACTAAAAAAACACAATCCACTTCCTACAAACAATATTTCTCCCCTTAAGAAGAAACAAACCTACTGGAGATATGAGAAGCCACTCCATAAATAATAAGATGTAAGAATCCAAATCCAAACTATGTTTACCTCTAAAAAATGCTCAAATTCTTATATGTTCATGAAAGATGATGATGTCACAAACCAATTAGGTACATGCCCAATTAATGTAAGAGGTGATAAATCAGGACTTTACAAAAACTGATGAAGAACAATCTCCATTGGCAATGAAGATAAGACGACAAAAGTGGTGTGGCTATTAGTAAAGAGGAGATGAATGTCCTCAAAATAATTTTTCAAATCTATAATATGAGACTCCATAAACAAAGATGATATGCTTATGAGATACGAATCCCAAATAGCTATGTCTGAAAGAATAATGTCTCGTTGCACTGAATCAACGGGAGCTATGCATGAGCCAATGCCAATCTAATTAGGAACAACAAAAGATAAAGATGATTGAGATAGGATCTCAATGTGAGGAGTAGAAACATGAAGATAGGCTTATGACTTATCTGAACATGCAAGACCTCTAAAGTATCATCATCACAAGGTATGTAATTTGTATGTGCAAGGGGAAGAAGATAATTTTCAATAATATCCTCTGGGAATGGAGAGATATGAGGGTCTCCATGCATCTCCCAAAGTTAAGTCCAAAGTGCATGAGAACACTCAAGGTTTGATATAGAGCACATAGTGGCATAATCAATAGTAGATAAAATCAATCCTACAACATGGGCTATGATATTACCTCAAGTTGATCTACCTCCTAAAGTGACTGGTTCATGTATGATTCCATACAAATAAGGGGAAATATCAAGCCACCTGAGATGTGTCAGGATGTCATGTCACAAAGACTCATAATTGCCCCTTTCCTGGCTAAGAACAAAAGGATGAATAGAAAAAACCCATTATACCTCCTCAAATGAAATAGTCAAACCTCAATAATCTCAACACATGTAAAGCACATCAAATAAAACCCTCCAACAAACATATGCATCCCAAGTGCTAAAGCATCCAAGTAATTGACTAGATATTGAAAACACAAAACTATGAATTAAATGTACCTAAGGGAAAATATAAAAAAATATACTCGAGATTTGGATAAAGGGCTCCAAGATCTTTTCGACGATATCTTATTTTTGAAAAATGGAGTCTGTATGTGCAAGATATGGTCCTAAAAGTGCAAACCTAAAGGTTAACTTTGGAGAATGTTGGAACCAACTTTGTGACGATATCTTGTTTGGGCAATTTTGAGTTGTATAACTAGGTTATGGCAAAATAACCAGGACTGGGTCAAAATAATAAATTAGGGCTTGAGAGGGCTTGCATGAGTGACTATAATACCAACATCATGACATCAACAAATATTCAAGGGAATAGTCCCTCATGTTGCCAAAAAAATTGGCCTCCTTCCCTAGAAAATGTGTCAGAATATGCTTTAAAAGTTTAGAATATTCTCTCGACTAAAATTAGGTGGACTGCTAAATTTAATGGACCCTTGATTTTTTAGTGGAGTATACAAAATTTGTGGAGAGGAGGTGATGCAATCCTAACAAAACATGTGCATGCATGGTATTTGTTCCTATGTAGGGATGCTAGTACGCATCAATGAAAACAAGTCGATTTTTGTCAAAAATGACTATATAGTGCATAAATATTTTGAAAAAATAATTGTAACCCTTGAAAAAAATTTACCTCCTACCTACAAATGAAGATGCCTTTAGAAGCCATATGGGGTCATACTAATTCATACATATCTGTATGAAATTCTTAGGGGCTTAAAAAAAATAAAAAATCAATTGCTATTTTTTGTTATTTATCAAGTAGTTTTAGTATTCTCGAGCCTCCTAAGTGAGATGGCGACCTCCATTTTGTGCCAGAGTGCCCATATTTTTTTTAGCTATTGCAAAATTTTGCCTTAATTTTCATGCTCTCAACCAAATTGACCCAAAACTTTGATTGCTCAAATTTTGATAAAATGACAATTAATTTAGGGTTTTTGAATGCTATGAATGCAATGGGAACATCTATTTAAGCCCAATGTACACAAAAAAAACACTCAAGGTTGGATCCCTCAAGCATGTAGACATGAACTTAAAGATCTGAAGTTTTGATACCATGTAGGGGCAAAGATTGAGCTCTAATACCATCTAAACGTTGATAATACAACCATAGGAGCAAAGTATCATCTGCAAGCAAAACATCTATCACACAAAAGAGATCAAGAAAAGATAATATGATTAATAACAACCAGAGAATTCTATATTAATTACACACAAGAATGATTGGAGATAGAAGTACAATGAATTAATGAATCCGTATAAAAGGATGGATGAAACCCTAGATGCAAACCCTAAAGGCTAGAATAAATTAGCATGCACCAAGTGTCACAATCATAATGAAAGATATAACTTAATATATTAAAAACCAAATTAAATAAAAGGAAAAAGCACCTAAGTTTGTCTTAAATGAAAAAGTAATTAAAGGACCTAATTAATAAATAATTAGATAAAGTGTCCTAATTACTCCAAAACCCCACCTTATGTTTAATTTAGGGATAAGATAAAGAGCTAAAGAATGAATACATGAATGAGTCCTGACCAAAGAGGCCTAATTAGGAACTTGTGTAGAAACCAATGCAACTCTCACAAATGGAGAAAAGGAGGAAAACCCAGTGGGAGGAAACTCCTCTCTAAAAGAGCGAAAACGCAATAAATGCACTAGTGAAAGAAGGAAAGAAAAAGAACACAATGTGACCCCCCAAAGATTATTTATATCACAATAGTATAATGAATATACCCCTATAAGAGAGAGAAAATGAGGATAGGAACTGTTGGCATGTTTGGCATAATTGATGAAGATGAGATGATGGTGGATGACTGTACCAGTAGAGGAAGATGACATGATCAGTTATTTATATTTTCATTGATGGCAGCTAGGTTCAATTGATGTTTGATGATGTTTACAGTTGATTTTCAGTGATTGACTTGTTGGCTAAGTGATTTGGTCTACCAAAGTAAGAGTTTGATAGTTTGATAGAGTTTAGTGGCAAGACTGCGAATTAGGACCTTAACTGGTAAAGCAGATAAGTTTTGATGGAATCAGGTGATTGGCAATGTTTGGTGACTTGATACATAATTTTTTATGATGGATTTGAGTATGTAACTAGAACCACATCCTATGATGGTTATTGGAAGGCATGTTTTGAATTTCTGATAAAGTTTTGTGAGGGTTTAAGGACCAGTAAAGAATTCTCTTAACCGGTAATGATTTTTGGTTTGCCAGTGATCTACATCAAGTTCACGTGTTGATGATAACATGGCACAAACCGCGCGATGATTTTGGAAGATGTTTTGGCACGTTTGGAGAATGAATTTCTTGGGAATGTGCAAAGTGCTTAGCAGAATGTGCTAAGGGTTTGACTTTGTACTAGATCAACTTGATGTGACGATATATGATCATTTAACGGATGATATTGATTTCTAATTGATTGTAATGATCCCTATGATGATATGTAATGAGTTGTGAAGATCTATGATGATCTATGCAGAAAGTCTTAGGGTTTTGATGTCAACCTAGTTGTAAAAGTTATTTATGTCGACAAGGTTGATGTTTTGGAGTGTTGGTGATTTTGAGTAAGTGTAAGAAGCCGAACTAGTGTGTGTGCGAAGATCTATCAGAGAGATGCAGACGTAGAACTTAATTGGATTTGAACAAGCAAACAATAGAGTGCTATACACATATCATTCATTGTTGTTCTCTAACAATTACAACAACTAAAATCCCTTAACTGGGTAGGTCCTAACATGCCTCACATTATAGAATCCCCTAACAGGGTGACTCAATATCTGATTTCTAAATCCTCTTACGAGGTTGATCTTAATAGATCAAAGCTTCTAATAGGGCTGAGGTAAATCCCTTAACCAGGTGACTCCTAACAGGGTCTTCTCCTAATAGGGCATCATTGTAAGCTTCTAACTGGGCTTGGCTCCTAACATGGCACATTCCGAAAGAGTGCAAAATATTTGTGGGTACCAATTCCCATTGTGGTTTTCCCCTATTTGGGTTTCCACATGAAAAACATGGTGTTCATGTGTGGTATGCTTTTCTTGTGACATTCATGTTTTATTTTTGATAACCGATAAAGACAGTTTATGTTTGTTTATCAGAGATCTTAAAGTGGTTACCGGTATTGATGATTATATGATTGATGAAGCATTCCGATCAGTTAATAAGTTGGTAAAAATGTTTGTTGATATGATATTGAATTGATGGCTGATCTGATTAATAAGTTTTCAGAAGAGGAAATGATTATCTAGGTCTGATAAGGAAATCTGTTATGAAGATTTGGTTTAAGTGTTGAATATTTTCAGATTTGAGATAAGTTTATTTTGGTGTTGAAAGTTTCAGTTTTTGTTAATACTGATTCACCTCCCTCTTAGTATTAATTGGATCCTCTAGGTTTATCAAGAACCCCCCAATAAAGAAGTAGCTCATGTGCCAATAATAAAGGCCTAAAGACATAACACAGTCTATTACCTATAAATAACATTTCTCCCCTTAGGAAAACAAAATTCTACTAGAGATATGAGAAGCCACTCCCATAAATAGGAAGATATAGGAATCCAAATCCAGATTGTGTGTGCCTCTATAAACTACTCAAATGCTACTATTTCCATGAAGGATGATGATTCCACAAACCAATCAAGTACATGCCCAGTCAATGTAGGAGGTGAAAAATTAGGACCTTGCAGAAAATGGTGAAGAACAAGCTCCATGGGTGATGAAGATAAGTTGAAAACACTAATGTGGCTATCCTTAAAGAGGAGATGAATGTCCTCAAAATAATCCTTCAAATTTAAAATATCAGATTGCACAGACAAAGATGATATGTTTGTCAAATATGAATTCCAAGTAGCTATATGTGGAAGAACAATGTCCTAATGCATTGAATCATTGGGATCTATGCATGAGCCAATGCCAATTCGATCAAGAAAAATAGAAGATGAAGATTATTGAGATGGGATCTTAATGTGAGGAGTAGGAAAATAAAATTAGGCCTCTAATCCATTAGAGCATGCAAGACCTCTGATATGCTCAAGTACCTCTAAAGTTCCATCATCAAAAGGTATTAAATCTACATGTGTAAGGGGAATAATAAATTTTGTTGTAGGATCCTCTAGGGATGGAAAGGTATGAGGGTCTCCATGCATCTCCCAAAGTTGAGTCTAAAGAGCACAAGGGAACTCAAGGTTTGATATAGAATGCATAGTGTCATAATCAATACTAGAACAAATCAATCCCACAACATGGTCTATGATATTACCCCAAACCGATTTACCTTTTGAAGTGATTGGTTCAGGTATGAGTCCATACAAACAAGGCAAAATATCTAGCCACATGAGAGGTGTCAAGATGCCATGTCACTAGGACTCATAAATTTCCCTTTGCTAGGATAATAATAAAAGGATGAACACAAACCCATTATACCTCCTCAAATGAAATAATCAAACCCCGAGAATCTTAACACATGTAAAGCACATCAAATAAAACCCTCTCCAACAAAGAGATCCATCCCAAGTGTCAAAGCATCCAAGTACTTGACTTGATAGTGAAAACACAAAAATATGAATAAAATGTACTTGGTATAATATATGTAATAATAGACCCTAGATTTGGATACATTACTTCAAGAGCTTTCTGACAATATCTAATTTTGAAAAATAGAGTCTAGATGTACAATATATGGCCCTAAAAGTGCAAACCTAAAGACTAAGTTAGGAGGTCTAATACACATAAGAAGAATATAATCTAACAAAACCACCTACAAATTTGGGCTAGCATCAAAACCCACTTTTTGACGATATCTTGTTTGCATGATTTGAGTCTGTAAAACCAAGTTATGGCAAAAAATCCAAGACTATGTAAAGATAAGAAATTAGGGCTTGAGAGGGCTCGCATGAATGAGCATACAACTAATGTCATGTTGATGTAAGTGTATACAGTAAAAATGGAATGACAAATTATTGTAAAACCAACAAAGATCCAACCACATAAAACCCTACTTCTATAATTAAGAATCCACCTATACCAATGGAGAACCTAAAACATGCAAAATATCAAAAACATGAAAGATTATACCATTTGCATGCTTAGTAGGGTTTGATCTCCATTTTTTCCTATCTCCATTGATCTTTCTTGATATGATTGTTATCAAATTGTGTATTATGCACAAGAGCTCAACAAAGAACGAATTGTGGTTGTGTAGACGCTTGATTTCTTGATTGTTATGAAAGTCGATTGATGCATTAGTTAGCTAGTTAGTGTTGATAAGGATGAATGCATCCTCTTATATAGAAGACACCTCAATGGTATAAATTGCATGCAGAAAACTATCAATTATATGCAAATAAAGATTAAATAGAGGAATGAAAAACACATAAATAATAACAAAGAGGAGACAATTTTAATGTGGTTCACCCAAACTCGGACTACATCCACCAAACAGAGAGTCCAATATTATTATCTAGTAAATCGAACCAATTACAACTAGCAATCCCTTGCAACTCAATATCGCTACAAAATGCTACAAAATTTCTCTACAAAAAACCCTAACCCTTAGCCATTTTATCAAACTTATGTTGGTTACAAAAAATAGGGTTACAATATGTCAACCAATAGAAAAATAACACTTGATGCCTTTATAAAATGATAAAAGTCATTTGGGCTCGTGGGGCGCTACCCTTGCACCTTGTAAAGGGCACTGCCCCCAAACCCCCGTTAAATAATTTGGAGGGAAACTGGGCCAATAGAAGGGGAAAATTTAACCTCTGAGTCTGATTAGGCTCCATATAACAACACTTAGAAATGGAGGGATATGATTAAGAGGTGAAAGGATAAATGGTCAACTAGGATTAAAGGGTAGGTATAGAAAATGGGAAAATATGAAGGGGGTGGTTAGAGGCAAATTAAGAGATAAATGACAAGTGTCATAGAGGGAAAAATATAATGAATTAATTAAATAAATGAAGATCTATTTAATTAATAGAAGTGGGACCAATTAAATAAATAAAATATTTATTTAATTTAGGGAAAGGATAATTTAAATAAATAAAAATATTTATTTAAATAGGGAAAGGCTAGAAAAGGATAAATGAATTAATTAAATAAATAAAATCTATTTAATTAATAGAAGGATTATGATAAAATAATTAAATAAATAAAATATATTTATTTAATTAGGCCAGGACAATTTTAGGTGTCTATAGTAAGCATGACATTAGCAAATATGCAAATGAATATTCTTTCATTTCACTAAAAAAATTGGTTTTCTTCCCTAGAAAATGTGTCAGGATATGCTCTATAAGGTTGAAATATTTGCTAGGAAAATGGTATCTCAACCTTGCATATACATAAGGTTACTATTTTTAGTAAGTTTTCATTTGAGCATGGATTAGTCTAAATTTTTCTCCAAATCTTTGAGTTGGCTAGATAAGCATGTCGATGAATATTTGTTGCAAGATCATGTCTAGATTTGAAGATATTAAAGTTTTTGTTTTCAAAAGTTGCAAACAAAAGTTTTGGAGTCAATTTTAAGGAATTTAAAAGTTCTGAAATGCCCCAAAAGTGTCCATAACTAGCGTAGCTAGTTATATCTTGATAGAGCGGATCACAATCTTTCTGGCACTTCAACAATTCATCCATCAGATTGTCGATTCAAAAGTTATGGCCTCCAGAAGTTGGGTTTCCTGAAATAGAAAATGTGTTAGACACATAAATGAGTTGTAAAAGGGAGGTACATGTGTTGATGAGTATTTTGACACATCATAAGGCATCTAAGATTGGATATAAGATGGGTATCACTTTATTGGGTGGTTTTAGCCCATGGTTTTGTAATATCTTTTGACAGTTTCATGTATTGTATCTCCTATATATGAGGTGTGTGAGATGGAGGTTGTGTGTAAGAGTCTTATAGTTATTGAGTTACCTTTTATTCTCTATTTAGTGATACTCTTGTGAAAAAATCACTCTATAAGTGTATTGCAATCTATTATTAATTTTTGAATAATATATTAGGCGGATTTGTTGAACACACAACATGACTGAGAGGGGGGTGAATAAATTCGGATCACTAACACAACTTCATTTCTGATCTATTAAAATTCAAACAACTAATAACATATTACTTTAATGAAATCATGAAAGCACATAATACAATCAACTCGTGAACACTAGATTTACGTGGAAAACCCAAGAAGGGAAAAACAATGATGAGAATCTCACTCACAATATAAAGATACAAAGGCACACAACCTTAAGGGAAGATACAAAGGACTTTCACAACTAAAGCACAGTACTTTAGGGCAAGATAAAGAGCTGCTACAAGAGGTACACTATCTTCTAATATGAATATTTGAATTGAAATTGAATACGATTTCCTATTCATGAAATTTACCTTGAATCTCTGTGTCAAGTGTTCAATATCATGGAAAATACATATGACCTCAAACATTGTTACTGAACACTATCAAGGCTATTCTCAACTAACCGTTGTGCACCTTTCCAATCAAATCTATCTACATATCATTCACATCCACTTTGCATGCATTTGAACATATACCATATATTTGTACATCTCAACAGACACTTTTACTCATCCTTATATACAAAGATATTCATTAAAAATCTCAATTAGATTGACCCAAAACAAAATATGAAAAATTACATAAACTGGGCCATCTAAACCAATAATATCCGATGTAGTCCACTCAAAGAGAAAGAGGGGACCCTAAAATAGCACTACACATCCCTCTAAGTTGATACCAACGAGCCATATACCCTAACATATCTCAAAAGTTGATTCTAAATGAAACATGTAAATAAACAATAAAACTCAGCAACCAATCAGCCCAAAAAACATCTTCTAATGCAAATTACGTAATGTGGATCTCCACACATCATGATGAGACCCAAAACAATGTTCCAACTTAACCTCCAATGCATATTCAAACCAAAAAGTATGATCTAGACAAGATAATCCATTTGGGCACGTTGAGACCCAACATAACTAAACATACCAAACACAAAGCAACATAACTAACATGAAGAATAAAAACAACACCAGAGATTTGAACTGGAACACTATGTGAACCAAATAAGCACATCCTCCAAACTGCAATACTTGAGTTCACATATCTAGAAGCCACCAAGCATATTCTAGACCATTTTGATAGACACTCTCACTATTAGAGAATAGCAACAACTAATCTCAACATTTGAGTAACCAGAGGACCTACAAACTTGATAGTACACCATTCATAGAACATTAACATTATATCCAAGTCTGCACACAATACTCTTCACAATTTGGATCAAAACATTCTTCCACTAGGGCATTAAAAAATATTTCTTGTATATTAAAACTTCTACCACAATGATCTTACGAAAGCTTCTCATGTAGACACAACATCAATTGTCAACAATCCAGCAAACTGAGAGGGGAGGAAGGTGAATTAGCTTGCTCACAAACTTTATTTAAGTCAAACACAATTTCGGATCTGTTAATAAACAATGAAAGCACAAATCAACACCACATCAATAACACACATATCACAAAGATTTTTGACATGGAAAACTCGGTTAAGGGAGAAACCGTGATGCAAACCTACCCACAATATGATAATACCCTATTAGAAGTATGTGAAATATTACAATGGGGAATGCACATGCATTCATGCACACTAGCTAAAGCTCATTTCTCAAAACATACAACAAGAAGGGCTACAACCCTTGGGAAGACTCGCTATCTTACAAAAACATTTGGATTATATTTGGAAGATCATGAACTGATAAAATAACACCTCCTCATGTCCGGTTATAGTTTCGGTTAAGTACACAATCTGATCTTCTCTGCCACACTTCTGAAAGATCAAAACATTTGTTCGCACACTTATCCAATCACACACATTCAGATTCACTTTAGGTATACCACACAAATACATCTCTCATATGATTATTACATATATTTATACAAATCATCAACCTATATTTCAAGGTTAGCTCAATACAACACAAATTATAAAATATAACCATTCACGCTACAATATAACATGCAGATCGAAACTTAACTGGTAGATTGAGGAGTTGAACAATTCTGGCAGTTGTAGTGATTTCTGGAGGATATGTGCTTGATCTAAATGCCATACTTGGATATCCTTCAACTTCTTTAGCATTATTTCTACTAACTTTTATGGTGAAAATTGGATAATTGTGAGAGATCAGTCTCGTAGAAGGAAAATATTTTCTACCAAATATAGATGCACTGATAGAGTACTTCTTTGTTAGATTTGGATAAAAATGGAGAAGAGAAGTCACTTTAGTTGAGCACGTTGAAGAAAAAGCCACTTTAGTGAGTGTATAATAATTTTATATTTAAATAATTAAATGATCAAATTTAACAAATCTTCATATGAACCCATGAGAAGTTTGTGAATCTCATATTAAAAAATCATTAATATATTTTGAAATATATTTTTTCTGTTAAAGAAAATATCATAATTTTTTAATACAAGTGTGGTGTTTATAAAATAAGATGGATAATTAAATTACTAGTTTTGTTATGTAGATAAATATTATTCTTATGTGTACAAATATTAAGTGGGGATGTAAATGCATTGGAGCACTGAACATATTATATGTTTATACTATGATAAATGTAAAAGGTGATTACAATAGATAATTTGTAATTTATCATGAATTAAATGTAAAAATTTGCTAAAAAGTTTTATAATTACTTAGAGTTGAATATGAGTTGTATTTTAAATACGAAGCTTTATTTTTATATCAATAGATAGTATTTGATGTTTAACCATTGGATCATTTGTGTTGGATATAAAGGTTAGTGATAACAAGATTTATGGTGACCAAAAGGTATTGAGATCATTTGGGTCAAATACAACTTATATTTTAAATAAGAATGTGATATTAGCTTGGATATTTTAGATTTTACCATGTAAGTGTAGGAGTTAATGGTGACTACTCAACAACCCCAAGAACACCTACAAGATCAAAATAACTTTGATAAAAGATAAAATGGAAAGAATAGCTTGCTTGATTATGGATTAAATCGAATATGAGTGGAAATGAACATGGGAGGCCCTACCTATAAAAAAAATGTGATGGAGGATTAATAGGATGTTGATATGTGTCTTGATCCTATATAATGAGACAACTACCTCAACAAATTATTAAATAACCTAGGTAGCTAGAATTAAATAAAAGCCATAAAGACCTTATGTATACAACTAAGACTTCTAGAAGGACATATAGGGCCTATGAAAATTTGTTAAAAAGTTTAATAATCATTTAAAGTTGATTACACACATCGTTAAAATGTTTTATTTTTATAACAATAAATAGTATTTGTTGTTCAATGTTTGGGCCACTTGTGTTGGGTATAATGATTAGTGATAACAAGATCAAAAAGTATTGAGATCATTTGGGTCGGATACAACTTATATTATAATAAGAATATGATATTAGCTTGGACATTTTAGATTTGACCATGCAAGTGTAGGTGTTAATGGTGACTACTCAACACCCCCATGAACACTTGCAAGAACAAAATAACTTCCATGAGAGAGAAAAAGGCAATAATAGCTTGCTTGATTACAAATGCAAGAACAAATAAAAATGTACATGAGATGCCTTGCTTTTAAAGGAAAGATGAGGAATAGAGCTAGACAAGATGTTGACATGTCCTATACAATGAGATTGTACTACCTCAACAAATCATTAAATGACCTAGATAACTATAATTAATTAAAAATCATAAATACAAGATATGATAAGATCATATCTAGACAACTAAGACTTCTAGAAGGACACTTGTGATAGGTAAGTAAACTTAAGTCACGTCAATAAGTCCCTTACTAGGAATCAGCTAGTTACAACACCTAAATACTAGGTACAAAGCCTTATTCACAACAAACCCCCCTTAATTGTGACTTAGGGAGTAGATTATTATGCAAATATGTAATATTTTTATGGAACCCAACTAAAAAAACATGTTAGGTACCCATTTACAATGAAAATATCTCACCACAAAAGTTCTCTCCAAAAGAGAGAAAAGATACAAAAAAGACTACATCCATCATGAATATAAGGACCACTCCTCTCACCCTGCCCCCCCTCCCCCCTCCAATAAGAGATAAAAGGAGAGACAAGATATATCCTATAATTAAGAATCTCGAATGAAAGAAAGAAGTCAATAGGATGATGAAGAAGCTACTCAATGTCCAACTGAAAGGAGGAAGAAGTCTCAAAATGTGTGTTTGTTAAAATTGATGAGGAGAATCCAAGATTGAATAAGACACTTGTACATAATCATGATCAAACTTAACTAATAAACATGACAAATCAAGAGAGTGAAGAAACTTATGAATGCCAATCTCATATTAAAATAAAGATGAGATAGCAGTTGTGTTAAAACTATCATCAAAGAGGAGAGAAACCACCCCAAGTGTGTCCTTCACATCTTTAGTATGAGACCCCACAAACAAGTTTAAAATATCTATCAAATATTCATCCCACAAAGCAAGATTTTAAAAACTATGGTTATCCTACTAAATAGAATCACTAAAAACTAAATAAGCTAGAGGTGAAGGAGTAGAAAGCTCAATATTAGTCTATAGAATACCAAGACTCAGATGGCCAAACTTCTCCTCTCAAACATGATTCACATTTGATGAAAGTGTGTATATATCGGTCAAAGGACCATTATCATCATTAGGAGAAAAATAAGAAAAGGAATACAAATGACATGAGTGATCAATCATCCATGTAGCAATGATATTTCTAGTCTCTATGTTGCTTATGTAATTGCAATTAGGAATGAACTCAAATATTTTACTTTTTCCACTCTGTGTAATTTGATAAACAGAAGGGGATTTGATGACAAGGAGGGAACATAAAGTACATCATTAAATGTGTCTTCTCCCATGTCAATAGTATAGGATCAAATATTGAGCTCTAATACCATATAGAAGTTGATGATACAACCACAAGAGCCAAGAACCATCTACAAGAAAAATACCAATCAAACAAAAGATATGAAGCAAAGATAATATGCTCAATAATAATCTTAAAATTCTATATTAATTGCACACAAGAATGACTAAAGATACAATTACAATGAATGAATCCTTATAAAGGGATGACTAAAATCATAGATGATAACCCTAAAGGCTAGATTAAATTAGCACGTGGCAAGTGTCATAATCATAATGAATGAGACAACTTAAGATTTTAATGGCATAACTAAATAAAAGGAAAAACATATAAGTTTAGCTTAAATGAAAAAGTAATTTAAGGACCTAATTAATAAGTAATTAGATAAAGTATCTTAATCACTCAAACAAGCCCCCTTAAGATTAACAAGTAGGGATAAGGTAAAGAGGTAAAAAATGCATACATAAATGAGCCATAGAAAAAAAGGCCTAATCAAGTACTCATGTACAAACCAATGCAAATAAATACAACTCTCACAATTAGAGAGAAGGAGAAAACCCCAATGGGGGAAAACTCCTCTCTAAAACAAAGAAAATACAATAAATGTACTAGTAAAAGAAGGAAATAAGGACTCAATGTGACCCCCCTAGGACTATTTTCATAATAATAATACAATGAATATCCCCCATAAGAGAGATAAAATAAGGATAGGAATCCCTCGAACAAAGAAGTAGCTCACATGCCAATGATGAATGCTTGGAGACAAAATGCAATCCACTGCCTACAAACAAAAAATTTTCCCTTAAGAAGAAGCAAACCTACTATAGACATGAGAAGTCATGCCCATAAACAAGAAGATGTAAGAATCCAAATCCAAACTATATGTGCCTCTAGAAATTGTTCAATATCGCATACAACCTAGAGGGGGGGGGAGTCAGTTGTACATTAAAATATTTTACTTTCCTCATAGAAAACAAATCTAGTAAACCAATCTTTGTTGGCATTATACACTCAGATGAGAAAGGTAGATGTTGTCATTGATGGCAACAAGGTTCCACAAGTTCAACTGGCATCCAGTTTACACTGGCATAAGATTATATCAACATTCCAGGCCTACTTGACAATAATTATTGTTTATACGAAATAATTTGTAATGTAAATTATAATTGTATGGCTGACATGTTGTATTGTAAAGAATCATATATTTATGAGTTCTTGTAGGTCATTTGAAAAGTAGGAAGTGGTAACATGAGATAAGATAGGATATGATAGCGAATAGTTGTATATGCATTTTGATGTGTTCATTTTGGAGCGAATAAGAAGCAGAGCAAAGTGAATACTATTCTGTACAAGTAGAATCATTTGACAGTATACGGACTAGGGTTTTTGGCAGAGGTAGAACCAGTATCAAATAGAGAATAATAGTGAACTCATCCAACATTTTGATGCAAGTTGTAAGAGTTCATTTTTATGTTTACATCAGTGTGATGTTGTAGTCAGTCTGACTCCATTTTTGTTGGTGAGCAGTGAGCTCTAGGCCATTGGCCTTCCTGCATGTGCAGGACCCTTTTGTACTAAGTAATATTTATTCATATGGCCAGTGAGTAAATATTGTGGGTCATAAATCCCACTGAGGTTTTTCCCTTACCAGTTTCCTCGCCAAAATATTTGTGTTATGGTATGCATTGATATTGATTCCTTTGTTTCTCTTCACTACATTATTGTTTGCTTATCAACATATTAATCTCAGTTACAAAATTGTAAATAAGTTTAAATCTTTCATCTACTGGTTAGACACTGATTCACCCCCCCTCTCAGTGTCTTTGGGATTAATCAATTATCTAACAATCTCAGATTACTTAACCATAAGTAGATATAAACATGAAAGAACATACACATGAAACTCGAGATATAACATGGAAAAACCAAGAAGGGAAAAACCATGGAGAATGTTAGTTGTCAATATGAAAACACCTGTTAGGATGACACTAGTTATGGTCATTTTTACAAAGATGGCTCACTGCAAGTGGGCTCTCTTCTCAACTAAAATTGCCAGAAAAAGAAAGAAGGGCTCACTGCCTATAAGAAAGAATGAAAGAAAGAAAGAATCCACCACTGAAGCACACATATAAATTTCCAGAAGAAACCTTAGGCTCACTGCCATTGGTACCAAACAACATCAACACACAACCATACCAAACATCTACAACTAAACATAACCTTACACAAACAAATAGGAGATAGATCTTCTTTTCAATCCAAATTCTTCTATATCTTTTTGTATGTTCCTTTGTACAATCATTCTTCATTTATATTGATCTGCGAAATAGAATTCTCAAGTCGACCAAGGAGATAAAGAAACACAATTCAAAATAGATCTTCACTAACCATTCCCATGGTGGAAAGGAATGAGAAGTGGACCACACCATGATGCAACAACATGTTATCAAAATGCCACAAACACCAGAGAAAAATTTAGAGCATCTGGGGCAACTACAGTTGAAACGATCATATCCAAAACCACAACTCCAGAGCACACCAACACATGCTAAATCATAATAGAAAAGATAAACACATGAATAACATAATTATGAAATCTCATCAACATAACTGACAATGCAGAGGAATGTGGAGCTCTACAAACTCTACTAGAAAACATTTGCACTGCATAAACTTCTAGAGCAAAAATTTCAAACCTCTAAAAACACAAGAGTAATATCTCAAGGCAATATCCAACAACATATCAACACATCATGAATACATCTGCAACATATCAACAATGCAGAGTAAAACCAAACACTAAAACACATAAGATCAATTTGTTGACATCAATGACAATCAATGACAACCATATTGTCACATCAAACATCTTCACATTCGGAACAATCTCCCCCTTTGTTATTGATGGCAACATTCATCAATGAAAAAATAAAACTCTTTAAACTTCTCCCATAAATTTCTCCCCCTTATAAAGATACTATATCTCTCCTTCTTTGACATCAAAGACAAAGGTGAACAATAACTTGGCTCAAAAACCACATAGCTTCCCCTAAGAGGAAGCCCCAATCATTAGCCCAAAATAAAATATGCATGAAGTTTCCTAGACTAATGCACTGCTAAATGCACTTAATTCAAACTAGGAAGGGGTATGACCCCCAAAATTTGTTGGAGATACCCATGTAGAATCCTAAAATTGCACCCTTTGCAATTTCAACCGTGTTTGGGTCTTCACCTTAGTGTTTGCGCCCCTCGACTCGATTGAAGACCTAATTATGCTCATGCACATCACAAATGTTATTTAACATAAATTGCACCCCATAAAGCACCTTATGCCTACACCAAAATAGCGTAGGACCATGGCACCATGCCATGGTCCTCACTGGCACTATGGTGCCATGCCATGGTCCACCCTAATTTGGGGCCCCTCAAAACCCAATAAAGTATTTCAAATCTGGGTGGGATTCCCCTCTCCGTGTCGGCTCATGTCAGAAAATTAGCCAATTTTCCCAATGGGAAAGCATATAAATAGGATTTCCTCTCTCATTTGAACATTCGATCAATCCACAAGTATTGAGAGAACACACATGACATCAAGCATTTAAGCATTCAAGAAATTGAGCAACAATCAATCTTCTTTCAAATTAGGAGCAACAGTAAAGTCAAGTTTCAATAATTCAAGGAGACATTATTCATCCTATTTTGTTGAATAATTCATAAACCTAATTCCATGTGGAGGCAAGTGAAATTTCACAAAGAGGTATCATAATTCAATTTTTAGTCATAATTCGGCAACTCCGTCAAAAGGAGATCCTTATATTTCAGTCATTTCAATTACATTTATCTCAATTTCACGGTTGGTTCCAAAACTGGGGTTTGACCTAAGGAATACTCCTATTCCCAACACATTTCCCTTTCTTTGTGTGCAATAAATAGGTATGGAGTTGTACTCTTCAAATTAAGCTTTAGTCACAAAGATGAATCATTCTCCTTTGGAATGAGAAAAGTTTGGAGGACTGATGTGATGCACCACGATCGTGACAATTTTTGAGCAGTTTTAGGGAGCAGGTCTGATTTAGCTTACATTACTCAGATCCAAGTGCATGTGAAAATCCCACATCCATAGCTTACTATTTTGATGTTTTTACCTTCATTTTTCAATGCTTTTACACTTGATAAGAGGGTGTTGGAATCAAAGAACATTAAGAGGGGGGGGGGGGAGTGAATCAATGTTATACCGGTAAAATTAGTTTTGAAATTATTGCTTATTAACCGGTTAATAGTAAATAAAATTAAAGTGCATACACCAAATAACACATAAAGAGGAAACACCATAACACCAATATTTATATGTGGAAAACCCTAGAAAGGGAAAAACCATGGTGGGGCTGATACCCACAATATCTATATACTTGATCAAGGTATACAAATATTATATGGAGGGGATTGCACATGCAATTAGGCCAATTGCCTAGATCGCACTGCTCAACACAAAAGAAGAAGTCTCACTAACTTAAAAAGAATTACAAAATAATTAAAAATTAGAATGAACTTATAAGATGCATCTGACCATGCTGGATAAGTTCCAGTTCGTGCTCTGATAACCTTCATTGTGTAACAGTTTTCTGATACTCTGCTCTACCCTGTTCTGCTATCGATTAAGTTGTGCATGTGAAACTGCACACAAACGCTTCCAATCACCAACCAAAATGCATACCGATAATCTCTAAATAATTAGCAATCAAAAATCTCATTCCATAACTCTATTAATCCATCAGTGAAGGGATCTCCTTAAATATCCTCCTAGCTTCCACCATGTTGACTTGAATGAAAAGTATAAACCTGTCGGCTTCTGGATCATAATGAATTTCAAACATAATCCCAATGATCATGTCAGCATACACAAGTTACCATAAATTCCATGAAATAAATGATCAGGGATATAATATCTCCTAGTCAGGTCCTATCCATTACTAGGTTCCAAATGCACTTTATCGGGATCAAGACTTAGCCGGTTGTGAAGAAAAGTGAATGCTGGTTAAGTGAAATGAATGTCGATTAAGTCAAACAAAACAAATTACTTAATCCCAATGAAATATTTACACTTGGAGATGAGTTCCCAATGAGTTGCAATCACCTGAAGATGAGTTGCCATCAATGACAACCCAAAATGCCATTAAATCTACTGGATGAGTGTCGATTGCCAACCAAGGGGTCAGCCAAATGGTAGCAAATACATTCAAATGTACAAATGAAACATTGCATTAGAGATTTAAATGAACAAGCAAGTTAGTCAATCAAACTCCTAAAATCGTCTGATTGTTCTCTATCTCCAAGGATCCTTCAAATCTAGGTGTCTCTCAGCTTGGGTGAGCACTTGATCTCTAGGATGACTACCTAAAGAATGAGGGGGGATTTGGCTAATTAGGATGGTTTAGAAGAATCTAGAAGATAATTAGTCAGTATATCATCTACTGCAAATTTTGACTCACTAACCAATACAATGGTATCCGGTGGAGTGCTAGTTGGTTTCTCAGTATATACACTTTGTTGTTCTGTCGGTTGTTGATCTTTAGGCAACTGAATATTCTGAGATTGTACAAAACTAGGACTCAATTCATAACCCAAACTCAAAAGAATTCTTACCCAAGTATCTACAATTTCCTTTCGAATCTCCTCAAACCTTTCCAACATTAGGTTGTTTATTCAGTGCTTAGGATTGAATTTAGATGAGTCATTTTTATTAATTAGATCTGCCATCTCTGGAGGGGTTATTGATGGACAAAGATTAACTAAATTTGTCTCTTTTATCTGTCGGTCTAGAGTCTAAGCATGTAATTTTCTGCCCTCCAACTTATCGTACAACTCTTTAGGCAAAATTTTCTCAAGTTCAATCAATGCCCTACTAAAAGAATCAAGATATAAAAGAATTTCTTCCTCAATTTTCTTTTTGTCCTCCTCAAATCCATCAAAGAATAAAGAAATATTATCTAAGTTCCCATCATTAATGATTGGATTAATTATATCCTAAGCGTCCATTTTATTCTTACCGGTTCTCTTCCTGGCTTCCAATTTGAGTTGTTCATCTAACTTAGGTTTCCGCTTATGTCCAATTATTTGTTTGGGCTTTCAGGGAGTCTCCTTAAAAAGTTCTTTCTTTTGCTCCTCCTTATTCTCCTCACTACACCTTTCTTCTTAGGAATTTCTTTTACACCCTCATCTAATTTTGTTTCCTTAGAAACAGTCATGTATTGTCGGGTAGCCTTTTTCTTTTTCTTTGTAGCATCAGCCAGTTTAGAACTAGTAGGCTCAACAGATGATGCTTTTGGTTTCTTCAAAGTCTTTGTAGTTATCAAGATCACATTGGGAGTGGCTTGAGCTTCTTTCTGGGCTTCCCTTTCCTCTTTCCTCTTCTGCTTCATCTCTTATTTCCTGTGGGCTTCAAAAAATTTAACTTTTTGTTCAACTTTTGCCCTGTCATGCCCTTCACCTATAAGTGATTCCACTACAACCTTATTCATCTTTTTCCTTATTGCCAGTGCAACCTGTTCTTGGTGAACCTTTAGCCCTTTTTCTTGGGTTGTGCCAAAGTTTTCTTCTTTTTAATCTACCAGTGCCTGTAGTAAGTGTTGTGCATAGGCATCCAATGTGGCCTCGTCCACCTCATATCCCATAGGCATGATCCATATTATTCTGGGTTGTGTGGCTTCCATCATGCATTCATCTTTATTAACCATAAAATATACAATATCCTTATACTTTTCTACTATAGATTTAGGAATCCTAGATCTATTTTTCATTTCTTCTTGGAAATTCTTGAAAAATGCCCATAAATTGGCCTTACTTAACTTGTCCCCTTTCCTATCCAAAATATGACCTATCTGAGATGCTACTGAGTGGTCAAAAGCCCATTGAATCTTTCCAAAACTGGGAACAATCCCAAAAAGTAAAAGACCAAACATATAACAGAAGAGCCATACTGAAAAGTAATCTTCTTGTCTTGCTTAATTTTCTGGAGTTTTGTCATGAGATCTTTCAACATTACACCGCAAAGATCATAGTGTGCATCCTCCTTAACCATTTGATGAGCAACCAAAATATTATTGTTGGAGATAGAGTTCAGTTAGTTTGACTGATAATCCTTGTAACCTATAATCGTCACGAAAAAGTTTACATTAATATCCCTTACATCATCAACCCTCATAGATCGTCCATACAAAGTAGCATCAGTGAGTTTGATCAGTTCTGCGTTAGAAATCTTGCACCTAGGGCCGGGTACACCTCTAACCTTATGAAGGCATGTGACATTCTTAATCACTTTGTGATTTTGTACAGCCGGTCCAACAAGATAAACTCTCCGTGAATGCGTCTCAAAATGTATCATACCCATTTCACCTCATCAAAAGTGGGAAAATCCATGAACTATGTGAAATCCTTCCTTTGCAATTGTGCAAATTTTGGTTTCAACTGGTTGTCAGTGATTATGTTTTTGTGAAAATATAGGACAACTCATATCCGCTGAGCTCCTCAATATTGCAATGAATGTATGCCCTAATATCTTCAGTGTGAAGAATACCATGGAAAACACTTGAAAATGCTCCCAAAGGTTCATCTAGAAGTGAATTGAAAGGACGTTTCTTGAAAATAGGATGGGGGTGGTTCTTGATTTCCACCACCAAGGAGTGTTGATGCTGGATAATGAAGAAGCCCTAATAACCAGATACTGAAACTAGGGTTTCTGCAAAATACCTTGAGATACTGTCAGGAGATGAAATCGCTTTTGAAGATAAAGTGCTTGCACAAATCGCCTTGGACTTTAAATCACTTTGGAAATCTCTCATCTGAATGCTCGATCGTTGTGTGAAGAAAATAACTTTACTTTTCCTTTTTATCATCATTAACCCTAATTTTTCACTGTCATAAATGTTGTCAAGAAGTATTACTGAGTCACATAGTCTACAAGTAGGTTCTGATAAACAACTGAAATATCTTGAGTACCTATTTGCAATAAGAATTCTCTGACTGCAGATCCAATCCAGGGTATTCACATGTGTTGGCCATTTGGAGGAATTGATTATGTGTTGCATTGATGTTTTTTCATTGATGTCAACACTAGCTTTTTGAATGCTTTACCGACACCCTTCTAGTCCCGATAGGTTGAGTAGTTTCTAGCTGGTTTCAATCCGGCATGATCCTGTATGATTTGGTTATGAAATTGGCTTATTCATGATACTCATGTTCATATTCAGTCAGTTGGTTTTGGTCTGGTGATCAGATGCTATCATGTTTTCTTGGAAGCTTGGCTTGTGGTTTCGGTGAGGGTTTCACCGACAGAGCTTTTGATGAATATCTTTGATGATATGCATAAGTAGTGTTGGTGTAGCTTCTGGTGGAGATTTAGGATGTTGTTGGTGATCATGTTTGAGAGTTGGCAGATCGAGATCATTACCTTAGCATGTGGACCTATATTGGGTCCCGGTTGATCTAGGTTATGGACTGGCTTAATGTAACATGTGGATTGGACCTCTCAATGTGTTTTTGGGATGTCTTCTTTGTTGGATATTATTTGTTTGGTCTAAGGCCAACATTGTTAGGCCCAATATGGAAAGCTAATGTTCTAAGAGGGGAGGGGTGAATCAGTACTTCAAATCCTTTTCCCAACAATATCTTTACTGTTATGCATAAACCAAAAACTACTGTAACATAACATAAAGCTAAAAAAAATGAGTAACAATCATACATGATTCACTCCATAACACATATATTTTGGTTACATAGAAACTCTTGGTTAGAGAGAAAAACTGCGGTGGGGATGGCACCCACAACTTCACTACTGCAATAATAAAGAGTGCCCGGTTAGAGCTACATTTAGCTATTTTTGATAGCTTACCCTGTTAGGAGTATTAAGATCAGTTAGATCTACCTTACTAAAGGATTTATACAACACTATATAAGTGTAGTACCTAGTTAAAGGATTTACAATTTATAGACTTGGTTAGAGTCTTTTACCTTGTTAAAGGTTTCTCTTACAACTTCAAAATATTACAATAGAATCATTACAAATATCTGCAACTTTACATCTGAAATGTTGTAGCAGATTCTATGTGCTCAAAATAAGATTACCTTGCCTATAGCATACCTCGGTAACTCATAAAGTAACTCGGTAAACCCTTATGTTTACTCTGTTCCTCGACTGTTCTCTGATAACCTTCTCGATGACCTCTGTGTTTCTATAACAGTCATAATACTCTGTGATTTCTCATGTATCACATAAGTCTTGCTTCATACACACATATGCACACACATTTCTCACATTCACATATATTTCTAACCCTAAATTCATGTTGTATAAATAGACTTCTTATGTCGGTGATCTGATTCATTGCTTCGATCTTACAAACATGATTTCTTGAATAAATAACCATGCAAAATATTTCATTGGTTAGATGACCTCAAAATTATACAAAATCTGTATGTGCAATTTCCAATGTGATAACGGTTCTATGTGCCTTGATCTTGTAACACGTTTTCATATATGTGTCCAAGTTCAATGAATCTAGTAACACGTTTCACTTGATGTATATCAACTCGGTGTATTATCTTTACTACTTGATAGTCATGAAATAAGACTTGGTAGATAGCTCGGTGTATACTGGGCTTTGTGAGTGTTTTCCTTCTATAACCGACTAGGTTGTTCATACCGACTAAATATTTCGGCAGTGGTAACCGACTAGAGTATATAGAATGACTTGTATATAAAACTAATGGCAATTTGATAAGTAGTAACAATCTCCCCTTTTGACATTAGTTGAGATGTTTGACAAAACTACTTTCAAAGTCATTACTCAAAAATCTGTATACTTTACAAAATTTGACTAAACATGCAGTATATACATTAGTCATTGAAATAGTATAATCAAGTATACTCCCCTTATCAATATGTTGTACAAAACTCTGTAATCACTGTTCTTTCCTCTGTTCATTGCTCAATTCACTACTCTTGGATACTTTGCATATTCTACTCATTCTCTGCTCGGTATAATCCCCCTGTATACTACACTCCAATTGTTTGATACTTTGAATACTATACACTCCCCCTGTGTACTTTGATGCTATATATACTCCTGATGATATACTTTGATATACTCCCCCTTTTTAACAAACATCAAAATTTAGTTACCATTGGGAGGAGGCAACTGATCAAAAATGGATTTGTACTTCGTCTTGGCTTCGGTGAGAGTGACAGAGAGTGCATCCTTTACACTGTCCATTAAAGAATTTTGTGCATTAATATCAGCCAATAGTGAAATTAAGGCATCTAAAGTGCTTCCCTCTTATGTAGTAGAGAGATGAGTGGCTCGGTTTAGCTATTCTTGAACGGATGAAAGATGAGGAAGGAATAATGTTTGAAGTGTCATTATGTCCATCCTGATATTGTGTTCTTCATTCCTCAGTTCCAATTGTTGAGCCATGAGCTGTTGTAGCTTAGTATAAAAATTCTGAACTGAATTGGGCTTGGGGGTCAACTTATTTGAGAGATCAGTGATCTCTTTCTCAATTGATTTTGTTTTATTCTTAATGTCCTTAAGAAATAAAGAAAATGTGTAGAGTTTCTGAAATAATGAAAGAATGTGCTTGAGTTGAGGGGACAACTCAGTAATAAATTTGACAAGTTTTACCTTGCCAACAACAATCGATTTCTGTACTTCCTCTATCATTTAAGCAGTTAGCTCCTTGTCTTTTAGTTTGCTCAAGTATTTGGATGCATCTACTCCAGATGTCTCAATCTAATTTAGGAGTTCATCCAATTGAATATGGATGGCTGCATCGGTTGATACTGTAGCTGAAGGTAGCATATCTGATAGTAAGGTCTTTACCTTCTGAAGTACTTTATTCTTCTTTTCTATGGCCAGTAGCTTCTCTTGTTCGGCCTTTGCTTTGCACAGTTCACCGAATTCATTGAGTGCTTGCCCTTTCAATTTGGAGATGTCTACATTGGGCAACACTATTGGTTTTGATAAATCAATTTTGAAACTATGCTTTTTCAACTTCTTTTCTTTACCTTTCACCAGGTGAACCACTACAATAGCTTGAGAGGCTTGAGGACCCTCGGTAGGTTGCTTGGTAGAGACAACACTTTTATCAGTTTCTTTAGCCTCGGTAGTGTCCTTCAGTGTCTTGGTGCTTGGTGTCTCAGCTGTAACATTTTTCATGCTAGAAGGTGCTTGAGAGGTTTGTTCTTGTGAAGTACCTTCTGCTGTAGACTTTTGACCTTTGGTGCCTTCACCTATAGCCTAAGGAGCTTCAGTTGTAGTAGGTTGATTGATCGGTGGGTAAGGTTGAACTTGTTCCAAAACAGATTCACTGGAGACAAGTTTTGCATAAACATTGCCTTCTATCATTTCTTGTTTAGGTGCCTCTGCATCCATGATATCTTCATCTATTTGAATGGTGTCTGCAGGGTCTTGCTCGGTTACATCGGGCTCTTGGTTGGTGACATTGACTATTTCCACTGTAGATTGTTCACTAGCATTCTTTCTTCGAAAGATGGTCTTCCATTGCTCTTTTGTTTCCTTCTCCACTTCTATATATAGGCCATTCATTAATTTCAAGGCCTTTTGTTTTACTGTAAATTGAGTTTGGCTGTTTATCAGATGTTCTTTTATTTCATCAACCAACATATCAAGAAAGAGATGCACCAAACTTCTTTCTTTGATTTCTTTCTCCGAGTCTAGGGCATATTGCCATGTAGTTTCAATATGTGCATATAATTCCTTAGGAATAGAATTACATACTTCTAATGGGATCACTCAGAATTTGAGAAGTGTGCAAATAATAGCTTCTTCAATTTGCCTCTTTTCATCAGTAGATCTGGATTCATATTTGACAAATCTAAATCCACCAAATCCACCATATTCCTTTAGGTTATTACAAAAAAATTCTACACTATGTACATCTACCTTCTTGCTTTCCACAATCTGAAATTTATTTGCATCTTCAGATTCGGTATCACTTGACTCTTTTGGCAAAATGAGTCTTCGAGTAGATTTCTTGTTGTAGCGTCCTAAAATTGTGACACTTGCAATTTCGACTGCATTTCGGTCTTCACGATGGCGATGCAACACGGAACCTGAATGGAGACCCCGAAACCTATTTACGACACCAAAAACTGCATTTTTCAAGCACCCTGGCCTGATCCTCCTTGCACCCTGTTGTCTCGGGAGGTAGGACCAGAGCGCCCAGCGCCCTGGTCCCCCAGGACCATGGCGCCCAGCGCCCTGGTCCCTGGCCCTATTTTGGGCCCGGTCTCCTTTGGGACTTTGGGTCTTTTTGTTTGCAATTTGGAAAATAACATTTCCTGGTCGGCCTAAGGTCGGGAAAATCAGTCTATCAGCCCTAATTGACAAGTATATAAACTACATTTTCCTCTCTCATTTGGATGGATGGAAAAGGCGTGAAAACGATACTCAAATATTCAAGCATTCAAGCATTCAAGCATTCAAGCATTCAAGCATTCCTTCAAGCAATTGATCATTCTAAGTCTCCATTCAAGGCTAAGTGTTGCATTCAAGACAAGGATTCAACCATTGAAGAGGAGATCACATACTACATACTACTACAACATACAACATACAACAAACAACAACATCTATACCTTCGCACATAAGGATACAAACATCCTTACAACAAGGTATTAGTACTTGTTTTACATTACAATCATTTACATTTACAACAATTTCTCATTTCTTGGTTAATTCCAAAACTGAGGTTTGACCTAAGGGCAAACCCCTAATCCATAACCCCCCAATCGTCTTCGCTTTTCTGTGTGTAGGTTGCAGGTACGTGGCTGAAATTGAAGATCTGGAATCCTTGTGCAGAGACGAACAGATCCCCCTTCGTTTTGCGGATTTTTCGGAGGACCGTGTGCATGCCGAGCACCATCGTCCCGTCAACTTTTGCTCAAATTTGCAGGATAGTGCCGTATCGACATTTTACTTCTAATTCCAGGTCCGCAGCTTCATCCTATATCCCTATCTCAGTTTATAAGCGAATCTTTCTCACTTTCTATGCATTCCTAGCTTGATCATTCTATACACATTCTTTACAAAAGAGGGTAGCCTTGCTGTCTTAACCCTTGAAACTCATTTAGAATCCAATCTTGCATTGTGTGGGATTGGATCTTGTGGTTTCAACCCCTCTTTTGAATGTAAAGTCTCCCCTAAGTGAAAACCGTCAACCCTAGTAACCTCCCTTCTCTCTCCTTGGAGTTGGAAGAGGGGAGAGCAACTAGGGTTCGATCATTTTCCGCTTTACATTTTGGTGAACCCGACGTGAACATCCTTTCTGATTATTCATGGTTAGATCTGAAAATTGGCTTCCTTGATTACATTTCCATGTTTGATCTTTTGCAAATTTTAGAGGTTGATTGCATAAAAACCCTAAATTTTCTTTTTGAAAATTGAACTTGTGAAATGTTTAATTGTTAATGCTTGTTTCAGATCTGCCCTTCTATTACAAATTATCAGTTCATATTTGTGCTTTAATTTTGAAAATTAAGTGGTTAAGTGTCAAAACCCTAATTTTTGAAACCCTCTTGATTCAACCTTTGTCCGACAATTTCACTGATCAAAACATCTCCAAATCAGCTGTAACTTTGGATTCCGCAATAAAATCACAATATCTTTCATCCCTGAAAAATTTGGAAAAAAGTCGCGAGGACCGTGTGCACTCCGAGCGCCATCATCCCCGACATTTTTTCTGAAATTTTGGGAGCTAGATCTTACTGTATTTTTTTGCTAAAATCTAGAAATTTGGCTGATTTTATCAATTATAACACTTTCAAAATTACAGTCAAAGTTGGTCTTGTGATTGCTAGGATTAAGGCTTCTAATCATTCAAAAATCATTGAAATTGAAATTTTGTGTCAAAATTGTGTTCTTACTGTCCTAAATCTGAAAAGTGTGTTTGCATTCATTCAAAATTTCAGTGCTTTATTCAAATTCTTGGAATTTGTGACTTTTGAAATTAAGTGCTTAATTACAACAACTTTGATTTCCGCTTTCAAAATTGAATTTTGTGTGAAATTGAGTCAACTTTTGAATTTCAAAACTTGCATTGCTCTTAACATTCCCTCTAAAATCATAAAATTCAAAATTTCAGTTTCCCTCTCTTTTTTAAAATTCAAATTTTGCATTTTTCGACAATCTTGGTAGGGTTCAATTTCGAGATTGCAACTTTAATTTGGCCTATCTACAGATGGTAAAATCACTCAATTTTTTCAAATTAGCTTTAAAATCATCATAACTTTCATCCCTGCAAATTTCGAAAAAAGTTGCAAGGACCGTGTGTACTCCGAGCACCACGGTCTCGAACATTTTTTCTGAAATTTCGGGAGACTGTCGTGGTTGCATTTAACAGCTTAAATCTAGGAGATTGGTTGATTTTACTGAAAATTGCTACCTCTAAATTCAAAATTTTCTCTCCCTCTCTAGTGCATGAGTTTTACAACAATAAGCCCTACTTACACTATTCCCGTTAGACGAAGCCGTAGAATTAAGTCTTTCCGAGATTTAACTACCGAGGAGATGGAACCTAATTTGAATAGCCTTTTTAACAAGGACATGGGTAATTCCTCTAATCCTCCTAATGATGAAGAAGCTCTCCATGAGGTTTCTGTAGAACAACTTTTGAAATTGGATAACCAATTTGACGATTTTCGACAATGGATGTCTCAAGAATACCCTGATAGTCAAGCTCTTCCTTTAATTGAGGGTCTAAAACGTATGGTTCAAAGTGATAAGAATGGAATTGATATTTTGCGTGGTATTGCACACATTGTGGATTCGAATGTGATGCCTATGAAGAGTTGTGCCGAATCTTTAGGTTATACACAACCTCCCACTCAAGTCAATCATTCTATTCCTCTGACAACTTCTATTGCTAGCATACCTACCTTTACATCAAACATAATGACTACTTCTATACAAGACATTCCGCCTATGATTACCAGTCATGGGGGCAATCCTTCCTCTTCAATTAATCCTCTTCCTTCATTTAATCCAACTTCTTCATTCATTCCTTCAATGAGTGTTCCTATTACATCTCCACAAATGAACATGACGCAAGGGGGCAATTCATTCAACCATTCCATTCCTCCTTGTAGTGTTCCTCCTTTCCAATCATCTCCTATGACCAACTATCATAGTGTCCCGCCACCTTACTCTTTACCTTCTTTCAATAACATAACACCTCCATCTCAATCTAACACGTCTAATATGAATTCTTCGACTGAAGCGACCATTAATAATCTTGCACAAACTGTCTCTTCCTTGCAGCAACAAATTGCCTCTATGAATCAATCTAAGTTTAGTGTGCCCACATTTGATGTTGCGAGCCCACTTTCTCTTGACATTGTTCGAGCTATCCCACCTAAACATGTTGAAATACCGCATTTGGAGCTTTATAATGGTAAAGGTGATCCTCTAACACATGTTAAGACTTTTCAAACAATATGTACTGATTTTGCTTATGACCAAAGGTTGCTTGCAAAATTGTTTACTAGAACATTAAGAGATAAATCCCTACAATGGTATTGCTCGTTGCCTTCTTATTCTATTACTTCTTTCGAACAACTTGCAAATGCTTTCATTCAACAATTTCAAAACAATATAAGTCCTAAAGTTACTTTGATTGATTTAATGCATTGTAAACAAGGTGTTAAAGAAAAAGTGACTGATTTCATTGGTAGATATAAGCATTTGTATGCTCAAATTTCTTTTCCAGTGCCTGAAAATGATATTCAAAGAATCTTTATTTCTAATTTACAAAAAGATATTTGAGATAAACTTCTATTTTCTGAGTTTACTTCTTTCCAACAGTTGTGTACAACTCTTCACAATTATCAACTGACTGTGAGTCAAATGGAACAATCACATCCTATGGCTTCGAGTGATAAGGGTGATAGCAGTCAACAACCATTTGGGAAGTTTAAATCGAACAGAGATTCCATTAAATTCAATGAAAACATCATCAACAACAATGTGAATGCAGCATCAGGTGTGCCTCTTATTTCTAAGTTTTTCAAGAAAGAAATAAAGTATACTCCTTTGAATGAATTATTGCATAGTATTATGAATAAGTTATTGGAACAAAATGTGCTTACTCTTCCTCCTATAAGGCAAATTGATCCTGCAAAGATTACTTCACCTTATTTTGATAACAAATCTTTTTGTCAATTTCATCGTCAACCTGGGCATGATACTGAAAAATGTTTTTCTTTAAAGGGTAAAATTCAAGATTTGATTGATAATAATACTATCTCTGTTTCTGGAGTGAATGATAAAGGCAACACATCTGTAGCTCCTCCTAACCAAAATCTTCAGATTTTTACTGATCCATTACCTTCTCATACCTCTAATGCGATTGAGGCTAATGATTCCTCTTTTTCATCTGATGGTCTTGTGTCTATAACTTCGAATGTGATTAACTTTGTAGAGCAGCAAGAAAACCCTAAAGAACCTTCCATCACATTTGATTCTAGTGAAACCATTAGGGCACCTGATGGTCCTTTATACATAGTTGCAAAAGTCAAGAATACACCTTGCCATGGAGTGCTTATTGATCCTTCGTGCATGGTTAATGTTATTACTGAAGAATTTCTTTTTACTTTGCAATTGAATCAAGTGATCTATGACAAAACAGATGTGGTTGTGAAATTTTTTGATGCATTTTCTTCTCCCGCAATTGGTTCTATTACATTACCTATTGAGGTTAATAACAAATCCCTTGATGTGAACTTTGCTATTATTCCTTCATCCGAACAATTTCGTGTGAAGCTTGGCTATCCTTGGCTATCTTCCATGAAAGCTATTGCTTCTCCTATTCATAAATGTTTGAAATTTCCCTATAATGGTGAAGTTGTTACTATCAATCATAGTCTCTTTAAACCAGCTGAAAGAACTTCTAGTGTTCCTATTGATTACTTTTGGCCTAAACAATTCCAATCTCTTCCTCCGCGAAGTGATCATCTTTTCAAATCTTATCAAAAGTGGAAAACAGATATGATCCTATCTCTAAGTGAACCTAGAACACCCAAACTTGATATTCCTATCATTCTTGAGAAGGAAGTTCTTCCTTTGAAAGATAAAACTAATGTCTTTCCTCAAGAAGATTCCCAACCCATCCCTATGGATGTGACTATGTCTATGCCTAAAAATCTTTCTAAAAGTAGACCTATACCTCCTCGTCATGATGGACTTGGTCTCCTTCCTAAACCAAATATTCCTCCTTTATATGGAGCAGTTCCTCCTCCTTCTTTTTATAGAGAGAAGAGACCTTCCTCTTCTCCTATTATCCAGCCTAAGAGACCACAACCTAAACACCCAAGTGATAAGGATGAGAACATTCCTCCTCCTCAATCTTCTCCACTTCCTACTAAGACTAGACGAAATCGTTCTGCACGTGAATGCCGACGAAAGCGTCATCTTAGAGCTCAGGAGCTGCTTCTCAAACTTCGCAATCTCCAAAAACACCTTCAACAAGCATTATTCCATTTTCTCCAAAATCTCCTAAACATAAGATGCATGATGATCTTGATCCTGTGCGAGTTAAAGATCCTATTTTTATAAATCTTGATGATGATATAGATGAAAATGTTATTCATGATGAAAATGTTACTCCTCTTGCTTCTGATAGTGAATATGAACTTGTTGATATTGATAACCATTTATCTAATGAATTTTCTAAAGCACTTATCCTAGCTCCTAGACAAGAACAATGTGGCTTGGAACATGAACATAGCCCTTGTTTGGATCTTGTGATAGCTCCATCTGCTGTGTTGGATGTTCCTCCTCTAGCGTGTTCCCTGCCTTCCCGAAACATTGATCAGCAAGATCGGGGGGTAGATGACATGCTAGACTAGTTTCATTAGCATAGCAGATTCTCTCCTCCTCTCTTTCGTTACTTCTTCTATATGTTATTCTCATTCTTCTATTTGTTGTCCTTAGTGTTGTCTACTTGAGGACGATGCAAAGCATTGAGATCTCTTTTGGTCTCTCTCATGTTGACTCAAAAGACACATGTGTTCCCTTCTTCTAGGTGACCTTCCTTGATTGGGGAATGAAGAACAATTATGCATACATACATATGATATATACATGAATCATCATACAACATACTGACCCCGAGGAAAGCGAAGTCACCTCGTGCTTTGTATTTTGTGTCTATTATCCTTGGGTTTATCTCACACTTGGGGGCTAAATCTTTGTGATAACATGCTCCTTTCCTTTCTCATTTCTTATCTGTATCACTACGTTAAAACAATCACCCTCGTTGAGGCGTGTGCGATCGCTTTAATGTAGGGGGGCATACACCCCATCTATCCCTTCAAGATACTTGAAAATTTCTTGGCGAACTTAGCTTTGCCTTGAAAATTTTTGGTATTTTTCTTGCATGACTCATGGTGAGGGAACCTTACTACTGACAGTCATGGTTCTCCCTCGTGATCTTCCCTTTTACTTTGTCAATCGAAGTCGTAAGATCCTTAGTCCACTGGGGGCTTGGTGTATCTTGCCTCCTTGACATGGTGAAAGTCTTTCAATGTTGTTTCCTTGTACTTTACCGGAAGTATGAGCATACATACTCCCGCTAAAGTGGGGGCTAAATGTAGCATCCTAAAATTGTGACACTTGCAATTTTGATTGCATTTCGGTCTTCACGATGGCGACGCAACACGGAACCTGAATGGAGACCCCAAAACCTATTTACGACACCAAAAACTGCATTTTTCAAGCACCTTGGCCTGATCCTCCTTGCACCCTGCTGTCTCGGGAGGTGGGACCAGAGCACCCAGCGCCCTGGTCCCCCAGGACCATGGCGGCCAGCGCCCTGGTCCCTGGCCCTATTTTGGGCCCGGTCTCCTTTGGGACTTTGGGTCTTTTTGTTTGCAATTTGGAAAATAACATTTCCTGGTTGGCCTAAGGTCGGGAAAATCAGTCTATCAGCCCTAATTGACAAGTATATAAACTACATTTTCCTCTCTCATTTGGATGGATGGAAAAGGCATGGAAACGATACTCAAATATTCAAGCATTCAAGCATTCAAGCATTCAAGCATTCCTTCAAGCAATTGATCATTCTAAGTCTCCAGTCAAGGCTAAGTGTTGCATTCAAGACAAGGATTCAACCATTGAAGAGGAGATCACATACTACATACTACTACAACATACAACATACAACAAACAACAACATCTATACCTTCACACATAAGGATACAAACATCCTTACAACAAGGTATTAGTACTTGTTTTACATTACAATCATTTACATTTACAGCAATTTCTCATTTCTTGGTTAATTCCAAAACCGGGGTTTGACCTAAGGGCAAACCCCTAATCCCTAACCCTCCAATTGTCTTCGCTTTTCTGTGTGTAGGTTGCAGGTACGTAGCTGAAATTGAAGATCTGAAATCCTTGTGCAGAGATGAACAGATCCCCCTTCGTTTCGCGGATTTTTCGGAGGACCGTGTGCACGCCGGGCGCCATCGTCCCATCAACTTTTGCTCAAGTTTGCAAGACAGCGCCGTATCAACATTTTACTACTAATTCCAGGTCTGCAGCTTCATCCTATATCCCTATCTCAGTTTATAAGCGAATCTTTCTCACTTTCTATGCATTCCTAGCTTGATCATTCTATACACATTCTTTATAAAAGAGGGTAGCCTTGCTGTCTTAACCCTTGAAACTCATTTAGAATACAATCTTGCATTGTGTGGGATTGGATCTTGTGGTTTCAACCCCTCTTTTGAATGTAAAGTCTCCCCTAAGTGAAAACCGTCAACCCTAGTAACCTCCCTTCTCTCTCCTTGGAGTTGGAAGAGGGGAGAGCAACTAGGGTTCGATCATTTTCTGCTTTACACTTGTAAGTTCTAGTTACCTTAGGAATGGCAACAATCTTTTGTTTCTTACTTGGTGATGCAGCAGATACCCTTGTGTTAGGTCTCTTTGTTGGAGGGGTCGGTAGGGCCATTGAAGTGTCCTGTTTCTTTCTCTTCAACACTTTTCCTTAGGCAATTCGGTGCTAAGTGTTATGGCTGCTTCTTGGGCTTCTGTCTCCTCTTCGATGATGGCTAGAACTCCTTTGATAGGTGTGGAGGAAGACTCTTCTCCAAATTTCTCAGTTAATTTCTTAATCATCTTTGTAGCTTTTCTTGTAGCCTTAGGTACTACAATGCTCATTTTTACTTTTTCTTTCCTTTCTTCATAGGTTCCATACATTAGCTCGGTAGTATGCCTTGGCAATGATAGATAGGCATCAATTTGCTATTGTGTGATATCAAAATCAATCTCGTAACCCATAGGTGACAAAGATTGAGTCCTCGGTTGCACAACGTTCACATAATAGTAATTGGTGTTGACCTCATAACATATTTCATCTTTGTATTTTTCTACCAGCTATGGTGGAATCCAGTACCTATTATGCATTTTCTCTTGGAACTTGCTGAAGTAATCATCCATTATATCATTAAATTTATCACCTAACTTCTTGATGAAGTCATTGATCTAATGGGTGATTGGTCGATGTAGTTCCCAAACAACTTTACCGACTATTGGAAAAAACTTCTCAAAGTAGAAAAACATACACACAAGTAGTGATCCAAATTTTAGAGTATTTGCTGAGTTGTTCTTCTTTGGCTTCTTGATTGTGTTCAGATTTTTAAACAAGTTCTTCAACAATACTTCACACAAGTCAATTTTCATGCCTTTCTTAACAATTTTGTATGCTAAGTCCACTGCTGCACAGGGTACACTGTTTTCCCTTGCCAATTGGAAGAAACACTAACCAATTACTCTAATGGCAAATTTGAGTTCAGGATCAGTAACATTGTTCAACTTTAGACCTCTGTAATCCGATTCAACTCCAGTCAAACTGATCAATTCCTTCTGTGATATCATTTTCTGTGCTCGGGCATGATCATAGATAGGGTAACCGGTGATCAGATGAATGATTTCCTTAGTGATCTTAAATGGTTGCTCTTGTAGCCACATGAAATCATCATGCACTCGGCTTAGTACAAACTTGACCCACTGGGGTTTGAACACATGGGGATAGGTTAGGGCTTCAGTCAATCCCTTGATTTTGATATGCTCATACTTGCTATCCATTTTACCATCTGTGCACAATTCATCATATGCATCCTTGATCTCAACATGACCGAGTTCTTCAACATGGCATTTTGTGAAGAATCTCACATCCTCGACTAACAAGACTCGATCCAGGATGAGTGAAAAAGCAGTTTTGTCATCTAGTTTAGATGCAATTTTGGGAGTCAAGGAGTATTTTAGTGAGGGCTTTTCTACATTTGTAACAACAATGGGGTCTTAGATCTTAGATGCCATTTTGATTTCAGATAAAAATTGACACAGGAACCTTAGGGTTTGAGAACTTAACACACGACAGACGCTTCACACTTAGTAGATAATAACAACTTAATGAGTTCGGTAAACTAGCTTAGCAATGTGATGAGATTCGATGTAAATACCTTAGATTTTGCTTTGAAGATGGTTTGATTGCCTTGATTCGCCCTGCTCTGCTTCTCAAAAACTTAGTGAATGAAAATGACCTCGAAAAACCTTTTAAGTACTCAAAAATACCTTATCGGGCTCCGTGCAAGTTAGGTCAAAGACATTAAATGCACTCGGTTCACCTTTTACCGATTTACTCCATTTTCTGTTTTCACCAAGTACCCAACTTAGCTTCATTAACTGACTTGATAGGTTTCCTGTATACACCAACTTGACAATTTTCCTGTAAAGTGCTCCAAAAGACTTTGATAGAATTTCAAACTTACTACTACATCTTACTATGCAGATTTTGAATTCAGTACATACTAGAATAGGAACTGTTTAACATTTAACCTTGTGAGAATGCAGTCCCTTCATACCTTTACTGATTAATTTGGAGTGGGAGCACCTAACTCGGTAGGTAAGGTGCTTTCTTCATCAGACATAATTTCTTTCTTTCTCCAAATCATCTTTAATTTATCTTTTATTTCCTCAGTGTCTTCTCTAGGTTGATCTCTGCAATCTCTAGCCAAGTGTCCAACTTTGTGACAATGAAAACATGCCATACCAGGATTTTTCCACGATCTTCGGTTATTCATTCCAAACCTTATAAAGCAGTTGGTACTTATATGTCCATATCTTCCACAACATTCACACCATATCCTTGTATTTTAATCCCATGGTACTACAGAATATTGTCAGTAAGGATCTATGTGAGTTTGGTAACCTCTAGTATTTGCTTGGTGTGCAGACCACATGTGGTTCTTTTACTTAAACCAACACTTCTCGGTACTATGTCCATATCTATTGCAGTTTTTACAAAACCCTTTGAATTTTGCCTTCTAATAATTGTAAGAACAGACTTTGTCCTACATTGATTAGATGTGTGACCCTATTTATTGCAATTGTAACAATAACCATTGGTCTTAGTGATATTCGGTTGCTTACCTTTTCTGATCTAGCATATGTTGGCAGTATGACCTTGATTTCCACAGTAGTAGCAAATAGGCTTCTTCCTTTTTGATGTTATTCCTTTTTCCAGCTTGTTTTGATGATTCTCCACTCTCAGTAGTGCAGATTCCCTTCTCGGTAGAGTCTTTTCCTTTGTAATCGAGTCCTCCTTCTTTGTAGGGTCATCTTGTGTTCAGTTGCTCATCCAACATCTTTGATGCTTCATAACTCTTCTTCAGTGTTTCCTTGGATTTCTTCTCTATTTCAAGTTCATTGCTCAACCTTGATACTTCAAGTTTCAATGCTTGATTCTCATCATCTTTCAGATTTGCTTCATGATGTGTATAACCTAGTTGATTTGTCAGATTTTGTTGAATACCAGTCAGTCTTATGATTTCATCATTCTTATCAGATACTAAGACTTCAAGTTGTTGTTTCTCTCTTTGTATATCTCTTGCTTTATCCTCGGCTATCCTTAATGCATCTAGATTTTCAATCATCTGTGTACTGAAATGTTCATGTTCTCTTTTCATTGCTTTTAGTTGATCAGCCAATGCTTTGTTCTTTTCTTTCAACATTCCAATAATTTCTTTAGTTTCTTCAGATATACTATTCTCAGATGATGTCTCGATTTGTTCCACTAACTCTTGAGAATCTTGCAAGTCATTAGATAATCTTCTACTTACTTTCAGAGATTTTTGCATTTGCCTTTGCATGTCTGCAATCACTTGATTTGCATTATCTATCTCTTCTTGTAGATACACAATCTTCCGAGATTGTTTATAGCCTTCCATTGATAAGATCTTTCTCTTTAGGTAGTTAAACCCTTTTCCAAGATTCAAGCTCTGATACCAATTGTTAGGCCCAATATGGAAAGCTAATGTACTGAGAGGGGAGGGGTGAATCAGTACTTCAAATCCTTTTCCCAACAATATCTTTACTATTATGCATAAACCAAAAACTACTGTAACATAACATAAAGCTAAAACAAATGAGGAACAATCATACATGATTCACTCCATAGCACATATTTTGGTTACGCAAAAAATCTTGGTTAATGGGGATGGCACCCACAACTTCACTACTGCAATAATAAAGAGTGCCCAGTTAGAGCTACATTTAGCTATTTCTGATAGCTTACCCTATTAGGAGTATTAAGATCAGTTAGATCTACCTTACTAAAGGATTTATACAACACTATATAAGTGTAGCACCTGGTTAAAGGATTTACAATTTATAGACTTGGTTAGAGTCTTTTACCCTGTTAAAGGTTTCTCTTACAACTTCAAAATATTACAATAGAATCATTACAAATATCTGCAACTTTACATCTAAAATGTTGTAGCAGATTGTAAGTCCTCAAAATAAGATTACCTTGCCTATAGCATACCTCGGTAACTCATAAAGTAACTCGCTAAACCCTTCTGTTTACTCTGTTCCTCGACTGTTCTCTGATAACCTTCTCAGTGACCTTTGTGTTTCTGTAATAATACTCTGTGATTTCTCATGTATCACATAAGTCTTGCTTCATACACACATATGCACACACATTTCTCACATTCACATATATTTCTAACCCTAAATTCATGTTGTATAAATAGACTTCTTATGTCGATGATTTGATTCATTGCTTCGATCTTACAAACATGATTTATCGAATAAATAACCATGCAAAATATTTCATTAGTTAGATGACCTCAAAATTATACAAAATCTGTATGTGCAATTTCCAATGTGATAACTGTTCTATGTGCCTCGATCTTGTAACATGTTTTCATATATGTGTCTAGGTTCAATGAATCTAGTAACATGTTTCACTTGGTGTATATCAACTCGGTGTATTATCTTTACTGCTCGGTAGTCATGAAATAACACTCAGTAGACAGCTCGGTGTATACTGGGCTTTGTGACTGTTTTCCTTCTATAACCGACTAGGCTGTTCATACAAACTAAATATTTCGGTAGTGGTAACCGACTAGAGTATATAGAATGACTTTATATATAAAACTAATGGCAATTTGATAAGTAGTAATAGACATGTTTTATAATTATGTAATTGGTTTATTGTCTGGTGGCTGACCTGATTGTTTATGGTCGGGGGTTTGTATATATATGATGTAAGATCTCATTGTAGATCATCTGAGGTATAAAGTTGAGGAATGGGATGTGGATATGTGACGTGTGAATAATGTAATATCATTTAGGTAGAGGATTTGGTCGATCATTTGAGATCGAATTGGGTTTATGTAAGAGGATTTAGTTCTTAGGTATTGAGCTTAACCAGAATTGTACTTAGGCATAGGAGATGCCATCTTTGCAGTTTAGTCCTTCTTCCAGATTGTAGTCTGGATTTCTATGTAGTCAGTGAGACTCCTTTTGTGATGATCAGTGTGCTCTAGGCTGTTGGCCTTCATGCAAGTGCAGGCCCCTTAATTGTAATTCACATACTTACTGTAGAAGTATTATGTGACTGTGGGTAGGCTTCCCACCATGGTTTTTCCCTTTATCGGGTTTTCCACGTATAAATATTGGTGTCATGTGGATGGTATTTATTCTCTGATTATTGTCTATGCTTAATTGGTTTAACTACTATTCTGGTATTTGGTTTAAGCATTCCAGTATTAATGTTTTGGGTTACGGTATTAAATTTTTAATTGCTAAATGTTTTGGTAATTTGTGATAACTGATTCATCCCCCCCTTTAAGTTGTCTTCTAGTTATTTGAACTATCTAACAATTGGTATCAAAGCTTTGGTCCTCTCTACATAAAGCTTAACCTCTTGAGGAAGATGCTATGGTGACTAACAGTTCAAGTTCATCCGGTTCGTTTGGAGCTATCTTTCAGAGAGATATCCCTAGGCTTGATGGAGAAAATTATAGAGTATGGAAGATTCAGATAGAGACTCATATGAGATGTCTTGGCAATGAGATTTGGGAGATCACACAGAATGGTGTTACACCTCATAATTTGTCATCTGCCAATCCTCCTCTGACAAACCTAGATAAGGAGATTGAGAATGATTGTAGAGAAAGAGAAGCTCTCTTGTGTGCACTTTCTGATCAACAAATAATGGGATTGACTAACAAATCATCTGGAAAGGCTATATGGGATAAATTGGAGACTCTTAATGAAGGTGAACCTACAGTGAAGATTGATAAACTTGATGGTTACCGGGTGAGATACGAAAACCTAAAGATGGAAGAAGATGAAAGGATTACTGCATTCATGGAAAGGGTAAATGAGATTGTTATGGGAATTCAATGTGTGGTGGAACTCTGAGTGAAGATGAAATTGTCTCTAAAGTTTTGAGAGCCCTACCACTGGCTTATAAGATGAAGGTTGCTACTATTAAAGAGTTGAGAATAATGGCTAATACATCTGTCAACAAAGATACTTTAGTTGGGAAATTATCTGCTCTTGGGCTTGAAGAATTTGGACCTTCTAGGGCTGTAAGTCTGAACCTTCTTTTCATACATCTACATCATCAATCGGTAAGAAAGATTGGAAATCTTTATATGCAAAGGAATTGGATGATATAAAGAGAGAAGATGAAGAATTTGAGCAACTTGAAGCCCTATTTGCTAGAAGAGTACCTAAAGGACCGATAGGAAGTAAGTATGAAGGAAAAGCACGTTTTAAATGTTTTGCATGTAATAAGATTGGTCATTTTGCATCTAGATGTCCTGAAAGGAATTCAAGTTTTGAAGAAAGAGTTAGAAGATCTTTTAAGCCTAACCCTAGATATCAGAACAAGTATAAGTATAGGAAAAACAAAGACAAATCATGCTACATAGCAGATGAGGAAGGCATTACTGATTCTGGTGATGAACTGGCAGAAGACTCTGCTAGTGGTTCTGGCAATGGGAAGGAATGGGTGTTCCTGGCTATCAAGGAAGATGTTCTGACACTGGAAGAGAATGTACCTGAAGAGAAGGAACTTGCTGCTAAAATTGTAGACAAGGATGAATGGATAATTGACAGTGGTTGTTCACATTATATGACTGGAGGAAAAGGAAAGTTTCTATCTTTTCAAGAATTTGATGGCAGTCTGGTTAGATTTGGAGATGGAAAAGCATGTATGATCAAAGGAAAAGAAACTATATCATTACATGGTAAGAACAATACTGACAATGTTTATTATGTTGAAGGTTTAAGGGACAATCTTTTGAGTGTAGGATAATTGGTGGATAAGGGATTTCAATTACAGTTCAAGGATGAAAAATGCAAAATCATTAATAGATCTTGTTTGGAGATTGCAACCGGTACATAGACAAAAGGTAATATATTTCATTTGAATTCTAGTGAGAAGACATGTTTGATTGCAAAAATTGATGAGAGTTGGCTATGGCATAAAAGGCTGTGTCATGTGAATTTTGATTGCATCGTGAAGATAAGTTTAACTAAGGCAGTTAGAGATATACCTGAGATTGTGAAGCCCTATAATTTGGTATGTAAAGAATGTCAAATGGGTTAGCAGGTTAGAACCTCTTTTAGGAGTATACAAGATAAATCTAATGATGTTCTTGATCTTATTCATACTGATTGGTGTGGCCCTGATAGAGTTAAAAGTTTTCAAGGTGATAGATATTTCATGCTAATCATTGATGACTATTCTAGAATGATGTGGGTTACTTTTCTAAGGGAAAAATCTGAAGCATTTGAAAAGTTTAAAATATTTAAGGCTAAAGTGGAAACCGAGACATGATTGAAGATTAAATGTTTGAGGTTAGATCATGGTGAAGAACTCACATCCGGTGAGTTTAATAACTTTTGTGAGAAGCATGGTATAAGAAGACAATTTTTTGCTCCTTGGACACCTCAGCAGAATGGAGCTGTGGAAAGGAAGAACAAACTATCTTGGATACTGCTAGAACAATGATGATGGAAGCTAGTCTACCTCATATAAACTGGAGAGAGGCTGTGAGAACAATGGTTTATACATTCAACATAGTACATATCAAAGGAGAAATCGATAAGACACCTTATGAATTATGTTTTGGCAATACACCTACAGTTAAGTATTTCAGAATATTTGGTAGTAAATGTTATATCAAGAGAGATGATATCATTGGAAAATTTGATCCTAGATGTGATGAAGGCATATTTCTTGGTTATTCTAATGAAAGCAAGGCGTATACAAGTTATAACAAGAGATTGCAGAGAATTGTGGAAAGTGCTAATGTCAAAGTGGATGAGCTGAATAGAGGTCAAATCAGAGTTTATGAGAAGGAACTAGTGGTGGAAATGATTATATATGAACTGGTAGCACCTTTACTAGAAAATATTTTTGAACCAATTACTCCGACAGTATCAGAAAGTTCTATAGTAACTGAAGAACCAAGAAGAGGAACAGAGAGTCAAAAGAGTCCTAGGTATGTGAGATTGAATCATTCAGAAGATCAGATCATTGGGGATAAGAACAATGGAGAAATGACAAGAAGAAGAAGAGTGAAAACTAATGAGGTATGTTTAATTTCACAAGTTGAACCGCTATTAGTAATTGAGGCATGTAAAGATGAATATTGGTTGAAAGCTATGGAAGAATAATTAGATTAGATTGCGAAAAATAACACATGGACTTTGTTTTTCATCCTAAAAATGAGAATGTTATTGGAACTAAATGGGTTTTTAGGGATAAATTGAATGAGGATGGTCAATTTGTAAGGAATAAGGCTAGATTGGTTTGTAAAGGATATTCTCAGAAGGAAGGAATTGATTATGGAGAGACGTTTGCACCTGTAGCTAGGATTGAAGCTGTAAGATTATTTCTTGCCTATGCTGCCCATAAAAACTACAAGGTTTATCAGATGGATGTTAAGTGTGCATTTTTGAATGGGGATCATGATAAGGAAGTTTATATTGAGCAACCTAATGGTCTTTCACTATTAGATGATACAAACATAGTTTGCAGGTTAAGGAAAGTTTTATATGGATTGAAATAGGCACCAAGAGCTTGGTATGCAAAGCTGGATAAATATATTTTGAAGCTTGGTTTTACTAAGGGTAATCCTGACATTAATTTATATTATAAGATCATTGATGATGATATACTAATTATTGAAGTATTTGTTGATTACATCATTTTTGGAGGTGAAGATAAGTTATGCATGAAATTTTCTAAGAATATGGAGAAAGAATTTGAAATGTTTATGATTGGGGAAATGAATTTTTTCTTAGGTTTGTAGATTATTCAGACTGACAAAGGTATTTTCATTTGTCAAACTAAGTATGCTAGGGAATTGTTGAAGAAATTTGGTATGGGAGATTCTAAACCGGTAAGTACTCCTATGGTAACAAGTGAGAAATTGACAAGAAAAGATTTTTCTACATCGATAAATCCTACAAGATACAAATCTATGATTAGAGGTTTGCTTTATTTGACTTAGACTAGGCTTGACATAATGAATGCTGTTTGTATTAAATTTAGATTTCAGAGTGATCCTAGAGAAAATCATGAGAGTACGGTGTAGACACTCAAAATTGTCATGTCTAATTAAATAAATATTTTATTTATTTAATTATCTAAGCCTAATTCTTCTATTAATTAAATAAATTTTTATTTATTTAATTAATTCATTTATCCTCTTCTAGCCTTATTTCTCATTTAAATAAATACATTTATTTATTTAAATTATCCCTTTCCTAAATTAAATAAATATTTTTTTAATTGTCCTATTTCTTCTATTAATTAAATAAATCTTTATTTATTTAATTAATTCATTAGCTTTTTCTACACATGACACATGTCATTCATCTCTTAATTCATACACTACCTACCTCTTTCATTATTTTGGTATTTCTTATACCTACCCTCTAATCCTAGCTGACCTCTCTTTTTACACCTCTCAATCTTAACCCTCCATTTCATATTGTGTCTTCTATTTAAGGAGATGCCTTCTTCATTGTTAAACCCTAATGACTGATTTTGGAGTACTTGGCTACACTACAATTCCACTTACAACCACATTCCGTTCTTTGTTGAGCTCTTGTGCATACAAAAATCTGAGAGCAAGCATATCAAACAAGATCAATGGAGATAGGAAGAATGGAGATCAAAACCCTATTGGACATGTGATGGTATAATCTTTATGATTTTTGAGTTATTTTGCATTGTCTTAGGTTATCTTCATATGTTATGGTGGATCTTTGTTCATTGTTAGGCTAGGGTTTAGTGGTTGAATCCATTTTAGTCTTTCAATATTGTTGTTATTTGTTATCCATTTTCACCATATACATTTTGGCACGCCTGGTGGGACGCTTGTCCCTTTGTATTTAACATTTTGTTGCAGATTTTGCATTTTTTGAAGTTGCAGATCGGACGATTTCGACGACATTTTAGTTTTTTTTTCCGCGTCTGCGAGTGTTCGGATCGCGTTTTTGTGTTTCAGAAGCGTCTGTGATATCTTGAATCGCGCCTGTGTTTTTGCCAGATTTTTATTTTTTGCAGGTTTCTGGAATCGCGTCTGGGAATTTTAACCACGTCTGTGACTGATATTATCGCGTCTGCGTTCTTTAGTCGCGTCTGTGACCTTTGATCGCGTCTGTGAACTACAGAACTGCGTTTGTGTGGTTAAGACGCGTCTGTGTCCAGTATAAAGGCATCTGTGCTTTCTGTTTTGCAAATTTTTCAAGTTTCTTTAATTCAGATTTTCGGATTTTGCACTTAGGGTTTTAGATCTGGTTTATTTTCGGCTAACCTTTGCAGATCTAGCTAACCTGGTTTGTGCAGCTTGCTTTGGAGGCAAAAACGTTTTTGTTGAAGGCCCCTTTTCACAAAGTCTTTTGGGTTTTCTAAAATTTACCTAACTTGTGTGCTTGCAGGAAGGGGTTATCATTTGAAACAACCCAAACTACTAACAATTTTGTTGCAGGGCCTTAGCTAGGGTTTTGTAATTTTTTATTGTGTGCCTTGTTTTCATAGACTAGAAAACACTTCAATTGGTGCACTAAAATTGAATCATTGTCTTTTGTGTTTTGAGCAATAGGCTCTTTTTGTTTACTCTTTAGAGGGCCTGTCTTCCCGTGTGGTCATTAGGACTACTAGTGAGAAGAGAACGACCCAAGTGGTAGCGAGGAAAACCCACCTCATCCAAACCACTATAATCAAATGTATTCATGGTGAAAACTATGAATAACGTGTGCTGATTAGTTCATACCGACACTATGTCTCCCCACAAACCCGTTTGATCAAATTTATTTGATCATTTGTAGGGCGTAACCCCTACCGGCTGGGAGCCTTCTGTATTTACAGAGCTGAAAGTGCCGCATGTATGGCCACACGAGCGGATGCCCTTACTAGAACCTCTTTGTTTTAGATGCCCAAATCCTTCTAGTTGTTGAGGCAGGAGGTCGGACCTCTGGTAGCGGCCCACACACATACGGTTCTTAGTAGAGATACAAAGTTCGCCATGGGGAGTTTTCATGGGGACTGATGCTTGGCTGACCCGAGAAGTGAGTGCCGAGGGTGGAGCCAGTGAGGTCAAGCATCTAAGTATCCGCTCTGAATAGCGTAGCCTCGGGGGTAAAACCCTATGTGGGATCAACAATTATTGTCTTGGCCAGCCTTAAGATTTGTGCTTGTCTTATGCTAAACACTCAAACATTCAAGACAAAACAGCAAAACATTGTGTCTTTTGTGTCTTCAAGTGTATGCAAAAACTTTTTACATCAAACAACACACTTTTGGAGTCTAAACAGTCTGCAAACATTGAGTCATCAACACTGTGTCCTCTTGTCACGAAAAACAGTCGAAAAATCAGATTTGGTCACAACAAAACAACTTCACAGATAGAAAAAAATTGCACAAAGTTTACAGAAACACGTCTGTGTTTGTTTTAACCGCGTCTGGGTCATCTAAGCGCCTGTAAAGGGCAGAATAGCATCTGTGTTTTTATCAGCGTCTATGTTGAACAGAGACACGTCTGTATCTGGAAATCGCGTCTGTGAAGTATACAGTCGCGTCTGTGTCCACAATTGCAAAAAACTGTTACAGTCCCAGCAAACATCGACAGAAAAATCTTAGAGTCACGTCTGTGTTTAACAGAGTAGCGTCTGTGTCCTAAAACCGCGTCTGTGAAGTATACAGAGGCGTCTGTGTCAGGAGATGAAAATTTTAAACAGTCAAGCAAACAAAGAAAATCAGTTTCGGCATACTTGAGCTTCCTAGGTTGTCTCTTCAGGTTTAATCTAGCATTCAGCCTATCCTAAGGTCTTACACAGTCCATCATTGCTTCACATCTCATTTTACATTCATACTTGTCTAAACTTGAGTCAAAAGGTCACTTTCTTGTCCTTATCATACTTTGTCAACACACTACATACAACTACACTTGGCTAAGTGGTCCCTCATCAAGGTTTCTTACCTTTGGGTCTCATTTGGTCTTACTTAGAGTCAAGGTCAGCTTACCTCATCAAGAGAAACTATCCTCTCTTTGGAAGTCACACCTACTCTACTTACATACTTGGTCTTACACTTTGGACATTGCAAGTACACCTCAAGATTCATTTACACTCCATACAACTCTTGGTCTTCCATACTCTTGTCATTTTCGTCTAGTTGCTCACATATTGGTCTAACACCTAGTTCATGGTTGAAACCCGCCTTCAAAAATCTAGGAGAATAGCTAAAGAAGCTCAAGAATCCGCAAACATGAGTTCTTATGAGTATGACAATGATCTATTCTACAATCCTGAGCACACTACATTACCAGACATGAATGTTTATAGACACAATCCAAATGTGGAAAGCGCAAACACTATAAACAACAATGCTACACACAATGACACCATGGACAATTTTTCAATACTATCAGCAGACATACAAGAATCTATAATGGATCCTCAATTCAATAGATTGGTTGAAGAGATAATGAGGAGAGATCGTCAATACTTTCTAAACATGATGGCACAAAGTGGAGCCAAAATACCGCATGATTTTGACTTATCTCAACTTATGGAAAGTCGACCCTCACAACAAACTCAATCCAACATGGATCAAAGGAGACCAAATAGTGGAGGAAATAGAGGACCGAATATGATGCCTGAGTCACCATCAGTTTTGCTTCAAAAACCAGCAATCCCACATAGACAAGCTCAAGTATATGATACTTACACTCAAAGACCATCATGGAGGCCTTATGCTCAAACACATGCTCAAGATATGGGTCAATTAAGACAAATGGATACACAAGGACATCCTCAAAATTTTGACACAAGGAGACCCCATGTCAAAATTGGGGGCAACACAATGGAAAATGAAAGGCCTATTGAATATGGTTTATACACGCAAAACAGATATGGGGTTCCCCAACAAGAAGTTATGCCAAGTGCTCCACATATGTCGCAACAATATAGACCTCCATATGGACATGTCTACGATCAGTATCATCCATACATGCAACAAGTTCCTCCTCAAATGGGTGTTACAAACATGGGGTATGCTACAAGAAATCAATCTCCTCCCAAAAATAATTTGGAGCAACAAATTAGAGATCTACAAAAGAAAGTGGAAGACATGGGCACATCCAAACCTACATACACTATGAGAGATATATGCCCTTATCCCTTCGATAAGAGCATTCCAATGCCTCCGTTTCCTCCGCACTTTGTAACACCAAAATTTGACAAATATAGAGGGAGAGGAGACCCCAAGGCACATATAAGACAATTCTTCACAGCTTGCATTGAGGTAGCCGCAGAAGAAACATACTTAATGAGGTTGTTCCCACAGAGCTTAGGTGACCAAGCTATGGAATGGTTTTCTCAATTACCTCCCGGTATTACGTCATGGGGCGACTTGGCAGAAGCATTCATTCAGCATTTCTCTTACAACATTGAAACATATGTCTCAGTTACTACCTTGTGCAATACGAAACAAAAGGAAGGAGAATCTTTCGCAACATTTTTACAGAGATGGAGAAACTTAGCTAGCAGATGCTCTTGTGAGATCCCGCAAAAACAAATGGTGGAGATGTTCACACAAAACGTTAACAAGGCTATTGGCTATGATCTCAGAAAAGCTTGTTTGTCTACATTCAAGGATGTCATTGAAAAGGGCCTAGCAACAGAAAAGGTCTTAATTGAACAAGGAGTTATCAAGCTATTCAAAGAAAACAAAGAGGACTTCAAAGGAAAGGACAAACCAAAATTTTGGAACAAGAACAAGAACACAGTTAATGATGGTGTTGTTGATGCCAACACAGTAAGACCAAAGTTCGTCTTTTCTGGATCAAGTTCTACCAACAATCAAGTGAACAATCAAACGACTGCTAAACCACGAAGGAAGTATACTCCATTGGGAGAACCACTTGAATTAGTATTCAAAAAGCTTGTAGCAAACAAAGTGATCACGGTCCTAGATTTTCCTCCATATGAACCAAAGGTAAAACCGAATTGGTGGAATGATGATGAATTTTGCGAATTTCATAAGAGCAAGGGTCATAAGACAAGTAATTGCCATCGATTGAAAAACATTGTACAAGATCTCATTGACAGAGGAGATATTGAGATTGAGGGACATTCATCTAACCAAGAGCATGAGGTGTTTAAGGAACCATTCCCAAAACATGACAAGGGAAAAGGCAAAGTCACAGATGATCAAGCCAATTACACCAGAGCGTCTTACAATTATGATTCCACTATTAATCACATCTCAATGGACAATCATATTTCTACCATTACTATCAAAAACAAAAATCCTGAGAATCCTTCTCAAAGACCCAAAATTGTCCTAAAAGGTGTAGGATCTTCGTCCGCATCTACCTCTGAATGTCATGTTACAACCCGTCGAGGTAAGATTACATTGCCAGGTACCTCTACTAAGAATACCAATCTTTCATCAACCAAACCTGAGTACGATCTTGTAGAGCAATTAGGGAAAACACCCGCACTCATCTCTATTCTTGAGCTCCTACGTATATCTCCTGCACATAAAGCTATCCTTGATAAGACCTTGAGAGATACTGCTGTCCCTACTGATCTAAACGTGGACCAGTTTCAAGCCATGGTGGGATACTTATCCGTTCCACACTCCCTCACATTCACAGAAGCCGATGATGCCTCCATAAGTCAGCCACATAATGCACCTCTACACATTGAAGCCTTCATACATAAACACCGAATAAAACGAGTCCTGATAGATGGAGGAGCAGGTCTTAATATTTGTACATTGAGCACCATCAGACAATTGGGATATTCTGACAAAGCTGTAAATTCTACAAACCAAATCACTATTAAGGCTTATGATGATGAAGAGCGCTCGTCCAAGGGCACGGTCACCTTACCACTAAGAATAGGGCCAGTCACAAAGGATGTGGTTTGTCAAGTCCTAGATCTAGATCTCACGTATAACATATTGCTAGGACGTCCATGGATTCATGAAATGAGGGCAGTCCCATCAACATACCATCAGTGCATTAAGTTTCCTCACAATGGAGTCGAGGTAACGGTCAATGGTGATCCAAATCCATTCATATATTGCAATAACTTGAGATCACATACTGAGACTATCATTCCCAGCAATCGTGAGGCTACTCCTTCTTCAGCATATATTGATCCTGAGTCATTAAAGCCCTCGACATCCAAACAAGGTGAACTTAGAGGCAAGTTTCAAGAAAAAGGCATGGGAGAATACACTCTGAATCAGACAATGTTTTTACGACAAGTCTTGAGCTCTCCAAAGGAATATGGGAGGCCACATCCTAATAAACAAATCTCCATCATGCTACTCAAATGGGATCCTACCGTCTTTCAAAAATGGGGCGAACTAGAGGAAGAAAATTTATATAAAATGCTATATAAGGACGCTGAAGAGGATACACATGATCAAATTATAATACCCTGTGAGAACTATGGCAAAGGTTTCAAAATTTTGCAAAGATTCGGATATGATGGAAAAAGCCCTCTCGGACTACGCAAAGAAGGTGTCATGGAGCCTTTACAACCTGAGTTAACTACAAGAAGGGAACGCTCCAAGGGGCTTGGTTTTCTAAATCCCAAGATTCACAACAAAAGAACAAAACAGATATGGTGAGTCAAAGTGGCTGAAGTTCAACAAGAAGATGACTATTCTACAGATTCCAACGAATGGGAATGGGGTTCAGACAAATCCTCCAACGACTATGAGCTCAACGAGACATTTAGAGAGCCAGAAGAACCTACAGAGGAGGAGGATTTTTACAAGAAATTCAGAGTTGGTCAAGAACCGACCCATGAGGATCCCGCACAAGATTCATTTCAAGGCCCTAGGTCAAGATCACATAGGATGAGAACACCTGTCCCTGAGGGTGCTACTAGTGATGATAATTTGGACTCACTCACGATTGAAACTGATGAGGAGAGTGCCATTGATGACCTCAATGACTATCTGGACATACCTGAATATAACCACATCTTCACTATTAGCCTTGCGAACTCTGAAAACACTAAAGACCTTCCCCTCGTTCACCCCCAACTCATTGACTGGGATCAGGATGGACCAGCACAGCTTGATACATTTCAAAATGACGAAGCTATTGTCAATTATCTTGGCATTCGCGATGATCTTCCTCTTGGAGACCATAAAGCAGGATACGCCATAGAGCTTAATAACATGGCATACTTTGGTGAGGGTGTCGGGCCTTCTAGTCGCAAAAATGTGAAAATAAAAACGAAACAAGGGTCTTATGGCGAAAACCACACTGTGGCGCTATCTGACTCTAAAAAAGTAAAAAGAAAGGACGTATCTGAGGGTGAAAACCTCTCTGAGGCGCCCGAAGATGGAAGGCTCGACATTCTCCCAGCATCATACGAGGAAAAATCATCCATGTTGGTAGAGGAGACTATAAAGACAAACATTGGTATAGCAGAGGTTCCACACAACATATTTTTGGCTCAATCATTGACAGAGGCCAAGAGAGAAAAATTCATAAGCTTCTTTAAGGAACGACAAGTCAACTTTGCATGGTCTTACGCTGATATGCCTGGACTGGACCTGGATTTAGTAATGCATCATTTGACAGTCAAACCGGGGGCAAAACCAATAAAGCAGAAATTGAGGAAAATGCACCCACAAGTGGCATTATTAGTCAAGACAGCTGGAGAAATTACTGGATGTCGGATTCATACGCCCAATTGATTATCCTGAATGGATTTCCAACTTAGTACCTGTTAGCAAACTAGATCGCAGCATCTGAATATGTACAGACTTCAGGGATATCAACAAGGCTTGTCCAAAGGACAATTTCCCATTACCAAACATTGATTTAATTGTTGATCTCACAGCAGGCCATGAGATGTTATCTTTAATGGACGGATTCTCTGGATATAATCAGATCAGGATTGCACCTAAAGATCAACATAAAACATCATTTACTTGTCCATGGGGAACCTTCTGTTGGAATGTCATGCCCTTTGGGCTGAAAAATGCAGGTGCCACGTATCAACGAGCTATGACTACTATCTTCCATGATCTCATGCATGTAACGGTGGAAGATTATGTTGACGATCTTTTGGTTAAATCAATAGACAGAAATACACACTTGGACATACTTTCAGTCGCTTTTGATCGCTTGGAAAAGTACAAGGTAAGGATAAATCCTAAGAAATGTGTCTTTGGAGTAACCTCCGGGAAGCTCCTAGGATTCATTGTGTCTAAAAGAGGAATAGAAGCTGATCCAGCTAAGGTCAAGGCTATCTTGGACATGCCGCCACCCAAGAATATCAGTCAACTTCGATCTTTACAAGGGAGACTCTAGTCCATACGAAGATTCATAGCGCAACTTGCAGATAAGTGTAATCCTTTCCAGCACCTGCTACACAAAAACATCAAGTTCAAATGGGATGAGAACTGTCAACAAGCTTTTCAGGCGCTCAAAGACTATCTTTTGAACCCGCCAGTTTTGATGCCACCAATTCCAGATCAACCATTGCTACTTTACATATCAGCTACTCCAACAGCACTGGGGGCACTCCTAGCACAGCAAATACCTGACGGCAAGGAAAAAGCGGTCTACTATATCAGTCGCACACTGGTGGGATATGAGCTAAACTACACACCAATTGAACGTGCATGTCTCGCTGTGGTCTTTGCTTCACAAAAATTACGACATTATATGCTCACTCACAAGACTAGGTTGATTGCCAGAATTGATCCACTAAAATATCTTCTCAACAAAGTTACACTTACTGGGCGGCTAGCCAAGTGGGTAATGATTTTGAGTGAATTCGACATTGAATACGTGGACAGAAAAGCCATAAAAGGACAAGCCATCGCAGATCAACTGGCAGATGCTCCCATGATAGATGATGTTCCTCTACAATCAGAATTTTCAGATGAGTCCATTCTAACAATATCACCTGCAAAGCCATGGCAACTATACTTTGACGGCTCATACACACAGCATGGGGCAGGAGCGGGTATACTCTTTATAACTCCTCAAGGCGATTCTATACCAAAGTCATACCGCTTATCATTTCCTTGCACTAACAATATAGCGGAATACGAGGCATTAACAACTGGGCTAAGAATTGCAGTTCAGTGGAAGATCCAAGAGCTTCGTGTTTTTGGGGATTCTCAACTGGTCATTCGGCAAGCAACTGATGATTATCAAACAAAAGACGAAAAGCTAATGCCTTACAAACAACTGGTAGATGATCTGAAACAACACTTTGCAAAGATAGAGTTTGAGCAAATACCAAGAGAGTAGAATCGTGCTGCTGATGCCATGGCTACAATTGCTTCGCTCATTGATCTACCACAAAATGAGACCTGCTATGAGTTCCTGGTTGACAACCTGCTGATTTCGTCATATGAGATCACTCCTACAGAAATGATATGTGTTGTTGGTCCTGAATCCCAGTTATATGGTTCCATATTCACATACCTTCGCGACAATAGCTTACCTCTCGATCTATCGAACAACCAACGTCGCACTTTCATTCGCCAATCCTCCCGATACGTTATCCTAGCTGATATCCTATACCGACGAGGTCTAGATAGCACCCTCCTTAGATGTTTAGAGAGTGACGAAGCTCAGATTGCATTACGAGAAGTGCACGAAGGGATATGTGGTCCGCATACTAGTGGTCCTACCTTGGCCAAGAAACTCATCAGGACGGGATACTACTGGCCTACTATGGAAAAAGATGCATATCAGTTTGTCAAGAAGTGTAAACAGTGTCAAATTCATGGAGACCTTATACATGCACCAGCACAGGAACTACAACCACTTGCATCTCCTTGGCCCTTTTGTCAGTGGGGACTCGATCTCATAGGCAAGATTCACCCTCCTTCTTCCAATGGACATAAATTCATTATCACAGCCACAGAGTATTTCACAAAGTGGATTGAAGCCGTGCCTCTCACACAAGTTACTGGGAAACAAATCGCTACTTTCATCCTGAACTACATCATTTGCTGATACGGGATTCCTACTTCCATTATCACTGACAACGGGCGTCCTTTCAGAAATCAGGATGTTCGTGAACTCTGTGAGTGCTTCCATATCTCCCATCGTTTCTCCACACCATATTACCCCCAAGGTAATGGCCAAGCTGAGGCGTCTAACAAAACAATTCTCAAAATCCTTAAAAAGACAGTCGACGACGCTGGCCGTAACTGGCATGTTCAACTCAATCCCACACTTTGGGCCTACCGTACCAGTGTTCGCACACCTACAGGAGCTACACCCTACTCACTTGTCTACGGCGCTGAAGCCATCTTGCCTATTGAGGTCGAGATACCTTCTTTACGGGTCTCCTTGAGAAACATAATCAACAATGAAGACTACAGGGTCTCTCGCTTACAAGAACTAGAACTGCTGGAGGAACGACGACACACTGCTTTTAATCATCTCAAGGCTTACCAACAACGAATGATTCGCAGTTACAATCACAAGGTCAAACCTCGTACATTTGAGGTAGGTGACTTAGTCCTCAGAGAGAACCCCAAAAATCAGCAAGACAGAGATAAGAAGGGCAAATTTGAACCCAACTGGCTTGGTCCTTACATCATCACAGTAGTATATGGATCTGGGGCATATCAGCTCTCAACTATAGAAGGGGAATCTTTGGAGGATCCTATCAACAGCATGCACCTTCGCAGGTTCTACACATAATTTTCGGAATATCCTAATTCAAAAATACAAAAAAATCAAAAAATTCAAAAATACAAAAAAAAATTATAAAACAAAAAAATCGTTACATGGTGAAAACCTGGCAACCAGGTGTCTTGTGACAACAAAAAAATTGAAAAATCGAAAAAAGTAAAGAGAAATAATTTTGTCCAACAGTGAAAACCACTTCGGTGGCGCCCTGGGCAAGTACCATGGTGAAAACTGGGTCACCAGCGCCATGCGTAGAGACATTGCTCCTCCCTCCTTCAGGATTCACTTTCATCCTTTCACTTTGCACACACTCACGACCAATTCATCCATAATAAACTTACCCATTCCCATCATGGCTTGTTATTGATCTACCTAAGATTGGTTAGCCATCCATAACCCTCCCTTTTCACTCCCTTTCCATCCATAATAAATCAGATCCTATATGTGGCTAAGGCAAAATCCTACGTCTTGTAATGGGTGTGGAACTGAGAACATCACATGTTTCGAGGAGTACAGTTTCTTCCAGCTTCCTTCAAGTCTATCCGCGCACAATCCGCAATAAAGCAACATCTGCATCACAGATCCGCAATAAAGTTCCGCCTTCTCCGCAATAAAGTATCAGTTTCATGGATTCAGTCAGTTTCAGATGAGACACAGCAACAACAATGAGCTTCAACAAAATCAAATCTTTCAACAGACTCATACAACATATGGTTCAGTGCTATCTATCCTTTTTGTGAAAGTGAACATTGTGACCACAATCAAAATTCGACTTATACAAGTGACAAGAGACACTAAACTTGAGGACTACAGTGGATGTTGGTGTCGAGTCTTGGTTTTCTTTTGATTTTATCTTTTTGGTGACATGTCTTTTAGCTTTTCCAGGATGTCTTTGACTAGAGATTCTATCTCCAGGATGTCTTTGACTAGAAAGGCAAGGATGGGGTATCATCACCCATTTTCTTTTGCTGTCTGTGGATTGTCTTTTAGTAATGCTATGACTTGTCCAAGGATATGAGGACACTGTGAGTCTAGTATGAACTGGGGCATTCCTTGTTTGTGACTGTCTTATCTCCATGCAAACAGGTACAATGACTTTCTGGGCCAAACAAATGCCTCGATTGTCATAACCTATTTTGCCATAATAAAGCTCAATGATGATAACGCACAAAAAGCTCTTTCACGTTCATATCTTCTGTCTTCCATCCCCCTTTCTTGATTGACTTCCATTGTCCTTCTCGAGTCCGCGTAGCCCGCTATCACATGACTGAGTATAATGACACACCAAAAACATTTGCATTTAATATAGTTGCATCTGCATCACCACATATAAGCATTTCATACATACATATAGATATCACAATTGCATCACATCCTGCATACAACACATGTTAGCACATCTCACATTTTCAATATGTAAATAATCATTTGCATTATCATATTCATTTGCATTACATACATTCACATTTGCATCATGCATCACATATACAACATAAAAGAACAAAAATATATTGCATTGCATCATATAAGCATCCATATCATAAAACATGTATCACATAAGAACATCTCATCACATAAGGTACACATGCATATAGCTGCCGCAAAATGAATCATCTCATATATAATCAAAAGTGTCATGATACAATGATGTCAAAAGAATCATATGGCTACAAAAGAATCACCCGCAGGTGTCTACAATACAACAATGGTACATATACTGATACAATGGGAGCCCACTATAGCTATGAGGAACTCCCTCCCTCGGAGCCGCCTCGCCTCGACAAAGTCTGAGCTATAGATGGACCCGCCCCAAGATCCCCCTGTCTCTCTGGTGGTGGTGGAGGCCCCATGACCCCACCGCTGGATGCGTCTCCTGCGACTCCCCCCCATAGCCGTCGCTGTGCGCGACGATCTATGGAAGCTCCTAGCCCGCTGATCTGCTGACACGGCTGCATAGTATAGATCCCTCCAGTAGGCGATCTCCTCTCCGGCTCGCAAAACATATGCGTAGCCTGCCCCTGCATCCTCTGCTGCCCGCCTCCCTGCCCTCAGAGCTGTCTCGGCCTCTATGTATCTCTGGATGGCCTGATCCCTCTCCCGCTCTGTGTCTCTGACCCTGATCCTGAGGTGGTCTCTCTCTCGCACCAAATCCTCGATCTCATCTGCCTGGCCCTGGCAGATCTCCCGCAGCCTCAACACCTCATCCTCCTCAGAGTTTCCACTCTCAGCCTCTGCCTGTGGCTCCTCCCCTACAGGTGCCTGTCCCTCAGCCTCTGCCTGCACCTGTCCCTATGCCTGTATAGGTACCTGTGCCTGTACCTATCTCTGTCCCTCTGCCTGCACCTGTCTCGGTCCCTGTCTAGGACCCTGTGCTGCTGGCACCTGTAGGGGCAGTCCACCCCGGCCCCTCACCACCGGAGCTGCTCTCTCCTATCCTCCCTCCCTTCGAGGTGCCACCCGCCTCTCTCCCACCACTCCCCTCCACCTCCGCCGGCCCCTACTTCCATCCCCTCCTCCATCATCATCATCTCCTCCACCCTCTCCATCCAGTGGCTCTGCCGGATCCGTCAACCTGGGAAATGAATGCTCTACCCAATACGCAGAGTACTCTGCGTCCATCCCTGCATCGTCTACCTCTGGCCACATGTCCCATGGCATCGGCATCATCTCCGCTAGCTGCGTCACCGCCTGATCATAAGATAATAGTGGGCCAAACTGCACCTGATCTCTGACCGTACGGGCATACATGCCCGAACCCCGTGGCATCCGCTGGATCCGCCCAAACTGCCTGCACACCCTATCAACAAGCTGCCTCTCCAGAATATAGGGCGTCCGCCCAATCAGATACCTGCTCCTGAACACATAGGGTAGCTCCAATGCATCGTCATCCCACTCCTCACACCCCAGGTACGGCCTCCAGATGACCATGTCTATGTCATCTATGACGCACCTCCAATGCTCCAATCTCCCAATCCGAGGCTGGGATGTGATCATGTCGTACAAATGCACGAAGCTCCGCCCCTGTCCTCTGCCTCTGAAATGAATGGGCCGTGTGATGGGAAGGTGCTCATAAGCCCACACCTGCAAGAGAGTCACGCCGCAGCCCAAACCCACTAATCCGTGGTAGACAAACTGATGCAGCTCATAATACAAATGTGCCAGGACACATGGCCCCCATGCATATCTAGTGTGCTCTGCCATCAGCGTCTCCAATGCCCCTCCCCAGCCCACTGCCAATCCTCGTGTGGCCCTGTCTGGACACAAGTACCCACTGATGACTCCCCCAACAACTGTCGGCAATGCTAAACCTGTGGCAGTCATGGTATCCCAGGCTACATGACCTGCTCGCATCTCCAAACCGGGATCCTGAAACACCCGTCTCAATGCCTCCCTGTCACCGTCACGGTCATAGGGAATCAACTCTCCATCTATGGGGATATGTAGTATCCTGTACACATCCTCTAATGTCACTGTCATCTCACCCATCGGTAGGTGAAACGTGCACGTCTCCGAGTGCCATCTCTCGGCCAATGCAGTTAGCAACCCCATGTTTGCCCGAAACTCGGGCACATAGAGCATATGTGTGAGACCCATCTCCTCAATGGAAATCATGTCCTGGATCGAAAACTCTGGTCGCAGTCTCTAAGTCGACGGGAATCTCTCCCGTGACTCTAACATCGGCAAATACTCCTGCAGTCACACAATCAATCTGTCAGTTATCGTGGCATTCACTGTTTATCACAAAATGCTACTTGCTACCTAAATGCATTTGGTTATCTATCCTAGTGACACTCACTGTTCATCACAAAGTGTTGCTATCTACCCTAAGTAGTGCTCCCTGTTCATCACAAAGTACTACGTGTGTGACATTCCCTGTTCATCACAAAGTGTCACTCACATTTGCACTCCCTGTTCATCACAAAGTGCTGCCTATCTTGGTGCTCCCTGTTCATCACAAAGTGCCTTGATCTATCCTACTCTTTCTAGAGGACCTGCTTGAGTGTATCCTCTCAGCAGCTTATCCAATCGACAGCGTATGTTCATCACAGAACTGTCGATTTGACCTAAAAAGACTCAAACCATGCATTTAAATACACAAACGCGCTTTTAACTCATAAACGCGCTTATAGACTGCACAAACGCGCTTCTGCGACACAGACGTGTTTTCTGAACACAAACGTGCCTATGACAGACACAAACGCGCCCAGGGAACACAAACGTCCCTACATTACATAAACGCTCCTACAAAGCACAGACGCTGCTGCATTTCACACACGCGTCCGCATTCAACACAAACGCGGTTTCAGGCACAGACGCGCCTGGACCCGACACAGATGCGCCTGTTGGACACAGACGCGCCTGGCGCTGACACAGACGCGGTTGCGCGTTTTTTGCACTTTTTAAATATCCTATTCCTAGCGCATTTATTGCTCCTAAACATGCATTTATGACAAAACTCGAAATGCGTGAAAGTACGAGGAGGTTTTCAGGTACTTACCGGCTCTCCTGCATCGGCTGGTCGCTGGAATCGACGAACACGGTCGAATCTATGAATGAATGCCATCGCTGCTGACTGCTGCTGCTCTTTTCTCGCTCTGCACTGTGATCTCCTAAGGGTGTGGATGACAATGAGGATGTCTTTTTCCCGTGGTCTATCTTATAGCCTACCCTAGCCCTGGCCTTCATTTCCCGAGTCAGTCTTTCTCATCCCGTGACTTTGTCACTTTATTCGCTCAATCTATTCTAGCCTTTCTTTCTTATCGAGAGATTGTCTGCAATCTTTTCAGACATTTTCATCCAATCTCTCGAGGGGGCATATAATTCCCATCCTGGGGCAACTCTGTATCAGTTCATCTTATCTTCTTTGAAACAACGCGACAAGCCACATTGTCTGAAAGAGGGGCAAAATGTAGACACTCAAAATTGTCATGTCTAATTAAATAAATATTTTATTTATTTAATTATCTAAGCCTAATTCTTCTATTAATTAAATAAATTTTTATTTATTTAATTAATTCATTTATCCTCTTCTAGCCTTATTTCTCATTTAAATAAATACATTTATTTATTTAAATTATCCCTTTCCTAAATTAAATAAATATTTTTTTAATTGTCCTATTTCTTCTATTAATTAAATAAATCTTTATTTATTTAATTAATTCATTAGCTTTTTCTACACATGACACATGTCATTCATCTCTTAATTCATACACTACCTATCTCTTTCATTATTTTGGTATTTCTTATACCTACCCTCTAATCCTAGCTGACCTCTCTTTTTACACCTCTCAATCTTAACCCTCCATTTCATATTGTGTCTTCTATTTAAGGAGATGCCTTCTTCATTGTCAAACCCTAATGACTGATTTTGGAGTACTTGGCTACACTACAATTCCACTTACAACCACATTCCGTTCTTTGTTGAGCTCTTGTGCATACAAAAATCTGAGAGCAAGCATATCAAACAAGATCAATGGAGATAGGAAGAATGGAGATCAAAACCCTATTGGACATGTGATGGTATAATCTTTATGATTTTTGAGTTATTTTGCATTGTCTTAGGTTATCTTCATATGTTATGGTGGATCTTTGTTCATTGTTAGGCTAGGGTTTAGTGGTTGAATCCATTTTAGTCTTTCAATATTGTTGTTATTTGTTATCCATTTTCACCATATACATACGGTGAAAAGGATTTTTAGATACTTGCAAGGTACATCAGAATATGGTTTATGGTACCCTAAAAAATGATGACTTTAGTTTATGTGCATATATAGATGTTGATTGGGCTATAGATGTTCATGAATGGAAAAATACTTCCGGTGGAGCTTTCTTTCTTGGAAAGAAGTTGGTTTCATGGATCAACAAGAAATAGACATGTACTTCTTTATCTATTGTTGAAGCTGAGTATGTTGCTGCTGCTACTAGCTGTACACAAGTTTTATGGATGAAGCAAATGTTGAAGGATATCAAAGTGCATTGCACTGGACTTATAGTTATTCACTTTGATAACTTTGCTAATATTGACATATCAAAGAATCTAGTATTTCACTCTAAGACAAAGCACATATCTATCAAGTACAACTTTTTGAAGGAAAAGGTGGAAGCAAATGAAGTTAGACTAATTTATGTGAACACTAAAGAGCAGATTGCAGATATTTTCAGTAAACCTTTGCCTAAAGAATCATTTGAGTACCTGAGAGATAGGTTAGGGGTTTCTACCCCTCTGACAAAGAACTGATTGATGCATTTTTTGGCATCAGTCTACTATGCATTATTAGAGATATTTTTCATTTTGGCACTAATGTGGGGATGCTATTGCTCAGGGGGAGTAGTTAGCTTTGTGATTTAGTGGTTTATGTTTTTGATTTGATATTTTTGTTAGATTTTTGGCATTGATGTCAAAGGGGGAGAGATATTGATGTGAAAAAGAAGAAATTAAGGAGTTGTATACATTAGGGGGAGAGATATATGTGAAATTCAGAGCTTTACAGAGATAACATTCATAGGGGGAGTTTGGTCTTTGTTTTAGAACTTAATTGCTATATCTTTATGTAGGAGATTGTTGGTTGTCTTTCATTAGGGGAGACTTGTTTGGCATTTCTTGGTACTTAAATGTTTTTCACATCTAGTGTTGCCATCAATTCCAAAGGGGGAGATTGCTAGCCATTTGGAGGAATTGATTACGTGTTGCATTGATGTTTTGTTATTGATTTCAACACTAGTTGTTTGGATGCTTTACCAACACCCTTCTAGTCCCAGTAGGTTGAGTAGTTTCTGGTTGGTTTGGATCCGATATGATTTGATAGGCTCTGGTATGATTTGGTTATGAAATTGTCTTATTCATGATACTCATGTTCATATTCAGTCAGTTGGGTTTGGTCTGGTGATCCGATGCTATCTTGTTTGCTTGGAAGCTTGGCTTGTGGTTTTGGTGAGGGTTTCATTGGAAGAGATTTTGACGAAGATCTTTGATGATATGCATAAGTGGTGTTGGTGTAGCTTATGGTGGAGATTCAGGATGTTGTTGGTGATCACGTTCGAGACTTGGCATATGGAGATCATTTCCTTAGCGCGTGGACCTATATTGGGTTCTAGTTGATCTAGGTTATGGACCGAATTAATGTAACGTATGGATTGGACCTCTCGATGTGTTTCCGAGATGTCTTATGTGTTGGATATTATTTGTTTGGTCTAAGGTCGACATGTTTTGTAATTATGTAATTGGTTTATTTTCTGGTGGTCGACTTGATTGTTTATGGTCGAGGATTTGTATATATATGATGTAAGATCTCATTGTAGATCATCATAGGTATAAGGTCAAGGAATGCGATATGGATATGTGATGTGCGAATAATGTAATATCATTTAGGCAGAGGATTTAGTCGATCATTGAAGATTGAATTGGGTTTATATAAGAGGATTTAGTCCTCTGGTATTAAGCTTAACTAGAATTGTACTTAGGCATAGGAGATGTTATCTTTGCAGTTCATTCCTTCTTCTGGATTGTACTCTGGATTTATATATAGTCAGTAAGACTCGTTTTGTGATGAGCAGTGCGCTCTAGGATATTGGCCTTCTTGCAAGTGTAAGCCTCTCAATTTTAATTCACATACTTACTGCAAAAGTATTATGTGACTGTGGGTAGGCTTCCCACCTTGGTTTTTTCCTTTACTAAGTTTTCCACATATAAATCTTGGTGTCATGTGGATTGTATTTATTCTCTGATTATTTTCTATACTTAATTGGTTTAACTGCTATTCCAGTATTTGGTTTAAGCATTCCAGTATTAATGTTTTGGGTTTTGGTATTAAAGTTTTAATTGCTAAATGTTCTGGTAATCTATGACAACTGATTCACCCACCTGTTAGTTGTCTTTTGGTTAATTGAACTGTATAATAGCATGATAATCAATGATTTGCCTACCCCTAAGGCAGAGTGACTTAGTTACCAGTTGTATCTACTACCAGTGTAGGACCTAATGACTATACCAAGTGATCTGTTGATTATGTATCTGATCTCCTTACCCATCTTTTCTCATGATGTTTCTTGATTTCTTCCACTTTTTCCTTTCCCTTCCCATATGCATTTCCATTAGTTGTTGGTGGGTTCTTACTTTTGCAATATTTAGAATTATGTCCAATCTTGTTGCATGCATAACACACAATATTGTTCTTCTGAATTTCCTTGTTAAACCCTTGATTTCCTTGGTTTCCTTGATTTCCTTTTGATTTGCATTGGTTAGACATATGTCCAAATTTTCTACATGAATGGCATCTTACATTTCCTAGACCAGTGAATGATGCGTTGTTCTGATTATTCATATTTCTGCTCCAACTAGCTATATGACCATATTTATTGCAAACAAAGCATGTACCATTGAATTTGTGAGCATTAGGCTGTCTTACTAGTGATTTCTAGTTCTGGTTGTTGGCATGATTCTTCTTCTGTCTGGATGATTGATTTTGTTGTGCAGTTGGTCAGAGCTTTCTCCTTCCTCATAGCTAGGACCTCTTGTCATCAACATCTCTCTGATTCTTCAGTAGTTCATCAAGTTTAGCATAGCTATCCTTAAACTTGTCCTTGTACACATTTGCAATGACCAAGTCATATCTCATGATTATAATCTGTCTCTCAAGTTTTTGGTCATTGTTTCGAGACTGAGTCAACTCAAGTTTCTATTAGATAGTTTAGATAACCAAAAGACAACTAAGAGGGGGGAGGGGGGTGAATCAGTTGTCACAAATTACTAGAAGCTTTAGCAATTTAAAACAACAATACCAAAATAGCAATTAATCCCATAAAGTATAAGCAATAATCACATAATAAATCCATCCACACAACACCAAGATTTGTACGTGGAAAACCCTATAAGGGGAAAAACCATGGTGGGAAGTCTACCCATAGTCAAATAATACTTTTGCAGTAAGAATGTGAATTTACAATGAAGGGGCCTATACTTGCAGGAAGGATAACAACCTAGAGCACACTCCTCATCACAAAAGGAGTCTCACTGACTACATAAAAATCTAGACTACAATCCAGAGAAGTGTTGAACTGCAAAAGATATCATCTCCTATGCCTGAGTACAGTTCCAATTAGGCTCAATACTAGAGGACTAAATCCTCTTATAAACCCAATTTGATCTCCAATGATTGACCAACTCCTCTACCATAATGATATTACATTATTCACACATTACATTCCTTGACCATGACCTCTTACAGTAACCATGATGATCTACCATGAGATCTTACATCTTATTTATACAAACCCTAGACCATAAACAATTAGGTTGGTCACCAGACAATAAGCCAATTACATAGTTACAAACCATGTCGGCCTTAGACCAAAACAAATAATATCCAACATATAAGACATCCTAAAAATATAACAATAGGTCCTATCCATACATTACATCAATGCCCATCCATAACCTAGATCAACCGGGACCAAGTTTAGGTCCACACACTTCAACAATGATCTCCAAATGCCAAGTCTCGAACATGATCACCAAAAACATCCTGAAACTCCATCAAAAGCTGCACCAACATCAATTATGCAATGCACCAAAGATGTACATCAAAAGCTCTACTGGTGAAACCCTTGCCGAAATCAGAAACCAATCTTTTAGGGAAGCAATATAACATTCAATCACCAGACCAAAACCAACTGACCAAATATGAGTATAAGCATCATAAAAAAGCCAATTCCATCACTAGATTATACCAGAGTCAACTAGATCATGCCAGATCCAGGTTAACTAAAAACTACTCAACCTATCAAGACCAAAAGGGTGCTCATAAAGCATCCAAACAACTAGTGTTGACATCAATAAAAAAACATCGATGCAACACATAATAATTCCACCAAATGGCCAACAGTTTCATTATGTCATTCTCATGAGTCAGTCTGTTGCATGATGATATGATGAATCAATAAGGATCGGGTCAACTACTGAGAGGGCGGGGGGTGAATCACTAGATAGAAAAAAAAACTAAACTTTTACCAAACTTAATCCCAACTCATAAACCAATCACTGAACTAACCAGTTTAAACACTTTAACAAAAACTACAACTGCACTATCAAGCATACCAATTGACTAACATATCAATATAATAGTGTAACAGATCTGAAACTCACATGCCATTTAACCAAAACATTAAACCACTTTACTAACATTAGTCATAGCTCATTTCAGATCACTTCCGGTCATCTAATCATACCTAAGTGGCTTTAGTGGTTAAACATATTAACCATATCAAAATATAACCACAAAATCATTCACCACTTGACACAATGATTTTTGACGTGGAAACCCAAATGGGAAAAACCACATTGGGGATGAATACCCACAAGTATTCTGAACTCTTTTGAAGTTCACCCTGTTAGAAGTCAAGCCTTGTTAGAAGCTTTACAAAAATGTCCTGTTAGGAACAAATCTAGTTAAGGACCACCCAGTTAAGGGATTGACTACAATACCCTGTCAAAGGCAATACTCTATTAGGAGTAACCTCATTAGAGGATTTCAAATCCAAACTAATGGATCACCTGGTTAGAGGATTTAGAATGCACCAAGCCTATTAAAGCTTACTCGATTAAGGGATTTAACTGTTGTAATGGATAGAGAACAACAGGGTCTTGTTGATCTGGTAATAACACTACTCTTCTTAATCATATCCTTTTATGCTCCTATCTACCTTCAAAACATTCTGCAGATACTTCTTCTAGTTCGGTAATCAATCACACTACTACACTTAACCAAAATTGCCAACACAATTAAAATAAACTCATCGACCTTAAAAAGAAATGCAATAGGTCAGTAACACATCACAAAACCTAAGATCTCGTAGAGATTACAAACATATCGGTTCAAACATGACCATTGGATTACATAGAAATCAACTGCACATTATTCAAGACAACTTTGACTACTCCTGGATCATCACACATTGGATCCTGTAACTCATCACATGTTATTCACTGCATTCTATGCATATGTTCATTCCAAAGATAAAACAATTATCTCTATGCACCAAAACCACTTTGAAACTCATCATGTGCATCATGCATATGTGGCATAATCATCTTCGATCACCTTTCAATCATAGATCAACACAATCGATCCACCAAGATTCATTGGTTAGGTTTTGGCATATCAATAGGTTAGGGTTACCAGTTGATCATTTTGCTTGAGATACCAATACCGGTTCCATCGCCGCTCTACTACTAGTTTCATTACTACATCACTATCGATTGCAATACAACTCCATTACCAGTTGCTAATGACATCAATGGCAACACTATAGTTCATCAATGCAATCTTCATGCAATGCAAACAATCTCCCCTGTTGGCATTGATCGCAATACAAATATCAATACCCTTTGATTGTGATGATTGAGAGTAATGCATATACATAGGTATAGGAATCCTGGTTTATATTTTCCAATCACATACTCTCCTTCAACTGTTTCTCCACATCTTCAGCTGGTAACTTGCTATCAATCATATACACTTCTTCTCCTCATCAATCATATAGTTCTTCTCACCATTTGACAACAATGCCAAAGCGAATACCAATAACAAATAGTAAACTATTCCATGCTTCGCCGATCTACAACAATGATCTACAACAACAATCTGCAACAAGTTTCTCCCCTTGTGGAATAGCTCCACTCTACACCAATCCTTCTTCAATATTTTTAGTAAGCTCTAGGACTCATGTCTTCCACATCTGCTTAATTAACCTCATGTAGGAGTACAAACCCTAACTGACCTCTAAGATACTCAAAAGTAGCCTTAGGTAAAGGTTTAGTAAAGATATCCTCTAGTTGTTCCTTAGTAGATACATGCTCCAATGACACATCTTTACTCTACACTTTCTCTCTTAAGAAATGATACTTCAGCTCAATATGCTTGATTCTTGCATGCAACACTAGGTTCTTTGAAATGTTTATTGCACTAGTGTTACCACAAAAAATCCTAACCAATTCTAAAATTTTCAACTCGAAACCTCCCAAAATGTGTTTCATCCAGATTGCCTGGGTACAATTCATATAAGATGCAACATATTTAGCTTCAACAATTGATTGTGATATACAACTCTGCTTCTTATTGCTCCAAGATACAAGCCTTTCTCCAAGAAAGAATGCTCCTCTAGTTGTACTCTTCCTATCATCAACATTGCCTGCCCAGTCTGCATTTGTATAGACTTTAAAATTAAAGTTACCTGCATATGGATACCATAATCCATAATCAATTGTGCCTTTCAGATATCTAAATATTCTTTTAGTTGCTACCATGTGTGTCTCCTTAGGACTTTTCTTAAATATGACAACTAATCCAACTACATGAGAAATGTTCGGTCTAATGTGGACAATATAATGTAGTTTCCCTATCATTGACCTATACTCCTTTTCATCCACTGATATAGAATCATCCTCCTTAGATAATTTATAGCCTGTAACTATTGGTGTTCCACCTGGTTTACAATCTCCCATTCCAAAATTCTTCAATACCTCTTTCACATATTTGGATTATGTGATAAAAATACCATTCTTCATCTATTGAATTTGCAAACCTATAAAGAATTTTATCTCTCCTACCAGAGACATCTCAAATTCACTTTTCATCTCATTTGCAAAGTTATCACACATGTCATCATTGCCTCCAAAAATGATATCATCCACAACCTCACTAACCAGTATCTTATCTCCTTCAGTCTTGAGATATATATTGTTGTCTTCACTGGTTCTTTGAAAACCTATCTTCACCAAGTGAGAATGTAGTCTTTAATACCATTCTCTAGGTTCTTGCTTCAGACCATATAGTACCTTGTGTAGTTTTCACACCATATCCTTTGATTCAATCAAAGCATAACTGTCTAGTTGTTCAATGTAGACTTCCTCTTCCAATATTCCATTTAGAAATGCTGACTTCACATCCATCTGATATACCTTGAATCCTCTATATGCTGCAAATGCAAGTAGAGTCCTAACACCTTCCAATCTTGTAACTGGTGCAAATGTCTTACCATACTCTTCACCTTCTTCTTGTGCATAACCTTTCCATACTAGTCTGGCTTGATTTCTCACTACTACTCCATCTTCATTCGGTTTATTTCTAAATACCCATTTAGTACTGTGGTGGAGGGAAAAGCGAGACCGGGTGACTAGGACCTAATCCCACTTTTGCCAACACATTGGGAATATGAAAGAGCCTAGGGAGATAGATCACTTTGGATACTTCTTGTGAGAAGAGAGAGCCAAATATTATCTCTTAGTGTTTTTATTCCTCTTGTTGCAAATGATGAGAAAAACTAGGGTTTGAATGATCAACTAGTCTAGGAGATAAAGAATGAAGCATAAATGAACTCAGAATTAAACAAACCTGCAAATCAAAAATTGAGATACTGAAAGCATGAAAGGGGGGGGGATTCTGGACTAGGGTGCCATGCCACTATCTTATTTTTGCAGACCAAAGGCTGCAATTGAAAGACTACAAATCTAATGACCTGAAGCTGCAACCTGCTAAAAATCATTGAAAATTAGAGGGACGATGGCACCACGCCACTATCCTGGGTAGGACCAATGTGCCACACCCCTGTCCCAGGTAGATTAGGGCAGATCTAAAGATTCTGGGTGGTTCCTGTGCCTTTTGCTGAGCTGAAAGTGCCTCCAGGTACCTAACTTTACACTTGCAACTGAAAAGGGAAGGTTTGGGTGGCTATATAGGGTTTTTCCTTAGTCAAACCACTGTGTTGGTGATTTCCACCTCTACAAATAGCCAATAATGTACTGAAAATGTGTGTGCTAGAACCTTGTGTGTATTCGAGATCCTAAAATGAAAGTAAACAATCTAGAGCAACCCTAAAGAGTAAACCCTAATTTCTTGTAATTGACAAAGTAAACGCTCTAAGTAAATGATGAAAAGTGATCTAAAGCATGAATGTAAATATTCAAATTTATGTAAAGAAGCTCATACAAAGACATGAAAATAACATGAAATCATACCAATCCCCAAGGGAGAGATATTGCCACTAGATCTCCTATTATTATTCAATGTATTCAAGGCCCTTAATTGATTATGAATGCTTGAAAAATTCTTTATGAATGTTTTTGAAGACTCCACATATGCTTCTCTTTCACTACATAGAAGGCTCCTTATGCTTGCTTTGCTGAAAACTCCTTGGATTAGATAGATCTTAGTTGCATTGAAATGAAGAAAGAGAGCTCTTATGTATGAAACCCTAGATCTTAATTTCAACTTAATTCCACCTTTAGGCTGACCTATGAATTGAATTTCCTGCCAATCTTGTGGGGTTAAGCATTATAATATCATAGAATTGTGCTCCCAAAATTTCAAGAAAAAAAGTCGAGGACCGTGGCGGGAACGCACACGGTCCGACCAATTTCTTACCAAATTTTTTAGGGTCGTCAGATATGATGATATTAGAGAAAATCCCAAAGTTATAGCTGATTTCGAGGTGTTTTGATATGCGAAATCAGGCCTTAAAGGTTGAAATAGGACATAATTAGGGTTTATGATTAAATGATTTATTGGAGTAATAAAATAAAAATGGGCACACTTAGGGTAAAGGGTCCAACTTTATGGTGTGAAGAGTGATGAAATATGACTTTAGATTTAATTAAATTAATTAAATGCTTAAAGGGAAATAAGAAATGTAATATGCAAAACACACTAAGGCAGGTGCTAACTGAAGTGTGAAATTGTACCACCCTAGCAAGGGTGTACAATTTATGACACTACAAGTAGCTATTACATTGTTGTTTTCTAGTCTGGGTACTATGGTCTACATATTCTTCTTAATCTAGTCAAGTTCCTCTTCGATAGCCTTGATCCAGTGATCACCTCCAAAAGCTTCATTTGTTGTTCTAGGCTCAATAGTGGAGATCATGCAAGAATTCTCTCTTATTCTTCTTCTAGTTAACACACTAACATCTTTATCTTGAATAATCTGATCAAGATTATGATTGAGTCTTACATACCTTGTAATAAAATTTTCATGGTCTTTGGGTTCTTCTTCTTCTTCAGTTTCTTCATCTTTAGGAGAATCTAGCTATTAGGGTTGAATTGGTGCTGCAATATTCATTTCACCAACTTCTCGCTTCATCGGTTCTAGTTCCAAAATCAAAATGTAAGGTTCATCTTCCTCCTTCTCCTTACTATTTTCTCTTGAATCTTTAGGATACTCATCAACTCAGATATTAGTACTTTCAATGATCTTCTTTGTTCGGTTGTTGTAACATTTGTAGGCTTTCCTCTTGGTGGAGTAACTAGGAAATATGCCTTCATCACTCTTAGCATAAAAATTACCAACATAGTCACTTCTCTTGATAAAACATCTACTACCAAAAATCTTAAAGTAACTGACATTAGGTGATCTACCATACCTGTACTCATAAGGAGTTTTATCCTTATCTCGTTTAACTAGTATCTAGTTTATTATGTAGACAATTGTGCTGACAACTTCTTTCTAGAATGTCTTAGCTACACCTCCTTGTATTAGCATAGTCCTTGCAACTTCAAAAACTAACCGCTTGTTCCTCTCAACAATACCATTTTGTTGTGGTGTCCTAGGTGCAGAAAGTTGCCTCTTAATTCCATTGTCTTCACAATATCTAGTGAATTCATCTGAAGTAAATTCACCACCTTGATTAGTTCTTAGACACTTAAGCTTTCTTCCACTTTCTTTTTCAACTAAGGCTTTGAATTCCTTAAACTTTCTAAAGGCTTCTGTTTTGTCCTTCAAGAATGTGACCCACATCATTCTTGAGTAATCATCAGTACAAATCGTAAAATACCGATCACCTTGAATACTCCTAGTCCTTATTGGTCTACAGAGGTTGATATGAATCAAATATAGCAAATATTCTATTGAGAAATATTTTCTCTTAAAGTTTGAGGATGTCATATTCCCTAATCGACATTCCTTACATGGAGTATTCACTAGTTTGTCCAACTAAGGAAAACCTCTTACTGATTTGGACTTACTAACTTTTACAATGTTATCAAAATTTACATGACAAGATCTCCGATGTCAAAGCCAACTATCTTCTACTTTTGCAATTAAACAATTGTTGACTTTAGAACTTAAATGAAACAAGTTACCTTTTGGTTGCTTGCCAGTTGCAATGAGGTCATGTTTGCTTCCATAAATCTTGCATATACCATTATTGAATTCCAGTGGATAACCTTTGTCATTGAGTTGAGAGACACTCAAAATATTGTGTTTCAATCCTTCAACCCAATAGACATCATCTACACTGCTCTTTCCATTATGAGAGATGGTTCCCTTTCCTTTTACCATGCAGGGTGAATCATTCCCAAATCTTACAATACCTCCATCAAAATCCTTCAAAGTAAGAAACTTACTCTGGTCACCAGTCATGTGGTGTGAACAACCACTGTCTATAATTCAATCATTAGAATTATCCATGCAAGAGACTAATGCCTTCTAATATGATGTCTCTTCTTTAATGGCAACTGTGTGCAGGAAATGAGGGCGACATAAACATAAAAGTTAGTTTCAAAGTGTCCACACACCAATGAGACTCTTGGTAAAAGTTATAGGAGCTATATTGAATATCTCAACTTCCCAAGATGTGTTCCATTGTTCTCTATCTCACAGGATCCCTGAAGTCAATGTCTATGTTCTCATATCACTGAGAAAAGTGACTTAGGAATGACAACTCCAAGAATGAGTGATGTTTTCTTATAAGTATGAATGCATTCCTACAATATGTATAATATTTAAACTAGAATGATTTAAACTAGTATGAATATGATGCTATGATAAAGACTAGTAATCCTATCCTAACAAGATATACTAGTCTAACATGGATATGCTATGATATTAAAAATGCTTCTAAATACTTAATGTATTTTAATAAAGAGAGGCTAGATGTTTAGTAAAATGACTATAAGTTAGATGCATAAAACATGGATGATGAAAATGAAGAATGAGATCTCTATTTATAGAGAAAATAGGGCAATGGATGGTCAAGATTGGATAATCTTAACAAGGGCCAGGATTGAAAGTTATCAATCCATGTTCACAATTCCCACCAATGAAATGTTGGCATTTGACATTATAACAGACAAGGAGAGATTGTTGGCATTTCAATAAGGATATTGAGAAGGTTGTTGATGATTATGGATAAAACTGATTAAGGATGTTTACTATCTTAATATTATTATTTTGTCATTGATGTCAAGAAAGTGATTTTCTAATTCAGTATGATGTTGCCATATCTTGAGAAGTATGACTTGATGAGTATAAAGATGTCGGTAAAAGAAACATAAAGAATATGATGGATAAGAGGAGAAAACAGTTATTCAATGGGCAACTATTACCGAGTTAGACAATGATGAGATCATGATGATTAGATTTTTTGATATCCTACATATGTTATTGATTGAAAGGTTAATACTATACTATGTTACTGAGCAAAGAACCTAGTCAGTAAACCCTAAGGAACCTAGTTGGTAAACCCTAAGGTTATCACTATCGGTTAATGAAGGCAAAATCTCTATCGAGTGAAGTTTAGTATATATCGAGTTGCAATCGAGTAATAACAGAATGCATTAAATGATTAAAAACATTATTTAATGAAGGAAGCTGATGAGCTGGCTATGATTAAATGATTGGTATGCTGTGAATGAAGTTTGTTAAAGAATCTATGGCAAAGGAAAATCGGCAGGAAGATCTACAGCTTAGATTGAACCGCAATACCCTAGCATAAGTTCCAAGAAATGTATGCAAGTTCCAAGGTAGGGTAAAATGTTTTCAGATCGAAGGATACATTGAACCTGGTCAAAGTTTGAAGATCTGATGGCTATGATTGATCATGGGAAATGTGATCAAGGAGATTAAGTGGTTGGCGAATTGTTTATAAATAGGGAACTGTTGATAAACAATGTATGCGGGCAAGTGTATGCACAGGGATGCTACATAGTGATTACTGAGCACAGAAGCTTGCAGATCTATTTTGAATAATAGAGTATAGAGCCTAGCAGATGGACAAGATTAGTTCTATGTCTATATTATATTGAGCAAATAAGAATCTGCTTTAGCATTTTAGATGTGAAGTTGCAGATAGATTTTTATTACTGTTATTTAGTGAAGTGACAGAAAATCTCTTAACCGAGTGGACTTAATAGTCTTATATGTAAAACCCTCTAGCAAGGTGACATTCTGATTGAGTTTTTGAAATCCTTTAACAAGGTCACTTCTAACAAGGTGAAGATCCTAACAGATTTGAGCAAAATCCCTTAACTGGGTCACATCTAGAAATTTGTTTGTAATCTTTAACAAGATTTTCTTTTAATCGAGCATACTCTAGAAGAGTATATTTCTTAGTGGGTCTGAAATCCCACAATGGTTTTTCCCTATTTGGGTTTCCACGTTAAATCTGGTGTTATGAGTGTTATGATGTTTATATGCTTTTGAGTTTGCATGTTTACCAGTTTTGGTTATATTACTGAAGTATATGTTACTGAGATTGAATCTGATGTTTTTATGGAAGATTAAGTTTGTATGAGTCACCCCCCCTCTCATCTTATTAGCTTGGCATTTGTACTTATCTTTAAGTATCAGAACTATCAATTGGTATCAGAGCTTTGGACTCTGGAAGGAAAAGTTTAAAGGTACTTGAGGAAAAGATCCAAAGATGTATAAGAGGGATGCACCGAAGCTGAACAAGTCAAGTTTCTCTACATGGAAGAAAAGGATGAAGCTGCACCTATCAGGAGTTGGAGAATATGTTGTATATTATCTAGAGAATGATTTCATCACACTGAGCACCTACCCATTGACTATGGAAGAGATAAAAGCAAAGCAAGAACATATTCAAGCAATGACTGAAATAACATTTGCATTGACCGATTCAGAGTTTAATGATCTAGAAGGCTGCAATGATGCAAAGGCTATGTGGGACAAGATCATATCTATGTATGGAGGAGATGAACATGTTCAAAGAGAAAAAGTGGATAGTCTAAGAGGACAACTTGAATCTATGAGGATGAATGAAGGTGAGAACATAACCCAGTACAGTACAAGACTAAAGGAGATTGTCAATCAAATCAAAGGAGTAGGTGGAACTATTGAAGAAAAGGATATAACAAGTAAGTTGTTAAGAACCCTTCTACTGGCTTATGAAATCCAAGTCTCTGCAATCAATGAATTGAGGTCTATACCTAATATGCCAGTTTCTTTAGATGCTACTTTTGGTAAGCTACATGCATATGAGTTAAGTAACTTTGATAACACTGGTTCAATTTTAGTGCACCAAGACACAAAAAGAGCCTATTGCTCAAGACACAAAAGACACTGGTTCAATTTTAGTGCACCAATTGAAGTGTTTGCTAGTCTATGAAAACAAGGCACACAATAAAAATCCAAAAACCCTTGCCAAGGACCTACAACAAAGAGTTGTTAGTAGTTTGGATTGTTTCAAATAATCACCCCTTCCTGCAAGCACACAAGTTAGGTAAATTTTAAACCCAAAAGAATTTGTGAAAATAGGGGCCTTCAACTAAATGATTTTGCTTTCAAGATAAGCTGCACCAATTTTGTTAGCTAGGTCTAAAAATGTTAGCTCAAAATAAACCAGATCTGAAACCTTAAATGCAAAACCCCAAAATCGAATCAATAAACCCAAAATTTGAAACTGGTGAACACAGACGCGATTACCTTCGACACAAACGTGACTTCCTAATGTAGATGCGGTTCTGTGAGACACAGACGTGACTCCAGAATGCAGACGCGACTTCTGGACACAGATGCGGCTAAAAACACTACAAATGCGGCTTCAAAACACAAACGCGGTTTCCTGAATCTGCAAAATAAAATACTGTTGATAACACATACGCGGTTCCAGATGTCGCCGACGCGCTAGAAAATCAAAAACGCGATCCGAAAGTACGTAGAAACGAGAATATCCAAAATACTGTTGAAAACGTCAGATCTGTAACTTCAAAACACAAAATCTGCAACAAGGATGTTAAATGCAAAAAGGGACAAGAGTCCCACCAGGCATGCCAAAGTGTATATGGTGAAAATGGATACAATAATAACAATATTGAAAGACTAAATGAATTCAACCACAAAACCCTAACCTAACAACAACAAAGATCCACCATAACATATGAAGATTACCTAATACAATGCAAATCAAATGAAATCACAAAGATTATACCATCACATGTCCATTAGGGTTTGGATCTTCATTCTTCCTATCTCCATTGATCTTGCTTGATATATTTGCTCTTAGATTTTATGTGCACAAGAGCTCAACAAAGAACGAAATGTGGTTGCAAGTAGGATCGTAGTGTAGTTAAGTGCATAAATTGATTAGGGTTTGATAATGAAGAAATCATCTCCTTATATAGAAGACACTTTATGAAATGGAGGGATAAGATTAAGAGGTGTAAAAGGAGGTCGGCTATGATTAGAGGGTAGGTAAAAGAAATAATAAAATAATGAAAGGGGTAGGTAGTGTATGAATTAAGAGATGAATGACATGTGTCATGGGTAGAAAAGGTTAATGAATTAATTAAATAAATAAAGATTTATTTAATTATTAGAAGAAGTGGGATAATTAAATAAACAAAATATTTATTTAATTTAGGGGAAGGAAAATTTAAATAAATAACTGTATTTATTTAAATGAGAAATAAGGCTAGAAGAGGATAAATGAATTAATTAAATAAATAAAGATTTATTTAATTAATAGATGAATTAGGCTAAAGTAATTAAATAAATAAAGATATTTATTTAATTAGACTGGACAATTTTGGTTGTCTACATTTTGCCCCTCTTTGAGACAATGCGGCTTGTTGCGTTGTTTCAAAGAAGATAAGATGAACTGATACGAAGTTACCCCAAGATTGGAATGATATGCCCCCTCGAGAGATTGGATGAAAATGCCTGAAAAAATCACAGGCAATCTCTCGATAAGAAAGAAAGGCTAGAATGGACTGACTGGATAAAGTGACAGAGTCATGGGATAATGAAGATTGACTTGAGAAATGAGGGCTAGGGCTAGGGTAGTCTATAAGATAGACCACGGGGGAAAATACATCCTCATTGTCATCTACACATCCATGAGATCAGAGTGCAGAGCAAAAATAGAGCAGCAGTGGTCAGCAGCGATGGCCTTTGTTCACAGATTCAACCACGTTTGCCGATTCTAGAGGCCAACAGAGGCAGGAGAGCCGGTAAGTACCACAAAACCTCCTTGTACTTTGTTGCATTTATTATTGTCATTAATGCATGCTAGATAGGGTAATAAATGCGCTTAGAATAGGGTCCAAAAAAATGTCAAAAATGCTCAGGCGCATTTGCGTTGGTGCCAGGCGCGTCTATGCTCGCGAGGCACGTCTGTGTTTGTGCCAGGCGCGTCTGTGATGTGTAGGCACATCTATGCCAAGAAGGCACGTCTATGTCGCCCAGGCATGTCTGTGCAGAGCATAGGCACGTCTATGTAAAATAGGCATGTTTATGTAGTCTTCAAGTGCGTTTATGTCATGAAAGCACGTTTGTGTTCAAAAATGTGAATTTGTGTCTTCTAGGTCAAATCGGTAGGTCTGTGATGAACATACACTGTTGATTGGATAAGTTGCTAAGAGGATACACTCAAGCAGGTCCTCTAGGGAAGACTAGGATAACAAATAGGGCTAGGATTGACAATTCTATGATAGAACATATGTTGTCAATTAGGAAACTACTCAAGAGGATTCACTCAAGCATAGGCCCTAGGATAAGATAGATCAAGGCACTTTGTGATGAATAGTGAGTACCAAGATATAGTACTTTATGATGAATAGGGAGTACTAAAATATGAGCAGCACTTTGTGATGAACCGTGAGTACAAATGTGAGCAACACTTTGTGATGAACAGGGAGTACCACTAGGATAAATAGCAACACTTTGTGATGAACAGGGAGTTTCACTAGGACTAACATGATTGATTTGCTTGACTGCAGGAGTATTTGCCTATGTCAGAGTCACAGGAGAGATTCCTGTCGACATAGAGATTGCGACCTGAGTTGACCTTCGAGGACTAAGCAGCTATTGAGGCCATGGGTTTGAGACATATTCTGTATGTGCCTGAGTTTCAGGCGAACATGGGACTGCTGACTACATTGGTGGAGAGATGGAACTCTGAGACTTGTACTTTCCATTTACCGATGGGGGAGATGATAGTCACCCTTGAGGATGTATACAGGATCCTGAGGATACCAATCAATGGGGAGCTGATTCTGTATGATCAAGATGGAGATAGGGAGGCCCTGAGACGAGTGTTTCGGGACCTAGGACTGGAGATGAGTGCAGGACATGTGGCTTGGGAGACCATGACAACTACAGGATTAGCGCTGCCAGCAGTGATAGGAGGAGCGATCAATGGGTTCTTGTGTCTTGATAGAGCGACGCGAGGGTTGACTATGGGCTGGGGAGGTGCATTGGAGACACTGGTGACACAGCACACCAGATATGCCTAGGGACCGTGTGTGCTAGCACACCTGTATTACGAGTTGCATCAGTTTGTGTACCACGGGTTAGTGGGATTGGGCTGCGGGGTCACATTGTTACAGGTGTGGTCCTATGAGCATTTGCCAATGATGAGACTGATACATTTCAAGGGCAAAGGTCATGGATGTAGTTTTGTACACTTGTATGACATGATCACTTCGCAGCCACAGATTGGTAGGTTAGGGCACTGGCGGTGGGTGATTGATGACATTGATATGGTGATATGGAGGCCATACCTAGGATGCAAGTAGTGGGAGGATGATGTGGTAGAGCTGCCCTACACCTTTTGGAGTAGGTATCTAATTGGGCAGACGCCCTATGTACTGGAGAGGTAGTTAGTAGACAGGGTGAGCAGGTAGTTCGGTAGGATCCAATGGATGCCACGGGGTTAAAGCATGTATGCACGGACTGTTAGAGATCAGATGCAGTTTGGAGCTTTATTATCATCTGATCAAGCTATTACACAGCTAGTAGAGATGATGCCCCTACCCTGGGACATGTGGCCAAAGATCAAGGATGCCGGCATGGATGCCAAGTACACAACATACTGGGCTGAGCATCCATTCCCATGCCTGATGGATCCAGGAGAGCTATTAGATGGAGATGGTGGTGGGGATGGGGATGATGATGGAGATGATGGTGGTAGAGGCTGACGGAGGAGGAGGGGGGCAGTTGGAGAGAGGAGGGTTGCATCGCGGAGGGAGGGTGGAGAGGACAGGCAGGCTCGGGTGGTGAAAGGTCGCGATGGATTATCGCTATAGGTGCCAGCAGCACAGGGTCCTAGACAGGTGCAGGTATAGGGATAGGTACATGGACAAGCACCAGTATAGGTACCAGTATAGGCACAGGCACAAGGGCAGGCACCCGTACAGGGGGAGCCACAGGGGGTTGAGGCAGAGGAGGATGAGCTGACAGAGCTAAGGGAGATTTGCCAAGGATAGGCAGATGAGATCTAGGACCTAGAGAGGGAGAGGGATAGGCTCAAGAGATGGCTCAGAGATACTGAGCGGGAGTGGTATTAGGCCATTCAGTGCTACACAGAGGCTGAAACCGCACTGAGGGCTGGGAGGTAGGCGGTAGAGGACACAGGGGCTAGATATGCCTATGTTCTACGGGCAGGGGAGGAGATTGCCTACTGGTGGGATCTCTATTATGGTGTAGTGCCAACTGATTAGCGGGCAAGGAGCTTCCATAGACCATCACGGACAGCGACAGCTATGGGAGGGAGCTGGAGGAGATAGGCATCTAGTGGTGGGGTTATGGGTCCTCCACCACCACCAGATAGAGGGGATAGGAGGGATGATCTTGGGGTGGGTCCTTCGGGGGCTTATATTCCATTGAGGCCAGGTGGCTCCAAGGGAGGGAGTTCATCATAGCCGTAGAGGGCTCCCTATGTATCAGTATTGTACCATTTTTGTATGATGATGTAGACACCTTCAGGTGATTGTAGCCATATGATTTTGACATCATTGTATCATGACAGTTTATATATATATATATATATATATATATATATATATATATATATATATGAGATGATTCATTTTTGCGGCAACTATATGCATGTGTACCTATGTGATGAGATGTTCTTATGTGATGCTTATGATATGGATGCAAATATGTACATAATGTAATGCAATATTTTTGTTCTTTTATGTTTTATATGTTATGAAAATGCAAATGTGAATGTATGAAATGCAGATGAATATGATAATGCAAATGATTATTTACATGATGAGAATATAAAATGTGCTAACATGTGTTATGTGCAGGATGTGATGCAATTGTGATATCTATATGTATGTATGAAATGCTTAATATGTGGTAATGCAGGTGCAACTACATGAAATGCAAATGTTTTTGGTGTGTCATTATACTCAGTCATATGATAGCAGGCTATGAGGACTCAAGAAGGATGATGAAAGTCAATCAAGAAAGGGGGATGAAAGAAAGAAGATATGAAAGTGAAAGAGCTTCTTGTGCATTATCATCATTGAGCTTTATTATGGCAAGTAGGTTATGACAATCGAGGCATATGTTCGACCCAGAAAGTCATTGTACCTATTTGCATGGAGATAAGATAGTCACAAACAAAGAATGCCCCAGTTCACACTAGACTCATAGTGTCTTCATATCCTTGGACAACTCATAGCATTACTAAGAGACAATCCACAGATAACAAATACAAATAGATGACGATACCCCATCCTCGCCTTTCTAGTCAAAGACATCTTGGAGATAGAATATCTAGTCAGAGACATCCTGGAAAAACTAAAAGACATGTCACTAGAAGATAAAATCAAAAGAAAACCAAGAATCGACACCAACATCCATTGTAGTCCTCAAATTTAGTGTCTCTTGTCACTTGTATAAGTCTTATTTGATTGTGGTCACAATGTTTACTTTCACAAAAAGAATATATAGCACTGAACCATATGTTGTCTGAGTCTGTTGAAAGATTTGATTTGTTGAAGCCCATTGTTGCTGCTGTCTCATCTGAAACTGACTGCATCCATGAAACTAATACTTTATTGTGGAGAAAATGAAACTTTTATTGCAGATCTGTGATACAGATGTTGCTTTATTGCAGATTGTGTGCGGATAGACTGAAGGAAGCTGGAAGAAACTATACTCCTCAAAACATGTGATGCTCTCAGTTCCACACCCATCACTAGATATAGGATTTTCCTTAGCCATAGATAAGATCTAATTTATTATGGATGGAAAGGGAGGTGAAAAGGGAGGTTTATTATGAATGGCTAACCAATCTTAGGTAGATCAATAACAAGCCATGGTGGGAATGGGTAAGTTTATTATGAATGAATAGGTTGTGAGTGTGTGCAAAGTGAAAGGATGAAAGTGAATTCTAAAGGAGGGAGGAGCAATGCCTCTACACATGGTGCTGGTGACCTAGTTTTCACCATGGTACTTGCCCAGGGCGCCACTGAAGTGGTTTTCACCGTTGGACGAAATTATTTCTTTTTACTTTTTTTGATTTTTTGATTTTTTTGTTACAAGGCACCTATTTGCCAGGTTTTCACTAAGTAACAATTATTTTTGTTTTATAACTTTTTTGTATTTGTGAAATTTTTGATTTTTTTGTATTTTTGAAAATTTTGATTTTTTTTGTATTTTTGAACTTTTTTGATTTTTTTTGTATTTTTGAATTAGGATATTCCAAAGAGCTATGTGTAGAACCTGCGAAGGTGCATGCTGTTGATAGGATCCTCCAAAGGTTCACCTTCTGTAGTTGAGAGCTCATATACCCCAGATCCATATGCTACTGTAATGATATAAGGACCAAGCCAGTTTGGTTCTAACTTGCCCTTCTTCTCTCTGTCTGCTGATTTTTGGGGTTTTCTCTGAGAACCAAATCACCTACCTCAAATGTGCGAGGCTTGGCCTTGTGATTGTAGCTACGACTCATTCATTGTTGATAAGCCTTGAGATGGTTAAAAGTAGTTTGTCTTTGTTCATCTAGTAGTTCAAGCTCTTATAAGCGAGAGACCCTATAATCTTCATCACCGATGATGTTTTGCAAACAGACCCGTAAAGAGGGTAGCTCAACCTCAATAGGAAAGATAGCTTTAGTGCCATAGACAAGTGAATAGGGTGTAGCTCCTGTAGGTGTGCAGACACTTGTGCGGTAGGCCCAAAGTGCAAGATGAAGTTGGATATGCCAATTACGATCAACGTCGTCGACTGTCTTTTTGAGGATTTTAAGGATTGTCTTATTAGATGCCTCAGCTTGGCCATTACCTTGGGGGTAATATGGTGTGGAGAAATGATGGGAAATATGGAAGCGGTCACAGAGTTCACAAACATCCTAATTTTTTAAGGGACGCCCGTTGTCAGTGATAATGGAAACAAGAATACCATATCGGTAAATGATATAGTTGAGGATGAATGTAGCAATCTATTTTCTAGTGACTTGTGTGAGAGGCACGACTTCAATCCATTTTGTGAAATACTCTGTGGTAGTGATAATGAATTTATGACCATTGGAAGAAGGAGGGTGAATCTTACCTATGAGATCGAGTCTCCACTGACAAAAGGGCCAAGGAGACGCAATTGGTTGAACTTCTTGTGCTGGCGCATGTATGAGGTCTCCATGAATTTGACATTGCTTACATTTCTTGACAAACTGATATGAGTCCTTTTCCATATTGGGCTAGTAATATCTAGTCCTGATGAGTTTCTTGGCCAAGGTAGGACCACTAGCATGTGGGCCACATATCCCTTCATGTACTTCACGTAACGCAATCTGAGCTTCGTTACTTTCTAAACATCTAACGAGAGTGTCATCTAGACTTTGCCAGTATAGGATATCAGCTAAAATGACATATCGAGAGGATTGGTGAATGAAAGTGCGACGTTGGTTATTTGATAGATCAGGAGGTAGGGTATTGTCATGAAGGTATGTGAAAATGGAACCATATAACTAGGACTCGGGACCGACAACACATATCGTCTCAATAGGAATGATCTCATATGAAGGAACCAAAAGGTTATCCACCAAGAACTCATAGCGGGTCTCATTTGGAGGTAGATCGATCTGTGAGGCAATTGTAGCCATGGCATCTGCGGTGCGATTCTGCTCTCTTGGTGTCTGCTCAAAATCTATCTTTGTGAAGTGTTGTTTCAGGTCATCCACCATTTGTTTGTAAGTCATTAATTTTTCATCTTTTGTTTGGTAATCATCAGTTGCTTGACAGATGACAAGTTGAGAGTCCCCCAAAACACGAAGTTTCTGGATCTTCCACTGAACTGCGATCTATAATCTAGTTGTTAATGCCTCATATTCCGCTATATTGTTAGTGCAAGGAAATGATAAACGGTATGATTTTGGTATAGAGTCCCCTTGAGGAGTTATAAAGAGGATGCCAGCTCCTGCCCCATGCTATTTGTATGAGCTATCAAAGTACAGTTGCCATGGCTTCACATGTGACATTGTTAAAATGGATTCATCTGGAAATTCTAAACTTAGAGGAACATCATCTATCATGGGAGCATCTACTAATTGATCTACGATGGCTTGTCCTTTTATTGCTTTTCTATCCACATACTCGATGTCGAATTCACTTAGGATCATTACCCATTTGGCTAGTTGCTTAGTAAGTGTTGCTTTATTGAGAAGGTATTTCAATGGATCTATCCTTGCAACCAACTTAGTCTTATGAGTGAGCATGTAATGTCATAATTTCTATGAAGCAAAGACCACAGCGAGACATGCACGCTCAATTGGTGTGTAGTTTAGCTCATATCCCACCAATGTGCGACTGATATACTATACTGCTTTTTCTTTGCCCTCAGCAATTTGTTGTGCTAAGAGTGCCCCCATTGTTGTTGGAGTAGTTGATATGTATAGTAACAGAGGCTGATCTGGAACTGGTGGCATCAAAACTGGTGGATTTAGAAGATAATCTTTGAGTGTCTGGAAAGCCTGTTGACAGTTATCATCCCATTTGAATTTGATGTTTTTATGTAGCAAGTGCTGAAAAGGATTACACTTATCTACAAGTTGCGCTATGAATCTTCGTATGGACTAGAGTCTACCTTGTAAAGACCGAAGTTGACTGATATTTCTTGGTGGTTGCATCTCCAAGATGGCCTTGACTTTTGCTAGATCAGCTTCGATTCCCCTTTTGGATACAATGAATCCTAGAAGCTTCCTAGAGGTTACTCCAAAGACACATTTCTTGGGGTTTAATCTTACTTTGTATTTTTCCAACCGATCAAAGATGACTAAAAGTATGTCCAAATGTGTATTTTTGTCTATTGATTTGCCCAATAGGTCATCGACATAATCTTCCACGGTTACATGCATGAGATCATGAAAGATAGTAGTCATGGCTCTTTGATATGTAGCACCTGCATTTTTTAGCCCGAAGGGCATGACATTCCAGCAAAAAGTTCCCCAAGGACAAGTGAATGATGTTTTTTGTTGATCCTCAGCCATGAATCTTATTTGATTATAACTAGAGAATCCATCCATCAACAATAACATTTCATGACTTGTTGCGAGATCAACAATCAAGTCAATATTTGGTAATGGGAAGTCATCCTTTGGACAAGCTTTGTTGATGTCTCTGAAATCTATACATATTCTGATGCTGCGATCTGGTTTACTGATAGGCACTAAGTTGGAGATCAATTCAGGATAATCAATTGGGCGTATGAATCCGACATCTAATAATTTCTCAAGTTCTGCTTTGACTAGTAATGCCACTTGTGGATGCATTTTTCTTAATTTCTGTTTCATTGGTTTTGCCCCCGGTTTAACTGTCAAATGATGCATTACCAAATCCGGATCTAATCTAGGTATATCAGCATATGACCATGCAAAGTTGATTTGTCGTTCTTTGAAGAAACTTATGAATTTTGACCTTTCGGACTCTGTCAATGATTGAGCTAGGAATATGTTGTGTGGAACCTCTTCTGTACCAATGTTTGTTTTGATAGTCTCTTCTACCAACATGGATGACTTTTCCTCATATGATGCTGGGAGAATGTCGAGCCTTCCATCTTCAGGTGCCTCAGAGAGGTTTTTGCCCTCAGATACGTCCTTTCTTTTTACATTTTTGGGGTCAGACAACGCCACAGTGTGGTTTTCACCATAAGACCCTTAATTTGTTCTTATTTTCACATTTTTGCGGTTGGAAGGTCCGACACCCTCACCAAAATATGCCACGCTATTGAGTTCTATAGTGTATCTCGCTTTATGGTCCCCAAGGGGAAGATCATCTCGTATGCCAAGATAGTCAATAAAAGCTTCATCATTTTGGAATGTGTCAAACTGTGCAGGTCCTTCATGATCCCAGTCAATGAGTTGGTGGTGAACAACGGGAAGGCCTTTAATGTCTTCGAAGTTAGTGGGGCTAAGAGTGAAGATGCAATAATATTTGGGTATGTCAAGGTAATTATCAAGGTCATCAATGGCACTCTCCTCATCAGTCTCGATCATGAGCGAATCCAAATTATCATCACTAGTAGCGCATTTTGGGATAGGTGTTCTCATCCTATGTGATTTCAACCTAGAACCTTGAGACAAGGACTGTGTGGAATCGCCATGGCTTGTTTCTTGACCAAATTTGAACTTTTTATAAAATTCCTCTTCTTCTATGGGTTCATCTGGTTCTCTGAATGTCTCGGTGAGCTCGTAGTCACTGGAGGACTTATCTGAACCCCATTCCCATTCATTGGAGTCTATGGAATAGTGATCCTCCTGTTGAATTTTGGCAGCTTTGATTTGTAAGGCTTCTTCTGTCCTTTTAGTGTGGACCTTGGAAGTCAGGAAACCAAGTCCCTTCGAGCGTTCCTTTTTGACTATCAATTCAGGTTGTAAAGGTTCAATTATGCCTTCCTTTCGTAACCCAAGAGGGTTTTTCCATCATACCCGAATTTTTGTAGAATGTTAAAGCCTTTGCCATATTTCTCACATGGTAGATTGATGTGCTCTTGTGTGTCATCTTCAATGTCTTTGGAAAGCATTTTGTATAAGTCTTCCTCTTCCAGTTCACCCCATCTTTGAAAGGTAGTAGGGTCCCATTTGAGTACCATGATGGATACTTGCTTGTTAGGATGTGGTCTTCCATATTCTTTTGGGGAACTCATGACTTGTCATAAGTACATGGTCTGATTTAAAGTGTATTCCCCCATACCTTTGTCCTGAAATTTGCCTTTAAGCTCACCTTGTTTTGATGTTGAAGGTTTTAATGACTCAGGATCAATATATGTCAAAGAAGGAATAGCTTCGCGATTACTGGGAATGATGGTCTCAGTTTTTGATTTCAGGTTATTGCAGTATATGAACGGATTAGGATCACCATTAACTGTTACCTCCACTCCATTGTGAGGAAACTTAATGCATTGGTGATATGTAGATGGGACTGCCCTCATTTCATGAATCCAAGGACATCCTAGCAATATGTTATAAGTGAGATCGAGATCAAGGACTTGACAAACTACATCCTTTGTAACTGGCCCAACTCTGAGAGGTAAGGTGACTATGCCCTTGGACGAATGCTCTTCATCATCATATGCCTTGATGGTGATTTGATTTGTAGAATTCACAGCTTTATCAGAATATCCTAATTGTTTAATTGTGCTCAATCTACAAATGTTTAGACTGACTCCTCCATCTATCAGGACTCATTTTATTCGATGTTTGTGTATGAAGGCTTCAATGTGTAGTGGTGAATTATGTGGCTGACTTACAGAGGCATTGTTGACTTCTATGAATGTAAGGGAATCTGGAACAGAAAGGTATCCCACCATGGCTTGAAACTGGTCCATGTTCAGATCAGTAGGAATGGTGGTGTCTCTCAATATTTTGTCAAGAATAGCTTTATGAGTGGGGGATATGTGTAGGAGCTCAAGAATGGAGATGAGCATGGGTGTCTTCCCTAAATATTCTACAAGGTCATACTTAGGTTTGGTTGATGAAGAAGTGGTGTTCTTAGCTGTAGCACCTTGCAAAGTGATTTTACCTCGACGGGTTGTAACATGACATTCAGAGGTAGGTTCAGAAGAAGATCCAACGCCTTTTAAGACAATCTTGGGTCTCTGGGTAGAATTCTCAGGGTTTTTGTCCTTGATGATAATGGTAGGGACATAATTGTCCATCGAGATGTCGTTGATGGTTGAATCATAGTTATAAGATGCTCTGGTATAGTTGGTTTGATCATCTATGGCTTTAGCTTTTCCTTTGTCATGTTTTGGTAATGGTTCCTTAAACATCTCATGTTTTTGATTGGATGAGTGTCCCTCAATCTCAATGTCACCTCTATCAATGAGATCTTGTATGATGTTCTTCAGTCGATGACAATTTCCTGTCTTATGACCCTTGCTCTTATGAAATTCACAATATTCATCATCATTCCACCAATTTGGTTTAACCTTTGGTTCATATTGAGGAAAATCTGGAACTGTGATTACCTTGTTTACCACTAGCTTTTTGAAAACCGACTCAAGTGGTTCTCCCAATGGGGTGTACTTCCTTCATGATCTGGAAGTTGTTTGAGTATTCACTTGATTTTTTGTAGAACTTGATCTCGAAAAGATGAATTTGGGTCACACTGTATTGGCATCAACAACACCATCATTGACTATGTTCTTGTTTTTGTTCCAAAATCTCGGCTTGTCTTTTCCCTTAAAGTCATCTTTGTTTTCCTTGAATATCTTAATGACTCCTTGTTCAATTAGGACCTTCTCTGTTGCTAAGCCTTTTTCAATGACATCCTTGAAGGTAGACAAACAAGCTTTTCTTAGGTCATAGCCAATGTCTTTGTTAACATTTTGTGTGAACATCTCTACCATTTGTTTTTGTGGAATTTCACAAGAGCATTTGCTGGCTAGATTTCTCCATCTTTGTAAAAATGATGCAAAAGATTCTCCCTCTTTTTGCTTGGTGTTGCACAAAGTAGTGACTGATATGTCTGTCTCTATGTTGTAGGAGAAATGTTGAATAAATGCCTCTACTAGATCATCCCATGACTTAATACCGGGTGGGAGTTGGGAGAACCATTCCATAGCTTGATCACGTAAGCTTTGTGGGAATAATCTCATCAAATATGTCTCTTCTGCTGCTACCTCAATGCAAGCTATGAAAAACTATCTTATGTGTGCCTTAGGATCCCCTTTTCCTCTATACTTATCAAACTTAGGCATCACAAAGTGTGTAGGAAATGGAGCCATTGGAATGCTTTTGTCAAATGGATAGGGACATATGTCTCTCATTGTGTATGTTGGCTTTGGTGTATTTATGTCCTCCATTTTCTTTTGTAAGTCCCTAATTTGTTGCTCCAAATTGCTCTTAGGTGGAGATCGACTTCTTGAACCATACCCCATGCTTGAGGCACCAATTGGAGGAGGAGCATATTGCATATATGGATGATATTGATCATACACATGCTCATATGGAGGAGGTCTATAATGATGCTGCATATATGGACCACTTGGTATAGATTCATGTTGAGGAACGCCATATCTATTTTGTCCATGTATACCATACTCTACAGGCATGTCATGTTCTAATGTGTTGCCCCCAAATTTGACACAGGGTTTCCTTGTGTCCAAATTTTGAGCATGCCTTTGAATATCCAATTGCTTTGGTGGTTGATCCTTAGCATTGATATGTGATTGAGCATATTTCTCTGCATAAGACTTCCATAATGGTCTGCGAAGGTGAGTATCATATGCTTGACCATGTGTATGTGGGACCTCTAGTTTTTGAAGCAAAGATGATGGTGATTCAGGTACCATATATGCTCCTCTATTTCCTCCACTATTAGGCCTCCTTTGATCCATGTTGGAGTGAGTTTTTTGCAAAGGTCAATTTTCCATTATTTGAGACATGTCAAAATCATGAAGTATCTTGGCTCCACTTTGTGCCATCATTTGTAAGAAGTATTGTCTATCCCTCCTCATTATTTCCTCAATCAGTCGATTGAAGCGAGGGTCCATAATGGATTCTTCCACATCTACTGAATGTATGGAAAAGTTGTCCATATTGTCATTGTGTGTATCATTGTTGTTTGTAGTGTCCATGTTCTCAACATTTGGAATGTTTCTATAGGCATCCATGTCAGGTAATGTGTTATGATCAGTATTGAAAAAGACATCATTGTCATACTCATAAACACTCATGTTTGCGGACTCTTGAGCCTCTTTAGTTTCTCTTCTAGATTTTTGAAGACGGGTTTCAACCATGAACTAGGTATTGATCGAGATGTGTGAGACTAGATGAAAATGGAAAATGTATGGAAGACCAAGGGTTGGATGGAATGTAAATGAATCTAAAGTGTACTTGCAATGTCCAAAGTGTAAGACCAAGTATGTATGTAGTAGAGTAGGTGTGACTTCCAAAGAGAGGATAGTTTCTCTTGATGAGGTAAGTTGACCTTGACTCTAAGTAAGACCAAATGAGACCCAAAGGTGATAGACCTTGATGAGGAACCATTTAGCAAAGTGTTGTTGTATGTAGTGTGTTGACAAAGTATGTTGAGGACAGACAAGTGACCTTTTGACTCAGGTTTAGACAATTGTGAATGTAAAGTGAGATGTGAAGCAATGATGGACTATGTGAGACCCAAAAACAGGTTGAATGCTAAATGAAACCCTAGAGAAATAACCTAGGAAGCTCAAGAATTCTGAAACTGACTATGTTTGTTTGCTGGACTGTAACAGTTTTTTTTTTTTTGTTTCAATTCTAATCACAGACGTGCCTGTATACTTCATAGACACGATTTCCTGACACAGACATGGTTCTATTTAACATAGATGCGCTTCTGAGATTTTTGCAAAATTCACTGTTGATTCTGAGAACACAGACGCGTTTCTGCCCTTCACAGACGTGGTTATACAACGCAGACGCTATTATGTCAAACACAGACGTGTTTCTGCAAAATTTGTGCAATTTTTTCCAATCTGTGAAGTCATTTTGTTGTGACCAAATCTGACTGTTTGACTATTTTTCGTGACAAGAGGACACAGTGTTGATGAAGACCCAATGTTTGCAAGTGTCTAGACTCAAAATGACTCCAAAAAAAAAAAAGTGTGTTGTTTGATGTAAAAATGTTTTGCATACACTTGAAGACACAAAAGACACTGGTTCAATTTTAGTGCACCAATTGAAGTGTTTGCTAGTCTATGAAAACAAGGCACACAATAAAAATCCAAAAACCCTTGCCAAGGACCTGCAACAAAGAGTTGTTAGTAGTTTGGATTGTTTCAAATAATCACCCCTTCCTGCAAGCAAACAAGTTAGGTAAATTTTAAACCCAAAAGACTTTGTGAAAATAGGGGCCTTCAACTAAACGATTTTGCTTTCAAGACAAGCTGCACCAATTTCGTTAGCTAGGTCTAAAAATGTTAGCTCAAAATAAACCAAATCTGAAACCTTAAATGCAAAACCCCAAAACCGAATATAAAAACCCAAAATTTGAAACCGGTGAACACAGACGTGATTACCTTCGACACAGATTCGACTTCCTAACGCAAACACGGTTCTGTGAGACACAGACACAGCTCCAGAATGCAAACGTGACTTCTAGACACAAACGCGGCTAAAAACACCGCAGATGCGACCTCAGAACACAAACACGGTTTTCGAAATCTGCAAAATAAAATACTGCTGATAACACATACGCGGTTCCAGATGTCGCAGACATGCCAAAAAATAAAAAACACGATCCAAAAGTACACAGACGCGAGAATATCCAAAATGCTGTCGAAAACGTCAGACCTGCAGCTTCAAAACACAAAATTTGCTACAAGGATGTTAAATGCAAAAAGAGACAAGAGTCCCACCGGGCGTGCCAAAATGTATATGGTGAAAATGGATACAATAATAACAATATTGAAAGACTAAATGAATTGAACCACAAAACCCTAGCCTAACAACAACAAAGATCCACCATAACATATGAAGATTACCTAAGACAATGCAAATCAAATGAAATCACAAAGATTATACCATCACATGTCCAATAGGGTTTGGATCTTCATTCTTCATATCTCCATTGATCTTGCTTGATATATTTGCTCTCAGATTTTATGTGCACAAGAGCTCAACAAAGAACGAAATGTGGTTGCAAGTAGGATCGTAGTGTAGTCAAGTGCATAAATTGATTAGGGTTTGATAATGAAGAAAGCATCTCCTTATATAGAAGACACTATATGAAATGGAGGGATAAGATTGAGAGGTGTAAAAGGAGGTCGGCTATGATTAGAGGGTAGGTAAAAGAAATAATAAAATAATGAAAGAGGTAGGTAGTGTATGAATTAAGAGATGAATGACATGTGTCATGGGTAGAAAAGGTTAATGAATTAATTAAATAAATAAAGATTTATTTAATTATTAGAAGAAGTGGGATAATTAAATAAATAAAATATTTATTTAATTTAGGGAAAGGAAAATTTAAATAAATAACTGTATTTATTTAAAAAAGAAATAAGGCTAGAAGAGGATAAATGAATTAATTAAATAAATAAAGATTTATTTAATTAATAGATGAATTAGGCTAAAGTAATTAAATAAATAAAGATATTTATTTAATTAGACTGGACAATTTTGGGTGTCTACAAGAGGTCTACCGAGTCTGGAAAAACCTAAGAATGCTATGTGCCGAGGATGCTAGATGGGTAAAATGACAAGATCAAGCTTTACAAGTAAGTCTTACACCTCTAAGGGAATTTTAGATCTTGTGCACACTGATCTTTGTGGTCCTACGAAAGTTCAAAGTTATTATGGTGATAAATATTTTATATTATTTGTGGATGATTACTCAAGGATGATGTTAGTAATGTTTTTAAAAGGAAAATCAGAAGCTTTTAAAATGTTTAAATGGTACAAGGCAAGAGTTGAAAATGAAATAGGAAGACAACTGAAATATCTTTAATCAGATAGAGGAGGAGAGTTCACATCTGATGAGTTCAACTTATTCTACAATGATCATGGTATTAAAAGACAAGTCTCTGCACCGAGAACTCCACAACAAAATGGAATAGCTGAGAGAAGAAATAGATCTATTGTGGATTGTGCCAGAACCCTGATGATTGAAAAGAAAGTGCCACAAACATTTTGGAGAGAAGCAATAAGCACAATAGTTTATACCCTGAACCGAGTACAACTGAAGAAAGGTACTTTGAAGACACCATATGAAATCTAGTATGACAAGAAACCTAATGTAAGTTATTTTAAAATCTTTGGAAGTAGATGCTATGTACACAAGGATGATATAAATGAAAAGGTTGACCAGAAAAGTGAAGAAGGAATATTTCTTAGTTATTCTTCTAGAAGTAAAGCATTTAAATGTTTGATCAAATCATCTAACAAAATAGTAGAAAGTGAAAATGTGAAAATTGATAAATTTGCAGAAAGAAATGATGAAGGAAATTCCAAGGAACTAGAAGATTATGAGGAATTTGTCTATTTTCAACTGACAAGTCCTACCGAGAAAACTGGAGAAGGAAATGAAGAGAATATCCAGTTACAAAGTGATGAAGAAGAATAGACAGATCCTACCGAGCTTGTATTAGCCAAATATGTTAGAAGACATCATGCACCAAGTTAGATTATAGGAGATAAGGATGATCCAGTGATGACAAGGAACAAACTGAGACAGAACACATGTTGGATATCTGAATTTGAACCGAGAATAGTGAAAGAGACATTTAATAGTGAAGATTGGATAAATGCTATGACAGAAGAGATTGATCAAATAAAGAAAAGTGACACATGGACACTGGTCCCAAGACCAAAGGACAAAAATGTAATCGGTACAAAATGGATTTTCAAAAACAAGTTGAATGAAAAAGGAGAGGTCATTCGAAATAAAGCAAGACTAGTTTGCAAAGGTTATGCCCAAGAAGAAGGAATTGATTATGGTGAGATTTTTGCACCTGTGGCAAGACTTGAAGGAGTAAGAACATTGTTGGCAGATGCTGCTTACAAGAATTTCAAGGTATATCAAATGGATGTCAAATCTACATTTCTGAATGGTATACTAGAAGAAGAAGTTTTTATTGAACAACCTGAAGTATTTGATGACGACAATAATAAAGATTAGGTATGTAAATTGAACAAAGCTTTATATGGTCTGAAACAAGCACCTAGAGCATGGTATGAAAGATTGCACTCTTATTTAATCAAGATTGGTTTTATAAGAACAAGTGAAAACAACAATATTTACATGAAGAATGATGAAAATGGAATACTGATCTTAGCTATATTTGTTGATGATATTATATTTTGTGGGAATGACTCTCTATGTAAGAACTTTGGAAATGAAATGAGAAAAGAATTTGAGATGTCATTAATCGGTGAGATAAAGTATTTTATAGGTTTATAGATACTGCAAATGAAAGATGAGATTTTCATTACTCAATCCAAGTACATAAAGGAAATCTTGAAGAAATTTGGAATGGAGGATTCAAAACCAGTAAGTACTCCTATGACTACCAACTGTAAACTATCAAAGAATTATGAATCTACATCTATTGATGAGACACTTTACCGATCCATGATTGGAAAGTTACAATATGTTGTTCACATCAGGCCAAACATAGCACATGCAGTAGGTATAGTTGCAAGATTCTCTGTAGATCCTAAGGAAAAACCATGACAACAATCAAGAGAATTTTCAGATACTTGAAAGGCACTGAAGATTATGGCTTAGTATATTAGAAAAGAAATGATTTTGATTTAAAAGTTTATACTGATGATTGATTGGGTAGGCAACATTGATGATAGGAAAAGCACAAGTGGAGGAGCTTTCTTTTTAGGAGAAAGACTAGTGAGTTGACTTAGCAAGAAATAAGGATATGTTTCATAGTCAACAACAGAAGCTGAATATATTGATGCAACATTGAATTGTACCAACATAGCATGGATCAAACAACTGTTGGAAGGTATAAATGAGAAAGTTATCAAGCCAGTAACTATATTCTGTGACAATACTAGTGCCATTAACATTTCAAAGAATCCTGTTATGCACTCTAAGACAAAGCACATCTCTATCAAATATCATTATCTTAGAGAAGAAGCTCAAGGGAAGAAAGTGGTGTTGAAATATGTTAGCACAAAGGAACAAATAGCAGATATCTTCACCAAGCCACTACCAAGGGACACTTTTGAGTATCTCATAAGTAAGTTAGGGGTCCTACCCCTATCTTCTACTCACTGACCGAGTTCAGTGAAAGAAACAATTCGATGACTCTACAGAATATCTTTTTAGGAGTTGATGCTGATTTACACACTTTAGGATGTTTTCTAAAGGTGTACAAGAAACAATACAGGGAATAGGAATTGAAGACATAAAAGCTCTGATCGAGACTAAGTTGACACATAATAGTAGGAAATCACTTCATACAGGAAGAAATTATGTTTTAGTTATTTACTTTTTGGCATTGTTGTCAAAGGGGGAGAAGACTGAGGAAAATACAAGACTGAAGAAGAGGAGAAGACTAATGTATGGGGGAGAATTTTGATGACAGAGGGAGAGCATTTCAGCATTTCAGAATCTCACAACAATCCGAATCAATTAGGTCAAATCAATTGGTTTTGCCATCAATGCCAAAGGGGGAGATTGTTGGCATTTGGCATTATAATAGACAAGGAGAGATTGTTGGCATTTCAATAAGGATATTGAGAAGGTTGTTGATAATTATGGATAAAACTGATTAAGGATGTTTACTATCTTAATATTATTATTTTGTCATTGATGTCAAGAAATTGATTTTCTAATTCAGTATGATGTTTCCATATCTTGAGAAGTATGATTTGATGAGTATAAAGATGTCGGTAAAAGACACAAAAAGAATATGATGGATAAGGGGAGAAATAAGTTATTCAATGGGAAACTATTACTGAGTTAGACAATGATGAGATCATGATGATTAGATTTTTTTGATATCCTACATATGTTATTGATTGAAAGGTTAATACTATACTATGTTACTGAGCAAAGAACCTAGTCGGTAAACCCTAAGGAACCTAGTCGGTAAACCCTAAGGTTATCGCTATTGGTTAATGAAGGCAGAATGTCTACCAAGTGAAGTTTAGTATTTACCGAGTTACAACCGAGTAATAACAAAATGCATTAAATGATTAAAAGCATTATTTAATGAAGGAAGCTGATGAGCTGGCTATGATTAAATGATTGGTATGCCATTAATGAAGTTTGTTAAAGAATCTATGGCAAAGGAAAATCAGTAGGAAGATCTACAACTTAGATTGAACCGCAATACCCTAGCACAAGTTCGAAGAAATGTATGCAAGTTCCAAGAAATGTATGCAAGTTCCAAGGCAGGGTAAAACATTTTTAGATTGAAGGATACATTGAACCTGGTCAAAGTTTGAAGATCTGATGGCTATGATTGATCATGGGAAATGTGATCAAGGAGATTAAGCGGTTGGCGAATTGTTTATAAATAGGGAACTATTGATAAACAATGTATGCGAGCAAGTGTATGCACAAGGATGCTACATAGTGATTACTGAGCACCGAAGCTTGACGATCGTTTTGAATAACAGAGTATAGAGCCCAACAGATGGACAAGATTAGTTCTATGTCTATATTGTATTGAGCAAATAAGAATCTGCATTAGCATTTTAGATTTGAAGTTGCAGGTATATTTTTATTACTGTTATTTAGTGAAGTGATAGAAAATCTCTTAACCGAGTGGACCTAATAGTCTTATTTGTGAAACCCTCTAGCAAGGTGACATTCTGATTGAGTGTTTGAAATCCTTTAACAAGGTCACTTCTAACAAGGTGAAGATCCTAATAGATCTGAGGGAAATCCCTTAACTGGGTCACATCTAGCAATGTGTTTGTAATCTTTAATAGGATTTGCTTTTAACCGAGCATACTCTAGAAGAGTATATTTCTTAGTGGGTCCGAAATCCCATAGTGGTTTTTCCCTATTTGGGTTTCCATGTTAAATCTAGTGTTATGATGTTTATATGCTTTTGAGTTTGCATGTTTACTAGTTTTGGTTATATTATTGAAGTATATGTTACCGAGGTTGAATCTGATGTTTTTATGGAAGATTAAGTTTGTATGATTCACCCCCCCCTCTCATCTTATTAGCTTGGCATCTGTACTTATCTTTAAGTATCAAAACTATCGTGAAATGGTGACAATTTTCAACAAGATGTTTCTTGAGAGGAGATGAAAGAAGAATTAAATGCTTGAGAAGACATGATGGTTACCTTAAGAGGTAAGGGTTAAGGTTAGGCTAGGGTTATCCAAATGATAAAGCTTTTACCCAAAGGATAAACTCTTGTGCAAGGATTAAAGGGATAACCAAGGTTAAAGACATGAATGCTTGATGAGACCCTTGGGTTAGATGAGGGTTGAGTTAGAGAGAAATTCTCTAATCATGCAAGAAGGTTGAGTTATCCATTAATGGTTATGTAAGAGCGTTAAATGGTTTAGAAGACTTTGAGGGTTAACTTGTTGAGGACATAAAGCCTTTAATGGTTTTCAAAGACTTTGAAGGTTTTGAGAAGTGAATTCCCTTTGCTTATGGATTTGACAATGGATTAGGCTAAATTAGAATTGATTAGAAGAATCTAGAAGGGGGTTAAGGAGGCAACTGGGAGATGTAGGACAATGCAAGTGGTGGGAAAATGAATTTAATTAAAATAAAATTACTTTATTTCAATCAGATAGATGCAACTTGCATAGATAGAAGTGAGGGCATTTAAATAAATAAATTAGATTTATTTATTTTCAAGGATCAATTTAATTAAATGTAAATTTAATTAAATAGAGGAATGGGGTTAAAATGAATATTAAATATTCATTTAGGAAAATGGTCATTTTTATACGTCTACAACAACAAAGATAATGTCCTCATTAGCATCTTCTTCAAATTCCTCATCTGTAATTCCTCCATCTACTACAATGAGGCAATCTCTTTCACCTTTGTCTTTTTACTTCTTATAATTCTCATATTTTAGCTCATTATCTCCATTTGGATAGTTAGCAACAATAGCTCCAATCCAGTTACCTGCAAAATACTTCAAAGGTAATTTACCTCTATACTTACCGGTACCTTTGGGTATCCACTTGGCCAATAATGCTTCAAGCTCAATCAGAATGTCTTCATCATCAACCTCTTTGCTGGATCTAGAGTCATGACTATGACTAGCTTCTCTGCTTTTCCTTATAGATGGTTAGAAATTGAAGCTCTTAATTTATATTATGATCTCTGAACAGTTCCATCAAAACCCAATGATGGAGTCAAGAGTTACCTATGATTTATCAATAGACTTGAGTTCTTGAATGGTTGCAAATCAGATAGCATAGACTGGTAGAAGAGTTCTCAACACCTTGCTAACCACTATGGTATCCTCCACTATACCACCAACACTTTTGATCTCACCGACTATCTCCTTGATACTCTGACCATACTGTTGAAATTTTTCACCTTCAACCATCCATATATCATCAAATTTACCTCTCAAACTCTCCTCTTTTCCAATCTTCACGTGCTCATCACCGCTATAGATATCCTCAAGTTTATTCAACACTTAAAAATCAATCTCCAATCCATGGACATCAACATACTCTGAATCGGACAAGGAACTGATAATGGTCTCCAATGCTTGATTATTCTCTTGTTGCTCCTGCTTTTGATCATCTGATAAAATCCCACTAGGCAAGTTATATTTAGTAACAACATGTTCCCAATATCGAATTCCTAAGATCTTGATATAGATATTCATCCTATTACTCCAGATTCTATAGTTTTCCCTATTGAGCTTTGGACCTTCTTTCTTCATCACGTTCTCCTAGATCTTTACCTCAAGTTGTTATGCTTAAACACAAGAGGACCTGATTGTTCTGATACCAATTGATGATATAATGAATCAATAAGGATCCAGTCAACTACTAAGAGGGGGGGGGGGGTGAATCAGTAGATAGAAAGAAATTTTTTTTTTTTACCAAAGTTAATCCCAACTCATAAACCAATCACTAAACTAATCGGTTTAAACACTGTAACAAAAACTGCAACTACACTGTCAAGCATACCGGTTGACTAACATATCAATATAATAATGTAACAGATCTAAAACTCACATACCATTTAACCAAAACATTAAACCACTTTACTAACATTAGTAATATCTCATTTCAGATCACTTTCAGTCATCTAATCATATCTAAGTGGCTTTACTAGTTAAACATATTAACCATATCAAAACATAACTACAAAATCATTGACCACTTGACACAATGATTTTTGATGTGGAAACCCAAATGGAAAAAACCATGGTGGGGATGAATAACCACAAGTATTTTGAACTCTTCTGAAGTTTTCTCTGTTAGGAGCCAAGCCTTGTTAGAAGTTTTACAAAAATGTTCTATTAGGAACAGATCCAGTTAAGGATCACCCGACTAAGGGATAGATTACAATATCCTCTTAATGGTAATACCCTGTTAGGAGTAACCTCGATAGAGGATTTTAGATCCAAACTAATGGATCACCTAGTTAGAGAATTTATAATGCACCAAACCTATTAAAGCTTACCTGGTAAAGGGATTTAACTATTGTAATGGTTAGAGAACAACAAGGTCTTGTTGATGTTAGGTCCCGGAGACAACTGAGAGGGGGGGGGGGGTGAATCAGTTGTCTAATAAATTCAAACCAAAAACTTATTAACCAACTTAATGCTTAATACCGGTAAACCAGTTAAGTATGCCGGTAGAAAGTGTTAATAGTAAATTGCTATACCGGTAAGGATTAATGCATGAAACATAAACATAAAGTCATCCACAACACATGACACCAATATTTGTACGTGGAAACCCTATAAGGGGAAAAACCACGGTGGGAAACCTTACCCACAATCAGATGATACTACTGCAGATAGTAAGTGTAAAAAAGGGGTCTACACATGCAGAAAGGCCAACAACCTAGAGCTCACTGCTCAATCACAAATGGGAGTCACACTGACTACAGTTGGATGGTTAAATCCAATAAGAATGTATTGCACAAAATAGCATCTTCATATGCTAGATTTAGTACCGGCGTAATGCTGATATGCTTCTACAAAAACCTAACTTCACCTTCAAATGATGTCTTTGTGTATACCTCTACTTAATGTCACATATACCTTCACACAATTCTTTTTCGCATTCCACACTTGATCTTACAAATAAGATCTTACATTTATACCATACCCTAAGACCAATTTTAGTAGGTCAGCTCTACAAGATATTACAATAAAAACATTTTGCAAATAATATAATATCCGATGCAATAACCAATTAAACATGTCGGCTTAATGCATTTACAACAATAATAAATCATCTCCATAGCATGCCATGCTGATCTGGAAAAAGATAAACCTGTCGATGTAACCCTAGATAGTCTAGACCTTTTTGCTGGTAAAAGAAAATATGCAAATATGAATATGCCAATGATTATTTCTTCAAAATAGAGTGTCCACATGATGTATTCAACATTAGCAAGTGTCTTCCATATCATTCTAGGTATCGATGAATAATATATCCTGCCGGTGAACCATATACCAGTAACTGTTGCACAGTTTACTGTTTGCCGGTGAATATTGTTGGATCTCCAAAGTAGGTGTATTCAGTAGGTGTTGACATCAATGACAAAACCATACCAAAATACCAATAGTTGATATGGTAATAGCACTACTTTGCTTAATCAAATCCTTTTATGCTCCTACTTGCCTTCAAAAATTTATGTAGATACTCCTCCTGGTTTGGAAATCAATCACACTACCACACTTAACCAAAATTACCAGCACAATTATAAACAACTCATCAACCTTAAAAATAAATACAATACATCGGTAACACATCACAAAACCTAAGATCTCATAGAGATTGCAAACATATCGGTTCAAAGAAGACCGTTAAATTACATAGCAATCATCTGCACATTATTCAAGGCAACTTTGACCGCTCCTAGATTACTGCACATTGGATCTTGTAACTCATCATGCATTATTCACTTCATGCTATGCATATGTTCATTCCCAATATAAAACAATTATCTCTACACACCAAAATGACTTTGAAACTCATCACATGCATCATGCATACATGGCATAATAATCTCCGATCACCATTTGATCATAGATCAACACAACCAATTCACCAAGCTCCATCGATTAGGGTTTGGTATATGAACAGGTTAAGGTTACCGGTTGATTTTTCTTTTTGAAATATCAATACCATTTTCCATCACTGCTTTACTATCAGTTGCATTACTGCATAACTACCGGTTGCAATACAATTCCATTACCGATTGCTATTGACATCAGTGACAACATTTTAGTTCATCAATACAATCTTTGTTCAATGCCAACATTGTATTCATCAAATCTGTCCTTCAATGCTTGAGTTAGGTTTTCTTCATTTTTCATTATGTTCTCAATCTCCTTGCACATCCTCATTGTTTGGGCTTGCATCTCATTCTTCAAGATAGTTTTCTCCTGAGTAAGTTTCTTATATTGATCCTTCATAGCATCTTTCTCTATTAGAATGAACAAATACTGAGAGTAAACTGAGAGGGGGGGGGGCTGAATCAGTTTCTTAGTTTACTAGTAATTATAGAAATTAATTTAATTATAAACCTTAAACCGAAGAAAACAAAATGAAGAATAGAACATGAAAGCACTACACATAACACCAATATTTTGACATTGAAAACCCAAAAAGAGAAAAACCATAGTGGGAAACCCTACCCACAATTAGATGAATACTCTGCAGTAGTATTGTGAATGATTACAATGGGGTTTTCACTTGGAGAAAGGCCAACAACCTAGAGCACATTTCTCATCACAAAGGGAAGTCTCATTGACTTACATAAACATTGGACTACAATCCAGAAAGAAATGAATTATGACAACAACATCTACTAATGCCTGATATGGTTTCAATTAAGCACTGATGTCTGCCCTACAACACAAAACCTTCCTCAAACCTTCAATGAAATGATAAATCGTGTTCACTCATAAAAAACTCTTTGATAATGCAAACATAACCATCGACAACCATCGATCCCAAAATTACATGAATAAGTCACCTATAAATATAGATCATCAACCTTATTGAAAAGCTCAGCTAAACCCATAAACCCATAATTACAACAATTAGATCACACAATATCATCGGACCAATATTATGATTTACATTACATAGCATGGAACTAAATAAAGTAACCACACAATTATATCCACTAGAAATTCCGCTAAGACCAAGATCCAACATGCTTCACTAGTCAGTAGAAACCCTCAGTGAAGTAACAAAAAGTTTAACTAGATCCAAATGATAGTTCTGATACTCATTGTAAAGAGCTGATGCCAATAGCTAACAAGATGAGAGGGGGGGTGAATCATACAAACTTAAACTTCCATAAAATCAACAGATTCAACCTCGGCAATATATACTTCAGCAATATAACCAAAAACTGCTAAACATGCAAACTCATAAACATATAATCATCATAAAACTCATAACACCAAATTTAACGTGGAAACCCAAATAGGGAAAAATCACTGTGGGATTTCAGACCCACTAAGAAATATACTCTTCTAGAGTATGCTCGGTTAAAAGCAAATCCTATTAAAGATTACAAACACATTGCTAGATGTGACCCGGTTAAGGGATTTCCCTTAGATCTGTTAGGATCTTCACTTTGTTAGAAGTGACATTGTGAAAGGATTTCAAACACTCATTTAGAATGTTACCTTGCTAGAGGGTTTACAAATAAGACTGTTAAGTCCACTCAGTTAAGAGATTTCTTTGTTATTTAGAATAAACAACAGTAGTAAATATATCTGCAACTTCACATCTAATATGCTAGAGAAGATTCTTATTTGCTCAAAACAATCTTGTCATAAGACCTATCTAGTCTTCTGTTGGGCTCCTTACTCTATTTTTCAAAACAAGTCTTCAAGCTTCTATGTTCGATAATCACTATGTAGCATCCTTGTGCTTACACTTGCCCCCATGCATTGTTTACCAACAATTTCTTATTTATAAACAATTCTCACCACTTAATCTCCTTGATCACATTTCCCATGATCAATCTTAGCCATCAGATCTTCAGTCTTGACTAGGTTCAATGCATCTTTTGATCTGAAAATGTTTTACCTTACCTCGGGACTTGCATTCCTTTCTTGGAACTTGTGCAAGGTTATTGAGGTTCAATTTGAGCTGTAGATCTTCCTGTCGATCTTTCATTGCCATAGATCCTTTAACAAACTTCATGTGCGACATTCCAATCATTTATACATTTCTAGCCAATCATTATCCTTCATTAAATAATGCTTTGCATTCATCCAATGTGCTCTGTCATAACTTGATTGCAACTCGGTAAATACTAAACTTTAGTTGGTAGACATTCTGCCTTCATTAATCGATATCAATAACCTTAGGGTTTATCAACTAGGTTTGTTAGGGTTTACCGACTAGGTTCTTTGCTTGGTGACATAGTATAGTATTAACCTTACAATCAACAACAAATGTAGGATATCAAAACAATCTAAACATAATGGTCTCATCATTGTCTAACTCGGTAATAGTTGCCCATTGAATAACTTATTTCTCCCCTTTCTTATCACATTCTTTCTGTGTGTTTTACCGACTACTTAATTCTCTTCAAATCAATCTCCTCGAGATATGACAACATCATACTGAATCAGAAAATCAATTTCTTGACATCAATGACAAAATAATGTTATAAAGATAGTTCTCATCCTTTTTCAGTTATATCAAATAGTCTTCAACAACCTTCTCAATATCCTTAATGAATATCAACAATTTGTCTTTCTACTGAAAATGCCAACACCAAATAGGACCATCATATCAACACACCATCCAATGCAAAGTCACTAAATACTCGAGACATTATCAAGAAGCACCAACAACATGATAGAAATCGATTCAGTAAGCCAAACCTAAAATTCACTGATCAAGTCACCAAAACAACATACTGGTAAAGCTAACTGGGAAGGCTAGGCAAGTTGGTAAAGCCAAAAGAAAGTTGGGTACCGGTAGATACCAAAAGTGATAACTTAATCATGAACCACTAGAATATAGCAAGCATATAACCATCAGAATAAGCATCCAAAACCGATTCCAGAGATCTGATCATACCAGATTAGAATCATAGTTGAAACCAAGAAGATCACCAATACTAACCAAGATAGTCTCCAACTGGGATATAGTGTTGACATCAATGACAATACTTAAACAAATCCAACCTATTGCCAACATCCTCATAACTATTCTAGTTTTGCAATTGATCACATAGTTCCTTACTTAGATTTAACAACTGAAAGCTTTCCTTGTAATGAAATGATATGTTCGTTGGCTTGCTTCAGTTCATTTTTCAGTTTACTATTCTCCATCTGCTCATTATCAAGATCTTCTAGAGCAAGTTGAAGTTGTTGTTGTAGACTGGTTTCCAGTGATTCCAAATTTTGAATCTTCCTCAAGTGGTTAAACTTCTTCCAAGGAACCAATCTTTGATACTGTTTGCTCCAACAATAAGAATAATAACTCTAGTTGAAGTCTCAACCCAAAGTTTGGACATTCACTTTGTGAAGTTACTATTTCCATAGCTAGTGTTCATTTGATTGTCAACCCAATGACGTAATACTTGAAATGGGTCTGCACTATATATGCACTAAGTTCCTGCAATAGGTACCCTGTATTACTGCAGTAGCTAACATCTATGTGGAAAAGGGAAACGAGAATTGAAACTATTGAAAGGCTACAGAAAAAATTCTGCATTAACATAAATTCATTCAAGAAATACTGGCTAATATCAATGCTACCAAATAGGAATTACTCTGTTTTGGTTTGGCTGTAGGAACAGTCAATGTATCTGTTTCCAATGGCTGCAGGAACAGTCAATGCAAGAATGTCTACTACAGCTAAAAAAGAAAACTAATTTTAACAAAGGCACATGAACACTCACCAAGTGGCCCCCCTTGGATGAGTGCTTCCAGGCTTCCAAAACAATTCTAAGTGCTCAGAATAACATATCTTTATTCATTGTTCCTCAAAAGTCATTACATGATTTAGAATAAAAAAGAAACTCAAAACACTTGTAACTTTATTTCTCAAATCCTTTGCTTTGCTTCTTCTCTTTTCTTTTTCTAACCTCTGAAAAAATGATAAAGACCTTTATTTAAAAGAAAACAACTACTTCCTACAACATAGATCACGCCGATAAGAAGAGGCAAATAATTAATCAAGAAAGGAGACAATCAGAGTTAAGTCACTAATAATGTGGATCTAAACTAAACCATAATCATAACATATCATGGTGGTATTTACAACACTAATGCCCACTTGAGTAAGACATCAATAAGTATTGCGTGGTTACTTTTCCTCTGCCGTTCCTCACACTCATCAACATTTACACTAATTTGATCTTTCAATCACCTCCTTGAATATCTCTTTCTGCAATTGGCATGACAGGAGAGCTTCCACCACAACATCATTTTATTCCCTACAATTCAAAAGAAATAACATACACATCTATTTTAATTAATTAAAACATCTATTAATTTCACACATTATATTGCCTAAGACAATCCGCATGGCAACGGGAATGAATAACATGGTTGTAGGAATAAACTGGCAAAGATAAAACATGTTTTAATAGGTTCAGGCTAACATATGAAATACATATAGTCAACTTTTGATACATCATTACTATCATGTAAATCAAAATATGAGAAAAAATTAAGAGTTCCGGGGATAAAAATATGCTAATGTCTCAACTCATCATGCCCCCCAACTTAAGGTCTTGCTGATCCTCCAACAAGAGGAAAATTCCTGATTCTGGCACTAACTCTTAAGTCACCAACAGTTCCTTGACCTGTTCCTCCTGAAGCTAAATTCCAATAAAACCCCTTCATCTTTTCTAGCCTAGACCATCTAGCCTCCTCTGTAACTATTTCATAGGGCTAATCCATAACCTTACATCCCAATAATGGCCACATAACTATAGGTGGCTGAAAGATCAAAGGTAACCAACTATTAGTTTTCATCCTGCCCAGTTGGATATATTTAGGGGCTCTTTGCATAGCTACATGAACCCTTGTTTGAATTCTTCTGGCAAATTATTCCAGTGCTGAGTTAGGCCATCAATTGCAGCTGCACTTTCATTTTGAACTAAATGCTCATATGCTTGGAATATTTCTTCCCTCATTGGCAACACTTGATTCCTCACGTCTTGCCTTACCAATAGATTCTACCATTCATAATAGAGAACTCTTGGCTCTTTTGTTTCCTTCCTCAGTGGTAATGGACAATCAAATTTAATATCCCTATGTGTTCTAGGTTGTTCTCCCACGCTGATCTCATTCTGAATCCCTGACATTAAGGCTTCTATGTGGATATCAACAATGTATAACAAGGGATTCCACTCACTATCAGAAATTACAACATAGTTATGCAAGTAAAGTTCACACAATAATTTTTTCACAACTATTGGGAAAGTCTGATAGGCATCATAAAATTTCTTAGGGGTTTCTAAAGAAGGGCTAAGGTCCCTGACAATGCAGTTTAATTTAAAATTTAAATACCGCTCTTTCAAATGCAGAGCATAAACTCTTTGAGGTGCCCTACATTGCATTAACTCAGGGACCATACTAGTGATTGCCTTCTAATTCTTCAATTTTATTATCCCTTTTTTCAATTTCCTTCCGTTGTTTGTAAATAATCACCTATAATCTAGCCCTCCCTATCTCCCAATGCCTATAAAATATTAATGCAATAGATAAACTGGTGAGAGATGATGGAGATCTAATAGCTATTAGCTTAGGACGTGTAATTTCTTCAACAGGTTCCTCAAGCTATTCTGCCACATATGCCAGATTTGAAAGTTTCTCAACATCATCCTCCTTCTGAATTTCAACCTTTGCTGGGCTCTTTTCTTCTGATGCTTCCACTAAAATAACCTCTATTGCATCACCTACTGGACAAACTTTTTGGGTACTACTCCGAGTTCTTCTTGCATAAACCTTTGGAGTGGCTCCAAGAATGGTTTCTACCTATGGCTTCGCTGCAGGGGTATTTCTCTTTGGTCTATGCCTTTTGGCTGCAAGGGAAACTTGAGTTGCTTGTAGCTGAACCATAGGTTCATCATCTACATTAACTACTTCTAATTCCTTCCCTTTTCTTTTATAATATGTCACTTCTCTTTGAAAAGAAGTGGAAGGCTACTCAATGCTTGTCTCAACCATCTCTTCCTTTGTAATAGTCAAATCTCCTTCAACAAAAAGAGATTCATTCTCTGCATAAATTATAGGAGAAGAGGGTTCTCCTATACCCTCCTTTTCAACTACTAACTCATCTGCAATAGGAGCATCTACAACCCTAAACTGCAATATGTCTTCAAATACCCCCCATTCCAACTATGAAACATCCCTAAGAGAACGTTCTACTAGCAATTTTATCAGACCATTATGGTTGATAGAATGATTTCTATTCTTCTGTGTTTCTTTGGCACTTGTGGAAATGAGGTGGTATAAATAAATTGGAACATTCACCCTTCGGCCATGTCGTAAATGACTAAGCAATTTAAAGTGGGTTGAATGTAAGTTTGAATACCTCCCATCATAGGAAATATACTTCATTATATACAAGGCCACCTAGGGCCATTCTACTAGAAGGAATACCCTTCTGGTTCCTTGCTTGTCCACTATTGGAGGTCCATCTGTGGGGCATGTAAATTCTGCTCTAGCACTTCTAGCATCCTTTGATTCAGGAAATAGTTTTCCCTCCTGTAGCAACCCCATAACCTCAGCTATTCGATGCTCTATAGCAATGACCCTTAATTCTTTAATAGTAGCCTCCCCTTGGTTGAATGAATGCATAAACTTAGAGGCAATTTCCTCATTATAATTTGTTATTTTTAGAAAGTAGACAAGCCAACCATGCAGCCAGAAATAATGCTCACAAAGAGCATCCTGTAGCAATGCATCATGGATTATTGGTTCACGGCAGATAGGATCTCCACCCATGTCTCACTTTGTTAATGTAACAATTTCTGTAGCTAAGTACAAGCAACTGAAATACTTTACAGACTGAAAATGTTCGATTGAAACTTCTTTACCCACTTACAGTTTTAGTGGCAAAATTCATTACTTTCTTTTGCCAAAGAATATCTCATTAAAAGAATGATGGCAAGCAATAAAATCAAGGTACCGAAAAGGACGAGTAATTACTAGTTTTGGAAATCTGACCATAAAACACCCCCCAAACTTATTTTGGCATGTGTCCACACATGCGAAAGGGATTTAGGGAAGTGTACGCAGATTTAACAAAGGCAATAATCATAATGAAATCATAAATGCCTAATTAAAATAAAATAAAATATGTACATACCTTCAATCATGCGAAAAGAATGGAAAAATGAAATGATTTGACATGAATGAAATGATAGATAAAGAAATGAGATGGGATGATGTGGATGGAAAATTTATTTATGGAGAATAATATTTCTATAAGACATAGAAATATCGTTATGAAATGACGCTTGGAGAATTATGAAGTGGTAGGTATGTTCACTACAAAGGCTGCAGGAACCTTACCCCGAATACTTTCTTTTATTGTAGTAGGAACTTGCCCAATTGCTACAGTAATTTGTGTTTGATCTTTCTTGGAAAATTGCAGCAGGAACTCCTCTTTGGTGGCAGGCTTATGATAAAGATGCAATCTGTGACCATTTACTAAAATCTTCAACCGAACTGGGTCAATTGTGGTCAAATGAACAACTCCATTATTGAAAACTTCATCTATCTCATATGGACCTAACCATCTAGTTTGTAGCTTTCCCATAGTATCTTTATATCTTGAGTCATACAGCAGTGCCCAGTCACCTGCTTTGAACTTCTTCTCCTTGATGTATTTATCATGCCACTTGGCTCTTTGATTTTGAATCAGTTATGTCTATTGGACAACCATTTTTATCCACTCATCCAAAGCATTCAATTGCTGAATACAGTCTCTTTGTGCTTCAGAAAGTGTCATATTTAATTGCAATGTTGTCCTTAAAGTTTTCTGCTCAAACTCAATAGGCATCATTGTTTCTTTTCCATACACCATCTGAAAAGGTGTAAAACCAATTGGTGTCTTCCAAATTGTTCTATATGCCCAAATTTATTCTAAAAGTCTGTGAGACCAATCTTTTTATGAACAACCACTATCTTGGTAAGAATAGCTTCTAGCTCCCTATTTGTGACCTCTACCTGTCCATTAGCCTGTGGATGGTATGGAGTAGATTTCTTGTGCCTTATATTGTATTCATTGACCAAGGCTGCAATCAATGTTGAAGTAAATTATGTTCCTTGGTTTGATACAATTTCCCTTGGTACTCCATATCTTGTAAATATCTCCTCATAAAGGAACTAAACCACCTTAATATCTCTTGCATGTGTCGTGGCTTGAGCTTCCACCCATTTGGTTACATAATCAGTACATACCAAAATGTAAGATTTTCCATTAGAAGGAGGATCAATTGGGCCAACAAAATCTATTCTCCATTTATCAAATGAACTAATATTTGTGGGTATAATGGCATCTCATTAGATTTAGTAGGTCTCCCCATGCACTGGCATCTGTCACATTTCCTTGTATACTGTGCTGCATCCTTATATAATGTTGGCCAATAATATCCCATGTTCATTATTCTGAGTGTTGTTCTCTTAGTAGAAAAATGTCCTCCACATGGCTCATCATGACATGCATGTAGGATATCATATGTTTCATTTTATCTTACACATCTCCTTATGACTTGGTCAATTCTAGTACAAAACAAACAATCAGCAATCCATGAGAAGTTAAAGCTTTTTTCAACAAACAACCTTCTTTCTTTAGGAGAGAAATGTACTGGCATTTTGGCAGCAGCTAAATAATTGGCAATATCAGCATACTAGGGAGTGTGGGCTTGTATAAGGAATAGATGTTCATCCAGAAAAGCATCATCTATGGCTGTAGGAACTTCCTGTAACTGAAGTCTTGAAAGATAATCTGCAACCACATTGGACTTCCCTGGTTTATCAATAACTATGATATCAAATTCCCATATCAATAATAACTAGTGGGCCAATCTTCCAGTAATTGATAGCTTATTCATAAGATATCTAATTGCAGTATGATCAGAGTGCATAAATATAGGATATCCTATTATATAGTGTTTGGATTTGTAGTGCATATATGACTGATAATATTTCTTTTTCAGTGGCTATGTAATTTAATTCAGGTCCCTGCAAGTTCTTGCTGATATAATATATTGCACTCTCCAACCTATCATCCTTCTATCCTAAAACTACTCCTATTGCATTATCAGATGCATCCATATGAATTTGAAATGGTAAAAGACCAATTTGGACCTTTAAGAACTGGTGCTTGGGTCAAACCTTGCTTGAGCTTTAAGAAAGCTTCATTGCATGAAGATGTCCATTTAAATTACATATCCTTGGTAAGTAGAGAATATAAGGGACTTGGAATTTTGCTGAAATCTTTGATAAACCTTCTATAATATCTAGCATGACCAAGAAAACTTCTGACATCTTTCTGCTTTACCGGTGTAGTGATATTTTGATTAACTTCAATTTTTGTTGGGTCAACCTGTATTCTTTTTATAGAGATATGATGACCAAGCACTATACCTTCCTGTATCATCATGAAGCACTTCTCACTATTTAATGACAAATTATAGTCTTCACATCATTGCAAAACTTTATTCAGGTTCTCTAATGCTTCTTCAAATTCTAAACCATAAGTTGTAAAATCATCCATATAAATTTCCATGATGTCTTGGGAAATATCTGAAAATATGCTTATCACTACTCTTTGAAAGGTGGTTGGAGCATTATATAATCCAAAAGGAAGAACATAATATGCATATGTTCCCCAAGGACAAGTAAATGTAGTCTTCTCTTGATCCTCTGGGGCAATTTGAATATGGTTGTAACCACTAAATCCATCAAGAAATGAGAAGTATCTCTTCCCAGCCAAAGAGTCTAATACATGATCCACAAATGATAATGGAAAATTATATTTTTTGGTTGCTAAGTTCAAGGCTCTATAATCAATACATACTCTCCATTTTCCTTTTTTCTTAGGAAATATTACCAAAGGTGAAACCCATTCACTATCAGAGATAGGATAGATAAACTCAACTTTTAACAACTTCTGCAATTCCTCTTTAACTATTTCTTTTAATGCAGGATTGATTTTTCTTTGTGGCTATCTAAGTGGGCTATAATATTCTTTTATGTAGATATGGTGGGTACAAATTGTTGGGTCAATTCCATGCATATCCTTGTAATCCCATGCAAAGGCATGTTTATGGCATTTGAGCAAGTCCATAAGTGCCACTTTTTGAGTTTCTGCAAGATCATTGTTGATATTCAAATATTTATTCAAATCAACTTCTATTTTGATAGTAAGATCAATCTGAGATATATCAAAAAAATGAGAAGTACAGACTTCCTATGGCAACAAAGTATGCAATATATCAGTGGTTGTAGGAAAGTCTGAGTCTGCAATATTTGGTACTAACTCCTACAATTGTTGTTCTTGTTTTAACTCATTTATCAGAATTTTATAAAGAATTGAGTCTTCATCATGGAATTGAATGAATGGTCCTCTATTAATCATCATAAGGTGATTAATAGAGTCAACTCCTTCATATTCTTCTCCCAAATTAGGCCAAACAGCTTGTTGTTGATCAAACTAGGGCCGAGCAGGGGAATACAAAGCTAATGTTTTTGTAGAGCTCCCATTTGAATAGTCATATACCCTGATCTACATCTAATATATGCATCAACCATAGCAAGTCAAGGTCTTCCCAAAATTACCGGATATCATCCTAATGTTGCCTTTGGAGACAAGATCATAAAGTCTGTAGGGTATTCATAGGAATCCAAAGTAACAACCACATCTTCAATCATACCATCAGGTCGAACTGTAGAGCTGTCAACAAGCTGTAGGACTGTAGGTGTAGGTTTGAGACTATTGATTTCAAGTTGTTTCATTACCTCTCTTGTCATAACATTAATGAATGCCCCTAAATCAACCAAAACATTCTTTATCTGAGTGCTATTAATGACTATATTCACAACAGGACTACCAAGATCAGAGTACTTAGGAATTGAAACTTTCCCTAGCATAATATCTGTCAGTTGACCCATTACATGCACTATTTGTGGATCTTTCTTCTTCCTACTAGGATTTTTTAGACATGCTTCTTTAAGTACCTTACTGTATATAGGAACATCCTTTATTGCTTGTAACAATGGGATTTTAATATATACATGTTTCAATTGATCTATAATATCAAAACCTTGCTCCTATTCTGTAAGAACCTCTTTTTCTTGCAATCTCTGAGGAAATGGGGGTAGTCTCTATTTCTGAGGTATTGTTGTTGTTGGGCTAGAGATTTCTTGTTCTTTGGGTAGTTCAGTTATAACTGGAGGGGATGTGTTAGGCAGAGTTATCTCGGATCTGAGGTGAATATCACTTATAGATAAAGAATAGGTTGGGTATTGATTAAGATCAATTGAATAAACTTATTGTTTTTGCTGAGATTTAATATTAGGATTCAACATTGGCTAAGTGGGCAACTATGTAGTTTTAGGTGGAACAACAGTGGTTGCTGGGGAGGCATTATTGCAGGCGGTTGTCACTATTGACTAAGTTGTTGATATCCAAAAGACTGATTAGTCCATGGTTGACTCCCCCTCCATTGAGGACTAGGTTTCCAATTCCCTTGAAATTACTACCATTGTGCTTGAGGTGGAGACCAATTTCCTTGTGGTTGCTACCACTATGGAGTTTGACTAGCAAAATGTTGCCCTTGGCTTTAAGGACCATACCAGTTTGGATAACTACCAAAATTTTGAGCATATGGTGATTGCCATTGATTATTTGGTACATAAGAATTCCCACTATAACCAGAAAAAGAAAGTGGATCAGGTGGCATACCTTTTCTTTAGAAATTTGGTCTTCTTTGAGCAACATAGAAAACTTGTTCATCATCACCTTGTATTGGCTTGAAGTCAGGAACTTCAAGATTTGCAACCATTTTACATTTGCAGTATTTTTTTCTTTGTCTACAATGAGGGTAGAATTCTGCAAGAAATGCATCAGCTTCTTCATGCTTCTTCTTAGTTGAGAGTGTATCCAACTCAGTAGCTATATTGTTTATGATATCCTCCTTAAAGTCCTTCAATAAATGACTAAGTTCCATTCTAGAAACTCCAGTACTAGATATTGATGAAGAAACTCCTAGCTTGAAACACCTACTTTTTTTAGAAGCTGATCTAGAGTACTTTTTACAAATTTGTCCTATTTCATTCAATGTATATTTTCTAATGTCACCTCCTCCCATAAGATCCAAAGCATCAGTGCATTCATCACTGATTCCCCCAAAAAATATCAACTTGAGGGAATCTTCATTTAGAGTGCTATGCTTGGATTTTTTGACACTAAACAAAAACCTTTCCAGATAATCTTCAAGACTCTCATCTTCTTTCCGTGTCATTCTAAAAATATCATCCCCATGGCGATCAATGCCTCTACAATAATATTTATACTTTGCAAGAAACAATTGTTTCATCTCGTCCCATGTATTGATTGTGCTACTACCCAAGCTCATAAACCATCTTAAAGATGATTCTTTCAAAGTGGCAGGAAACATTTTGAGTCTATGGGCATCTGTAGTATAATCAAAACTCCTACAGAGAATATCAAACTCAAACAAAAACATGTCTGGATCCTGTGTCACTAATCCATAGAATTTAGGGAGAGAAGAAGTCAAAATGTTCTTTAGATTAGCATTATCATGCTAATCTAAGATAGGAAACTCAAATGTTGGTTCCACAGGTGGGGGTGGATTATTCCCACTAGGAGGTGGGTTTCCTTGCACTGGACTTGTGGGGGGAGTTACTAGATGAAACTCTTCTTCTGGTGGACCAAAAAGGAAATGAAGGCTACCTTCAAGAAATTCAGATTCAGGGTGGTTCAAATTCTCAGGAGTTTGATAAAGTTTAGCAAAAGGATTTATATCTGGGGAATCAATTTCTGCATGATTAGGACGACTGGGTAGAAATATACCTAGAGCATCTCTTCTTTGCCTATGCATGCAGGTTCATACAATTTTTAGGAAAAAATTGGTATGTCGAAAAAAATAACAAAATAAACTGAAAAACTAAAGAGGTAATAACCATAATAGGTTCTTAGTTTGACACCATCCCCAGAAACGACACCAAAAATGTTCACTTCAACAATAAGAATAATAACTCTAGTTGAAGTCTCAACCTGAAGTTTGGACATTCACTTTGTGAAGTTACTATTTCCATAGCTAGTGTTCATTTGATTGTCAACCCAGGGCCATAATACTTGAAATGGGTCTGCACTATATGCACTAAGTTCCTGCAATAGCTACCCTACATTATTGCAACAACTAACATCTATGCGGAAAAGGGAAACAAGAATTGAAACTATTGAAAGGCTACAGGAAAACTTCTGCATTAACATAAATTCATTCAAGAAATACTAGCTAAGTTCAATGCTGCCAAACAGGAATTACTCTGTTTTGGTTTTGCTGCAGGAATAGTCAATGGATCTATTTCCAATGGCTGCAGGAATAGTCAATGTAAGAATGTCTACTATAGCTAAAGAAGAAAACTAATTTTAACAAAGGCACAGGAACACTCACCAAGTGGCCCCCCTTGGATGAGTGCTTCCAGGCTTCCAAAACAATTCTAAGTGCTCAGAATAACATATCTTTATTCATTGTCCCTCAAAAGTCATTACACGATTCAGAATAAAAAAGAAACTCAATACACTTGTAACTTTATTTCTCAAATCCTTTGCTCTGCTTCTTCTCTTTTCTTTTTCTAACCTCTGACAAAATATTAAAGACCTTTATTTAAAATAAAACAACTACTTCCTACAACACAAATCACGTTGATAAGGAGAGGTGGATAATTAATCAAGAAAGGAGACAGCCGAAGTTAAGTCGCTGATAACGTGTAGCTAAACCAAATCACAGTCATAACATATTGTGGTGGTATTTACAACACTAATGCCCACTTGAGTAAGACATCAGTAAGTATTGTACGATTACTTTTCCTCTGTCGTTCCTTACGCTCATCAACATTTCCACTGATTCGATCTTTTAGTCACTTCCTTGAATATCTCTTTCTGCAATTGGCGTGACATGAGAGATTCCACCGCAACATCATTTTATTCCCTACAATTCAAAAGAAAGAACATACAAAAAAAGACACATCTATTTTAATTAATCAAAACATCTATGAATTTCACACATGATATTGCCTAAGACAATCTACATGGCAATAGGAATGAATAACATGGCTGCAGGAATGAACTAACAAAGACAAAACATGTTTTAATAGGTTCAGGCTAACATCTAAAATACATAGAGTCAACTTTTGATACATCATTATTATCATATAAATCAAAATATGAGAAAAACTTAAGAGTTATGGGGATAAAAATATGCTAATGTCTCAACTCATCAGATACCACTTATTGGAATCCAAGAACACTGAGAGGGAGGGGGGGTGAATCAGTGTTCTACTGATAAAGTTAGTTTTGAACTTATTGCTTATTAACCGGTTAACACTAAATAAAATTAAAGTGCATACACCAAATAACACATAAAGAGGCAACACCATAACACCAATATTTATACATGGAAAACCCTAGAAAGGGAAAAAACATGATGGGGCTGATACCCACAATATCTATATACTTGATCAAGGTATACAAATATTACATGGAGGGGATTGCACATGCAATCAGGCCAACTACCTAGAGGTCACTACTCAACACAAAAGAAGAAGTCTCACTGACATACAAAGTGTTACTTCACTATTTGTTTTGAACCAATAGTCTGCATTTAATTTTGTTTTTGTCTTTTACGTCTTTGACCATGCACCTTTTTGTTCCTTATGTTTCACCTTTTATGTCCCATTGAACCTACTGCTTGAACCATTTGTGAGTCAATTCAAGGTTCAAGGTTCAACCGGTCCTCTTGCACGAGTCGCGGCTTTGTAGTTATATTTAACGAGAAAGTGTAAATGTGTTAAGTGGGTCTTGAACTTGAACTTTGAACCATTTGTAATTCGGTTCAAGGTTCAAATTTTGAAGTCTTCCTTTTTGTTTGTTAAAGGTCTTTGCTCATTCTCAGTGTTGTTTTGAGCCACAAGTTGAGAGTTCTCTGTTTTTCTTCTCATTGAACTTGAACCATTTAACTCCTTGTGAATTGGTTCAAGGCTCAAAAAATCCTTCCAAGTTTTGGTTCTGAGGACTTTAATAACACTAAAGGTGCCACGACAAAAGAAATATTCCCAGCATCTTACAATTTAAAATTCTAAATTTGGAAAGAAATCATGAAAGCATAGACCGTTTGAGCAGAGTTGATGTGTAATTAAGAAAGTGTCAGGCTCAAATAAAATTATTGGTTATCTCACACATTTGAATACATAATTATGAGGTGTGTGTAGATGTTACTCAGTTGTTTTCCTTTTTACTTGTGAATTCTTAAAATTGTAAAAGTTGTAGCTGCTATTATTGAAGGAGCCAGAGACGCCGAAGGTAATTTCAGCTTCATTATTTCGAGGGTTTCACAAATTTCATGGTGGTAATAGGTGAGTTTTGACAATTTCCATTCAATGTGTTATTAGCTTAGAAGGTTTGTCAGTGTAGGAGAAATCTTTTGTTTTGGAATAGAATTCTGTCCTATTTAGGAATTATTTGATAAAAGTAAAAGTAGTCACAATGAGGCCGACTCTTCCAAAAATCGGTCATACATCATGCCTGGTTAATATAATTCTAGAGCTGAGGGACACCTATTTGAACCAAGTTGATTTGGGATATTTCTTAGAGAGAGCTAAAAACTCAGTGGTAGGTTAAATGATGGAGAGGATAGTAATAAGCGGCCTAATTGAAGCTGTTGCTTTTCCAATTGTCGCTCCTTGTCCAGATTTAGTAATAGCATGCATGAGCATATATGATGTTGATAGCAGGTGCATTAGAACCAGCAGTGGCGAGCTATTAGTGGAGATTAATAGAGAGACAGTAATGGTTGTAATGGAAATCCCTCAAAAGGAGCCTTACGAAGATTGGTCAATTGGGACCTCATATGAGTTTTTCTCTGAGAAGAAAAGAATGTATAGAAGTGTTATTCCCAAAACTTGGATTCTGAAGATTCAAAAGGGTAGGTCCTGGTTACCTAAGCTCCTTACCAGAGAACACTTCATTACAGAAGTATGAGATATTATCATACTGCTGAACAGACTCAAAGGGAACTCGCACTCTTTTTATTGGGAGGATTGGATGTACTTCTATATCTTGGTGTTATTAGCTGGTGAGAACTACCTTGATTGGGTACAAGTTGTCGCTGAAAGGCTCCATGAGGGTTTGAGCAACTTTGTTGGTATGTCCAGCTTCTACATGTCTTCATACTTATTCTACATATTGGCCTGTACTAGAGATTGGCAAGGACTGCATAATGAGCCTTGGGTAGATGGCATGAAAGTTTATGGCTATTACTCTTTACTCCAACAATAGAAATATGCAGGGCATTTCACTAGATGGAATGATGTTTTTGTAGGAAGGCTTGCCTTTGAATTGCAAGGAGATATTAATAAAAGAATGTCATCTCAGTCCATGGAGCTGATTAGCATATATGGAATCATTTTCATTTAGCTCCCCAGATTTACCTATCTTCGAGTGGGCGGTGTTAGGGTTTCAAGCAGATCTAAAGCAAATATGAACTAACAATTATATGCAGATTTAAATACAAAAGATAAAGAAAATAAAACAGGACACAAATAACACAGAGATTCAACGTGGTTCACCCAGAATGGGTTACGTCCACCATACACAGCCGTCCAGTCTTTTCTTATTATCCAGCAAAAATAGTACATCAACCTTACCATGCCTTAAGCATCCCAGCCGCTTATAACATGCATTTTTAGGGCAACAAACAAAGTCAGCCTTTTTAGGGTTTTATTACAATGTCAGGTTTCATCAACGAAAAATGACATTGTAGACTGATTGTACAGTACTTTACTGATCAGTCACCACATTTCAACAATCTCCCACTTGGAGACTGATTAGACTCCACACCGAACAATCTCCCACTTGGAGACTGATACTACACGACACCACTGTACATGCAACATCCGCTGGATAAAACACTAGGACTTGACTGGTATAAATTCCACAATTATCAATCAAGAAGACCAACAGAAACTGATGATGAAATCAGCTTCTCTTGTAGAACTGCCTTTGTGAACATATCGGCAGGATTCTCACTTGTGTGAATCTTCTCAAGCCGGAACTGACCCTCCTCCAAAACAGTCCGGATGAAGTGGTACCTGAGCTAAATGTGCTTTGTCCTTGAATGAAAAGCAGAGATCTTCGCAAGATGAATGGCACTCTAGCTATTAGTATATAATGGGCTATCCTCTTGTGTCTGACCCAATTCCTTCAGAAAACATTGCAACCAAATCATCTCCTTGCTAGCTTTTGTAGTAGTAACATACTCAGCTTCAGTGGTTGAAAGTGCAACAACCTTTTGCAGCCTAGAAATCCAATTGACTGTAGTTCCCCCTATAGTAAAAACATACCCTGTAGTACTCCTCCGTGAATCAATATCACCCGCTAGATCAGAGTCAACAAATCCACTCAGAGCAGCATTAGATCCTTTGAAACATAATATCTTCGTAGTAGTTCCTTTCAAATACCGAAGAATCCATTTCACAGCATTCCAATGTTCCATACCCAGATTACTCATAAACCTGCTTACAACTCCCACTGCGTGTACAATATCTGGCCTTGTGCATACCATTGCATACATGAGACTACCAACAACTAATGAATATAGGATGTTAGACATTTTATTAACCTCTTCTTGTGCCTTTGGGCACATCTCCTTAGTCAATTTGAAATGACTAGCCAAAGGTGTACTAACTACTTTTGCATCCTGCATGTTAAATCTTTTCAACACCTTCTTTATATACTCACTTTGGGACAAATTCAAGGTTCTATTTTTCCTGTCCTGTGTAATCCTCATACCGAGAATTTGCTTAGCTACACCCAAATCCTTCATAGCAAGTGACCTGGCTAATTTTTGTTTAAGATCATTTATATGTTGCATGTTAGACCCAGCAACAAGCATGTCATCAACATAAAGAAATAGGATAATATAACTGCCATTATCAAATCTCTTAAAATATACACAATGATCAGAATCACATCTATGATAACCATGTTCAGCCATGAAACTATCAAATTTTAAATACCATTGTCAGGGTGCTTGCTTTAGGCCATACAGACTTTTCTTCAACCTGCACACCAAGTTCTCCTTACCTTTGACCTCATATCCCTGTGGTTGCAACATGTAAATTTCCTCCTCCAAATTTCCATGGAGAAAAGCTGTTTTGACATCTAATTGTTCAAGATGTAAATCATCTGCAGCCACAAGACTAAGTACAGTTCTAATTGAAGTCATTTTTACAACTGGAAAAAATATTTCATCATAATCTATACCCTTTTTCTGTGCAAAACCTTTTACCACAAGTCTGGCCTTATATATTTTCTGACCTCCTTCCTCCTCTTTCAGTCAATAAACCCATTTGTTAGGCAAGACTCTTTTTTCTGCAGGTAAAGGGACTAAGTCCCAAGTCTTATTTTTCATCAAGGAGTCCATCTCCTCTTTTATGCCTAGTTCCCATTGTTGTTTGACATCTACCTGCATTGCTTCTTCATATTCTTCTGGTTCACTAGAATCCGTTAGTAAAATAGAATACAAAGAAGGAAAAAATATTTCAGGGGGTCTACTTGTCCTCATAGAATGTCTAACACTTGCAGGAGTTTGTGGGACAATTTGTTGTTATTGAGCATCAGGTACCTATGGCATTTCATTTTCAGGAATCTCATCCAACACCACATACTCTTGTTTGTCCTATTCATGCTTCTTTTCCTGCATCTGTTCTTTATACATAACCTTCTCATTGAATATAACATCTCTACTTCTAATTATTTTCTTATTTTCAAAATCCCATAACCAATAGCCATATTCATCTATCCCATATCCAATGAAGGTACATTTCTGAGATTTAGCATCAAGCTTGGTTCTATTTTCTTTATCAACATGGACAAAAGCTTCGCAACCAAAAGTTTTTAGAAAAGAATAATTTACCTTTTTACCAGTCCATGCCTCCTCTAGAATACCACCATCCAAAGGGGTTGAAGGTCCTCTATTTATCAAATAGACAGTAGTATGTACAACATCTACCCAAAAATCTAAGGGCAATCCAACATGCAATCTCATGCTCTTCGCACGTTCCATAATAGTCCTATTCATTCTCTCTGACACACCATTTTCCTATGGAGTTCCTAGAACTATCTTCTTCTTTCGAATCCCATTTAAGGAACAGTAATCTTCAAATGCTTTGCTGCAATACTCACCTCCATTATTCGATCTGAGACACTTCAACTTTTTTCCTGTCTCATTCTCAACCAAAGCTTTCCATTTCTTAAAAGTTTCAAAAACATCTAATTTTTCTTTTAGGAAATATACCCATGTTTTTCTGGTTGAGTCATCAATAAAAATAACATAATAACAAGAGCCACCAAGAGATAATACCTAAGCCGGTCCCCATACATCTGAATGTACAAGCTCTAACTTCTCACTCTTCTTCTCTTTCTGAACCTTGAGAAATCTGACTCTTTTCTGTTTACCATAAACGCAGTTTTCATAGAACTCTAAATCAATCTTCTTTAGTCCTGGCAATAGATTTTTGGAGTGAAGGATTTTCATCCCTTTCTCACTCATGTGCCCAAGCCTATGGTGCCACATTATCGAATCTATTCTTGCAACATTTATTGTTGTTGTCCCTGCAGTAACTTTATCTGTAGCAGCTAAGGTAGAGTAAGTGTTACCAGTACATAGATATAATGTGCCTACCTTCGCACCTTTAGCTATTACTAATGATCCTTTAGTGACCTTCCACATACTATCTGAGAAGGTAACTATGCAACCTTCACTACCTAGTTGCCCTGCAGAAATTAAATTTCTTCTTAAATTAGGAACATGTCTTACCTCCTGCAGAAACCAGTCATTACCATTTTGCAACTTGATCTTTATCTTTCCTTTTCCAACAATTTGATAAGGCTCATCATCACCCAAATATACCTGTCCAAAATCACCTTGAACATAATCTAGAAAATATTTTCTATGGGGTGTAGCATGAAATGAAGCCCCAAAATCTATTACCCAAGAATCATTAACATTATCCAAACATAAGATTAAAGCATCTTGTAAAGTATTACTTGCAATATTAGCTTCCTTACTATCATTTTCATTTTTGTCTCCTTCTTTGTTTTTCCGAGACCAACAGTCTTTCTTTAGATGACCAGACTTTCCGCAGTACCAACAATCTTTCTTTGCTCTAGATTGAGAGTGTCCTTTCTTTGACTTCCCTTGTCACTTCTCATTCCCAGGACCTTTTTCCTCTTTCCTTTGATCTTCCTCTGTTCTCCACATTCAAAACACTACCTGATGATGTTGAATTCTCACTTGTGCTTTTCCTTCGTATTTCCTCGCTTAGGATAACACCAATAATATCATCAAGTACCAAAGTATTTTTACCAGAGATAGAGTTACTTACAGCCATAACCAAGCTACTCCAGCTTTCTGGCAAAGAACATAAAATCAAGACAGCCCTAACCTCTTCTGCAAAGGTAATTTTTACCCAAGACAATTAACTGGTAATTATATTAAATTCATTTAAGTGCTCCGCTACAGATCCTCCCTCATTCATTTTCAAATTAAACAAACGCTTCATAAGAAATACCTTATTCGAAGCCGAGGGTTTCTCATACAACTTAGCTAATGTTGCCATCAAATCTACAGTCGTTTTTGCTTCTGTTATATTGAAAGCTACAGATGATGCAAGGCACAATCAAATGTATCCCAGTGCCTTTCTATCTAAAATGTCCCACTCTTCATCTGATATTGTGGTCGGTTTCTTTGCCTTTCCTTCCAATGGCTGCCACAAATCCTTTTGATATAGGTAATCCTCCATCTACATTTTTCATAACTGATAATTCTGGTTGTTAAACTTTTCGACCTTGAATTTGGAATCCTCCATTACTCCCACTCAAATCTGAAAGTCCTGCCAATTTACAGAAAACCTGGCTTTGATACCAATTGTTAAGGTTTCAAGCAGATCCGAAGCAAATATGAACTAACAATTATATGTAGATTTAAATACAAAAGATAAAGAAAATAAAATAGGACATAGATAACACAGAGATTTAACGTGGTTCACCCAGAATGGGTTACGTCCACCATACACAGCCATCCAATCTTTTCTTATTATCCAGCAAAAATAGTACATCAACCTTACCATGCCTTAAGCATCCCAGCCACTTATAACATGCATTTTTAGGGCAATAAACAAAGTCGGCCTTTTTAGGGTTTTATTACAATGTCGGTTTTCATCAACGAAAAATGGCAAAAAAAAATTTCTTGGGGGCGAACCCCCGCTTTTCTCGGGGGCTACCACCCTCGAACCCCTGCTCGGGGCCCAGCCCGACCCCAGACCCCGGCGAGGATACATGCTGAGTGTATAGTACTTTACTGATCAGTCGCCACATTTCAACAATCTCCCACTTGGAGATTGATCAGGCTCCACATCAAACAGGTGGTTTTGAGGGTGAACCGTTCAAATTACCCTGATATGCCTTTGACAGTTATGTAGTTATTGAAGTAAGTAGGCAATTGGAACACATTGAAAAAAAGTTAGGAACAAAGGGTAATTCTGGAGTTATTTTTCGATTGACCTTGGTTATTACAGTTGTAAATCTGTATTTGATTCTTTGAACTTAGAGTGAGAATTCAAGAAAATGAATTTGTAGCCTTGTGTTGCTAGGTGGAAGTTTGACAGCAGGGGATATGCTGTAGAAAATATGAATGTGGATGACCATTTCTTTCATGAACCCCAATTAGAAGACTACAGGAAAAAATGTGGTGATGAGTTGGAAGTAAGAAGGAGATTATGGTCTAGGTTCACTTTATAGCAAGTGATTACCATGAGAATGCCCATTAATGTGTCAGGTGTACAAGAAGAAGAACGGGAGGATGTCTTGGATCCCAAATTCAATGAAAAGATTCAAGGACAATGATTTCCTGAAATTAACTTGGATAGAAGAGAAGAAGAAAACATTCAAGCCAGGTCCTTTAATGTCATAAGGAGAACAAAAAAATGGCTAAGGGATTGAAATTTTAGAAAGGGGTCAATCATGCCTTCCCATGAATCAACAATTGGTCCACATGCTACAACTCAACTTCCTCTGATATTGCAGGTGACACAAGGCGATTTATTGAAGAGGTTCAACACAAAAGATCAAAGAGGTCTCCATTGAGTTCTTCAGTAGTTCGAGTTACTTGCTCAAGGAGTAAAAAGAAGAACATAGAACCAATGGTGAATCAAATCATTGTGGATTTGGATCTAGGTGAAGGAACTAAAGTGACAATGGATCAACAACTTTTGAGTAAACCTCCAGTGCGAGATGTGGATATAGGTAGGGAACTTGAAGAAGAGTCAAACCCAATGAGCACCCTAACTATTATTGATTCCCCTAATACTTAGACACCTCCATCATCTAAAGAATCTTCCAGCACTTTTTGATGGCTAGGTGCTTCAATTGGGAAGAAATGTAATATTGTTCCTATCACAATTCCCATGGAGGATATGGTGAGCAAGTGCCTTAGAAAAAATATCTAAGCCAAGAAGCTCAAAAAGAAGGCAATGTTGGAAGTGGATGAGGCAAAAAATCATTAGGTAGAGATCTAGAAAAGGCCACTGAAGATGATTTTACTGTGGAGAAAATTGATTTGGGAGCTGCTTCAAGGGTGGTAGATGCTAGACATCTGGAATCCTCCACAAAGAGGATGATATCCAGATTTTCGAAGGATGAGAAAGATAAAAAGGAACTGAAAAAGGTTGTCACCCAAATGGAAGAATACATCAGCATCACACATCATCCAAGTCCTCAACCCCTATCTCAGATTACACTATCCTTTGACCCCAAATCATCGGTGAACTAGAAGCTATTAGATCAGGTCCAGAGGAGCTGCATGATAGCCAAAATATTGATAGTTTTGATACTTAATGTAAAGAGTAGATGCCAATAGCTAACAAGATGAGAAGGGGGGGGGTGAATCATACAAACTTAAACTTCCATAAAATCAATAGATTCAACCTCGGTAACTTATACTTCAACAATATAACAAAAAACTATTAAACATGCAAACTCATAAACACATAATCATCATAAAACTCATAAACACCATATTTAACATGGAAACCCAAATAGGGAAAAACCACTGTGGGATTTCGGACCCACTAAGAAATATACTCTTCTAGAGCATGCTTGGTTAAAAGCAAATCCTATTAAAGATTACAAACACATTGCTAGATGTGACCCAGTTAAGGGATTTCCCTCAGATCTGTTAGGATCTTCACTTTGTTAGAAGTGACCTTGTGAAAGGATTTCAAACAATCATTTAGAATGTTACCTTGTTAGAGGGTTTACAAATAAGACTATTAAGTCCACTCGGTTAAGAGATTTCTCTGTTATTTAGAATAAACAACAGTAGTAAATATATCTGCAACTTCACATCTAATATGCTAAAGCAGATTCTTATTTGCTCAAAACAATCTAGTCATAAGACTTATCTTGTCCCTCTGCTGGGCTTCCTACTATGTTATTCAAAACAAGTCTTCAAGCTTCTATGCTTGGTAATCACTATGTAGCATCCCTGTGCTTACATTTTCCCACATACATTGTTCATCAACAATTTCTTATTTATAATCAATTCTCACCGCTTAATCTCCTTGATCACATTTCCCATGATCAATCTTAGCCATCAGATCTTCACACTTGACTAGGCTCAATGCATCTTTCGATTTGAAAATGTTTTACCTTGCCTCGGGACTTGCATTCCTTTCTTGGAACTTGCACAAGGTTATTGCAGTTCAATCTGCGTTGTAGATCTTCCTGTCGATCTTTCATTGCCATAGATCCTATAACAAACCTTATGTGCAGCATTCCAATCATTTATACATCTCTAGCTAATCATTATCCTTCATTAAATAATGCTTGTATTCATCCAATGCGCTCTGTCATAACTCGATTGTAACTCGATAAATACTAAACTTTGCTTGGTAGACATTCTGCCTTCATTAACCGATATCAATAACCTTAGGGTTTACCAACTAGGTTCCTTAGGGTTTACCAACTAGGTTCTTTGCTCGGTGACATAGTATAGTATTAACCTTACAATCAATAACAAATTTAGGATATCAAAATGATGTAAACATCATGATCTCATCATTGTCTAACTCGGTAATAGTTGCCCATTGAATAACTTATTTCTCCCCTTTCTTATCACATTCTTTGTGTATCTTTTACCGACCACTTAATTCTCTTCAAATCAATCTCCTCGAGATATGGCAACATCATACTAAATCAGAAAATCAATTTCTTGACATCAATGACAAAATAATGTTATAAAGATAGTTATCATCCTTTTTCAGTTATATCAAATAGTCTTCAACAACCTTCTCAATATTCTTAATGAATATCAACAATCTTTCTATCTACTGAAAATGCCAACAATCTCCCCCTTTGGCATTGATGGCAAAACCAATAATTAAATGGTAATACCAACAAGATATTCAAATTGATTCGGATTCAAATTGCTGTTGAACTTCTCCTGTTATCCTTGAGCTGTAGACTTCTTCTGAAAGTCTTCCCCCCTATCATTAGTCTTCTATTATCTTCTTCATTTAGGATTTTACCATTTAGTCTTCTCCCTCTTTGACAATAATGCCAAAAAGTAAAGGAACTAAATCATGAATTCTTCCTCTATGAAGTAATTTGCCTTGCTATGTATCATCTTAGTCTTGGTCAGAGTAACTTGTCTCTATTCACTATTTCCTGCACAACTTTAGATGACCTCCTAAAGTGTAAATCAACATCAATCCACACATAATATTCTATAGATTCATCGAATTGATGCTTTCACCGAACTCGGTCAATGAGTAGAAGATAGGGAAAGGACCCCTAACTTGCTTCTGAGATACTCAAAAGTGTCCCTTGGTAGTGGCTTGGTGAAGATGTCTACAATTTGTTACTTTGAACTGATATATTCCAACACAACTTTCTTCTCTTGAAATTCTTCTCTGAGATAATGATACTTGATAGATATATGCTTTGTCTTAGAGTGCATCACTAGATTCTTTGAAATGTTTATGGCACTAGTATTATCACAAAATATAGTTACTGGCTCGGTAACTTTTTCATTTATACCTTCCAACAGTTGTTTGATCCATGCTATATTGGTACAATTCAATGCTGTAGCTACATATTCAGCTTCTACCTTTGACTGTGAAATACATCCTTGTTTCTTGCTAAGCCAACTTACTAGTCTTCCTCCCAAAAAGAAAGCTCCACCACTTGTGCTTCTCCTGTCATCTATGTTGCCTGCCCAATCAGCATCAGTATAAACTTTTAAATCAAAATCATGTCTCTTTTCATATACTAGGCCATAATCTTCAGTGCCTCTCAAGTATCTGAAAATTCGCTTGATTGCTATCATATGGGTTTCCTTGGGATCTGCAGAAAACCTTGCAACTATACCTACTGCATGTGCTATATCCGGTCTACTATGCACAACATATTGCAACTTTCCAACCATAGATCGGTAAAGTGTCTCATCAACAGATGCAGATTCATCATTCTTTGATAGTTTACAGTTGGTAGTCATAGGAGTACTTACCAGTTTAGAATCCTCCATTCCAAATTTCTTCAAGATTTCCTTTATGTACTTGGATTGAGTAATAAAAATCTCATCTTTCATTTGCAGTATCTGTAAACCTATAAAATACTTTATCTCACCGATTAATGACATCTCAAATTCTTTGCTCATTTCATTTCCAAAATTCTTGCATAAGGAGTCATTACCACAAAATATAATATCATCAACAAATATGGCTGAGATCAGTATTCCCTTGTCTTCATCATTCTTCATGTACATGTTGTTGTTTTCACTTGTCCTTATAAAACCAGTCTTGATCAAATAAGAGTGTAATCTCTCATACTATGCTCTAGGTGCTTGCTTCATATCATATAAAGCTTTGTTTAGTTTACATACCTGATCTTTACTTTTGTCTTCAACAAATCCTCCAGGTTGTTCAATGTAATCTTCTTCTTCTAGTATACCATTCATAAATGTAGATTTAACATCCATTTGATATACCTTGAAATTTTTGAAAGCAACATATGCCAACAATGTTCTTACTCCCTCAAGTCTAGCCACAGGTGCAAAAGTTTCACCATAATCTATTCCTTCTTCTTGAGCATAACCTTTGCAAACTAGTCTTGCTTTGTTGCGAATGACCTCACCTTTTTCATTTAGCTTGTTTATGAAACTCCACTTTGTACCGATTACATTTTTGTCCTTTGGTTTTGGAATCAATGTCCATGTGTCATTCTTCTTAATTTGATCAATCTCTTTTGTCATAGCATTTACCCAATCTTCAATGTTAAATGCCTCTTTTACTATTCTCGATTCAAGTTCAGAAATTAGACATGTGTTCTGTCTTAGTTTGTTCCTTGTCATCACCGGATCATCCTTATCTTCTATAATCTTACTTGATGCATGATGTCTTCTGACATATTTGGCTAATATAGGCTCGGTAGACTCTGTATGATCTTCTTCATCACTCAGTAACTAGACTTTATCTTCATTTTCTTCAGCAGTTTTCTTAGTAGAACTTCTCAGTTGAACATAAACAAATTCTTCATAATCTTTTGGTTCTTTGGAGTTTCCTTCATCATTTCTTTCTACAAATTCATCAATTTTCACATTTGCACTTTCTACTATTTTGTTGGATGATTTGATCAGACATTTAAATGCTTTACTTCTAGAGAAATAACTAAGAAATGTTCCTTCCTCACTTATCTAATCAAATTTTCCATTTCTGTCATCTTTGTGAACATAGAATCTACTTCCAAAGATTTGAAAATAACTTACATTAGGTTTCTTGTCATACCATATCTCATATGGTGTCTTCATAGTTCCTTTCTTCAGTTGAACTCGGTTCAAGGTGTAAACTGTAGTGCTGATTGCTTCTCTCCAAAATGTTTGAGGTACCCTCTTTTCTATCATCAGGGTTCTGGCAGAATCCATAATTGATTTGTTTCTTCTCTCGGCTATCCCATTTTGCTGAGGTGTTCTCAGTGTAGACACTTGCCTTTTTATACCATCATCATTGCAGTATAAGTTAAATTCATTATTGTCTTCCTGTTTCTTTTTCAACTCTTGCCCTGTACCATTTGAATATTTGAAAAGCTTCTGATTTTTCTTTTAAAAACATAACTAACATCATCCTTGAGTAATCATCCATGAATAATATGAAATATTTATCACCATAATAACTTTGAACTTTCATAGGACCACAAAGATCAGTATGTACTAGATCTAAAATTCCTTTAGAAGTGTAGGACTTACTTTTAAATCTTGATCTTGTCATCTTACCCATCTGGCATCCTTGGCATATAGCATCCTCAGGTTTTTCAAGACTTCATAGACCTCTTACTCGGTGCTTCTTACTTATTTTGATCAGATTATCAAAATTTACATGACAAAACCTTTTATGCCATAACCAGGTATGATCTATCTTTGCATAAAGACACTTGTTCTGAGTTGAGTCAAGATGAACTGTATTACCTTTTGTTTGTGTCCCGGTAGCAGCTAACTTTCCATGCTTGTCATGAACTTTGACAATTCCTATATTATTTAGCTGTGCTACACTCAACAAATTGTATTTCAATCCTTCAACCCAATATACATCATCACATTTAGCATTTTCAAGAAGTGTTATAGATCCTTTACCTTTCACCGGACATGGTGCATCATTACCAAATCTTACATAGCCTCCATCATAGTCTTCTAAATTAACAAACTTGTATTTATCACCTGTCATGTGATGTGAGCATCTACTATCTATGATCCAAGACTCATTATTATTTATGTGAGATACTAGGGATTTCTCTTCATACCTTTCTTCATCAGATCCATCTTTAATAGCCACATAAACAACTTCCTCAGTATCAATTTCATCAGATTTATCATCGTTGGATTCCTCATGAGCTATTAAGCATGTTTTTCTATCTCTCCTTCTGAAGTCTTGGTGTCCTCTGTATTTGTTGTCTCTCTGTCTTTCTTCTCGGTAATCTCTCTTTTCACTAGATTCTCTGTTAGGACAGTTAGAAGCCATATGTCCTATTTTGTCACAATTGAAACATTTCAAAGGTAGCTTTCCTTTATACTTACCTTTGCCTCTCGGTAACCTTCAGGATAATAATGCTTCAAACTCTTCTTGCTTCTTGATTTCCTCATACAGTTTGTGCACTTTTTCCATGTTCTTTCAAAAGCTTTCACTTGCTCCATTATGATCCCCTTCAGAGAACTTACTCATTCTATCATTGTAATCATTAGATTCATCAAGATGAAAAGAACTAAATGTAGATTCTACTTTATTTATCGAAGACCCACTACTATCAAAATTACTTAACTCAAATGCATGTAGCTTACCAATAGTAGCATCCAAATAAATTGGCATGTTAGGTATAGACCTCAATTCATTGATTGCAGAGACTCGAATAGCATAAGCTGGTAGAAGGGTTCTCAACAACTTACTTGTTATATCTTTTTCTTCAATAGTTTCACCTACTCCTTTAATTTGATTTACAGTCTCCTTTAGCCTTGTACTGTATTGGGTTATGTTCTCACCTTCATTCATTCTCATGGATTCAAGTTGTCCTCTTAGACTATCTACTTTTGCTCTTTGAACATGTTCATCACTGCCATACACAAATACGAGCTTAGTCCACATTGCTTTTGCATCAATACAACCTTATAAGTCATTAAACTCTGAGTCGGTCAATGTTGATGTTACCGACCACTTAATTCTCTTCAAATCAATCTCCTCAAGATATGGCAACATCATACTGAATCAGAAAATCAATTTCTTGACATCAATGAGAAAATAATGTTATAAAGATAGTTATCATCCTTTTTCAGTTATATCAAATAGTCTTCAACAACCTTCTCAATATCCTTAATGAATATCAACAATATTTCTATCTACTAAAAATGCCAACAAATATTTGATGAATGACTTGATTCTATAGTACAATAGGGTTCAAAATACATTGTTAGCCTAGTTAAAGTATATGAAGATGCCATAACCGTGAGTAAAGAATTAGAGCTAGAATCTATTGTGTGGGAGAAGGAAAGATCCAAGTGGGTGGTGGTCTTGGCACAAATGAATGATGTGCAGAAGTTTGGTGTGATGAAGTTCTTAGCTGAGAAACCCATGGAAAACTTAGATGATAATGTGCTTTATGTGTTAAGGAAAAATGTTGAGTGGAGAAATTCTATCATCAAACAAGGCCATGAGGAATCTTCTAAATTACTTAAAAGGGTTGAAAGATCTTATTGATATAATGCAAAAAGATTTAAAGTGCATTGATATACAACTCATGAAGGAGGATGGGCAGACAATTGAAGTTTCTGTAGACATGGCCAAGATCTTGAGAGAGAGAGTGCAACTCATTAAGGAAACAAAGTCTTTGACCACAGATGATGCGGCAAGGATATAGTCGATGCTAATAGTCTGCTTTGATCACTTGGAGGCACATAATGCTAAAGTGTTGCAGGTGAATATGGACAAGGAGGTTTGGAAGCAGCACATCTTACACATTGGACTCCCATACTTTTAGGTTATCTTGAATTTCTCAGTAGTGAATCTAGAGTGGCGTAATGTTCATGGTTTTTTAGCAAAGCAGGATAAATCAATGAGAACTTCTTCCATGATGGAGTCCTGATTGGCTAACGGATGAGTTGCCATCTTATTTGCGGCCTTTGTTTATTTTAGTTTCATAGAAGTTCAAAACATACAGTTTCTTTTGACTCTAGGTTAGAGTCAAAAGGTTTAGGGTTAATTTTCAAACAAACTATTGGCCTAGGGGCTATATATGTAATAAAGAAAGTTTTATTGAGGGTCCAAAAAACTTTGATTGAAAGGAACAAATCAGATTGTCTTTGATTTTCTCAGAACTCATTTTTCTGGTACTTGAATGAAATGTTATTTTGGCACGATCTTTAAATCTGTGTGCTTGAAAGATTAGCAATCTCTGTTGGGATGTATGCAGATGTTCAAAATTTGTCATCCCATTTCCATTTCTTTTTGTGTCTGTGAATTCATTGATTTTCCTTTTTTAAAAGAAGTTTCATTGTTATTTGAAAAGTGTCGATACCTCTTCTCCAGTGAGACATTAGCAAGAATTGATCAGTATTTACACTATTTTGAGTTTATTGAATGAATATGTGCAGGATTAAAAGTTTGTGAGATTTACACTTATAAATAAATCTTTTGTAGCATTAGTTTGTGTTGATGAATGAATGTGAAGGCCTTTCTCATTTTTTGGTGAAAAGTGTGTCTGTTTCTAAGTTAACTGTATAAAAATTCATTGCAAATCTCACAAGGAGCTGCACTCTAATGTAGAGGATGAACCTCAATTTGGTTCACCCAACTATTGGTTCATTTTCTTTTCTTTCATAAGGGGTACTCATGAGTCAATATTGTAAGATATATATAAATTAAAGAAAGGAGAAAATCTGTTAACCAACATATTTTTGGCGACTTTGCTGGGGAGTCAAACAAACAAGATTAGTTGTCTGATTACAGGATATAAATAATTGTCATGTGAAATTTTGGGAATTCATTCAATTCAGTTTAAACTTTTGCATTGAGAACAGGTTGGAGCCAATAATGTACACTAGGTCTCGAAGGCATGAAGGAATAGTTGATTCTATTTTTCAAGAACTGTAAAACCTAAATTTTCAGTCATCTTTCTCACCCAAGAGAAGGGCAAGGATTACACCTCATTCTCCACCCCTTTCATTTCCCATGTCTTCCATTTGTCAGGCCTTAACCCTACATCATGTTGCTTTACCCAGTGTAATTAACCCATCACCTCTTAATATCACCCTTCCAATGGCAGCCAACAATCCCTGGGGGGGCGCAATAGGTCCATTGAATCTTGGTCTAACTTTGAATGCTTTACCTAAAGGAGCTAGGGACCATTTACCTAAATTTAGTTGTGATGGGAAGGTCATATTTGATGAAAATTTGAATGCATTTAATTTTGCATGTGGTATAATAGCTGCCCAACATGAAGATGTTGCAGTAAGATTATTTGTACAAATATTAACTTGAACCACTGTAGATTGGTTTTATCATTTGCCAAACAGTGTAATGACAAATTGGAAAGATTTGAAAACTAGGTTTGAAGCTAGATTCAAAGTAGAAGAGGATGAGCATTCCCTTTTGGCTTAGTTAGCCCAATTAAAAAAAGAAATTCCTGAATCTATGAGAGATTTCGTGGCCAAATTTGATAAAATTATTCATATGATTCCTGCAAATTAGAAACCTTCAAATGATAATTTGAAATGTTTCCTTATAAATTCTATGCCATCCAAAATTATTTTCTTGATTCACAGATAGAGAGTTGCAACTCTGAGTGATGTAAAAACACTTATTATTGAGTTAGAAGATGACTTGATTACTGTGGGAAAATGGAAGAGGGAGATACAAGTGTCAAATTCTCAGCCCTTTACCTCCTCAGATCCTATAATACAAAGACTTATGAATGATGTAATAACTCTCAAAAGATAGTTACCCAAGGCTAGGACATCTTATTCATAGGCTTATCAAGACATACCAAGAAGGGTTACAAATCCAGTTATGGGAACTGGGAATAAGGCCTTACAATTGCCTCTGGCTCAACAAAGATTATCTATTGAACCTCCACCACGTAAGGGGAATATGTGTGTCTTCCATCTCATAGATGACCATGATGGTGATTCTTGTCCAGAGATGGTGCATTATGCACAAATGATAAATACAAGAGAGACTGTAAGTGAACTTGGTCTAGAAGAAGAAGTCCATGGGCAACCTGGTGACTCAGGAATACACTTCCTGGAGTATGAATCAGAATCACAAAGAGGAGGTGACATATTGGTAACCCTCGGAGATCCTTCTTGTGCCATCCTCACTAGAGGTCAACGTCAATCTAAAAATATAGGTACCACAATCTTTCCCGAAGTCATAGCTAAAGGTAAGGAACCTATGAACTAGAACTTGGAAAATGGTTCAAGAGTTCAAGATGTTCATATGTCAAGGCATTTTGGCCCTGATTCTTCTTTTAATATTGTTGAATTTTGTAAGACATCTAAAATTCAAATTTCTCCTGCTGAATACCTTGGGTTGAATCCCAAAGAATTAGAGAAATTGGTTAAATATGTTCAAAGGGAAACAATTCAGCTGCAATATACCAACTCACCAATGACTAACCTTGAGCCTTCATAGGATGAAAAAGACACCAAGTCTACAGAATTGTCTAGTACTATCCTAAAGACATTAGCCAATGAACCAATTGAATTATCATTAGTACCCGACTAGAAACCTGAGCCATTCTATGTGTCATTATTTATCAATGGTTTAAAACTTAATAATTGCATTATTGATTCTTGGGCTTTAGATAATATTATGTTGTTTGCAATTGCAAAAGCGCTAGGCCTTTTGCTTACTAAAACATTTAGTAAATGTTATTCAATGGATTCAAGGAAAATTCCTTTATTAGGTCAAATCAAAGATGCACAGGTTGCTCTAGCAGTACATCCTAATAAGAGAGTGAAGTTGACTATTCTAGTGGCTGATATTCCCAGAAGCTATGAAATGTTGCTAAGAAGAACCTTTTTCAAAGATTTGGGAGGAGAAATTAAAATTGATTGGTCTAAGGTGATGATTCCCATTGGTAAGCAGAAATTTGTTCTTCGTCCTGAACTGAAGTCCAAGTATATTGTTTTTCCCTCTAATGGCTCAAAATCACAAATATTGTATCATGAATGTGATTTTGGTAATAACTTTCTCTTCTCTAATGATAAGGAAGGTACACCGGTGATAGTTCTGATACTAAATGTTTAGTACAGATGCCAAGCTAATAAGATGAGAGGGGGGGGTGAATCACACAAACTTAATCTTCCATAAAAACAACAGATTCAACCTCGATAACCTTATCAGAAAAACTCTAAAGCATGCAAACTCATAAACAAATAAGATCACAAAACATATAACACCAGATTTAACATGGAAACCCAACTAGGGAAAAACCACTGTGATATTTTGGACCCACTAAGAAATATACTCTTCTAGAGTATGCTCGGTTAAAAGCAAATCCTATTAAAGATTACAAACACATTGCTAGATGTGACCCGGTTAAGGGATTTCCATCAGATCTGTTAGGATCTTCACCTTTTTAGAAGTGACCTTGTTAAAGGATTTGAAACACTCAATCAGAATGTCACCTTGCTAGAGGGTTTTACAAATAAGACTGTTAAGTCCACTAGGTTAAGAGATTTTCTATTACTTCACAAAATAATAGTAATAAAAATCTATCTGCAACTTCACATCTGAAAACGCTAAAGAATATTCTTATTTTCTCAATACAATCTAGTCATAGGACTTATCTTGTCCTTTTGCTGGGCTCTATACTTTGTTTCTCAAATAGGTCTTCAAGCTTCAATGCTCGATAAACACTGTGTAGCATCCCTGTGCTTACACTTGCCCGCATACATTGTTTATCAACAGTTCCTTATTTATAAACAATTTGCCAACCGCTTAATCTCCTTGATCACATTTCCCATGATCAATCATAGCCATCAGATCTTCAAACTTGACTAGGTTCAATGTATCCTTTGATCTGAAAATGTTTTACCCCACCTTGGAACTTGCATACATTTCTTGGAACTTGTGCTAGGGTATTGTGGTTCAATCTGAGCTGTAGATGTTCTTGCCAATTTTCCTTTGCCATAGATTCTTTAACAAACTTCATGCATGGCATACCAATCATTTAATCAGTTCCAGCTCATCAGCTTCCTTCATTAAATAATACTTTTATTCATTCAATGCATTCTGTTACAGCTTGGTTGCAACTCGGTGAACACTAAACTTCACTCGGTAGACATTCCACCTTCATTAACCGATTCCAATAACCTTAGGGTTTACCGACTAGGTTGTTTGCTTGGTAACATAGTATAGTATTAACCTTACAAACAACAACATATGTAAGATATCAAATCAATCTAAACATCATCATCTCATCATTGTCTAACTCAGTAATAGTTGCCCATTGAATAACTTATTCCTCCCCTCATTCATCATATTCTTTCTATGTCTTTTACCGACATCTTTATACTCTTCAAAACATGCTTCTTAAGATATGGAAACATCATATTGAATCACAAAATCAATTTCTTGACATCAATGACAAAATAATAATATTAAGATAGTAAATATCCTTAATCAATTATATCCATAATCATCAACAACATTCTCAATATCCTTATTGAAATGCCAACAATCTCTTATTGTAATTGGAATGCCAACAATTTCCCTCTTTGGCATTGATGGCAAAACTAATTGATTTGACCTAATTGATTCAGATTCGGATTGCTGAAATGCTGAAATGCTCTCCTCTTGTCATCAGATTTTCCCCCCATACAATAGTCTTCTCCTCCTTTATTCAGTCTTCTCCCCCTTTTACAACAATGCCAAAAAGTAAATAACTAAAACATAATTTCTTCCTGTATGAAGTGATTTCCTACTGTTATGTGTCAACTTAGTCTCGGTCAGAGCATTTTGTCTTCAATTCTTGTTCCTTGTATTATTTCATGTACACTTTTAGAAAACCTCCTAAAGTGTGTAAATCAGCATCAACTCCTGAAAGATATTCTATAGAGTCATCGAATTGATGCTTTCACAGAACTCGATCAGTGAATGGAAGATAGGGGTAGGACCCCTAACTTGCTTCTGAGATACTCAAAAGTGTCCCTTGGTAGTGGCTTGGTGAAGATATTTGCTATTTGTTCCTTTGCGCTAACATACTCCAACACCACTTTCTTCTCTTGAACTTCTTCTCTAAGATAATGATATTTGATAGAGATGTGCTTTGTCTTAGAGTGCATAACAAGATTCTTCGAAATGTTAATGGCACTAGTATTGTCACAGAATATAGTTACTAGCTCGGTAACTTTCTCATTTATACCTTCCAGTAGTTGTTTGATCCATGCTATATTAGTGCAATTCAATGTTGCAGCAACATATTCAGCTTCTGCTATTGACTGTGAAACACATCCTTGTTTCTTGCTAAACCAACTCACTAGTCTTTCTCCTAAAAAGAAAGCTCCTCCACTTGTGCTTTTCCTATCATCAATGTTACCTGCCCAATCAGCATCAGTATAAACTTTTAAATCAAAATCATTTCCTTTCTGATATACTAAGCCATAATCTTCAATGCCTTTCAGGTATCTGAAAATTCTCTTGATTGCTGTCATGTGTGTTTCCTTGGGATTTGCAAAAAATCTTGCAACTATACCTACTACATGTGCTATATCTGGTCTACTGTGAACAACATATTGTAGCTTTCCAATCATAGATCGGTAAAGTGTCTCATCAACAGATGCAGATTCATCATTCTTTGATAATTTATAGTTGGTAGTCATAGGAGTACTTATTGGTTTTGAATCCTCCATTCCAAATTTCTTCAAGATTTTATTTATGTACTTGGATTGGGTAATGAAAATCTCATTTTTCATTTGTAGTATTTGTAAACCTATAAAATACTTTATCTCACCGATTAGTGACATCTCAAATTTTTTGCTCATTTCATTTCCAAAGTTCTTGCATAGAGAATCATTCCCACAAAATATAATGCCATCAACAAATATGGCTGAGATCAGTATTCCATTGTCTTCATCATTCTTCATGTACATATTGCTATTTTTGCTTGTCCTTATAAAACCAATCTTGATAAAATAAGAGTGCAATCTCTCATACCATGCTCTAGGTGCTTGTTTCAAACCATATAAAGCTTTGTTCAATTTACATACCTGATCTTTATTCTTTCCTTCAACAAATCCTTCAGGTTGTTCAATGAAAACTTCTTCTTCTAATATACCATTCAGAAATGCAGATTTGACATCCATTTGATATACCTTGAAATTCTTGTAAGCAGCATATGCCAACAATGTTCTTACTCCTTCAAGTCTTTCCAGAGGTGCAAAAGTTTCACCATAATCAATTCCTTCTTCTTGAGCATAACCTTTTCAAACTAGTCTTGCTTTATTTCGAATGACATCACCTTTTTCATTCAGCTTGTTTCTAAAAATCCACTTTGTACCGATTACATTTTTGTCCTTCGGTCTTGGGACTAGTGTCCATGTGTCATTCTTCTTGATTTTATCAATCTTTTCTGTCATAGCATTTATCCAATCTTCATTGTTGAAAGCCTCTTTTACTATTCTTGGTTCAAATTTAGATATCAGACATGTGTTCTGTCTCAGTTTGTTCCTTGTCATCACTGGATCATCCTTAGCTCCTATAATATAACTTGATGGATGATGCCTTCTGACATACTTGGCTAATATAGGCTCGGTAGGCTCTATATGATCTTCTTCATCACTCGGTAACTAGATATTCTCTTCATTTCCTTCAACAGTCTTCTCGGTAAGACTTGTCAGTTGAACATAGACAAATTCATCATAATCTTCTGGTTCCTTGGAATTTCCTTCATCATTTTTTTCTACAAATTCATCAATTTTCATATTTGCACTTTTTACTATTTTGTTAGATGATTTGATCAGACATTTAAATGCTTTACTTCTAGAAGAATAACCTAGAAATGTTCCTTCTTCACTTTTTTGATCAAACTTGCCATTTCTATCATCTTTGTGAACATAGCATCTACTTCCAAAGATTTTAAAATAACTTACATTAGGTTTCTTATCATACCATATTTCATATGATGTCTTCAAAGTTTCTTTCTTTAGGTGTACTCAGTTTAGGGTGTAAACTACTGTGCTTATTGCTTCTCTCCAAAATGTTTGTGACATTATTTTCAATCATCAGGGTTCTGGCACAATCCACAATAGATCTATTTCTTCTCTTAGCAATTCCATTTTGTTGTGGAGTTCTCGGTGCAGAGACTTGTCTTTTTATACCATGATCATTGCAGAATAAGTTGAACTCATCAGAGGTGAACTCTCCTCCTCTATCAGATCTAAGACATTTTAGGTGTCTTCCTATTTCATTTTCAACTCTTTCCTTGTACCATTTAAACATTTGAAAAGCTTCTGATTTTTCTTTTAAAAACATTCTGACATCACCGTTGAGTAATCATCCACAAATAATATGAAATATTTATCACCATAATAACTCTGAACTTTCATAGGACCACAAAGATCAGTATGCACAAGATCTAAAATTCCCTTAGAAGTGTAGGACTTACTTGTAAAGCTTGATCTTGTCATTTTTCCCATCTGGCATTCTCGACATATAGCATTCTCAGGTTTCTCAAGACTCGGTAGACTTCTTACTCAGTGCTTCTTACTTATTTTGATCAGATTATCAAAATTTACATGACAAAACCTTTTATGCCATAACCAGGTATCATCTATCTTTGCATATAGACACTTATTCTGAGTTGAGTCAAGGTGAAATGTGTTACCTTTTGTTTGTGTCTCGGTAGCAGCTAACTTTCCACTCTTGTCATGAACTTTGACAATTCCTTTCTAAAATTGTATTCGGTAACCTATGTTGTTTAGGTGTGCTACACTCAACAAATTGTATTTCAAACCTTCAACCCAATAAACATCATTGCATTTTGCATTGTCAAGAAGTGTTATAGATCCTTTACCTCTTACCGAACATGGTGCATCATTGCCAAATCTTACATAGCCTCCATAATCTTCTAACATAGCAAACTTGTGTTTATCACCTGTCATGTGATGTGAGCATCCACTATCTATGATCCGAGAATCATTTTTACTTATTTGAGATAGTAGGGCTTTTTCTTGATACCTTTCTTCATCTGATCCATTTTTGATAGCCACATAAACAACTTCTTCTGTATTAGTTTCATCTGATTTATCATCATTAGATTCCTCATTAGCTATTAGGCATGTCTTTCTTCTGAAATCTTGGTGTCCTCTATAATGATTATCTTTCTGTCTATCATCTCGGTAATCTCTCTTTTCACTAGATTCTTTGTTAGGACAGTTTTAGGCCATATGTCCTATCTTATCACAATTGAAACATTTCAAAGCTAGTTTTCCTTTATACTTACCTTTGCCTCTCGGTAACCTTCTGGCTAATAGTGCTTCAAACTATTCTTGTTTCCTGATTTCCTCATATAGCTTGTGTACTTTTTCCATGTTCTTGCAAAATCTCTCACTTGCTCCACTGTGATCCCCTTCAGTGTACGTACTCATTTTATCATTGTAATCATTAGATTCACCAATATGAAAAGAACTAGAAGAAGATTCTACTTTATTTACCAAAGACCCGCTGTTATCAAAATTACTTAACTCAAATGCATGTAGCTTACCAATAGTAGCATCTAAAGAAACTGGCATATTAGGTATAGACCTCAATTCATTGATTGCAGAGACTCGGATTGCATAAGTTGGTAGAAGGTTTCTTAACAACTTACTTGTTATATCCTTTTCTTCAATAGTTCCACCTGCTCCTTTGATTTGATTGACAATCTCCTTTAATCTTGTACTGTACTGGGTTATGTTTTCACCTTCATTCATCCTCATAGATTCAAGTTGTCCTCTTAGACTATCCACTTTTGCTCTTTGAACATGTTCATCACCACCATACATAGATATGAGCTTATCCCACATTGCCTTTGCATCATTGCAACCTTCTAGATCATTAAACTCTGAGTCAGTCAATGCAGATGTTGTTATCACTGATTAAAAATGGGTTTTTCCTTTCCCATAATTGGCTATGATTTTGAAATCTAGAGTAAGACACATTTTCAATTGCTTCAGCTCTGTGTCAGGTCTTAAGGGTTTAGGATTTTGATTTTAAATTGCTTAATGTCTGATAAAAAACCCTTTGGATTCTATTCTTTTGTTAATTTATGCACTTAAGTAATGGGTCCTAGGGTCGTAGGAAGTGTCCCCCCTTGTCTTTTGCCTAGGCGGTCATGTGAATTAATCATAAAATTTATGCCTTATGTATTTTCCTCCTAATGTTGTCGGGCCCAGTAAGTGGTGTGCATCTCTCGGGTGGATCTATGGCTTTTGCTATTTCGCTAGGCGAAGTTGCACATGGTTTAAAACCCACGAAGTTGCAAAAATGACATGGCATGCCAAGTAGATTGTTTAGCTGGTCGAGAGGGCGAGTAAGATGGTGGCTTGCGGCATAGGCTACAATAGTTAGCAAGCCAGCTCTAATGGTTAAAAGGTGGGTCCCAGAGGTGAGTCAGGCTACGGGATAGAAAATGACTTGGCAGATGCAGGTGGTAAGAATTAATTGAAACCCAGTGTTTTCTCTCGACAAATGAAAGACTGACATGTCAGCTCTGAAAGTGACTAGATACCAAGTGTTCGAAGTTGAGTCGGAGGGCCCACGCCTCCTGAAGTCTATTCAAATGGTTAAGCACCAAGCAAATAGAAAATGATCTGACGACCCACGTGATTTCGCAAAGGTAAGATGCTTGTGCTTTATACCCTGCAAAAGAGCGAAAGTAAAAGGGAACCGTCCATGTGTCATGATAGATGGTGACATGTCCATGGACACGTGGTTTTAGAGGAAGCTATGGGCCCGCCAAGGTGGAACCAGTAGAATAAAGGAGAGACACATGGCCGACGTTGAATTGAATGTGAAGGGTTTTCCAAAGCCAGTGGTTGAGTGCCATGTGGTAGCTAGTAGCCAATAAAGAGGCGGGACCCAGCACAGAGCCAAGACTGTTAAGTCAGTGTAACGGTCGATCAAATCTCTTTTGATCGGACAGTTGGCGCTATTTCGTAGGACCAAATTGCCTGATGGTTATGCTTTGTGAAGTTGTGAAAGAGTGAAAGGAAAGAATTGCAGGAACATTGTGGCCCATTGGAGTGAAAAATATGAATTCTCTCATGAATTCAATTTTGAAAGGACAACCGAAGCATGCAGAATCAATGTTGTATTTAAAACCTTGGGTACAATATATGATTTCCTATCAACCGGATGAAGGTATCTTTCTAAAGAATTATTGCAAAGGAGCAGATACAGAGCAAGTCAATTTAGTTGCAGAGCGAATTCCTTCAAGCTAAGAACAGGTTTTCTTATACTCTCGTGTAACAATTTCTTTGTGGTGTGTTTTAAATAAGATATTGATTTGTCATAGAACTATTTGGGGGTAGTATTCCAATTTCTTACATTTTCAAAATGGCACCTAAGAGAGAATTTTCTAGGAAAGTCAATTATCTAGAAAGAGCCATTTGTGATGATTTTCTTGAACAGTTGACATTGTCAACTAATCAAGCATCGAAAGCAAAAGAATTAGTGCCTAGAGCTCCTCATTTGAAAATAGGAGAAGGACTATTTGACAAGGGTAATTGGTTGAGAGACCCGCAGGTTGGATTGTCTGGGTTGGGGTTATTTAAGGTTGGATTTGGAATGAGGAATTCTCCGACCCCACAAAATAGTATTTGGGAATTAGATGTTGGGAAGTTGGTAGTCCCAGGGGTATTTATGGATATGGATATGTTGACCCAAATTGCACTTAATTATGATCCAGTCACAAGAAGCATTCATGATATAAATGGAAAAGCCCTTATTGAGATTAATTTGAAGAATTGAGAAGTGCTTTTGGGCTCAATGAGTTTACAAATTTTCTGGAACCCATAAATTTCAAATCATTAGCTCAAATATATAGTGCACAAAGGAATCATCTTAAGAATGGGCCTCTCAAGGAAGTTTTTGTGAAGATAGGTGGGTTGACAGTTGTAGGACCCAACATAGAAGAGCCCTTCTCATTGAGTCTGTTCACCCTTAGGGCTAAGGGAATGTAATGGGCACTATGCAAAGTTTTGGGAGAAGATGCTGAGGCAAATATGCCCAATCACTATTTGTTAATGATTGCTCAGATTTTAAATCCTTCCCTTGCAGTAACATTCGATTATGCTTCTTTCATTGCTGATGCTATCCATGGAGGATTAATAGGAATAAAAAATGGAAAGGTGGATAGGCCTTTCAGATGGTATTCACTCCTGATGCATCTATTTCTTTTCAAAGGTGGTGATTACTTTGCCAATGGATTGGACCTCATCAAAGAGAAGGAGGGAGAAAAGATGCCAGTACAACTATGGAGTATTGTTTTGTCATGGGATAGAGAGGATGCTAGTCTCTTGAAGTTTGATAAATATTTTGCATCCAAGATCAGAACTCTCCTCTGCTCAGAGAACCCTATAATCCCCAAGGTTCTTTTGGGATTCATTAGACCAAAGGAATTTGTAGAGAGCATAAAGATCGTTCACAATTGCGGTGACATTTATTTGTACCCAGTCTCAATAGTTTTCAGACTTTTTGGTTTCAGAGGCACCCCATTCTTGTTGCCCTATCAGGTCCCTCTCAAAGTGGGAATTGCAGAGGTCCTTAGCTAAGTTGGTAGTGTACAAGAGGTAGAACTGATAGGCAGAGGTAAAGGGACTATTTTCTGTACAGTTACCATAGCCCACCAATTTGTAATAACTAAGGGAGGTTGGAATTGCTTTAAGGATTTTCTCAAGCCTTATCATTTGTCAACTGCAATATCTAGGTGTGCTGATCCAGAAGACTTTTTTAATGGCATGTTTAGAAAGAGGGCAGCATGCAGAGATAGACCCCATCAATTTCAGTTTCTTGAAGACCTCATCAGAAATGAGTTTGATCGAGATGAGCAGGAGCTAAGGAAGGAGAAATGGGTGGCTTATAAGAAATCTTTAGACGATGCCAGCTATGACCCATTATCTAGCTTTTTCCCTCTGGAGGAGAAAATAAAGTTTTTAATTATTTGCTTTGAGGATGTGATACAAACCTTGAAGGAGAAGAGGGAAGCTGTGATTAAAGGCAACCCCAAAAAGGTAAGAATGGTTCTAAGTAGGTCTACCTCCAGCAAAGCAATCCCTCTTGGTGACTATACACTGCACAAGAAATCTAGTTGTAGTGTGTTGATGCCTACAACAGGGGAGCTCTCTACCTCCAAAGGAAAGAGGAAGATACAAGATGTCATTGATATCCAAGAGAGCCCAAAGAAGCAGAGAGTAGGGAAAGAAGTACAATCTGCTACACCTTTGTACTCTCCATCCCAATCCCCTATCCACATAGGAGATGAGCAAGCAGCAGCTGAGCAACTTCTACAATTAGGCAATCTAGGGGAAATTGTCTATACTTATGATGAAGTGGAAGAAGGAATACCAGAAGAACCCCTTGCTACTAAAATGAATATTACCACCACTGAACTCAAAGACCAGGAGTGGGATGCTGACATAAGGTAGGCAAGTGATGACTTCTTGGCTGACAACAATTTTGTCACAACAGGAGCATTTATGCAATTTATATGGAAACAAAATATAGATAAGTACAATGCAAGATGTGAGAAGAGAAAAGGTGAGCAGCCTAATAAAGATCTAGCCCTGGTAGAGGAGGAAATAAAACAAGACATGATGGAAGAATTTAAGACCATCACTCCTGAGCAAGGGAGAGATATGGTGGCACAAGATGGAGTGCTTACTCTACTTGAGTGGGATATAGCAGATGCCCTTGTACTAGAGGAAGTGAGAAAGGAGACCAAGCCCATGGAGGGAATTACTTTAAGTAAGGATAATGTTGCACTCATCATGTGGTCTCTCAAGAGAAATGAAAGTAAGAAAAGAAAAGATACCCCAGGGTCAAGTTACCTTGGTGGAATGATGGTGAAGAGAGTGCAGAACATAGGGGTGGTGGAAGCTGCTACCACTGTACTAGAGACTGCAAAATTTAGTGTTGCAGTCAAAGAAAAGAAGGCCAAGGAAAAAGAGGTCCTCCAAGTCAAGTTGGAGATAGTTTTGAAGGCCTACAACAGTGCTAAGGAGGAGGTAAGAGGTAAGGATAGCATCATTGCTAAGCTACAAAGCCAGTTGACTAGATAGCACCATCAAGGTGAGTCTTCAACACTAATGATCTCCTCTTCTCTTGCAAGACCTCCACCTACTAGCCCTATCATTGAGTTCCCACCATCTCTAGCACTCTCCAGCTCTCAAATGGTTGAGATTACTCCTCAAGAGCTAGAAAATTTAAAACAAGCTCAGGCCTTGTATGCAAAGAAATATGAGGAGAGAGTAAGGGCTACTATTTCCAGTTTTGTAGATACAATGAGTGCCTCATTACTATATAATAACATAGGCAAGATTTTGGATATGAGGAATGAACTCAATGGGGATAAGGCCATTTTGACACCTATTCTTGACAAGTGGAAGCCTAGAGAGTAGGACTTGGAATCAATTTGTGCATCTTATGATGAAGTAGGGGCTGATCCTATCATTAAATCCATTTGTGACACCTCCAAGGATCTAGTAAAATTGGCAAGAGAGGTAGACAATGCTGACAGGAAAATCAACTTGTATAAAAAGGAGTACACTGATCAGGTTTTTGAATTGATTCCAGGAGTTTTTGCTAGCCCAAATCAGTTAAAGGAAAAACAAGTGTGGCTTAAAGAATTAGAGGCCAAATTGTCAGCCAAAATAAAAGGAATTGTTGATCTAGATGATGCTTCCTTTTTTGTTTTAACAATTCAGGAGATAGAGAGAATTAAATCTCATTATGGTTTCCTCAATTAAGAGGTTAACCAAATGAGGAATTCCTGGAAAAGGTTGACCAAGGCTAAGACAAAAGTGATTGATTTCACGTGGCCAACTGATGATGTGTATAATGAATGGACAATGAAATATGCCATCCAGGATGCAGAGCAGTTAGTGCGCACTCCGGAACAGTTGGAAGAGGTTGCAATCGGACAACAAGTTGAAGAAGCCGCAGAGGTTGAAAAGGACCTGTAACTATTTTTGGAAAAGGCTTTGTAACCTCTTTTATAAAAGAAATTATTGTAACAAATTCTCCTAGGAAAGTCCGAAGCTATGTGCATCCATATTGTTATAAATGGATACTAGGACTATGTAAAAATGATCGCAAAGAGTTGTAAGAAAATGCTGCAGAAATTTATCTGAGCTTTTCTGAGTTTAATGGGGAATATTCAAAAGTTTTTGTAATACTTTTTTGAAGATAATATCAATTTACAGACCATCGGTTTTGAGTAAAGCTTTGTGTCATCTTCAAATGTGTTTGCATTTATTTACTGTTTCATACTAAATAATCCAGGGTTATTTTATTTGAATAGGGGTTGTAAGGCAACTTTCAGTAGATGTGTTTGCTAGCTTTTCTCTTTAGGAGGGAAATTAAATATGCGGGGATCACTTCTACCGGTAAATTACTTGTGAGACATCTTGAATCTTGATGAGCATAGTTTGATTTGGTATGCATAAATTCTCATGTATGTTAGTCATATATAGGGATTAAAAGAAGCTGAGCCAATGGGATGTGTAGAGATATTCTGTTTGGGGAGTATTGTTTGAATTGTGATGACTCTGTGACCTTGGATAAGGCCCTGGTATCGATCAAGGTTGTCTATTGCATGTTTTGTAGATCAAAATACTGAATATGAGTATAATTTTAATTCCTTTGTTTCAGTTAGTTTCAAGGTGAATAGATCCACTGGTTTTCTTGACTGGTTTGCTGTGGATTTATCTTTTGAAAGTGTGAATTTAGTTCACAAAGGTATACCCTCCTGGACTCTGAGTAAGTTTGAAGTGTAGAAGGTTAAATCAAACCTTGTCATATGTTGTCCTAAGAGTTTCCTTCCCCTTAACATCTCTCCTGCATAGAGTTTAATCATCCTTTTATAAGGATGTTGAAGTGAATCAAATTTTGAAGACAACAAAAGTGGCGACTCTGCTGGGGAGAGTCATATTAAGGATCCAGACGCAGATTTGTGCTTAAGTTTGTAACGAAAACCATTGTGTTTGTGGAATCCTTGCGTATCATTCTAAAAGCTTGTTCTTATAAGTCCCATATTCTTGTGGGTGAAGACTTTGTTTTATTGGAACCAGTCCTTGTGAATTGCAAATCACTTCAAAAGAAAACAAGCATAATGCAAGGAGGAAAAAATACTAGGTCATTCATGAAGAAACATCCTCGTGAAACTTTGCAGGAAGGTTTGCCAGAGTAGTCACGAAGGGGCTAGAAGGGATCTATGCTACATGAGCCATCAAATGTTGCTTGGGTACAAAAGAACAATAATACTAGTAAGATGCCTAATCAACCTATTTATGCAAAGTCTACTTCATCTTCCAGAGATTCAGAACATGATATATTAGGTTCCCATTCAGGATTGTTTGGAAATATTGATAATGCACCTATTTTAAATCAAGATTTGTTTCATGTTAGTGTTTTTGCAAGAGATAGGACCAGTTCAAATGCAATTAGACACTTTTTGCCTAGAACAATAGATGGAAACATTAGTTTGATTGACATATACCAAATCAATATATCTGATTCTGAGGAAAATTTCCCTGACGAGGATAAAGTGACCCAAGAGATTGAAGACTTGAATAGAAGAGTTCATCATTTAATCTCCCTAAGAGCCCAAAAGGAAGTAAATGAGGAAAAGGAAGTCAAAGCTAAATTAATGGAAAGAGATAGGCTTCTTAGACATATAGCTGATCTTGAGGTGCTAGCTAAGGAGAAAGAAAAGAGTGATGAAGAAGGCCCTATGATTAGAGAAATCTTGATCCCCAAGGTTAATCCAGCATATAGGTCAGTAGTCCAGCCAAGTAAGGAAATGCTCAGTGATTTATAGTTTCCTAGGACAAAGGTGGATAAAGGAAAATAGAAATGGGTAGATGATGGAATTGAATCTAAAACTACAGAGGACATTTCTCATAGGTTATCAGCACATGAGAAAGAAATGGAAAGAATGAGGAAAGAAAAGGAGGATCTCCGAATGGAATTAGAGAAAGCTGAATTGGAAGTAGCAAATCAGGAGGTAAAAAGAAAAATTAGTTACTTAAAGGCTCCCCCTATCACATTTCCATCAGAAGATCTGAATAAGCCTGATCCTCAACAAATTTCCCTTCCCCCTGTTAAAATTCAACCTGCAGTGCCTGCTAATGTAGCATCAGTGAGTAAAACCCCTATGAATAGTCATCACACCCAAATATCTCAGCCTCCAATTCCAACAATTAGAATGAACATGGGAAATAATAATGCTCTTTCCCCTTTTCAAAGGAGACCAATCAATTTAGGATAATACAGACAATTGTTTTTTGATGGGATCCTAGGATATCCCAATCATGTTCCTACTAAGCTAAGAGACAGACTCCATAAATTTGTTGGGAACAATGCCATTAGTGCTGAGGAACATCTAAAATCTTTTGGGGACCTAATAAACGATTATGCGATAGTGGATGAAGATGTTATTATGAAACTGTTTGTTTAGTCCCTGGTTGATGATGCAAGAGATTGGCTCAGAGGTCTTCCAGTAAATAGCACAGGGTCATGGGAGGATTTTTAAAATTGTTTTCAAGAACAGTATGGTGATAAGACTAATGTGAGCTTTATGCTCGATGAATTCAATAATATCAGAAATTCTGATAATGAAATGGTCACTGATTTCAATGCCAGATTCCAAAAGGCCATGCATAGATTGTATCAAGTGATGAGATTAGATGATAACATGTGTTTAAATACTTATTACAATGCATTTGATTCTAAGATGGCCTATATCTTGAGAGATAAGAATCCACATAATTTGAGAGATTCTTTTAGAATTGCCATTAATGTAGAAAGTAATAGAAAAGCATCTGGGAAGTTGGGAAGAAGAGCAAATGGTAGATTAGGGCAAGAGACAAAACAACAGCCCAATAGAGTACCAAAGGAGGAAGACAAGATAGAGAAGTTGGTCATTGCAATGAAGGATCTGACTGCCAAGGTAAACAAAACTGACAAACCCCATTATAGCTAGCAAGATAGACCCCCTAGATTGCATGACATGGCATATAACACCAACTGGAGAGATGGAAAACCCCAAAATGAGAAGCCCAAAATCACCCAAAATCAGGACACTCTAGATCCCTTGAAAGGGAAAACTGTCCATAATATAGAAAACACTCCCTGGTGTATTGCTTGTGATGGACCACATTCTCCTCATCAGTGTGTGGTGGCTCAGGCTCTTAAAGAATCTATGAGACAAGAAGTTGAGCCTGATATCAATATGTTTGAAACCATCATAGAAAGTGATGAGGAGTCTATACAGAGTGAATACAGTGATGTATTAGATAATGAAAGGTTTGTTCAAGGACAACTAACTTTAGATTGGAATCCTACATTGAATGTGGTAACAATTGAGGATGAAGAAGTTCACCTTAGAAGGCCTAGTGAGGAAGAGGTAAAAAATATCACTAAAGCTACCATTGCCAAAGCAAAACACAACTATAACTTGAGAAGCACTAAGAGGGACACTGATCAGGGTGAACCTAGTTCCATGTTCATAAAAGAGATCACCCAAAAGAGGGTAGTAGGTAGTGCTACTACTATTCCTAAGATTAGTCAAGAAAAGAAGGAAGAAGTCAAAGATGTACCCAAGAGTACAGATATCGATGATATACAAGGAGCTGCCATAGTGAAAAAGACAAGTCAGCTCAAGACAAAAAGAGTTAGAGCTAGTACTGAAACAAGCAATAGTTCTACATTTGACATGGCTCAAGCTCTTACTCAAATGAAGGTCACTATTCCATTAGTAGAATTACTGAAGATTAAAGAACATAGGGATGCAGCTTTGTCTTTATTCTCTAGTATATCTGATAGTGACACAATTTTACCCACCAGTTCAGCTAGAATTGGAAAGGATCAAGAGTTCCAAACTCCAGAGGTTTATGTTGGAACAACTATCACTCAAGAGCCTTCACAGGTAGATCCCTTCTATGTTACTTTGTTAGTAAATAACCGGTTGATTAAAAACTGCATGATAGATTGAGGAGCTACTGCTAATGTAATGCCCTATGGTGTTATGAAAGAATTAGGACTATCAGTAACCACTGTGTATGGGAAATGCTATGCCATGGATAATAGAGAAGTACCTGTGATAGGTACAATAAAAGATGTAGAAGAAAAAATAGCAGCATTCCCTGAGGCAACATATAAAATGGATGTTATTGTTACTGATACCAAGCCCCATTATGGTATGTTACTTTCCAAGCAGTGGGCAGCAGTAGTAGGAAGAAATGTTCAACTGGACCTATCCTATGCCACCATTCCAATCAATGGAAATTAGGTCAAATTGTATAGAGAGCCACGTGTTCCTAGGGTAATTGAAAATATAGACCATAATATGCTCAATTGTATGATAGATGTAGATCTTGATAACTTTAGACTTCGACCAATTTTACCTCAACTAAAGAATACTGACCTTATTGTGGTCGAATTAGAAGCACAATAGTATGGACTATGGTAGATGTATTTTGATGGAGCTTGCTCCAAAGAAGGGTCTGGAGCAGGTGTTCTTTTTGTATCCCCATCAGGTATAACCTTTAAGTATTCATTCTTATTGGCCTTCCAATGCACAAATAATACTGCAGAGTATGAAGTTCTATTGCTAGGGCTTGAAGTTGCAAAGAAGCATGGAATTTAGCTGTTGATAGTGTCAGGGGATTCGAAATTGGTTGTATCTTAGGTAAGATCCAAATATGCATCCAAGAATGATAGATTAAAGAGATATAAACATGCAGTTTGGGATGTTATTGAGCATTTTAGTACATTTTCTATTAATTGGATCGAGTGATCAAAGGACATTATGGCAGATTTCCTAGCCAATGTTGCCTTAAAGAATGATGATGCAACATTAACTGGTATTTCTATTATGGAGATAAAATCTAGGCCTGCCATCCTTGACAATGTGTACAATTGGCAAGTTTTTGCTGATGATGAAGACATTCTTAAGTTCATCCAATGTGTTGATGATTATGATGGATAGAAGATTGACTGCAATGCTCTAGTGGAGGTGGTTGACAATAGGGAAACAGTGTTTGGAAATGATTTAGTCCAGTTGGAAACCAATGAGATACCTAAAGGGCTGGTAGAGCTGGAAAGCATGTTCAGTTATAATGACAGTCACTTACATCAGCAGTCTACCACCAAGTTGGAAGAGTTAGAGGAGGTAAACCTGGGGACTGAATCATCCCCTAAGTTAGTATAGATTGGAAAGAAATTACCCCCTCATGTCAGGACTAACCTTATTAACTTATTGAAGAAATATAAACATGTTTTTGCTTGGTCTTATGAAGACCTAAAGGCGTATAGACAAGATCTTTTTTAGCATGAAGTTCCTTTACTTCTAGATGCTAAGCCTTTCAGACAGAAATAGAGGCCCATTAATCCCTTGTTAGAAACTAAAATGCAGCAAGAGTTGACTAAATTGAGAGAGGGGGGGATTATCAAACCAATAAGGCATTCTTCATGGGTCTCTAATCTAGTCGAGGTAAGAAAGAAGAATGGGGACATTAGATTGTGTGTAGATTTTAGAAATTTAAATGTTGCCTCTTTGAAAGATAACTACTCTTCCTCGAATATGGAAGCCATGCTACAAAGAGTGACAATATGTGACCTTTTATCTATGATGGATGGTTTTTCAGGGTACAATCAAGTCTTAGTGAAGGAATCTGAATAGTTTAAAATTGCCTTCACTACTCCATGGGGAACATATGTCTGTGTGAGAATGCCATTCGGATTGAAAAATGTTGGAGCTACATTTCAGACAGCCATGGATGTAGCATTTAAAGAATTCATCAATATCATCATGGTGGTTTATCAAGATGATCTAACCTAAAAAGGGTTGATGATCATTGTGGACATTTGGAAAAGGTGTTCAATAAAGCTTTGGAATTTGGTGTGTCACTAAATCCCAAGAAATGCCATTTTGGAGTTACAGAAGGAAAACTACTAGGACACATTGTTTCCAAGGAAGGGGTAAGGATAGACCCTGAAAGAATTGAGGCAATAAATAAGGTGTCTGAACCTAAGAATGTAAAAGGTATTCAATCTTTTCTAGGCAAAGTGAATTTTGTTAGGAGGTTCATTGCAAACTTTGTAGAGATAATAAAGCCCATTGTCAAGTTGCTCAAAAGGGATACCAAATTTTGTTGGGATCAAGAACCCTCCAAGGCTTTTGCTAAAATTAAGAAAGCCATTCAGGAAGCACCAGTGCTAAAATCTCCTGATTATAGTAAGCCCTTTTCCCTATTTTTCTTTTGGTTCATATCATACAGTAGCTACAGTATTGCTACAAAAGGACAATGAGGGATATGAACATCCCATAGCCTTCTACAGTAAGTCTTTGCAGGCGGCAGGACTGAAATATGAGACCATGGAGAAACAATCTTATGCTTTAGTTAAAGCTGTTAAGGCTTTTAGGCCATACCTAGTGAATGCAAATATCATTGTCTATGTCCCACATGTTGCGGTTAAGGATATTCTGTCCCAGTCTAAAGTTATAGGGAATATATGTAGATGGATTAATAGAATCCAAGAATTTGACTTGGAGATAAAGATTACCAAATTGGTAAGAGGTTTAGGTTTGGCTAAACTCATGACTGAGTCCAATCTTATGAATGTTGAAGTACATAATGTTGAAGTTAGAGATACTTTAGTCACTAGCATTGAAAGGCAGCCTTGGTACTCAGAGATAGTCAGATTCTTAAGAGATGCTACATTCTCAGAAGGAATGACACATAATTAGAAAAGAACTCTAAAACTCAAGTCCCAAAAATATGTTCTCATTCAGGGTGATTTGTTCTGGAGGAAAAGAGACGGAGAGTTACTAATGTGTCTAGATGAATTCCAGGCCAAACAAGTGTTGACTGAAATGCATGATGGAGTATGTGGAGGCCACTACTCTACTAAGATTACTGCTAGTAAGATAATTCAGGCTAGATACTATTGGCCCATTTTATTTAAAGATACTCATGTATATGTTCAGAAATGTGACCCATGTAAGAAATTCTCATCCAAGCTGAAGTATGAAGGAGCCTTACCCCTAAATCTAGTCTCTGTAGAAGCTCCTTTTGTCTAGTGGGGCCTTGATTTTATTGGAGAGATTGTTGAGAGGTAAGGAAGGGGTCATAGATGGATCATAGTAGCCACTAATTATTTCACAAAATGGATAGAAGCTATTCCCACAAGAAGAGCTACTAGTAAGGTTGTCATTGATTTCCTGATGGATAATGTTGTAACCAGATTTGGAATACCTACAAAATTGGTGATGGATAATGCCATGTGTTTCAGATCAGAAGAGTTTGTAGGCTTTTGTACCAGTCATGGAATACTCATGTCTTACTCTTCACCTTATCACTCCTAGGGGAATAGACAAGCAGAATCCAACAATAAAAGCCTTTTGACTATCATCAAGAAAATCCTTGAGGAAAATAAGAGATCTTGGGATCAAAAATTGAAGTTATCTTTGTGGGTAGATAGAATAATAGTCAAGAAGGCCATTGGAATGTCCCCTTTTGAACTGGTTTATGGTGCTCAGGCCAGATTGCCAGTAAATAATCTTCTTCCAATTTACAAGTTCTTGCAAGATGAGGATATGGAGCTATCTGAACCTATGGAAGACAGAATGATCCAAATTGTGGAGGAGGAAGAGCTTAGAGCTTTAGCTCACAAAATAAATCAGAAGATCCAATTGCAATCTAAATACCTTTTTGATAAAAGAACATCATTAAGGAAGTTTCAAATTGATGACATTGTTCTTCAGTGGAATGCAAAAGGATAGGATAAGGGAAAGCATAAAAAATTTGAATCATTATGGATTGGTCCTTTTGTGGTCTGTGACATAAATGGTAAGGATTCATATTTTGTGAAGAATATGAATGATGAAGTATAGGAATTTCTAGTGCATGGACAATTCTTGAAGCATTAATTCTCTTGATGTCCATGCATAGTAGGTCCTTTGTTTGTACATATTTTGTTTCCTTCCTATTTTTCTGTTTGGGTCTATGTTTTGGTTTGTTTCTCCAGAGTTTCTGAGTTTTCTTGTGTTGACCTTGTGATCAACCATCCCTAGTCAGAGCCACTATTATCACTGATTTAAAATGGGTTTTTCCTTTCCAATAATTGGCTATGATTTTGAAATCTAGAGTAAGACACATTTTCAATTACTTCAGCTCTGTGTGAGGTCTTAAGGGTTTAGGGTTTTGATTTTAAATTGCTTAATGTCTGATAAAAAACCCTCTAGTTTCTATTCTTTCATTACTTTATCCACTTAAGTAATGGGTCCTAGGGTCGTAGGAAGTGTCCCCCCTTGTCTTTTGCCTAGACGGTCATGTGAATTAATCATAAAATTTATGCCTTATGTATTTTCCTCCTAATGTTGTCAGGCCCAGTAAGTGGTGTGCATCTCTTGGGTGGATCTATGGCTTTCGCTATTTCGCTAGGCGAAGTTGCGCGTGGTTTAAAACCCACAAAGTTGCAAAAATGACATGGCATGCCAAGTAGACGGTCCAGCTGGTTGAGAGGGCAAGTAAGATGGTGGCTCGTGGCATAGGCTACAATAGTCAGCAGGCTGGCTCTAAGGGTTAAAAGGTGGGTCCTAGAGGTGAGTCAGGCAGCGGGATAGAAAATGACCTAGCAGATGTGGGTGGTAAGAATTAATTGAAACCCAGTATTTTCTCTTCGAAAATGAAAGACTAACATGTCAGCTCTGAAAGTGACTACATGCCACGTGTTCAAAGTTGAGTCGGAGGGCCCACGCCTCCCGGAGTCTATTCAAATGATTAAGCACCGAGCAAATAGAAAATGATCTGACAACCTGCGTGATTTTGCAAGGGTAAGATGCTCATGCTTTATACTCTGTGAAATAGCGAAAGTAAAAGGGAACCATCCATGTGTCATGATAGATGGTGACGTATCCATGGACACGTGGTTTTAGAAGAAGCTATGGGCCTGCCAAGGTGGAACCGACGGTATCAAGGAGAGACATGTGGCTGACATTGAATTGAATGCGAAGGGTTTTCCAAAGCCAGTGGTTGAGTGCCACGTGGTAGCTAGTAGCCAATAAAGAGGCGAGACCCAGCGCGGAGCCAAGACTGTTAAGTCAGTGTAACGACCAATCAAGTTTCTTTTGACTGGACAATTGGCGCTATTTCGCGGGATGAAATTGCTTGATGGTTATGCTTCGCGAAGTTGCAAAAGAGCGAAAGGAAAGAATTGCAGGAACATTGTGGCCCATTGGAGTGAAAAATACGAATTCTCTCATGAGTTCAATTTTGAAAGGATAGCCGAAGCATGCAGAATCAATGTTGCAATTTAGACCTTGCGTACAATATATGATTTCCTATCAACCAGATGAAGGTATCTTTCTAAGGAATTATTGCAGAGGAGCAGATACAAAGCTATTTTCTTCAAATACAGAGCAAGTCAATTCAATTGCAGAGAGCATAAAGATCATTCACAATTGGGGTGACATTTATTTGTACCCAGTCTCAACAGTTTTTAGACTTTTTGGTTTCAGAGGCACCCCATTCTTGTTTCCCTATCAGGTCCCTCTCAAAGTGGGAATTGCAGAGGTCCTTAGATAAATTGGTAGTGTACAAGAGGCAGAACTAACAGGCAGAGGTAAAGGGACTATTTTCCCTACAGTTACCATAGCCCACCAATTTGTAATAACTAAGGTAGGTTGAAATTGCTTTGAGGATTTTCTCAAGCCTTATCATTTGTCAACTGCAATATCCAGGTGTGTTGATCCAGAAGACTTCTTTAATGGCATGTTTAGAAAGAGGGCAGCATGGAGAGGTAGACCCCATCAATTTTAGTTTCCTGAAGACCTCATCAGAAATGAGTTTGATCGAGATGAGCATGAGCTAAGGAAGAAGAAATGAGTGGCTTATAAGAAAGCTTTAGAATTTGTGCATCAGTTTGATGCCATCTATGACCCATTGTCTAGCTTTTTCCCTTTGGAGGAGAAAATAAAGTTTTTAATTGTTTGCTTTGAGGATGTGATACAGACCCTGAAGGAGAAGAGGGAAGCTATGATTAAAGGCAACCCCAAAAAGGCAAGAATGGTTCTAAGTAGGTCTGCCTGCAGCAAAGCAATCCCTCCTAGTGACTATACACTGCATAAGAAATCTAGTTATAGTGTGCTGATGCCTACAAGAGGGGAGCCCTCTACCTCAAAAGGAAAGAGGAAGATACAAGATGTCATTGACATCCAAGAGAGCCCAAAGAAGCAGAGAGTAGGGAAAGAAGTACAATCTGATACACCTTTGTACTCTTCATCCCAATCCCCTATCCACATAGGAGATGAGCAAGCAGCAGCTGAGCAACTTCTACAGTTAGGCAGTCTAGGGGAAATTGCCTATACTTATGATGAAGTGGAAGAAGGAATGCCAGAAGAACCCCTTGCTACTTAAATGAATATTACCACCACTAAACTCAAAGGCCAGGAGTGGGATCCTGAGATAAGGTAGGCAAGTGATGACTTCTTGGCTGACAATAATTTTGTCACATCAGGAGCATTTATGCAATTTATATGGAAACATAATATAGATAAGTACAATGCAAGATGTGAGAAGAGAAAAGGTGAGTAGCCTAATAAAGATCTAGCCCTAGTAGAGGAGGAAATAAAACAAGAGATGATGGAAGAATTTAAGACCATCACTCCTGAGCAAGGGAGAGATATGGTGGCACAAGCTGGAGTGCTTATTCTACCTGAGGGGCATATAGCAGATGCCCTAGTACTAGAGGCATTGAGAAAGGAGACCAATCCCATGGAGGGAATTAATTTAAGTAAGGATAATTCTACACTCGTCATGTGGTCTCTCAAGAGAAATGAGAGTAAGAAAAGCAAAGATACCCCAGGGTCAAGTTACCTTGGTGGAATGATGGTGAAGAGAGTGGAGAACATAGGGGTGGTGGAAGCTACTAGCATTGTGCTAGAGACTGCAAAATTTAGTGTTGCAGTCATAGAAAAGGAGGGCAAGGAAAAAGAGGTCTTCCAAGTCAAGTTGGAGATAGTTTTCAAGGCCTACAATAGTGCTAAGGAGGAGGTAAGAGGTAAGGATAGCATCATTCCTAAGCTGTAAAGCTAGTTGACTACACAACACCATCAAGATGAGTCTTCAACACTGATGATCTCCTCTTCTCCTAAAAGACCTCCACCTACTAGCCCTATCATTGAGTTCCCACCATCTCGAACACCCTCCAGCTCTCAAATGGTTGAGATTACTCCTCAAGAGCTAGAAAATTTAAAATAGGCTCAGGCCTTGTATGCAAAGAAATATGAGGAGAGAGTAAGGGCTACTATTTCCAGTTTTGTAGATACAATGAGTGCCTCATTACTATATAATAACATAGGCAAGATTTTGGATATGAGGAATGAACTCAATGGGGATAAGGCCATTTTGACACCTATTCTTGACAAGTGGAAGCCTAGAGAGAAGGACTTGGAATCTATTTGTGCATCTTATGATGAAGCAGGGGCTAATCCTATCATTAAAACCACTTGTGACACCGCCAAGGATCTAGTAAAATTGGCAGGAGAGGTAGACAATGCTGAAAGGAAAATCAACTTGTATAAAAAGGAGTACACTGATCATGTTTTTGAATTGATTCCAGGAGTTTTTGCTAGCCCAAATCAGTTAAAGGAAAAACAAGTGTGGCTTAAAGAATTAGAGGCCAAATTGTCAGCCAAAATAAAAGGAATTGTTGATCTAGATGATGCTTCCTTTTTTGTTTTAACAATTCAGGAGATAGAGAGAATTCAATCTCATTATGGTTTCCTCAATTCAGAGGTTAACTAGATGAGGAATTCCTAGAAAAGGTTGACCAAGGCTAAGACAAAAGTGATTGATTTCACGTGGCCAACTGATGATGTGTATAATGAATGGACAACGAAATATGCCATCTAGGATGCAGAGCAGTTAGTGCGTGCTCCAGAACAGTTGGAAGAGGTTGCAATCGGACAACAAGTTGAAGAAGCCACAAAGGTTGAAAAGGACCTGTAACTATTTTTGTAAAAGGCTTTGTAACCTCTTTTGGAAAAGAAATGATTGTAACAAATTCTCCTAGGAAATTCTGAAGCTATGTGCATCCATATTGTTATAAATGGATACTAGGACTATGTAAAAATGATCGCAAAGTGTTGTAAGAAAACACTGCAGAAATTTATCTGAGCTTTTCTGAGTTTAATGGGGAATATTCAAAATTTTTTGTAATACTTTTTTGAAGATAATATCAATTTATAGACCATTGGTTTTGAGTAAAGCTTTGTGTCATCTTCAAATGTGTTTGCATTTATTTATTGTTTCATACTAAATCATCCAGGGTTATTTTATTTGAATAGGGGTTGTAAGGCAACTTTGAGTAGATGTGTTTGCTAGCTTTTCTCGTTAGGAGGGAAATTAAATATGTGGGGATCACTTCTACCAGTAAATTACCTGTGAGACATCTTGAATCTTGATGAGCATATTTTTATTTGGTATGCATAAATTCTCATGTATGTTAGGCATATATAGGGATTAAAAGAAGCTGAGCCAATGGGATGTGTAGAGATATTCTATTTGGGGAGTAGTGTTTGAATTTTGATGACTCTGTGACCTTGGATAAGGCGTTGGTATCGATCAAGGTTGTCTATTGCATGTTTTGTAGATCAAAATACTGAATATGAGTATAATTTTAATTCCTTTGTTTCAGTTAATTTCAAGGTGAATAGATCCACTGGTTTTCTGGACTAGTTTGCTGTGGATTTATCTTTTAAAAGTGTGAATTTAGTTCAAAAAGTTATACCCACCTGGACTCTGAGTAAGTCCGAAGTGTAGAAGGTTAAATCAAACCTTGTCATATATTGTCCTAAGAGTTTCCTTCCCCTTAACATCTCTCCTGCATAGAGTTTAATCATCTTATTATAAGGATGTTGAAGTGAATCAGATTTTGAAGACAATAGATGTTATTTCAATCATTGCTCGGATATGTTCTTGCTTTGCCTTTATCTCTTCCATTGCCAATGGATAGGTGATCAGTGTAATGAAACCATTCTCTAGATAATATACAGCATATTCTCCAACTCTTGATAACTGTAGCTTCATCCTTTTCTGCCATGTAGAGAAACTTGACTTGTTCAGCTTCAGTGCATCCCTCTTCTACATCTTTGGATCTTTGCCTCAAGTGCCTATAAACTTTTTCTTCCAGAGTCCAAAGCTCTGATACCAATTGACAGTTCTGATACTAAATGTTTAGTACCGATGCCAAGCTAATAAGATGAGAGGGGGGGGTGAGTCATACAAACTTAATCTTCCATAAAAGCAATAGATTCAACCTCGGTAACCTTAGTAGAAAAATTGTAAAACATGCAAACTCATAAACAGATAAGATCACAAAACATATAACACTAGATTTAACATGGAAACCCAAATAGGGAAAAACCATTGTGAGATTTCAGACCCACTAAGAAATATACTCTTCTAGAGTATCCTCGGTTAAAAGCAAATCCTGTTAAATATTACAAACACATTGCTAGATGTGACCCGGTTAAGGGATTTCCCTCAGATTTGTTAGGATCTTCACCTTTTTAGAAGTGACCTTGTTAAAGGATTTCAAACACTCAATCAAAATGTCACCTTGCTACAGGGTTTTACAAATAAGATTGTTAAGTCCGCTTGATTAAGAGATTTTCTGTTACTTCACAAAATAACAGTAATAAAAATCTATCTGTAACTTCACATCTGAAAATGCTAAAGCAGATTCTTATTTTCTCAATACAATCTAGTCATTGGGCTTATCTAGTTCTTCTGCTAGGCTCTATACTCTATTTCTCAAACAGGTCTTCAAGCTTCAGTGCTCAGTAAATACTGTGTAGCATCCATGTGCTTACACTTGCCCGCATACATTCTTTATCAACAGTTCCTTATTTCTAAACAATTTGCCAACCACTTAATCTCCTTGATCACATTTCCCATGATCAATCATAGCCATTAGATCTTCAAACTTGACTAGGTTCAATGTATCCTTGGATCTGAAAACATTTTACCTCACCTTGGAACTTACATACATTTCTTGGAACTTGTGCTAGGGTATTGCGGTTCAATTTGAGCTATAGATCTTCTTGCCAATTTTCCTTTGCCATAGATTCTTTAACAAAATTCATGCATGGCATACCAATCATTTAATTAGTTCCAGCTCATTAGCTTCCTTCATTAAACAATACTTTTATTCATTCAATGCATTCTGTTACAGCTCGGTTGCAACTCGGTGAATACTAAACTTCACTTGGTAGACATTCTGCCTTCTTTAACCGATAGCGATAACCTTAGGGTTTACCAACTAGGTTCCTTAGGGTTTGCCGACTAAGTTCTTTGCTCGGTAACATAGTATAGTATTAACCTTACAAATAACAACATATGTAAGATATCAAAACAATCTAAACATCATGATCTCATCATTGTCTAACTCGGTAATAGTTGCCCATTGAATAACTTATCCCTCCCCTTATTCATCATATTCTTTTTGTGTCTTTTACCGACATCTTTATACTCTTCAAAACATACTTCTTAAGATATGGCAACATCATATTGAATTAGAAAATCAATTTCTTGACATGAATGACAAAATAATAATATTATGACAGTAAATATCCTTAATTAGTTATATCCATAATCATCAACAACCTTCTCAATATCCTTATTGAAATGCCAACAATCTCTTATTGTAATTGGAATGCCAACAATCTCCCTCTGTCCATTATAATGCCAACAACCGAAAGATGTGGTGAACCCTATTGCAGGCATATGGGAAATGGAGTTTGATGGTAGTTGTGCATCAGCTAGATTGGGTGTCGCAGTGATGCTCATTTCACCACAAGGAGAAAAGATTCATTTTTCTTTCAAACTAGAATTTAAGAACACTAATAACACTGCAAAATAGGAGGCATTGTTGTTAGGAATAGAGTTAGCTAAGAAAAAGGGGATCAAATTGTTGCATGCCAAAGGTGATACAGAGTTGATTGTTAAACATGTACAAGATCTCTTCTCCGTAAAAAAGGAAAGGCCTAGATATTATAGGAACCGTGTCTGGGATGAGATTGAACATTTTGATGCTTTCTCAATTGATGCAATTCCTAGAGACCAAAATTTTTGGGCAGATTCTTTAGCAGTGTCCGTGTCTCTGTTGCTCCCACATCCTAACACATCGAGAGAATATGAAAAGATTAAGCTAGGTGATGAAAACAACCTGAAGATGGTCAATTTAGGAAGGTGTTGTAATCCTAAGGAAAAATGTTTGTTTGTAAAACTGCTACAAAAGTATTTGGATGTTTTCTCTTGGTCTTATGAGGATTTGAAAGATTTCAGGAATGGTCAGTTTCAACATTATATCCCTCTTAAGTCTGGGGCAGCCCGTTTTAGACAAAAATTAAGAAATTATAATCCCAAAGTTGCAGATGCTATTTTCAAGGAAATAGACAAAATTATCTAGGCAAGGATTATTTATCCTATTCACCATTCCACGTGGGTGGCCAATATCATTTCGGTTCGCAAGAAGAATGGAGAGATAAGGATTTGTGTGGATTTCCGAAATTTGAATCAAGCTATCTTAAAAGATAACTATCCATTGCCAGCAATGGATCATATTCTCCAAACTGTTGTCAGATCAGAGATGATGTCTATGCTTGATGGTTTCTCTGGTTATAATCAGATAAGTGTAGTAAAGGAAGATCAACATAAAACAAATTTCACAACCCCTTTGGGAACTTTTGCCTACAATTGAATGCCCTTCAGCCTGATAAATGTAGGAGCAATTTTTCAAAGAGCAATGAACCTCTCATTCAGTTACATCATTGGTAAGACTATATTCATTTATCTTGATGATTTGACAGTTTTCTCTACAAAAATGGAAAAACCACTTAAGAGATTTGGAGACTGTGTTACAAATATGCAAGGATCATGGTATCTCTCTCAACCCAAAGAAGTCAGTTTTCTGGGTTACAGAGGGAAGGTTGCTAGGACATATAGTCTCGCAAGATGGTATCAAGATAGATCCTGATCGGGTAAAATCCATTCAACAGTTAATTCTGCCATCGGACAAAAGTGGCATCAAATCATTCTTTGGGCAAGTGATTTTTCTCAGGAGTATTGTACTAGATTGTGCTGAAATCACTAAACATATTGTAGGGATGATGAGTGAGAAGAAAATTTTCAAGTGGAAGGAAGAAGATAAAAAGATTTTGAAGAAGTAAAGGAAGCAATTGCTCATGCTCCAACATTAATTAATCCCGATTTCAAGAAAGATTTTATCATGTATTGTTATACTTGTGAATACACAATGTCTAGTATTCTTCTACAAAAGAATGGGCTAAACGAGGAAGCCCCTATTGCTTTCATGAGTATCCCACTCAAAAAGCATGAACTAAATTATTCATTGGTAGAAAAGTAGGCATTTGTAGTAGTCAAAGCTATGAAGTATTTTAGATATTATGTTCTACACTCTCATTCGATTGTTTTTGTGCCAAATCCTACAGTGAAAAGTATCTTGACTCAGAAAGAAGTGGGAATAAATAATAGAAAAACTTGGATTTCAAAGGTTCAGGAATTTGATCTGGATATCTGGCCAACCAAGTTAGTTTAGGGGAAAGGATTATGTCATTTGATTGCTAAAAACAAGGAAAAGGAAGACAAACTCCCATTAACCTTATTTGTTAGTTTGTAGGATGAATGGTTCACTGATGTGGCGCATTACTTGACTTATGCAGAATACCCTAAGCATTTAACTGCCAAAGAAAAACAAATTGAGATTGAAGGCTATGAAATATGTGATTTTTGATGATATTCTTTATAAGAAAGGTTTGGATGGATCATTCCTGAGGTGCGTCGACAAAGAGCAGTAGAAGAAACTTTTACAAGTTTTTCATAATGAAGCATGTGGAGGAGATTATTCATCCACCGTAATGGCATTCAAAATTCTCAGGAGTTCTTACTACTGGCCCAAAATGTTTAAAGATGCCTATAAATGGGTTGCAGGTTGCAAGAAGTGCAAATTGTTCTCAGGAAGGCCTCAGTTAGCTGCTTTGTCGTTAAGGCCGATAATCATTGATCAACCCTTCAAGCAATGGGGATTAGATTTTGTGGGTCCATTGAATCCCCCATGAAGTGTCGGTCATACTCATATCTTGATAGCTATGGATTATTTTATGAAGTGGGTAGAAGTAATCCCTGTCAAGAAGACCACTTTAGAAATTGTTTGTACCTTCTTGAAATAAAATATCATGACTAGGTTTGGTGTATCCAAGAAAATTTTGACTGATAATGCCCCAAATTTCTCTTCTAAAGAACTCAACTTGTTTTGTTATGATCATGGCATTTACTTATCTCATTCTTAAAATTATTATCCACAAGGAAATGGCCAGGCGGAATGTAGCAATAAGAATTTGATTTCTATAATGTGAAAGTTGGTCGCTGAGAACACAAAGGATTGACATAAGAGATTATATGGAGCATTGTGGATAGACAAGACTTCACCCAAAAGGGCCATAGGTATGACACTATTTGAATTGGTATATGGAGTTGAAGCTTAGTTGTCCTTACCTATGGAACTGTCATCCGCTAGGTTGCAGAAGGTAATAGAAGATGAGTTCTTTCAAAATGCCCTGGAAAAGAGAATTTTGTACCTTACAAAAATTGAAGAGGAGAGGCAAGAATTGGTAGATAACATTACTGCTCATTAAGCAAGGGTTAAGAAATTTTTTGATCGCAGAGCTAGACCACGACAGTTGATGCTGGGAGATCAATTTTTACTCTAGGATAAATGTAGAGAACCAAAAGGAGCTCACAGGAAATTTGATTCTCTATGGAAAGAACCAATCACTATCATGCAAGAATTGGGTCCTAACTCATTCAAACTTGAATATCCTAATGGATTTTCCCTGCCCCTATCTTACAACGGGCGGGATTTAAAGTTGTATCAACTATAAGAATATCTTTTTCCGCTCTGTACATAAAGTTTTTGATTGTGTTGTTTCTTTTTCTTTGTTGAGTGTTTTGTTGTGTTCGAACCTTTTGGTCTTTCCCTCTTGCGTGCGAAACCAGAGATTCTAAGTTCCTTTCCTAGTCCTTTTTAGTCCCGGTCCCCAGTCAGAGCCGATGTTACTTCAATATTTGTTTTGAACCAATAGTCCACATTTAATTTTGTTTTTGTCTTCTCCATCTTTAACCATGCGCCCTTTTGTTCCTTATGCTTCACCTTTTCTATCATCGCTTGAACCATTTGTGAGTTAGTTCAAGGTTCAAGGTTCAACCGGTCCTCTTGCGCGGGTCGCAACTTTGTAATGTTATTTAATGAGCAAGTGTAAATGTGTTAAGTGGGTCTTGAACTTGAACTTTGAACCATTTGTAATTCGGTTCAAGGTTCAAAGTTTGAAGTATTCCTTTTTGTTTGTTAAAGGTCTTTGCTCATTCCCGGTGTTGTTTTGAGCCGCAAGTTAAGAGTTCTTCATTTTTCTCCCCATTGAACTTGAACCATTGAATCCTTGTGAGTTGGTTCAAGGTTCAAAAATTCCTTCCAAGTTTTGGTTTTGAGGACTTTAATAACACTAAAGGTGGCATGACAAAAGGAATATTCCTAGCATCTTACAATTTAAACTTTAAAATTTGGAAAGAAATCATGAAAGCATAAACTGTTTGTGCGGAGTTAATGTGTAATTAAGAAAGTGTCAAGTTCCCATCAAATCATTAGTTATCTCACATGTTTGAATAAATCATTATGAGGCATGTGTAGATGTTACTCAATTGTTTTCCTTTATACTTTTGAATTCTTAAAATTGTAAAAGTTGTAGCTGCTATTATTGAAGGAGCTGGAGATGCCAAAGGTAATTTCAGCTTCATTTTTCTGAGGGTTTCACAGATTTCATGGTGGTAACAGGTGAGTTTCAACAATTTCCCTTCATTGTGTTATTAGCTCAAAAGGTCTGTAAGTGTAGGAGAAATCTTTTGTTTTGGAATAGCATTCTGTCATGTTTGCAAATTGTTTGATAAAAGTAAAAGTGGTCACAATGAGGCCAACACTTCCAAAACTCGGTCGTACATCATGCCTGGTTACTATACTTCTAGAGCTTAGCGATAGCTATTTGGCGCAAGCTGATTTGGGAGATTTCTTAGAGAGTTAAAAACCTTGGGGTAGGTTCAATGATGGAGAGAATAGTAAGAAGCGGCCTGATTGACGTTGTTGCTTTTCCAGTTGTTGCTCCTTGTCAAGATTTAGTAATAGCATGCATAAACATATATGATGCTGATAGCAGGTGCATCAAAACTAGTAGTGACAAGCTATTAGTGGAGATTAATAGAGAGATAATAATGGCTACAATGGGAATCCCTCATAAGAGGCCTTATGAAGACTTGTCAATTCAGACCTCATATGCGTTTTTCTCTGAGAAGAAAAACACGTATAGAAGTGTTATTGCTAAAAATTGCTTCTGAAGATTCAAAAGAATGGGTCCCGGTTACCTAAGCCCCTTACCAGAGAACACTTCATTACAGAAGTGTGAGATATTGTCATACTACTAAACAAACTCAAAGGGAACTTGCAGCCTTTTTATTGGGAGGATTGGATGTACTTCTATATCCTGGTGTTATTAGCTGGTGAGAAATTCCTTAGCTGGGCATAGGTTGTTGCTGAAAGGCTCCATGAGGTTTTTAGCAACTTTGTTGGTATGTCCAGCTTCTACATGTCTTCATACTTATACTACATACTAGCTTGTACTAGAGATTGGCAAGGACTACATAATGAGCCTTAAGTAGATGGCATGAAAGTTTATGACTATTACCCTTTACTGCAACAATAGAAATATGCAGAGAATTTCACCAGATGGAATGATGTTTTCATAGGAAGGCTTTCCTTTGAATTGCAAGGAGATATTAATAAAAGAATGTTAGCTAGAGCCATGGAGCCGATTCGCATATATAGAATTTTTTTCATTCAGTTCCCCATATTTACCTATCTCCGAGTGGGTGGTTTTTAGGGTGAACCATTAAAACTACCTAGATATGCCTTTGACAGTTATGTACTTATTGAATTAAGTAGACAATTGGCTCACATTGACAAAAAGTTAGGAACAAAGGGTAAATCTGGAGTTGTTTTTTCCAATTGAACTTGGTCATGACAGTTGTAAATTTGTATATGATGCTTTGAACTTAAAAATTAGAATTCAAGAAAATGAATTTGCAACCTTACATTGCCAGGCGAAAGTGTAACAACAGGGGATATGCTATAGAAAATTTGAATCAGGATGACCATTTCTTTCATGAACCCCAGCTAGAAGACTACTAGAAAAATTGTGGCAGTGAGTTGGAAGTAAGAAGGAGATTATGGCAAGGTTCACTTTACAACAAGTGATTACGATGAGACTGCCCATAAATGTGTCAAGTTTACAAGAATAAGAAGGGGAGGATGTCTTGGATCCTGAATTCAATGAAAATATTGAATGACAACCAATTATTAAATTTGACTAGGATAGAAGATAAGAAGAAAACATTCAAGCCAGGTCCTTTAATTCCATTAGGAGAACATAAAAATGGCCAAGGGATAAAAAATTTAGAAAGGGGCCAATCATGCATTCCCATGAATTAACAGTTGGTCCATATGCTACAACTCAACTTCCTACTTCCTCCTCTAACAAGATTGTTGTTATTGCAGGTGACACATGGCCAGTTATTAAAGAGGTTCAACCCAGAAGATCAAAGAGGTCTCCGATGAGTTCTTCAGTAGTTCGAGTTACTTGCTTGAGGAGAAAAAAAAAGAACAAAGAACCAATGGTGAATCAAATTGTTGTGGATTTGGATCTAGGTGAAGGAATTGAAGTGAAAATGGATCAACAAGTGTTGAGTAACCCTCCACTGTAGGATGTGGATATAGGTAAGGAACCTAAAGATGAGCCAAACCCAATGAGAACCCTAACTATTATTGATTCCTCTGATGCTCAGTCACCTCCGCTGTCTAAAGAAACTTCCAACACTTCTTGATGGCTGGGAGCTTTGATTGGGAAGAAACGTAATTTTGTTCCTATCACAATTCCCATGGAGGATATGGTGAGCAAGTGCCTCAGAAGAATATCTAAGCCAAAGAAGCTCAAAACATAGACAATGTTGTAAGTGGATGAGGCAACAGGTCATTGGGTAACTGAAGTTGCTAAACCCATCTCAGGTAGAGATCCAAAAAAGGCCACTGAAGATGATTTTACTATGGAGAAAATTGATTTGGGAGCTTATTCAAGGATGATAGATGCTAGACATCTGGAATCCTCCACAATGAGGATGATATCTAGATCTTGGAAGGATGAGAAAGATAAAAAGGAACTAAAACAAGTCGTCAGCCAAATGGCAGAATACATCTACGACATACATCATCCAAGCCCTCAGCCCCTGTCTTAGATGACACTATCCTTTGACCCAGATAACCGATGAGCCAGAAGTTGTTAGATCAGATCCAGGGGAGTCGCATGATAGCCAAAATATTCAATGAACATATTGATTCTATAGTACACTATTGTTTAGATTACATGTCAACCTGGTTAAAGTGTATGATGATCCCATAATCGTGAGTAAATAATTAGACCTAGAAACTATCGCATGGGAGAAGGAAAGAACCAAGAGGGTGGTGGTCTTTGCACAGATGAATGATGTGAAAAAGTTTGATTGGGTGAAGTTCTTAGCTGAGAAACTCGTGGAAAACTTGGATGATAATGTGCTTTATGTGTCAAGGAAAAATATCGAGTGGAGAAACTCTCTCATCAAACAAGGCCATGAGGAATTTTCTAAATTACTTAAAGGGTTGAAAGATCTGATTGAGACAATGCAGAAAGATTTAAAGTGCATTGATATACAACTCATGAAGGAGGATGGGCAGAGAATTGAAGCTACTGCAGACATGGCCAAGATCTTCAAAGAGAGAGTACATCTCATTAAAGAAATGAAGTCTTTTACCATAGATGACTTTTCAAAAGTGGCAAGGAGAGAGTGAATGTTGACAGTCTATTTTGATCACTTGGAGGCACATAAAGATAAAGTGATGCAGGTGAATATGGAAAAGGAGGTTTGGAAGCAGCGCATCTTACACATTGGACTCCCATACTTTCAGGTTATCTTGAATTTCTCAGTAACACATCTAGAGTGGCGTAATGTGTGTGGTGTCGTGGTAAAGTAGGACAAATCAACAACCACTTCTTCCATGATGGAGTCGTGATCGGCTAACAGATGAGATGCCATCCTATTTGCGGGCTTTGTTTATTTTAGTTTCATAGAAGCTCAAAACATACAGTTTGTTTTGACTCTAGGTTAGAGCTAAAAGGTTTAGGGTTATTTTTCAAACAAACTATTGGCCTAGGGGCTATATATGTAATAAAGCAAGTTTTGTTGAGGGTCCAAAAAACTTTGATAGAAAGGAACTGATCAGATTGTCTTTGATTTTCTCAGAACTCATATTTCTAGTAGTTGAATGAAATGTTATTTTGGCACGATCTTTTAATCTGTGTGTTTGAAAGATTAGTAATCTCTATTGGGATGTATGCAGATGTGCGAAATTTGTCATTCCATTACCAGTTCTTTCCGTGTATGTGAATTCATTGATTTTCCTTATTTAAAAGAAGTTTCATTGTTATTTGAAAAGTGTTGATCCCCTTGTCCTGTGAGAAATGAGTGAGAATTGATTAGTATTTACACTATTTTGAGTTTATTGAATGAATATGCGTAGGATTAAAAGTCTGCGAACTTTACACTTATAAATAAATATTTTGTAGCACTCTTTTGTGTTGATGAATGAATGCGAAGGCCTTTCTTTCTTTCTAGTGAAAAGTGTGTCTGTTTCTAAGTTGACTATATAAAAATTCATCGCAAATCTCACGAGGAGCTGCACTCTAATATAGAGGCTATTGGTATTATGGATGTGTTGCATTAGTTTTGTCATTGATGTCAACACTTATCTCTCTGGAGAGCTATGGTTATGTTACTGGCACATTGTGTTCACCGGTATGGACAGTGACTTATGCACAGTCACCAGCATTTGGTTCACCGACAGGTTATATTGTTCACCGACACTGATGAAGACTTGTTATCATCTAGAGATCATTTTATTACATCGAAGACATGGTTTGGATATTTGGTTTTGGTTTTTTGGTTATTGGTCTAATTGGGTTGATATATTTGTTGTTACCAGAAAATTGGTCTAGGTTATGCACTGACACACATTATCTATTCCAGATCGGCACAACACGTTATGGAGATGATTTATTGATTGAATATTATTGTAAATATATTGAGTCAACACGATGCATCACATCTTGACTTATTTGTAATTGATTTGAATGCAATATTCTTAGTGAGCCGACCTACACATTTGGTCTTAGGTTTGGCATATTTGTGAGATGAATGTAACACATAGAGGTATTGTAACAGAGTGTTGCATTTGGTATATTCGAATATAAGAAGAGCTATTCAAGCAGACATCATTCGAAGGTTCAAGGAAGGCTTGAAGGTGATTATCAGAGCTTAACCGGTACTGAATCCAACATTGGAGATGCTATTTTGAGCACTACATTATTCTAAGATTTAACCATCCTACTATAGTCATTGTGACTCCCATTTGAGTAGTGTGCTCTAGGCGGTTGGCCTTTCTACATGTGCAGACCCCATTTATGTACACATACTATCTGTAGTAGTATCATCTAATTGTGGGTAAGGTTTCCCACCATGTTTTTTCCCCTTATAGGGTTTCCATGTCAAAAATATCTGTATTATGTGTTGTGGATGTTGTTTCTATTTTTGTTTTATGCTTTAAGTCTCACCAGTATTGATATTAACTGTTAAAATGTTAACTGTCATTAAGATTGGTTTACCGGTATTAAGTAGCAAGTTTGATTAAGTTATATTTGAGTTGAAATTCATTGACAGCTGATTCACCCCCCCCCCCTCAGTTGCCTTTCGGTCCTAACAGAGGATGAACCTCAATTCAGTTCACCCAACTATTGGTTCATTTGATTTTCTTTCATAAGGGGTACTCATGATTCAAACATAATCCAAATGATCATGTCGGCTTCAATGAAAGGTATAAACCTTTCAGCTCTCAGATCATAATGAATTTCAAATATAATCCAAATGATCATGTTGGCCTATACACATTGCCATAAATTCCATGAAATAAATGATCGAGGCCATAAGATATCCTAGTCAGGTCCTATCCATTATCAGGTTCCAAATGCATGTTACCAGGATCAGGACTAAGTCGGTTTTGAAGCAAAGTGAATGTCGGTTAAGTGAAATGAATGTCGGTTAGGTCAAACAAAACAAAGTAATGAATCTTGATGGAATATTTACACCTGGAGATGAGTTCCCAATGAGTTGCAATCACATGAAGATGAGTTGCCATCAATGAAATGGCAACCCAAAATGCCATTAACTCTATTGGATGAGTGTCAATTGCCAATAGAGGGTTCAACCAAATGGTAGAAAACACATTCAAATGTACCAATGAAGCATTACATTAGAGATTTAAATGAACAAGCAAGTTAGTCAATCAAACTCCTAAAATCGTCTCATTGTTCTCTATCTCCAAGGATCCTTTAAATCAAGGTGGTTCTCAACTTGGGTGAGAACATGATCTCTAGGATGACTACCTAAAGAATGAGGGGGGCATTTGACTAATTAGGATGGTGTATATGGTGAAAATGGATAACAATAATAATGATATTGAAAGGCTAAATGAATTCAACCACAAAACCCTAGCCTAACAACAACAAAAATCCACCATAACATATGAAGATTACCTAAGACAATGCAAATCAAATGAAATCACAAAGATTATACCATCACATGTCCAATAGGGTTTGGATCTCCATTCTTCCTATCTCCATTGATCTTGCTTGATATATTTGCTCTCAAATTTTATGTGCACAAGAGCTCAACAAAGAACGGAATGTGGTTGCAAGTAGGACCACATATGCCAAGTAGTCAATTGATCAAGTAGTTAGGTAGTTAGGGTGATTGATCAGAATGATTGATTAGGGTTTGATAATGAAGGAAGTATCTCCTTATATAGAAGACACTATATGAAATGGAGGGATAAGATTGTGAGGTGTAAAAGGAGGTCGGCTATGATTAGAGGGTAGGTAAAAGAAATAATAAAATAATGAAAGAGGTAGGTAGTGTATGAATTAAGAGATGAATGACATGTGTCATGGGTAGAAAAGGTTAATGACTTAATTAAATAAATAAAGATTTATTTAATTAATAGAAGAACTGGGATCAATTAAATAAATAAAATATTTATTTAATTTAAGAAAAGGATAATTTAAATAAATAAATGTATTTATTTAAATGAAAAATAAGGCTAGAAGAGGATAAATGAATTAATTAAATAAATAAAGATTTATTTAATTATAGAAGAATTAAACTTAGATAATTAAATAAACAAAATATTTATTTAATTAGACATGACAATTTTGGGTGTCTCTATTTTGCCCCTCTTTGAGACAATGCAGCTTGTCGCGTTGTTTCAAAGAAGATAAGATGAACTGATACAGAGTTGCCCAAAGATGGGAATGATATGCCCCCTCGAGAGATTGGATGAAAATGTTTGGAAAGATCATAGAAAATCTCTCGATAAGAAAGAGAGGCTAGAATGGACTGACCGGATAAAGTGACAGAGTCATGGGATAACGAAGACTGACTCGGGAAATGAGGGCTAGGGCTCGGGTAGTCTATAAGATAGACCACGAGGGAAATACATCCTCATTGTCATCTACACATCCATGAGAGCAAAATGCAGAGTGAAAATAGAGCAGTAGCGATGGCCTTTGTTCACAGATTTGACCGTGTTCACTGATTTCAAAGGCCAGCAGAGGCAGGAGAGCCGATAAGTACCACCAAACCTCCTTGTACTTTGATGCATTTATTGTTGTCATTAATGCATGCTAGGTAATGTAATAAATGCGCTTAGAATAGGGTCCAAAAAAATGTCAAAAATGTCCAGGCGCGTCTGCGTTGGTGCCAGGCACATCTATGTTTGTGCCAGGTGCGTCTGTGTCAGAAAATGCGTTTATGTCAAATGCGGCCGTGTCTGTGCTATGTAGGCACGTCTATGCCAAGAAGGCACATCTGTGTCGCCCAGGCACGTCTGTGCAGAGCATAGGCACGTCTATGTGGTTCAGGTGTGTCTGTGTAAAATAGGTGCGTTTATGCAGTCTTCAAGCCTGTTTATGTCAGGAAAGTGCGTTTGTGCCAAAAAATGTGAATTTGTGTCTTCTACGTCAAATCGACAGTTCTATGATGAACATACGCTATTAATTGGATAAGCTGCTGAGAGGATACACTCAAGAAGGTCCTCTAGGGAAGACTACGATTGCAAATAGGGATAGGATTGACAATTCTATGATAGAACATACGTTGCCAATTAGGAAACTACTCAAGAGGATTCACTCAAGCAGAGGCCCTAGGATAGGATAGATCAAGGCACTTTGTGATGAACAATGAGTACCAAGACATAGTACTTTGTGATGAACAGGGAGTACCAATAGGAGCAGCACTTTGTGATGAACAGTGAGTGCAAATGTGAGTAGCACTTTGTGATGAACAGGGAGTGCAAATGTGAGCAACACTTTGTGATGAACATGGAGTGCCACACACGTAGTGCTTTGTGATGAACAGGGAGTACTACTAGGATAAATAGCAACACTTTGTGATGAACAGTGAGTGTCACTAGGATAGATAGCAACACTCTGTGATGAACAGTGAGTGTCACTAGGATAGATAGCCATATGCACTTAGATAAAAAGTAGCATTTTGTGATGAACATTGAATGCCACGATGACTGACATGATTGATTTTCTTGACTACAGGAGTATTTGCCTATTTTGGAGTCATGAGAGAGATTCCCATCGATGTAGAGATTGTGACCTGAGCTGACATTCGAGGACCGAGCTGTGATTGAGGCTATGGGTCTGAGACATATTCTGTATGTGCCTGAGTTTTGGGTGAACATGGGACTGCTGACTGCACTGGTGGAGAGGTGGCACTCTGAGACTTCTACATTTCATTTGCCGATGGGGGAGATGACAGTCACCCTTGAGGATGTATACAGGATCCTGAGGATACCGATTGATGGGGAGCTGATTCCGTATGATCGAGATGGAGACAGGGATGCCCTGAGACGAGTGTCCTGGGACCCAGGACTGGAGATGAGGGTTGGACATATGGCTTGGGACACCATGATAGCTACAAGATTAGCGCTGCCAACAGTGATAGGAGGAGCGATCAATGGGTTCCTATGTCCTGATAGAGCGATAAGAGGGGTGGCTGTGGGCTGGGGAGGTGCATTGGAGACACTGGTGACATAGCACACCAGATATGCCTAGGGATTGTGTGTACTAGCACACCTGTATTATGAGCTGCATCAGTTTGTGTACCATGGGTCAGTGAGATTGGGCTGTAGGGTCACATTATTATAAGTGTGGGCCTATGAGCATCTGCCAGTGATGAGACCAATACATTTCAGGGGCAGAGGTTACGGACGTAGTTTCGTACACTTGTACAACATGATCACTTTGTAGCCATGGATTGGCAGGTTAGAGCACTGGCAGTGGGTGATTGATGATATTGATATGGTCATATGGAGGCCATACCTGGGATGCGAGCAGTGGGAGGATGATGCAGTAGAGATTCTCTACACCTTCTGGAGCAAGTATCTGATTAGGTGAACACCCTATGTGCTGGAGAGGCAGTTAGTAGACAGGGTGGGTAGGCAATTCGGTAGGATCCAGTGGATGCCACGGGGTTCAGGCATGTATGCACGGACTGTCAGAGATCAGGCACAGTTTGGGCCTTTATTATCATATGATCAGGCTGTTACACAGCTCATAGAGATGATGCCCCTACCCTGGGACATGTGGCCAGAGATCGAGGATGCCGACATGGATGCCGAGTACATAGCATACTGGGTCGAGCATCCATTCCCACACCTGACGGATCCAAGAGAGCTACTAGATGGAGATGGTGATGGGGATGGTGATGATGATGGAGATGATTGGGGCAGAGGCCGATGGAGGAGGATTGGGGCGGTTGGAGAGAGGAGGGTGGCACCATGGAGGGAGAGTGGAGAGGACACAAGGGCTCAGCTGGTGAGGGGTTGCGGTGGATTACCGCTATAGGTGCCAGTAGCACAGGGTCCCAGATAGGTGTAGGTACAGGGATAGGTATAGGGATAGATATAGGGACAGGCACCAGTATAGGTATAGGCACAGGGGTAGGCACCCATATAGGGGGAGCCACAGGTAGAGCCACAGGGGGCTGAGGCAGAGGAGGATGAGCTGACGGAGCTGAGGGAGATCTGCCAGGGATAGGTAGATGAGATCCAGGAGCTAGAGAGACAGAGGGATAGGCTCAGGAGACAGCTCAGAGATACTAAGCGGGAGCGGGATCAGGCCATTCAGTGCTACATAGAGGCTGAGACAACACTAAGGGTTGAGAGGTAGGCAGCAGAGGACACAAGGGCCGGATATGCCTACGTTCTGCGGGCAAGGGAGGAGATCAGTTACTGGCAAGAACTCTATTATGGTGTGGTGCTAGCCGATCAGTGGGCGAGGAGCTTCCATAGACCATCGCGGACAATGACAACTACGGGAGGGAGCTGGAGGAGATAGGCATCTAGTGGTGGGGTTATGGGTCCTCCACCACCATCAGATAGAGGGGACAGGAGGGATGATCCTGGGGTGGGTCCTTCAGGGGCTTAGATTCCATCGAGGCCAGGTGGCTCCAAGGGAGGGAGTTCATCATAGCCGTAGAGGGCTCCCTATGTATCAGTATTGTACCATTTTTGTATGATGATGTAGACACCTTCAGGTGATTGTAGCCATATGATTTTGACATCATTGTATCATGACACTTTATATATATATATATATATGAGATGATTCATCTTTGCGGCAGCTATATGCATGTGTACCTATGTGATGAGATGTTCTTATGTGATGCTTATGATATGGATGCAAATATGTACATGATGAAATGCAACATATTTTTTTCTTTTATGTTTTACATGTGTATGCAAATGTAAATGTGAATGTATGTAATGCAGATGAATATGATAATGCAAATGTAAATTGTGCTAACAGGTGTTGTGTGCAAGATGTGATGCAGTTGTGATATCTATATGTATGTATGAAATACTTATATGTGGTAATGCAGGTGTAACTACATGAAATGCAAATGTTTTTGGTGTGTCATTATACTCAGTCATGTGATAGCAGGCTACACGGACTCGAGAAGGACGATGGAAGTCAATCAAGAAATGGGGATGAAAGACAACAGATATGAAATTGAAAGAGCTTCTTGTGCATTATCATCATTGAGCTTTATTATGGCAAGTAAGTTATGACAATCGAGGCATATGTTCAACCCAGAAAGTCATTGTACATGTTTGCATGGAGATAAGACAGTCACAAACAAGGAATGCCCCAGTTCATACTAGACTCACAGTGTCCTCATATCCTTGGACAAGTCATAGCATTACTAAGAGACAATCCACAGATAGCAAATATAAATAGGTGACGATACCCCATCCTCGCCTTTCTAGTCAAAGACATCCTGGAGATAGAATCTCTAGTCAGAGACATCCTGGAAAAGCTAAAAGACATGTCACCAAAAGATAAAATCAAAAGAAAACCAAGACTCGACACCAACATCCACTGTAGTCCTCAAATTTAGTGTCTCTTGTCACTTGTATAAGTCTTATTTGATTGTGGTCACAATGTTTACTTTCACAAAAAGGATAGATAGCACTGAACCATATGTTGTCTGAGTCTATTAAAAGATTTGATTTGTTGAAGCCCATTGTTGCTGCTATGTCTCATCTGAAACTGATTGAATCAGTGAAACTGATACTTTATTGCGAAGAAGATGAAACTTTATTGCAGATCTATGATGAAAATGTTGCTTTATTGCAAACTGTGCGTGGATAGACTGAAGGAAGCTGGAAGAAATTGTACTCCTCGAAACATGTGATGTTCTCAGTTCCACACCCATCACTAGACGTAAGATTTTCCTTAGCCACAGATAGGATTTGATTTATTATGGATGGAAAGGGAGGTGAAAAGGGAGGTTTATTATGAATGGCTAACCAATCTTGGGTAGATAAATAACAAGCCATGATGGGAATGGGTAAGTTTATTATGGATGAATTGGTCGTGAGTGTAAGCAAAGTGAAGTGATGAAAGAGATTCCTGAAGGAGGGAGGAGCAATGTCTCTATGCATGGCACTGGTGACCCAGTTTTCACTATGGTACTTGCCCAGGGCACCACCGAAGTGGTTTTCACCATTGGATGAAATTATTTCTCTTTAATTTTTTTGATTTTTTGATTTTTTTATGTCACAAGGTGCCTGTTTGCTAGGTTTTCACCAAGTAACAATTTTTTTATGTTTTATGATTTTTTTGTATTTTTGAATTTTTTGAATTTTTTTTGTATTTTTGGAATTAGGATACTCTGAAGAGCTATGTGTAAAACCTGTGAAGGTGCATGTTGTTGATAGGATCCTCCAAAGGTTCACCTTCTATAGTTGAGAGTTGATATGCCCCAGATCCATATGCTGCTATGATGATGTAAGGACCAAGCCAGTTTGGTTTGAACTTGCCCTTCTTCTCTCTGTCTTGCTGATTTTTGGGATTTTCTCTGAGAACCAAATCACCTACCTCAAATGTGCGAGGCTTGACTTTATGATTGTAGTTGCATTGTTCCTTGACTGAATGATGTGTAGCTTGAGTGACTGTCTTCGTTGATAAAGGAACTGAGATAGAATTACTAGTGTGTGGACTACATAAGCCTGTATGCATGTCACCTGAAGAAGTTTGGGCATTCCTGATAACAAATTCCTTCAAGGAAGCTCCATTAAAGATCCATGATGTATCACCAGAAGGGAAAGGATTTATGGAACAAGTAGATGAGTGATGAAGGCTTATGATTGTGAAAAGAAGTGAAAGTAGGATAGCATGATGGAGACTTAGGATCAACAAATATGAATTTTGACTTAAAATTGTAGAACTTTTGCCCCCAATTATTTTGATATTAGGGGAGATCAACTCTTGTTCTTTTTCTTTCATAGGATTTTTATCCTTGACTTTGATTTTTGTAGTCCAGTAGCTTTTGATTTTGATTTGGACTGAAGGGCTTTTCTTTATTTTTGACTTTTAGATTTTTCTTTTCAAAGCTTGATTTTTGATCCCTAATTAGTAAGGGCTTTTGTAATTCTTGTTGATCCAAGTCTGGGAGAGAAGTGGAAATGGAATGAGTGGATGAAATAATAAAGCTATGTGAGTTCTCAAGAGGGTTGGCAATACACTCAATAGATTCTTCGTTGGAATCACTCTTACGACTATTGATATCAAGAGTTGCTTGCACCACTAAAGGAGATTTGCATTCAGACTTAGTAGCCACAAAACTAGGTGGTTCACACCCAATTCCTTGCAAATTGTTTATAGATTGTTCCTGTCGATTGAATACCTTAGGAGATAATGGGATTTGATCAACATGAAAGATATACTCACCACATCCCATGTCTTTAATCTTGAAATTTTCTTTGATCTCTGCTTGTTTTGATGTAGAAGCTTTCAATGAATCTGGATCCACATATGCTGATGAAGGAATAGCCTCTCAATTAGTTGGAATTGTTATTTCTGATTTAGATCACAGATTATTGCAATATATGAATGGGTTAGGGTTATCTTTGACAGTCACTTCAACTCCATTGTGTGGAAACTTGATACATCGATGATATGTAGATGGGACTATGCTCATCTCATGAATCCATGGGCATCCCAAGAGTATGTTGTATGTGAGATCTAGATCAAGGACTTGACAAACCACATCCTTTGTAACTGGTCCAACTCTAAGAGGTAAGGTGACTGTGCCTTTGGATGAACGCTCTTCATCATCATATGCCTTGATGGTAATTTTGTTTGTAGAATTCACATCTTTATCATAATATCCCAATTGTTTAATAGTGCTCAATGTACAAATGTTTAGACCTGCTCCTCCATCTATCAGGACTCGTTTGATTCTATGTTTGTGTATGAAGCCTTCAATGTGTAATGGTACATTATGTGGCTGACTTACGGAGGCGTCATCAGCTTCTGTGAATGTAAGGGAGTGTGGAATGGAAAGGTATCCCACCATGGCTTGAAACTGGTCCACATTCAGATCAGTAGGAATGACAGTTTCTCTCAAGATTTTGTCAAGAATGGATTTATGTGCGAGGGATATGGATAGGAGCTCAAGAATGGAGATGAGCGTGGGTGTCTTCCCTAATTATTCTAAAAGATCATACTTAGGCTTAGTTGATGAAGAAGTGGTGTTTTGAGCTGGAGCATCTTGCAATGTGAATTTACCTTGACAGGTTGTAACATGACATTTAGAGGTAGGTTTGGAAGAAGATCCAACTCCTTTTAAGACAATCTTGGGTTTCTGGGTAGAATTCTAAGGGTTTTTGTCCTTCATGATAATGGTAGAGATGTAATTGTCCATCAAGATGTGATTGATAGTTGAATCATAGTTATAGGATGCTCTGGTATAGTTGGTCTAGTCATCTATGGCTTTAGCTTTTCCTTTGTCATGTTTTGGGAATGGTTCTTTAAACATCTCATGTTCTTGATTGGATGAGTGCCCTTCAATCTCAATGTCACCCCTATCAATGAGATCTTGTATGATGTTCTTCAGTCGATGGCAATTTCCTGTCTTATGACCCTTGCTCTTATGAAATTCACAATATTCATCATCATTCCACCAATTTGGTTTAACCTTTGGTTCATATGGAGGAAAATCTGGAATAATGATTACCTTGTTTGCCACTAGCTTTTTGAAAACTGACTCAAGTGGTTCTCCTAATGGAGTGTACTTCCTTCGTGATTTAGAAGTTGTTTGAGTATTCACCTGATTTGATCTAGAAAAAATGAATTTGGGTCACACTGTATTGGCATCAACAACACCATCATTGACTGTGTTCTTGTTTTTATTCCAAAATCTTGGCTTGTCTTTTCCTTTAAAGTCATCTTTGTTTTCCTTGAATATCTTAATGACTCCTTGTTCAATTAGGACCTTTTCTGTCACTAAGCCTTTTTCAATGACGTCCTTGAAGGTGGACAAACAAGCTTTCCTTAGATCATAGCCAATGTCTTTGTTAACATTTTGGGTGAACATTTCTACCATTTGTTTTTGTGGAATTTCACAAGAGCATCTGTTGGCTAGATTCCTCCATCTTTGTAAAAATGATGAAAAAGACTCTCCATCTTTTTGCTTGGTGTTGCACAAAGTAGTGAGAGATATGTTTGTCTCTATATTGTAGGAGAAATGTTGAATAAATGCCTTTGCTAAGTCACCCCATGACTTAATACCAGGTGGAAGTTGGGAGAACCATACAATAGCTTGATCACCTAGGCTTTGTGGGAATAATCTCATCAAATATGTCTCTTCTGAAGCTACCTCAATGCAAGCTATGAAAAACTGTCTTATGTGTGCCTTAGGATCCCCTTTTCCTCTATACTTATCAAACTTAGGTGTCACAAAGGATGTAGGAAAAGGAGGCATTGGAATGCTCTTGTAAATGGATAAGGACATATGTCTCTCATTGTGTATGTTGGCTTCGGTGTATTCCATTTTCTTTTGTAAGTCCTTGATTTGTTGCTCCAAATTATTCTTAGGTGGAGATCAAATTCTTGGACCATACCCTATGCTTGAGGCACCAACTGGAGGAGGAGCATGTTGCATATATGGATGATATTGATCATACACATTTTCATATGGAGGAGGTCTATAGTGATGCGACATATATGGACCACTTGGTATAGATTCATGTTGAGGAATGAAATATCTCTTTTGTCCATGTATACCATACTCTACAGGCATGTCATGTTCTAATGTGTTGCCCCCAAATTTGACTCGGGGTTTCCTTGTGTCCAAATTTTGAGCATGCCTTTGAATATCCAATTGCTTTGGTGGTTGATCCTTAGCATTGGTATGTGATTGAGCATATCTTTCTGCATAAGACTTCCATAATGGTCTGCGAAGGTGAGTATCATATGCTTGACCATGTGTATGTGGGACCTCTGGTTTTTGAAACAAAGATGATGGTGATTCAGGCACCATATGTGGTCCTCTATTGCCTCCACTATTAGGTGTCCTTTGATCCATGTTGGAGTGAGGTTGTTGCAAAGGTCGATTTTCCATTATTTGAGACATGTCAAAATCATGAGAGATCTTGGTTCCACTTTGTGCCATCACTTGTAGAAAATATTGTCTATCTCTCCTCATTATTTCCTCAACCAATCGATTGAAATGGGGATTCATAATGGTGTCTTCCACTTCTGCTGAATGTACGGAGAAGTTGTCCATATTGTCATTGTGTGTATCATTGTTGTTTGTAGTGTCCATGTTCTCAACATTTGGAACGTTTCTATAAGCATCCATGTCAGGTAATGTAGTATGATCATAATTGAAAAAGACATCATTGTCATACTCATAGGCACTCATGTTTGTGGACTCTTGAGCCTCTTTAGTTTCTCTCCTAGATTTTTGGGAATGGGTTTCAACCATGAACTAGGTATTGGCCAAGATGTGTGAGACTAGATGATAATGGAAAGAGTATGGAAGACCAAGAGTTGGATGGAATGTAAATGAATCTGAGGTTTACTTGCAATGTGGAAAGTGTAAGACCAAGTATGTATGTAGTAGAGTAGGTATCATTTCCAAAGAGAGGATAGTTTCTCTTGATGAGGTAAGTTGACCTTGACTCTAAATAAGACCCAATGAGACCCAAAGGTGATAGACCTTGATGAGGGACCACTTAGCAAAGTGTTGTTGTATGTAGTGTGTTGAAAAAGTATGATGAGGGTAAGCAAGTGACCTTTTGACTAGAGTTTAGACAAATGTGAATGTAATGTAAGATGCAAAGCAATGATGGACTATGTGAGACCCAAGGATAGGTTGAATGCTAAATGAAACCTTGGAGAAATGACCTAGGAAGCTCAAGAATTCTGAAACTGACTGTGTTTGTTTGCTGGACTGTAACAGTTTTTCAATTCTGAACACAGACACGCCTGTATACTTCACAGATGTGATTTCTTGACACAAACGTGGTTCTGTTTAACACAGATGTGCCTCTGATATTTTTGTAAAATGCACTGTTGATTCTGGAAACACAGACGTGTTTCTGCCCTTCACAGACATGGTTATACAACACAGACGCTATTATATCAGACATAGACGTGTTTCTGCAAAATTTGTGCAATTTTTTCCAATCTGTGAAGTCATTTTATTGTGACCAAATTTGACTATTTGACTATTTTTCGTGACAAGAGGACACAGTGTTGATGAAGACCCAATGTTTGTAAGTGTCTAGACTCCAAAATGACTCTAAAAAAAAGTGTGGTGTTTGATGTAAAAATGTTTTGCATACACTTGAAGACACAAAAGACACAATGTTTTGTTGTTTGGTCTTGAATGTTTGATTGTTCAAAATAAGTCAAGTTCTTATCGCTGGCCAAGACAATAGTTGTTGATCCCACATGGGGTTTTACCCCCGAGGCTACGCTATTCAGAGCAGATACTTAGATGCTTGACCTCACTGGCTCCACCCTTGGCACTCACTTCTCGGGTCAGCCAAGCATCAGTCCCCATGAAAACTCCCCGTGGCGAACTTTGTATCTCTACTAAGAACCATATGTGTGTGGGCTGCTACCAGAGGTCTGACCTCCTGCCCCAACAACTAGAAGTATTTGGGCTTCTAAAACAAAAAGGTGTTAGTAAGGGCATCTGCTCATGTGGCCATACATGCGACACTTTCAGCTCTATAAATACAAAAGGCTCCTAGCCGGTAGGGGTTACGCCCTACAACTGATCAAATAAATTTGATCAAACGGGTTTATGGGAAGACATAGTGTTCGTATGAACTAATCAGTAAACATTATCCATAGTTTTCACCATGAATACAGTTGTTTATAGTGGTTCAGAAGAGGTGGGTTTTCCTCGCTACCACTTGGGTCGTTCTCTTCTCACTAGTAGTCCTAATGACCACACAGGAAGACAGGCTCTCTAAAGATTAAACAAAAAGAGCCTATTGCTCAAGACACAAAAGACAATGATTCAACTTTAGTGCACCAATTGAAGTGTTTTCTAGTCTATGAAAACAAGGCACACAATAAAAATCCAAAAACCCTTGCCAAGGACCTGCAACAAAGAGTTGTTAGTAGTTTGGATTGTTTCAAATAATCACCCCTTCCTGCAAGCACACAAGTTAGTTAAATTTTAAACCCAAAAGATTTTGTGAAAATAGGGGCCTTCAACCAAACGATTTCGCTTTCAAGACAAGCTGCACCAATTTCGTTAGCTAGATCTGAAAATGTTTGCTCAAAATAAACCAGATCTGAAACCTTAAATGCAAGACTCAAAACTAAATTAGTAACTCAAAATTTGAAACCGATGCACACAGACGCGGTTACCTTCGACACAGATGCAACTTCCTGATGCAGACTCAGTTTTGTGAGACACAGATGCGGCTCTAGAATGCAGATGCGATTTTTGGACACAGACGCGTCTAAAAACATCGCAGACGCGACTTAAGAACACAAACGTGATTCCCGAAACCTGCAAAATAAAATACTGTCGATAGCACAGACATGATTCTAGATGTCGCAGACGCGCTAGAAAATAAAAAACGCGATCCGAAAATACACAGATGCGAAAATATTAAAATGCTGTCGAAAATGTCAGATCTGTAACATCAAAACACAAAATCTGCAAAAAGGATGTTAAATGCAAAAAACGGACAAGAGTCCCATCGGACATGCCAAAATGTATATGGTGAAATGGATAACAATAATAACGATATTGAAAGGCTAAATGAATTCAACCACAAAACCCTAGCCTAACAACAACAAAAATCCACCATAACATATGAAGATTACCTAAGACAATGCAAATCAAATGAAATCACAAAGATTATACCATCACATGTCCAATAGGGTTTGGATCTCCATTCTTCCTATCTCCTTTGATCTTGCTTGATATATTTGCTCTCAGATTTTATGTGCACAAGAGCTCAACAAAGAACGAAATGTGGTTGCAAGTAGGACCGCATATGCCAAATAGTCAATTGATCAAGTAGTTAGGTAGTTAGGGTGATTGATTAGAATGATTGATTAGGGTTTGATAATGAAGGAAGTATTTCCTTATATAGAAGACACTATATGAGGAGGGATAAGATTGTGAGGTGTAAAAAGAGGTCAGCTATGATTAGAGGGTAGGTAAAAGAAATAATAAAATAATGAAAGAGGTAGGTAGTGTATGAATTAAGAGATGAATGACATGTGTCATGGGTAGAAAAGGTTAATGACTTAATTAAATAAATAAAGATTTATTTAATTAATAAAAGAAGTGGGATCAATTAAATAAATAAAATATTTATTTAATTTAAGATAAGGATAATTTAAATAAATAAATGTATTTATTTAAATGAAAAATAAGGCTAGAAGAGGATAAATGAATTAATTAAATAAATAAAGATTTATTTAATTATAGAAGAATTAAACTTAGATAATTAAATAAACAAAATATTTATTTAATTAGACATGACAATTTTGGGTGTCTACAGATGGTTTAGAAGAATCTAGAAGATAATTAGTCATGCAAGTGGATTTGTTAGGAGAATGCAAGTGGGGGGATATTTTTGTTTTAATTTTGAAATAAAATGATTTATTTCAAAAAGGTGGATGACAACTTGCATTGGAAGGATTTTTTAAATAAATTTTAAATAGGATAAATATTTTAATTAAATGTAAATTTAATTAAATATGAATTTGAGATTTAATTTAATAAAAATGATTTATTTAATTAAAGGTTAGAATGTGGTCAATCAAATAAATTGAATAATTTATTTAATCAATAGAAGAATGTGGGGGGGGGATTAATTAAATATGATTTAATTAATAGAGGAACTAATTTAATGGATTAAATAAATATTAAATATTTATTTAATTATGTGGTCAGATTTATACGTCTACATAACTTACAAAAGAGGAACACACATTCAATCTAAATTCACTTAGCATTCTGTCATGATCTAATTAGTGTCTAGATCTGGTGAATTCCCCATCCTCTTTTGAATGTAAAGCCCCTAAGTGAAAAAAATATCTAGTGGTTTTCATTCCATGGCTGGAAACCCTAGAGCTTTCATTTTTCCCCATTACAACTCAAAAGTATCTTTGCACAAAGGCTTCATGAAGATATCTGTAACTTGCTCTTTTGTAGGTACATATTCAAGTTTTACTTCATTGTCCAAAATTTTTTCCCTTAAGAAATGATACCGAATAAAACTATGCTTTGTTTTGGAATGCAGTACTAGGTTCTTAGAAATATTGACTGCACTCACATTGTCACACATGATTGATATTGGTTCATCAAACATCACGCAAATATCCTTCAATGTCTATTTCATCCAATGTACTTGAGTGTAGCATGAAGTAGCTGCAATGTACTGAGATTCCGCTATTGATAAGGATACAAAATCTTGCTTCTTACTTAACCATGCAACTAATCAGGAGCCAAGAAAGAATGCTCCACCACTAGTGTTGTTTCTGTCATCACCACTTCCTACCCAATTTGCATTAGTATAAGATTTTAGAGTAAATTCAAATCCTCTAGGATACCACAATCTAAAATCTTTTGTTCCTTTCAAATATTTGAATACCCTCTTTACTACAACAACATGAGATACTTTTGGTTCTTGTTGAAATTTGGATGGAAGAAAAACAACATACATGATACCCAATCCCATAGTAGTCAGGTATAACAATCCTCCAATCACGGATCTATACTTGTTTGCATCAGCTTTAGGAGATTTATCATCATTAGTCAACTTGCATCTGGAATTAATAGGAGTACATACTAGTTTAGAATTCTCTAATCCAAATGTCTTCAATAGTTCTCTAACATACTTTGATTAAGAAATAAAAATAGCTTTATTATTTAGATTCACTTGCAATCCAATAAAGAAATTTAACTCCCCAATCATAGACATTTCAAATTTCTTTTGCATTTAAATAGAAAACTTCTTGCACATGTCATCATTTCCTCCAAAGATTATATCATCCACATACACAACAACAATTAGGATCTCAATTGATTCAACTTTAAAGTAAATATTGTTGTTATTTGATACTTTTTGAAAACCTTGATTCAATATATACCTGTCTAACCTTCCATACCAAGCTCTAGGAGCTTTCTTCAACCCATACAATGTCTTCTTCAATCTATAAATAACATCTAGATCATCTGATAACAAGAATCCTTCCGGTTGTTCAATGTAAACTTTGTATTATAAGTCTCCATTCAAAAATGCTAACTTCAAATGGACATTTGATAAATTTTGAAATCTTTAAATGTTGCAAAAGAAAAAAACGTCTCGATAGTCTCCATTCTAGTAATAGGAATTTATGTCTCTTCAAAGTCGATTCCTTCAACGTGTGTGTATCCTTTGCATACCAATCTTGCTTTATTTCTTACAATTCATCTATCTTCATGTGGCTTATTTTGGAATACCCATTTTGTTGAATTAACATTCTTATATGTCGATATAGGGATTAGTTCCCAAGTCCAATTCTTCTATATTTGATCCATCTCTTCCTTCATAGCCTTCATCCAATTATGATGTTTAGAAGTTTCTTTAGCTATCTTTGATTCAGCTTCAGAAAGTAAACATAAAAGAACTTGTTCTTCAACAGATTTGCTTCTTGTGATAACTCCTTTGTTTTTATCTCCTACAATTTGATTATGGAAATATTTTTTTTGCACATACCTCAAGGTTTTTGATACACCTTCCAGAGCAACTTGAGTTTCTTTTTGCTTGTCTTCATCTTTTTTCTTCTCTTCTTCTCTACTTGCAGACTCATCAGATTCATAACATTCTTATTTCTTTTGAAAGGTTTCCATGGTCAACCTTCACATTTGCACTTTCAATGATTTTATTCAACCTCTTGTGATAACATCTATAATATTTTCTCTTTTTAGAGTAACCTAGAAATATACCTTCATCATCTCTGCTATCAAACTTTTCAAGATTTCCTTCATCTCTGCGAATATAGGATTTACTTCCAAAAACTTTGAAATACCTTACTAAGGGAATTCTTTCGTGCCATAACTCATATGATGTCTTCCCATACTTCTTCCTAAATAGAACCCCATTAAGGGTATATAAAAAAAATATTTATTTCTTCTCTCTAGTAAACTTCTAGTAGATTTTCTTCTTTGATCATAGTTCTTGCCACCTCTTGAATAGTCATGTTCATTCTTTCCACTACCCCATTTTGCCGAGGTGTCATAGGAACAAATAAGTGTCTTCTAATTCCATATTTCTCACAAAAATTATCAAATTCATCATAAATAAACTCACCTCCTTTATCAGATCTTAAGGATTTAATGCTTCTATCAACTTCATTCTCAAATCTAGCTTTGAATATCTTAAACTTTTCTAATGCCTCTGATTTTCCTCTTAGAAATACAACCCAAGTCATTCTAGAATGATCATGTATTAAAAGCATGAAATACCTCTCACCATATAAACTCCTTGTTCTAATCGGACCACAAAGCTCTGTGTGTACCAAATCCAATAATCCAGTAGAAGATTGTTCTTTTCTTTTCCTCTGAATGTTCCTTTTGTTTGCTTTCCCACTTGACATTCTTTGCAAATATTGTTATTTGGTTTAGTTTGCCTTGGTAAATCTCTCATAGCTCTTGTCATACTAATCTTCACCAAATTATCAAAATTGATGTGACACATCCTTTGGTGCCATAGCCAACTTTCATTGATATGAGATAATAGGCAATGTCTAGTAGTAGCTTCTAATTCATACATGTTTCCACCTATCTTTTTCTCCACTACAGTAACAATTTTTGATCTCACTACCACCATCATGAAAAACAACATTATAGCCATTTTTGCACAGCTGCCCAACACTCAAGAGATTATGATGTAATCGTTTTACATAGTAAACATTGTTAGTATTATTATTTCCATCAAAAGTAATAGAACCAATTCCAACGACCTAAGTAGTCAGATTATTTCCAAATCTAATAGAACCACCATCATACTTTTCAAGCTTCGCAAATTTACTTTTGTAACCAGTCATATGATTTGAACATCCACTATCAATCAACCATTCATTTCTATCTCTTATAGCATGCAATGCAGAAGAAACAATCTAAACAATCTTAGAATTATTACTAGGTTTAGGTCCATATTTTTCTACCAAGAATAAACAATCACCATCCTCATTATCTGACTCATCATCTAAAATACCAACATCATCTCTAACATAGTAGGCTTTTTTATTAAAATTTCTTTTGTTGTCCTTAAATTTTTGTTTTGATCCTCTTTCCAGACATCTATATGTATAATGACCAATCTTTCCACACTTAAAACATTCAAGAGGTAACATACCTTTATACTTGTCGGTTCCTCTCTTCATCTTTCTAAGAAAGTTTTCTTCCATTTCATCTAGGCTCTCATCATTTGAATCTTCAGCTATTGCCTTCGATGCTTTAAATGATGTTTGAGTTTTTTCTTTGTCTTTACTAAACTTCCTCATCTTGAATGTTGTTAGGGTGCCATACAAATGTTCTTTGGTAAATTTTGATGTATCATAAGTTTCTTCAATAGTTTAAATCTTGTCATTGTAACATACCGATAAGGTCCTCATAATATTCTCTATCACATCCTTGTCTTCCAAGGTAGCACCAAGATCTCTAATCTCATTCACTATATTACCAACCTTTTAAAAATAGCTTGTTATATCTTCACCTTCTTCCATTCTAAAATTCTCATACCTGTCTTTAGCAGTCTGCATCTTAGCTAGCTTTTCTCTATCATTTTCTTCATAGATATTCTTCAATATTTCCCAAAATTCATAAGTAGTATCTAATGCAACAACCTTCAACAATTTAGTTATAAATAAGACACTAAAGATAGCATACTTGGCTCACTCATTCTCTTCATAGGCTTCAATCTCATCTAGTGTAGTGGGTCCATTTTCCAACTACACATACTTGGTCTCCACAACTTTCCAAGTCTTGTAACTCAAAGAAATAAAATATCCTCACATCTTCACTCTCCAAAAAACTATAGTTGGATCCTTCAATTGTAGGATTAACCAATTTATGTTCCATTAGATCTCCTTGATCAATTAGTCTCACTTTATAGGAACCAAATCTCTGATACCAATGGTTGAATATCTTAGACAATTGAGAGGCTGGGAATCAATTGTACATTAAAATATTTTACTTTTCCCACTGAAAAAAGATTGGTAAACCAATTTCAGGTACTTTAACCATAAGCATATATAAACATGAAAGATCATACACATGAAACATTACATATGACATGGAAAACCCAAGAAAGGAAAAGCCACATAGAATGTTAGTTCTCAATATGAAAACACTTGCTAGGGTGACATTAGTTAAGGTGATTTTTACAAAGATGGCTCATTGCCAGAATGCTCACAATAGGTGGGCTCACTACCCGACTAAAATCACTAGAAAAAGAAAGAAAGGCTCACTACCCAGAAGAAGAAGATAGAAAGAAAGAATCCACCATTGAAGCACACTACTGAATTGTCAAAAGAAACATTAGGATCACTACCACAAGTACCAAACAACATCAACACACAACCATATTGAACAACCACACCCAATCATAACCTTGCACAAAGCAACATGAGATATCTGATCTTTTTCGCAATCTAAATTCTTCTATATCTTTCTATGTGTTCCTTTGTACAATCATTCTTCATTTATACTAATCTTCAAAATAGAATTTTCAAGTTCGCCACGAAGATAAAGATACATAATTCAAAATAGGTCTTCACTAAGCATTACCATGGTGGAAAGGAGTGAGAAGTGGACCATACCATGATGCAACAACATGTTATCAAAACACTGCAAACACTAGAGCAAAAAATAGAGCATTTGGGGTCAACCGAACCCGAAATGCTTGTATCCAAAACCACAACTTTGGAGCAAAGCAACTCATGTCGAATCAGAATAGAAAATATAAACACATGAATAACATAAATATGAAATCTCATCAATAAAGCTGGCAATGCAAAGGAATGTTGAGCTCTGCAAACTCTACCAGAAAAACATTATTACTACATAAACTTCTAGAGCACAACTTTTGAACCTCCAAAACACAAGAGTAATATCTCAAGACAATATCCAACAACATATCAACACATCATGAATACATTTGCAACTATAGACATCTCATTCTGGTCAGGCCATTAATTTTCATCATGCGTCTTAAGACAATAATAAATTAATTATTTGCCCCTTATTATAATATTTCCTCTCAATAACTAAATACATTCAATTTATTTGATTAACTAATTCTTAAATATGAGTAGAATAAATTTATTTATTAATTTATCATATTTATATTCTCATATGCGGATAATTATATTTATCTTTTCAACATGCCAATTTAGAAAAATAATGAGGATAATCAATTTATTTATTTATTAAATCCCCATATTATCTTCCTCGATTTGATTCCATATTTCTTACGCTTTTTCTTTGTCTCCTAATGGAAAGTCTGCTATGTGTTTGATCCTAACCATTGATTCTTCCTATCTCTAGAGTAATATAAATTTAGCCCATCTCCTCACATTTTAAGACAACCACATTTCAAGTACCCTTATTCTGCCGATTTCACTCTATCTTTGCAATCTAGCTTTTCAGTTGCACTTGTTTTGTAGGTGAGATCCACAAACATCAAATTTGAAGGAGAAATAAGAATAATGGAGGAGCTATGAAGGAGATTCTCGCACTTTAGTTTCTGTTTCTTTGTGAATTTCATCTTCATTTCCTTTATTGAATGTATTATGATCAATTTCATAGCTTGTTAGGTTTTTCGTTACCTAATTTAGGCTTTGATGCTTTATTCCAATTTCCTACCTTACATTTTCTAGTGAACCCGACATGAACAAGCTCTTATTGTTATATGTTTTTTAGTGATTGCAAATTATGCGTCTTCTTGGTGCTTTACAAAATTTCTAACTTTCTCGGCATTTGGCAGATTTGATGTTTTGTGCTACTTTGCATAAATATTAAACATCTTTCAACATATTTTAGAGTGCACATTGCCTTGCCTTTGCTTCATATTTTGCATGGATGAATAGGAAAGCATTTTGATAATAATGTCTAACAAAAACTCTTTGTTTTCTTATGCTTCTAACAATGGAGGTCCATAATTTGTTGGGAATTGGTTTTTAAAATCTTTCAAACAAATCCATTTCATGCCTATCCTACCATCATTGCATTCACATAAAGATATTAAACAAGCCCACGCACATTTTCCTGCAATCAATTTTTTTTAAAAATGTACCCCATCTATCCTATACATAAGTGCTTTTTTCCAGTTTCCAAGTTTAATCTAATCTTGTTCCTTTTCTTATATTTATTGAATTGTTACAGTTCAGATGCCTTATCTAGGCTTCACATTTTTGCATGCATATTTCTCTGAGCTTTTATCTTTTAAAACAGCCCCCACTTTAGCATAGGACTTGAATTAGCTTTTTGGTTTGAAAGTGTGAATTTTTGTCTTATTCTTTATTTTACATTTAGTTAAGTTTTGTTTGTTTTTAGTTTTTAGTGTAGTTTTACTTTTATAGTTTTTAATTTAATTTTGATTTTTTTGTTTTTAATTTAATTTTTTTTTAGTTTTAAAATTTTCTTTTTAATTTATTTTTAGTTTTTTTTTAAATTTTTTTTTTTTTAATTTAGTTTAGATTTTTTAATTTTACTTAATTTAGTTTAGAATTCAAATTAATTTTTAAATTTAGTTAATTAAATTAGATTAGTTAGTTTATTTTTTAGGTTAATTATTGTGTAATTAATTAAATTTTAGAATAATCTGTTAATTATAGATTAATTAAATTTGTTGAGATTAATTAGTTTTAGGTTAATTAGATTAAATTAATTTTTCAATTTACATTAATCCATTTTTTATCCTCATAAGATTAATTTGTTTTTAGTATAAATAGCTTGTTTTTAATTTGGATTGTTTGTTTTCATTTAGATTAATTTGATCTTAGTCTATAAGGTTTGTTTTAGAGTTAGACTAGTTTATTCTTTTATTTTTTTCATTTACATTAATTTGTTTGTTAGTCATGGGGTGCAATTGTTTGATGTGTTTGTTTTGATCTTGAAAGCTAATCTTTTGAATTTTGGCTTGTGTATGTTCCCTCTCGTGACATCCATTTTCATGTGTCGAAGACCATAATCTTGAAACTACTAATGACATTTGGTGCAGGACACATGTCAAAGACATGAAATTTGAAACAAGATTGTCTTCTTTTTCATAGTTAGCAAACATTTGGGTTTGGGAATTAAAAAGAATCATTTTATTTCATTGTGTTTGCTTTGTTGGGGCACACTTGTGCGTGTGAGCGGCCTGTTTTCAAAATTTGGAATAGATAATGTATTACCAGCTGGAATGATTTTAAGGTAAATTTTCTTGAAATATTTAAACCCGTGGTTGATACATATGAATAATTGCTTAAATTATTTCAAATACAAAAGAAAGAGGATGAACTTATTAGGAATTTTGTTGAGAGATTTAGTCGGTGTTTTGAAAAGATCCCTCAAGAGTATTAACCAATTGAAAATAATTAGTTATGTGTATTTGTTATTTCATTACATCCTGAGATTAAATTCTTGTTGAAACGTACGAAATTTCAAAGTTTGAGAGATGCACAAAAAGAAGCTATCAAAATAGAGGATGATATGATCATAATTGGAATGAAATATGTAAGTAAGAGTGTTGTTAAAATTCTAGAAACTAAAGTACTCTTTCAAAGTCAAAACTTTAATTCAAAAAAAGAATCTTTGCAAAGGAGCCTTGTTGAAAAAAGAGCAAAGATGGTGTCACCCATATCCTATTGTCAAGATCTAATGGTGTTTAATGAAAAAGATTTTCAAGCGACTCTTGGAACTGAAGCTGGCACTTTTGATGCTGCAAGAGTTTATTATTTTTATATTGATGAAAGTGATTCCTTTAGAGGTGTAGATGATTGTGCTACACAACCAAAGGAATTGGTGACTTTCCCATCTTCAACTATTGTAGAACAAAATTTTGACATGCATGATCAATAATTGAACATAAATTTGTTAGAAAAATCTTTTTCTTCATTTTTTGAATCTTCCACATTTGATATTTTTGACGCAATTCCAGCAAACGATTTTAATCAGGCAAGCATGAGAAATCAACATGAAGAAGAAATGTGTAATCAAGAACAACCAAGAGATGTCTCTTGTGTTGATATGCAAACTGATTATGAATCATTCCAATTTCTATAGGTTGTTTGTTTGGGAAATTACGAAAGTGCTGGAAAACAAGTTAGGGGCAATGAATCATTCACCGATGATGAAATATTCCACATGCAACCAAATTTTGAGGCATTCAAATTTGGTGACAAAATTTGCGAAGATGAGCTATGCTTAGAAGAATTTAGTAACCATCTCATACTGGTATCTTTTTATTTTAAAAATGAATTTGGTGATGCATTCTTTGAGAGAAAACATTTAGAGGATTCAAGTTTGAACATGGATAAAAGTGTCCTTGCATGTCATCCTCATGTTCTTTATGAAGGCTGCCCTATATTAGAGGTCTGATTTATTGTTCAAAGAATTACACAAAGGATGCTAGGATTCTCAATGTAGATTAAAACCAGCCTGCACAACATGGTGTAAACACAATATAGTTGGTTTCAAAACTCTATGATGCAGAGTGGCTCTTTGGATTCAAGGTTTTACTTGAAATTTTTTTGTAGAGCATTGTCGCCAAGTCTTTCTTCATAGTAGTCGCGAGCTGGTAGATTAAAACAATTCTTTTTGCTTTCTAGCCTTTTTTCTGCACTAACAAATATTTTACCCAACCCATCAATGAATTCACTTAATCAGTTGTGGGCATGATCTGAGGTAGGGTCTTAATGACCATGTACATATTTAGGTGGTTTTTGGTTCGACATCCATTTTTAGTTTTGGCTTCCTATTTTTCGTGTGCCCAATTATGTGCCACCCTTCTGCAAGCAACTCCCTTTCCTTTGCCATTGCTTGAATCTATTGCCCAATGGATAATGCACTAGTCTTACTTGAGATTCTAGGTCCCTTTCTTCATCCTTCATAGCCCTCATCCCCAATCAGAGCCTGTTGTTAGTCCATTTTTTAACTTGGCCAAAATTAAACTTTTAAGTCCTAGTTCATAGTCGACCTTTTTCAAGTTTTAAGTTCTAAACTTCCAAAAGTTCCCAACTTGCCAACAATGGTTCTAAAGTTATGAAAATGGCCGACTTGCCAACAATGGTTCTAAAGTTATGAAAATGGATGACTTGTCGATAATGGTTCTAAAGTTATGAAATTTACCAACTTGCCAACAATGGTTCTAAAGTTATGAAAATGGCTGGCTTTCAGACTTTCAAAAATTCCCGATTTCCCAACATCACTGATTCACAAGCCTAAAACTGCATCCGAAAAAAGTTGCAAATTTCTTAAATCTAAAGGGAACCCACCTAATATTTTGTCAAATGCCCCTAATTTTAATTTTATGGTCATACAAGCTCATATTATATGTTATTTTAATATTTTCTCTATGGAGAGATATGGTCGACATGTTCAATTTATAAAGGAAGTACCCCAATTTTGTGAGCTATTAAAAAATGTTTAAAAACTCATGTTTTAATTTTAATTATCATAACTGATCACAAACTTTCATGGTCATAAGATGCCCAGTTAACCCACAGTGAATTTACTCAAAAGTAGTTGTAGGAGAAATTAAAAAATTTCTCAATTTCTCTATAGTTTATTTAAAACATTTTAAGATGTTTTAAATCATTTTGAGAGCAACAATTTCATGGGAATGTGAAAGGGTTATTTCATTCTTTTAAAAGAAGCAGTTATAGAAACTAAAAAGGGATTACTGGAGTCTTTAAATATGTACTTAAGAGAATTATTAAATGGAAGAAAAAGGGGAGAAGACAACATAGTTTTTCTGCACAATTTTATTGTATAGGGGGTTGAGTCTTTGAACTCACATTTTGACATTGAAGGAATAAAGAGGATGTTTCTGAGTCTTTGAATTTATTAATGTTTTTTTTAAATTACAATGAATTGTGCTTCTTTGTAATTACTTTCAGTGTCATTTTGTTATATCGAACTATGTATGTATTTAATTCTAAAGCTTTGAATTTAGATTAAATCATCTATTGAAAAGGGTCTATTGTTCTTTCTTTCCCTGGATATCATTTGTGAGTATGGGATAAGTAAAATTTGTGTTGTTTGTCTACATTCACTCTATTCTAAAAGCAATCCTTCACATCAAATTTCATGGTTATGGGTAGGTGTTAGTTTGCCTTTTCTTCTTTCTGGTGAAAAACATACCCTATGTTTTCAGTCACTGCATACCATTCAAAGGTAGTTGTACCTTGTAAAATAAGCAGAGAGCACTTGCAAATACCATTGCAAGTGACCCAATTGTTGATCAAATTGTCATTAACATGGACAAGAGAACATAAAATTGAAGTGACAAATCTGTTAACCAACACATCAGGTCTTGTCTTAGGTTGATATTGTCATTGATTTGTACTCATACCCTTGGTCCTTAGGTCATATCATATCCTTGGAATCATTTTTATTTCCTTAGATCATTTTCATATCATATCATATCCTTAGTTTGTTTATAACTTGAAGATTATTTCATATCTTGGGTTCATACCTTAGGCATTGGTCATTAATTATCGTACCTTTTGCATTTAGTCTCAAAATTGGGTTTATCAAACTCCAAAAATCAAAACATTAGATAAAACTCTAATTTGTTGTTAGGAAGTTTAGATCTTGTCCAAAATTTGTCCTTTAATCAACATCATGTGTCAAACCTAGCTTAGTATCCAAGTGTATAGGTGAGATATTGCCACTTTGTCATTTTTCCTCTTGTCCTTCTAAGGTCTTGACTTCATTTCAATTTCCCAAGGTTGGGTCTTTAGCTTTGTATTCCAAAAGTTTGTCCAAATCTTGAACAGTCCAACAAAAACATAGGTTGTATTCTTGCCTAAATTGCATTATCATCCGCTAAGGTTGCACTTAGTTTCATATCATTATCATTCCAAAAATTCAATTAAGACCAAAAAAAAACATAGGTTGCATTAATCATATCCCAAAATTCCATTTAGTTGCATAACATTATCAAACCCCCAAAATTGCAAACTCCAAAACAAGGTCACATTTACATTTTCTTAAAATTGCATTTAGTTGCATCTAATCACCATTCCAAAAATTCAAAAAGACCAAAAAAAAAAACTTTCATTGTCAATCATCTAGGTTGCATTAGTTGTATACATCATCCTTAAAATAAAAAATCCCAAAAATATTGCATAGTGACATGCCTGTTGAAACAAGGTCTAAATCCAAGAAATGACGCGAATCAACGTATCAAACCAATTCAATGATGCAACATAAGCCTTTTATTACATCATTGAATTGGTTCATCAAGCAAAACAACACCACAATATGAGACAGTACAATTGGGACCACCTCCATATAATGAACCCATATTTGTGCCAATGAAATCGGGATGTGGAAGTGTTCCACCAACAACATCAAGGAGTGCACTATTTGATTTCAATCAATTAAACCCATAACATGACATACAACCTCCAATTCCATATGAGGAACAAAACCTTTTACAAGGATTTGGGTCAAATCAAGACCTTCAACAAAAAATGGATCCAAATGATCCATCAGAATTTGATGCCTTAGATGATGTCAAAATGTTTGTCAAGAATCCTACAATGGAAAAGAAAATGAACAAGTTCTTGAACAAAGTTTTTAAAATGTTTCCCAACAAGTATAAAAATATGATCGATGTTGCTACAACCTCAAATGATCAAAATTATATACAAATGCAATATGAGGTTGATAATATTTTAAGTTTGAACCTCATCCAGATGAAACAAATGCACAATAGGAAGTACCAACCACACTAATTGAGAAGAGTGTCTCTAAATCCTTGAGTTTGAGTGTTCCATTAAAATCAATGTTTGAGGTGGTTAATAATCCATTATACAACACTACACCATTTTTGCAAGATCAAATGGTAATGGCAAAAACATTGGCAAATGTGACCTATCCAAAAATGTCACAAGTTCTTCAAAGTGGATCACAATCATAAACACAAGAGCATTTTATGATTGTAATGCCAAACATTATTGATGTTCAAACCAATTCAATGATGCAACAAAAGGCTTATGTACAATCAAGTTTAATACATATGAAAAATGACAAAACAATTTGCCAATAAGACCGTCTATTTGTTGGCCATTTGGTGAAATTGATTATGTGTTGCATTGATGTTTTGGCATTGATGTCAACACTAGTTGTTTGGATGCTTTACTAGAACCCTTCTAGTCTCGGTAGGTTGAGTGGTTTCTGGTTAACTTGGATCCAATATGATCCAACAAACTTTGGTATAGTCTGGTGATGGAATTGGCTTGTTCATGATACTTATACTCATATTTAGTCAGTTGGTTTTGGTTTGGTGATTGGATGCTATCCTAATTACTTATAAGATTAGTTTCTAGTTTCGACAAGGGTGTCACCGACAGAGCTTTTGATGGAGATCTTTGATGAATTGCATAAGTGGTGTTGGTGCAACTTCTGATGGAGTTTCAGGATGTTGTTGGTAATCATGTTCTAGACTTGGTGGTTAGAGATCATTGTTGAAATGTGTGGACCTCTACTTGGTCCTGATTGATCTAGGTTATGTACCAACTTTAATGTAACGTGTGGATAGGACCTATTGATGTATTTTTGGGATGTCTTATGTGTTGGATATTGTTTGTTTGGTCTATGGCTAACATGGTTTGCAATTATGTAATCGGTTTATTGTCTGGTGGTTGACCTGATTGTTTATGGTTGAGGGTTTGTATAAATAAGATGTAAGATCTCATTGTAGATCATCATGGTTATTGCAAGAGGTCATGGTCAAGGAATGTAATGTGTGAATAATGTAATATCATTTAGGCAGAGAAGTTGGTCGATCATTGGAGATCAAATTGGGTTTATGTAAGAGGATTTAGTCCTTCGGTCTTGAGCTTAACCGGAACTGTACTCAGGCATATGGGATGCTATCTTTTGCAGTTCAACACTTCTGTGGATTGTAGTCTAGATTTATATGTAGTCAGTGAGGCTCCTTTTGTAATGAGAAATCCACTCTAGGTTGTTGGTCTTCCTGCAAGTGCAGGCCCCTTCATTGTAATTCACATCCTTACTACAGAAGTATTACCTGACTGTGGGTAGGCTTCTCACTATGGTTTTCCCCTTTACTAGGTTTTCCATGTACAAATCATGGTGTTGTGTGGATTGCTTTTATTTAGTGATTATTATTTATGCTTAATTAATTAACTGTTATTTTGATATTATTGTTTTGGATTCTGGTATTAAAGTTTAAATTGGTAATGCTTTAGGTAATCTATGAAAATTGATTCACCCCCCTCTCAATTGTTTTCTGGTTATCTGAACTATCTAACAATTGGTATCAGAGCTTTGGTCCTCTCCACAAAAGGCTTAATCGCTTGAGGAAGATCCTATGGCGAGTAATAGTTCAAGTTCATCCAGTTCTTCTAGAGCTATCTTTTGAAGGGATAGTCTGAGGCTTTATGGAAAAAATTACACAGTATGGAAGATTCAGATGGAGACTCAGATGAGATGTCTTGGCAAGGAGATTTGGGAGATCACACAGAATGATGTCACACCCTGTAATCTGGGATTTGGCAATCCTCCTTTGGCTAACTTGGACAAGGAGCTTGAGAATGATTGTAGAGAAAGAGAAGCCCTCTTGTGTGCACTTTCTGATAAAAAAATATTGGGATTAAGAGGCATTCTCATCTGTCAAACTAAATATTCTAAAGAATTATTGAAGAAACTTGGTATGGGAGATTCTAAACCGGTAAGTACTCCTATGGTTACAAGTAAGAAATTGACAAGAAAAGATGTTTCTACACCGATAAATCCTACAAGATACAAATCTATGATTGGAGGTCCGTTTTATTTGACTCAAACTAGGCCTGACATTATGAATGTTGTTTGTATTATTTCAAGATTTCAGAGTGATCCTAGAGAAAATCATAAGATGGCAGTAAAAAGGATTTTTAGATACTTGCAAGGTACATTAGAATATGGCTTGTGGTACCCTAAGGATGATAACTTTACTTTATATGCATATATAAATGTTGATTGGGCTAGAGATGTTGATGACTGGAAAAGTACTTCAGCTGGAGCTTTCTTTCTTGGAAAGAAGTTGGTTTCATGGATCAACAAGAAACAGTCATGTACTTCTTTATCTATTGCTGAAGTTGAGTATGTTGTTGCTGCTACTAACTGCACACAAGTTTTATGGATGAAGCAAATGTTGAAGGATATAAAGGTGGATTGTGATGCACCGGTAGTTATTCACTGTGATAACTTTGCTACTATTGATATATCAAAGAATTTGATATTTCATTGTAAAACAAAACACATATCTATCAAGTAGAAATTTTTGAAGGAGAAGGTGGAAGAAAATGACGTTAGACTAGTTTATGTGAACACTAAAGAGTAGATTACAGATATTTTCACTAAACCTTTATGCAGGAATCATTTGAGTAACTGAGAGATAGATTGAGAGTTTTTGCCCCTCCCATAGAGACTTAATTGATGCGGTTTGGCATCAATTTGACATGCACTATTTGAGATACTATTCATTCTGGAACTAATGTGGGATGCTACTGCTCAGGGGGAGTAGTCAGCTTTGAGATTTTGAGGCTTATGTTTTTGCTTTGACATTTTTGCCAGATTTCTAGCATTGATGTCAAAGGGGGAGAGATACTGATGTGAAAAAGATAAAGAAAGAAAAAGAAAAAGTCACAGGGAGAGACATGAAAAGTAAAAGGGAGAGATATTCAGAGCTATATGCGGGTGATTGTTGGTTGTCTTCCATAGGGGGAGACTTGTTTGACATTTCTTGGTACTTAGATGTTTTTCACATCTAGCGTTGCCATCAATGCCAAAGGGGGATATTGTTGGCCATCTGGTGGAATTGATTATGTGGTGCATTGATGTTTTGTCATTGATTTCAACACTAACTATTTGGATGTTTTACCGACAACCTTCTGGCCTCGGTAGGTTGAGTGGTTTCTTGTTAACTTGTATCTGGTATGATCCGATAGGCTCTGATATAGTCTGGTGATGGAATTGGCTTGTTCATGATACTTATACTCATATTTGGTCAGTTGGTTTTGGTTTGGTGATTGGATGCTATCCTGCTTGCTTAGAAGATTGGTTTCTAGTTTCGACAAGGGTTTCACCATTAGAGCTTTTGATGGAGATCTTTGATGAATTGCATAAGTGTTGTTGGTGCAGCTTCTAATGGAGTTTCAAGATTCTATTGGTAATCGTGTTCGAGACTTGGTGGTTAGAGATCATTGCTGAAACATGTGGACCTAAATTTGGTCTCGGTTGATCTAGGTTATGGACTGACTTTAATGTAACATGTTGATAGGACCTATTGATGTATTTTCAGAATGTCTTATGTGTTGGATATTGTTTGTTTGGTCTAAGGCATACATGGTTTGCAATTATGTAATCGGTTTATTGTCTGGTGGCTGACCTGATTGTTTATGGTCAAGGGTTTGTATATATAGATGTAAGATCTCATTGTAGATCATCATGGTAAATTTAAGAGGTCATGTTCAAGGAATGTAATGTGAGAATAATGTAATATCATTCAAGCAGAGAAGTTGGTTGATGATTGAAGATCGAATTGGGTTTATGTAAGAGTATTTAGTCCTTCGGTATTGAGCTTAACCGAAACTTTACTCGGGCATAGGAGATGCTATCTTTTGCTGTTCAACACTTCTCTGGATTGTAGTCTAGATTTATATGTAGTTAGCAAGGCTCCTTTTGTAATGAGTAGTGTGCTCTAGGCTATTGGCCTTCCTGCAAGTGCATGCCCCTTCATTGTAATTCACATACTTACTGCAAAAGTATTATCTGACTATGGGTAGGCTTGCCACCATGGTTTTTCCCTTTATCAGGTTTTCCACGTACAAATCTTGGTGTTGTGTGTGTCTACCCCAATTTTAATGACAATAATACCTCTAATTGAAATCTCAATCCAAAGTTTGGACATTCATATGGTAGAGTTTACTATTCTCATGGCTAGTGTTCATTTAGCTGTCAATCCAGGAACATAAAACTTGAAATGGGCCTGCAAAATATATGCACTAAGCTCCTTAAATGAATATTCTCAATTATTGTAAGAAAGGTAGGAATAGAAATCATAAAGACTAAATGAAACATTTTCAAAACTCTACTGAAATGAATTAATGGAAATAACAAGAATAACACCATTCTGCCTTGGCTGCAGGAACAGTCAAAGGATCTATTTCCTGTGGCTGCAGGAACAACCCAGTCATGAACTTCTACTGCAACTAAGTAAAAGCTAACTTCAATAATCATAAACACGGGATCACTCACCAAGTGGGCCCCCTTGGATGAGTGATATCAAACTCTCAGCAAAGAACTCTTAATAGATTAGAATAACATATTTTTATTCATTTCTTCCTGAAAGACGATTACATATTCAAAAAAGAGAAAAATCCAGAATACGTGACAAAACTTTTCTCAATCCCTTTCCATTCTGTCTAACTCTCAGAAAAGAAGGGAGAGCTTCTTATAAAGAAAAGACAAACTACAATGGATAACTCCAATTATGCCCAGAAGAAAAGGCGGATCACTATCAGATGAAGGGGATAACAGAGAGCTTGGCTACAGGAACTATGGATCTGTAACAAAACCACAGTCTTTGCATGCCAAAGAGATATTTTGTAGATTAAACATGCACCAGAGTTAAACTCCCATGGTGAAGTACAACTACTCTAATTATGCCATAGATCGCGCTCGCTTGAATCTCCTTCAATTTGACCTCCAGCTATCTGATGTGATTCTCCAATCCTTAGGCGTGAAAGAGAATTCTCCACCGCAGCATCAATTATTATCTGCACTAAAATAGAAACAATATACAAGGACATACATATTTATCTTACTTAACTAATAAATTCATTAACTCACATATGAAATCATCCTAAATAATCTGCATATCATAGGGACAAAGCATTTGGCTATAGGAAGAAATTGGCATGGCTCAAACATGATTTCTTAAGTTCAGTTTTAAAACATGGATTACATATAGTCAATTCACAATATTTTACTATCACAATGCAACCCAAAAGATACCAAAAACCTAAGAGTCCTAATAAAAAACATGTCAATACATCGACTTATCAGTGTGGATGACTTTTATTCTATGATTATTGTTTATGCTTAATTAATTAATTGCTATTCCAGTATTATTGTTTTGGGTTACAGTATGAAAGTTTAAATCGCTAATTCTTCTGATAATCTGTGACAACTGATTCACCCCCCCTCAGTTGTCTTTCGGTTATCTGAATTGTCTAACATCTATTATGGCAACAAAAAGAACAAATAGTGGCACATAGCTGCAACAAATATTTCAACAATTGAAAAATGCACAACATGCACCATTGAAAGTGTAAACGCGTAATGAACAACAATAACATTATACTCAATAATAAAAAAAATAGTGCAATCTTTGCTACTACATGTAAATACAAACTTGCAACAACAACAATCATTTGGAAAAACTTCACACCAAGTAAATGCAAGTGTCATTCTGCATATAAAAGTGAAACAACCTAAAGCACATAAGAAAAACTTTTTGAAATTAATGGGGTGCTTACATCAGGACAACAACAAATGACACAAAATCAACAAATTTTGATCCAAAGTCAACAACATCAATATCAATAATAGTATGTGCCTCAATATGCACAACAAGGGCAAACAAGATATTATATGCCCCAACAAAAATAACAACAATAGGCAAATGTGTGTTACCAAGCACAAATACAATTTCAACAACCCAAAGTACAATATCAACTATAGATGCAAATGGAAATTTCATTTCAATGGGCACAACAAAATACTCAATACCAAAGCATGGTAGTGCCTCAACAACATGAAAAATATCAAAATGAATATATGCTAGAGACACCAAAGACAGTGATTTATGAATGTCAACAATCCCATCTGGAGGTACTATATGCAAAAAACAAGGACATCTAAGGATGAATGATGAACCTCAAAGCCTTTGTAATCAGGTGTATTGGCTAACAAATTGAAAATATGCAATGAAAAATAGGGGCATTACAAACCAAAAGTACAAAGAAGTTATATATAGAGAAGGACTTATGTCCTAATCCATTTGATAAAAGTTTGTACATGCCTCCCTTCCCTAAGCACTTTGAAGCAACAAATTTTGAGAAATACGAGGGAAAGGGTAATCCAAAAGATCATATCTAAGATTCCTATGCAGCATGTAGTGAGGTGACTTATGATGAGACATATTTGATGTGTCTTTTCCCGCATAGTCGTATGGGACAACCTATGGATTTGTATGCACATTTGCCAGGGAATATAAAATCTTGGAATGATTTGGCCAAGAAATTTATTTGTCATTTCGCATTCAACATCGACAATAAGATAACCATGTTAGATTTATGTAACACAAAGAAAAATCCAGGAGAACCTTTGATGACTTTTCTTCAAAGATGGTGAAGCCTCGTCAGTCGATGTTCTCTTGACATATCTAAGGAACAACAAGTTAACTTGTTCATTCAAAATTTGGTATAAAAAATGATGTATGAGTTGAAATTAAAAAGTTCAAGTACGATTGTGAAGTTCATTACAAAGGTAATGGACATTAAGAATGCTCTTGTCACCAAGGGAGTAATAAAGTTTAACAAAGATAATAACAATTGAAACAACTCAAGTGACAAGTATAAATTTTGGTCCAAAAATAAGAATGTCACTAATGATGGTGCGGTTGATTCAAGAATAGTAAGAACTAATTAGCCTAAGATTTTTATAAAAGGAACAAGTGCTTCTAATTATGTGGCTTTCAAACAGACTCAACAGACGCAAAATCAAACAAGTAATGTAATTCAACAACCATAAAATCAACAACAATAAGGCCAACAACAAGGTCAACAACATAGACCTTTCAAACAAAGAGATGGGCCTCCCCGACAATCTATACTATTAGGAGAGCCAATTGAATTAGTCATGAAACACTTGATTCAGGATAATTTCATTAAGTTGCCAGATATTAAAGAAGAGCCACCAGTAAAACCACATTGGTGGAATGACAATACATATGAATATCATCGGTCTAAGGGACATAAAATTGTGTTATTTTTTCAACTGAAACACCTTATTCAATATTTGATTGATTAGGGTGTGATTGAGGTAGATCCATCCACTGGAACTTCTAACATTGATCATACAATTTCCAAGGCTCCTCATGATAAGGGAAAAGCCTCATTTTCAAATTAAAATAAAAAAGGCAATCTAAATTATACCAACATAAGTCACAACAATGTCAATAATTGTTTTCATGTGTTAGATGAGTATGTGTCAACCATAAGGATAAAAGAACAAGATTCCTCATATGCAGTGACCACTCACCGATCCAAAGTAATCTTAAAAGGAACACCTTCCAATCCTCGTAAACCATCCTTACGAGCCAACACAATATTCTTCACCATTTGGAAAAAACACCTGCACAAATTTTCATCATTGAGTTCTTAAAAATGTTTCCCATGCATTGTGCTATCCTAGAAAAAGCCTTGATTGAGTCAACGATACCTAGTGATATTTATGTTGACCAATTTCAAGCTAGGATAGGGCACCTTGCTACTTCCCAACATGTTGGATTTTCGGACAAACATATACCTTGTGATAAATCTCATCATAACAATCCCCTCCATCTTGAAGTGTTCATCCATAATTGCAAAATTTGATGAGTTTTGATAGATGGTGGAGTAGGCCTAAATATATGCACTATGAGAGTCATATATGGCCTTGGTTACTGTGAAAACGACATAGATCCTTCAAGGAAGATAACAATAAAATCCTATGATGATGTTGAACTCCCATCTAAAGGAGTGATTATCTTGCCTATCAGAGTAGGTCCAATAATAGAGAACACTTTGCTCCAAGTGCTAGATCTGGATCTCCCCTACAATATGATTCTAGGTCATCCATGGATTCATGCAATGAAAGTGGTTCCTTCGACCTATCACTAGTGTCTAAAATATTCATACAATGAAACTGAGATAGCAATTTCTGGAGATCCTAATCCATTTCAATTTTGTGCTACCCTAAAGGATACTCTGCAACAACAAGTGCTAGTAAATAGAGAGGAATCCTCACCTAATTATGTGGATACCAATACATTGTTAGAATATGTCAAGGGTAAGATAAAAATACAAGATCAAGGTTGTGGAGAATATTCAATGTCCCAAACATTCCTTATTGGCAAGCTTCCCATGTCATCAAAACCACGTGGAAAACCACATTTGTTCCAAAAGGAATCTAAAATAGTCATCCAATATCAACCCTCCACCACATTCACAAAGTGGGGTGAGCTAAATAAAGAAACTTTGGATGATGATGTATCTGATTGGTTCTATAAATATGAAGTAGATACTGTTGGCATTTGCATGAAGATTGCATTAATGATATGTTTTGTTGTCATTGATGTCAATTGAACCGGTAATGATATTGTTGTAATATTGTTACTATAACCGATAGGAAGAATTTGCGAGGAGAACGGATAACCAGTGTAAAGGTGTAAGCCTTATCTATTGTTGTAACTGGTAAACCCTACCAGTTGTTTTTGATAAACCCTAACAGATTAAGTTTGGTGAATTGGTTATATTGGTTTATGATCTGATGATGAGCAGTAATGATGATGACACGCATGATTATTGTATGAAGACAATTACAAGAGATTTTGGTGAGTTGTTGTAACGGTTTTTCTCTAGGAAATAAGAAAATGTATTGCATCTAATGCAAAGCACGTGATGACTTACTAATTTCAATGAAGCGGTGATCAAGGAGCGATCAAGGTTTTCTTGATTGATGTGCAAAGATTGCTATGTAATCCAATGGTCATACTTGAACCAAATTTGTTTGTAATCTTGATGAGAGTTAGTTTTTTTTTGTGTTACCAACCTGATTTATTTGTATTTAAGGTTGATGAAGTCGTTTATTTTTAAGAGGGTTGGAAAAGAGATAGACATAGTTCAGTTGAGTGTGTGGTTGCCTAACCAGATGATGTATCTGGAGTTTAAGTAAAGGCAAATAGGAGCATGAAATGGATTTGATCAAGCAAGTGTAGTGCTATTCAGATAGATAAGAAAACTCCTATTATTTTCTAACAATTACAATAGAATTGAAATCCCATAACCGGGTAAGCTCTAAAAAGTTTGGTGCTATTCAAATCCTCTGACAAGGTAGTCCATTAGATTGAATTTTCAAATCCTCTACTGAGGTTACTCCTTACAGGGTATTTCTTCTAACAAGTCATTTGTATTCAATCCCTTAACAAGGTGATTCCTAATAAGATCAGTTCTTAACAAGACTTTTTGTAAAGCTTTAACAGGCTAGCCTCCTAGTAGGGCAAACTTTATAAGAGTTCATATGTTATCTTGTGAGTCTCATCTCCCTGTGGTTTTTACCTATTTGGGTTTCCACGTCAAAAATAGTTGTGTCAAGTGGTGAATGTTTATGTGGTTATGTTTTCATGGTTGATTTACTTAACTACTTAACTATTTTTGATAAGTCATGATAACAGAAAGTATTGAAGATATGAAGAAGTTGTTTGTTGTTAATTTGTTGTAACAAACAACCAGTTTTATCTTATGAGTTTTTATCTTGACAGAGTTATTTTTTTAAGTTTACTTTGAGAGATTGATTGGTGAAGTTTAATATCAGTTTTTCTGTCTACTAATTCACCCCCCCTCTCAGTAGTTGATCGGATATGTATTCTTTCATCATACCATCAATTGGTATTAGAGCATTACAGGTCCTCTAAGGTCTAAGCCTAACAACTTGAGGTAAAGATCTACTGATCATGATGAAGGAGGGTCTAAAGTTTAATAGAGAGAACTACAGGATATGGAGTGATAGAATGAAAATTTATATCAAGAGTCTAGGAAGTCAGTATTGGGAAGATATCGATACTAAGTATGTTGCACCTACTGGGATGTTGAATGATGATCAGAAGAAAGAGCAGCAAGAAAATCATCAAGCATTGGAGGCTATTATCAGTTGTTTGTCTGATGCAATGTATGTATATGTTCATGGTCTTGAAACTACATATGAGGTATGGAAAAAAGTTGAAGAGATTTATAGTGGTGATGAACATGTTAAGATTGCTAAATAGGAGAGTCTAAGAGGAAATTTTGATGACATGCAGATGGCTAAAGGTGAGAATATCTAGCAGTATGGTCAAAGGATAAAAGAGACAGTCGGTGAAATTAAGAGTGTAGGAGGTAAAGTGGAAGATTCCACAATGATCAGTAAGGTACTGACAACCCTGCTACCAGTCTACACTATGAGAGTTGTAGCTATTCAGGAGCTGAAGTCCATTGACAAAACTAAGGTAACTCTTGACTCCATCATTGGCAAGCTTACTACTTTTGAATTAAATGGTTATGATAGTAGTGTATAGAAATCTGAGTCTGCATTTAGAGCTTATATGTCTAAGCCATCTATGAGGAAAAGTAGACATGCCATTCATAGTTATGAATCCAGATCCAATAGAGAAGTTGACGATGAAGATAGTTTAATTGAGCTTGAAGCATTGTTGGCCAAGTGGTTGCCTAGAGGTACAGGTAAATATAGAGGCAAATTAACTTTGAAATGTTTTGCATGCAACAAGATTGGAAACATTGCTACTAATTGTCCTAATGGTGATAATGAGCACAAACGAGAGAAATTCAAGAAGTACAAGGGTAAAGGCAAAAGAGATTGTCTTATTGTTGTTGATAGTGGTATCACTGATGAGGAATCCGATGGTGATTCTAATGAAGACATTGTGTTTGTATCCATTAAAGAAGAGATGTCAGACCAGAAGACATTAGTATCTAGGATGGATAACTCTGATGATTGGATCATTGATAGTGGTTGTTCACACCACATGATCGATGATCAGAGAAAATTTCTTTCTCTGAAGGAATTTGATGGCGGGGTTGTAAGATTTGGTAATGACTCACCCTGGATGGTTAAAGGTAGGGGAACTATTTCTCTTAATGGAAAGAGTAGTGAAAATGATGTCTATTGGGTTGAAGGTCTAAAGCATAATCGTTTGAGTGTGGCACAACTCAATAATAGAGGATACCCATTGGAATTTTAAAATGGTATGTGCAAGATCTATGACAATAAAGGTGAACTAATTGCAATTGGGAAGCAAACTAAAGGTAACATATTTCATCTTAATCCTAAAGTCAACAACTATTTAATTGCAAAGATAGATGATAGTTGGCTTTAGCATAGGAGATTTTGTCATATAAACTTTGATGAAATTGTTAAAGTGAGTAAGTCCAAGACAGTGAGAGGTTTGCCTCAATTACACAAATCAGTTAATGTTCTATAAAAAGAATGTCATTTGGGAAATGTGACATCCTCAACTTTCAAGAGAAAATATTTTTCAATGGAACATTTGTTAGATTTAGTTCATACAGATCTTTGTGGACCAATAAGAACAAAAAGTATTCAAGGTGACAAATATTTCATGATCTTCACTGATAATTGCTCAAGGATGATGTGGGTCACATTCTTGAAGGATAAGACTGAATATTTTGGTAGTTTCAAGGCATTCAGAGCCTTAGTTGAGAAAGAGAGCGGTAAGAAGATAAAGTGTCTGAGGATAGATCAGGGCAGTGAATTTACTTATGAGGAATTTATTAGGTATTGTGAAGGAAATGGTATCAAGCGGATAAATTTTCTACACCAAGGACACCACAATAGAATGGTATCGCAGAGAGAAAAAATCGACCAGTTGTTGAAGCTTCTAGGATGATGTTGATACAAGTAGGTCTAGCGAAAACTTTTTGGAGAGAATTTGTTAGCACAACTATCTACACTATGAACCAGATTCTGGTGAAGAGAGGTAAGGACAAGACTTCTTATGAATATTGGTATGGTAGATCACCTGATGTTAGTTATTTCAGAATGTTTGGAAGAAAATGTTTTATTAAGAGAGGTGATTATATTGGCATATTTGCCTCTAAAAGTGATGAAGGTATATTTCTTGGCTATTCCACCAAGAGTAAGGCCTACAAGTATTTTAACAACCAGACACGGAGAATTCTTGAGAGTGTTGATGTTCGAGTGGATGAATTTCTTGAAGTCTCAGAGGAAACTAGTTCAGAGAAAAATAATGAAGATCCTTGCATTTTGATATTGGAACCGGAAACTATGAAATCTGAAACCGACAAATCAAATATTGATGTACCAGTCCAACCGGAATAGATAAATTTAGAAGAAGATGATGATAATGAAGAAGCTAAACCTGAAGATAATGATCATATTATTCCAAGACATGTGAGACTGAATCACAATCCTGGTTAGATTATTGGGGATAAGGATGCTGGAGTACAAACCAAGAGAAGAATCAGATAAAATTCTTGCATGATCTCCACTATTGAACCAAGAACTGCTAAGGAAGCATTTGGTGATGATCATTGGGTTAAAGCTATGGAGGAGGAATTAGATCAAATTGAGAAGAACAAAACATGGACCTTGGTACCCTGACCAATAAATAAATATGTGATAGGAACTAAGTGGGTTTTTAGGAACAAATTGAATGAAGATGGTGTTGTGGTTCACAATAAAGCTAGGTTGTTTTGCAAAGGTTTTGCACAAGAGGAAGGAGAAGACTATGGTGAAACTTTTGCACTAGTGGCAAGACTGGAAGGTGTCAGAACTTTACTTGAATTTTCTACACACAATAAATTCAAGGTATACTAGATGGATGTTAATTCATCAGTTTTGAATGGGATACTTGAAGAAGAAGTATACATTGAGCAGCCAGACTATTATGCTCTGACTGATAAGAAAGACATGGTATGCAGATTGCATAAAGCTTTATATGGATTAAATTAGGCACCTAGAGTATGGTATGAAAGGCTTCATACACATTTGATGAAGATAGGATTTTTAAGAACTAGTGATGATAGTAACATATATCTCAAATTTGAAGGAGATCAAATACTAGTTAGCGAAATATTTGTTGATGATATCATATTTGGAGGTAATGATGACATAAGCAACAATTTTGCAAATGAAATGAAAAATGAGTTTGAAATATCTTTAGTAGGGGAAATAATTTTTTTCATAGGCTTGCAAATACAACAAATGAAGAATGGTATTTTCATCACACAGTGTAAGTATGTGAAAGAGGTCTTGAAGACATTTGGCATGAGTGACTATAAACCAGTTGGAACACCTATGGTTACAAGTTGTAAGTTGTCTAAAGAAGATGAGTCCAAATCTGTTGATGAGAAGGAATATAGGTCAATGATTGGAAAATTGCACTATGTTGTTCACAACAAACTGATCATAGCTCATGCAGTTGGCATAGTTGCTAGATTTTAGAAGAATCCTAAGGAAACACATCTGATAGCAACCAAAATATTTTTTAGATACTTGAAAGGTACTATTGATTATGGGTTATGGTATCCATGTGGAGGAAATTTTGACTTGAAGGTGCACACAAATGCAGATTGGGTAGGAAATGTTGATGACTAGAAAAGCACAACTAGTGGAGCATTTTTTCTTGGAGGAAGGCTTGTTTCATAGAGTAGTACGAAGCAGAGTTGTACTTAACAATCTGCTACTAAAGTTAAGTATGTTGCATCTTACATGAATTGCACACAACCTATATGGATGAGACACATTTTGGAAGATTTTAAGCTGAAGATTTTAGAACCTATAAAGATTTTATGTGATAAAACAAGTGCCATAAATATTTTTAAGAACCCTGTTTTGCATGCATGAACCAAGCATATTAAATTGAAGTATCATTAATTGAGGGAAAAAGTTGAGAGTAAAGATGTTATCTTGGAGCATGTTTCTACCAAGGAGCAACTTGCATATATTTTTACTAAACCTATGCCTAAGACTACTTTTCAATATCTTAGATGTCAGTTAGGGGTTGTCCCTCTTCATGAAATCAGTTAAGTATGATGTATATTACATCAGTCCTAGAGGTACTTGCATAATTTTTCAGGAGGATTGGTGTAGAATTGGAAGTATTCCATGGGGGGAGCATCCGACTGTAGATTGTTGATGATACATAGTGAAATTTGACATTACATATTTTACTTTCAATTTGGCATTGCTGTCAAAGGGCGAGAAGAACTATGTGATTATGGGAAGGAGAACCAATGACAAGATGAAGACATAGTGAGCATGGTGAATACTTAGTAATGTAAACCAGGATTCCTATTCACAATCACGCAACAATCAACGGTGTTGATATTTGTATTGCCATCAATGCCAAAGGGGCAAATTGTTGGCATTTACATGAAGATTGCATTAATGATATGTTTTGTTGTCATTGATGTCAATTAAACTGGTAATGATATTGTCGATATTGTTGTAATATTGTTACTCTAACTGGTAGGAAGAATTTGTGAGGAGAACCGATAACTAGTGTAAAGGTGTAAACCTTATCTATTGTTGTAACCAGTAAACCCTACCAGTTGTTTTTGATAAACCCTAACCGATTAAGTTTGGTGAATTCGTTATATTGGTTTGTGATCTGATGATGAGTGGTAATGATGATGACACGTATGTGTATATGGTGAAAATGGATAACAATACTAACAAAATTGAAAGGCTAAATGAATCCAACCACAAAAACCCTAGCCTAACAACAACAAAGATCCACCATAACATATGAAGATTACCTAAGACAATGCAAATCAAATGAAATCACAAAGATTATACCATCACATGTCCAACAGGGTTTTGATCTCCATTCTTCCTATCTCCATTGATCTTGTTTGATATATTTGCTCTCAGATTTTATGTGCACAAGAGCTCAACAAAGAACGGAATGTGGTTGCAAGTAGGATCATAGTGTAGTCAATTGATCAAGTAGTCAGGGTTTGATAATGAAGGAAGCATCTCCTTAAATAGAAGACACAATAAGAAATGGAGGGATAAGATTGAGAGGTGTAAAGAGGAGGTCGGATATGATTAGAGGGTAGGTAGAAGAAATAATAAAATAATGAAAGAGGTAGGTAGTGTAGGAATTAAGAGATGAATGACATGTGTCATGTGTAGAAAAAGGCTAATGAATTAATTAAATAAATAAAGATTTATTTAATTAATAGAAGAAATGAGATCAATTAAATAAATAAAATATTTATTTAATTTAGGAAAAGGATAATTTAAATAAATAAATGTATTTATTTAAATGAGAAATAAGGTTAGAAGAGGATAAATGAATTAATTAAATAAATAAAGAATTATTTAATTAATAGAAGAATTAGGCTTAGAGAATTAAATAAATAAAATATTTATTTAATTAGACATGACAATTTTGAGTGTCTACATTTTGCCCCTCTTTGAGACAATGCGGCTTGTCGCGTTGTTTCAAAGAAGACAAGATGAACTGATACAGAGTTACCCCAAGATGGGAATGATATGCCCCCTTGAGAGATTGGATGAAAATGTCTGAAAAGATTGCAGACAATCTCTTGATAAGAAAGACGAGATAGAATGGACTGACCGAATAAAGTGACAGAGTCACAGGATAAAGAAGACTGACTCGGGAAAAGAGGGCGAGGGCTAGGGTAGGCTATAAGATAGACCACGGGAAAAGACACCTCATTGTCATCTACACCTTCACAAGATCAAAGTGCAGAGCGAGAAAAGAGCAGCAGCAGTCAGCAGCGATGGCTTTTATTCATAGATTCGACGACGTTCGCCGATTCCAGAGTCCAGCAGAGGCAGGAGAGCTGGTAAGTACCACCAAACCTCCGCGTACTTTGACGCATTTAATTTTGTCATTAATGCATGCTAGGTAGGACAATAAATGCACTTAGGAATAGGGTACAAAAAAGTCCAAAAATGCTTAGGCGTGTCTACGTTGGTGCCAAGCGCGTCTGTGTCCGCCAGGCGCGTCTGTGCTTGAAAACGCGTTTAGGTCAAATGTGGGTGCGTTTATGAAATGCAAGGGCATCTGTGTCAAGAAGACACGTCTGTGTCGCACAAGTGCATCTGTGCAGAGCATAGGCATGTCTGTGTTATACAGGCGCATCTGTGTTATCCAGACATGTTTGTGCCGTCTTTAAGTGCGTTTGTATCAGGCAAGCACATTTGTGTTGAACAAAATGCAAATTTTTGTCTTCTAGGTCAAATCGACAGTTCTGTGATGAACATACGCTGTCGATTGGATAAGCTGCTAAGAGGATACACTCAAGCAGGTCCTCTAGGGAAGACTAGGATAGATCAAGGCACTTTGTAATGAACAGTGAGTACCAAGATAGAGTACTTTGTGATGAACAGGGAGTACCCAAAATGTGTGAGCAGCACTTTGTGATGAACAGGGATTGCAAATGTGAGTTACACTTTGTGATGAACAGTGAGTGTCACACACGTAGTACTTTGTGATGAATAGGGAGTACTACTAGGATAGAAGCAACACTTTGTGATGAACAGTGAGTGTCACTAGGATAGATAGCCATATGCATTTAGATAAAAAGTAGCATTTTGTGATAAACAGTGAATGCCACTATGACTAACATGATTGATTTGCTTGACTGCAGGAGTATTTGCCTATGTTGGAGTCACGGGAGAGATTCCCATCAACTCAGAGGTTGCGACCTGAGTTGACAGCTGAGGAGCGAGCTGCTATCGAGGAGATGGGTTTGAGACATGTACTGTATGTGCCTAAGTTTCGGGCAAACATGGGTTTGCTGACCACGCTGGCTGAGATATGGCACTCGGAGACGTGCACGTTCTATTTACTGATGGGTGAGATGACAGTCACCCTTGAGGATGTCTATAGGATATATTTAGGATACCGATCGATGGAGATCTGATCCCATACGATCGAGATGGAGATAGGGAGGCCTTGAGATGGGTGTTTCAAGACCCTGGACTAGAGATGAGGGCAGGACACGTGGCATGGGACACCATGACAGCCACGAGACTAGCACTGCCGACGGTGACAGGAGGAGCTATCAGTGGGTTTCTGTGTCCAAATAGGGCGACACGGGGTTTGGCTATGGGCTGGGGAGGAGCACTGGAGACACTGGTGATGCAGCACACCAGATATGCCTGGGGACCGTGTGTGCTGGCTCATTTGTATTATGAGCTTCATCAGTTTGTTTACCATGGATCAGTAGGACTGGGCTGTGGAGTGACACTGCTGCAGGTATGGGCCTACGAGCATCTGTCGGTTACCCGACCGATACACTTCAGGGGCAGAGGTCATGGACGCAGCTTTATACATTTGTATGATATGATCACATCACAGCCGCAGATTGGCAGGTTAGAGCATTGGTGGCGAGTGATAGATGAGATTGATGTGGTCATATGGAGACCATATCTGGGTTGTGAGGAGTGGGAGGATGATGCAGTGGAGCTGTCCTACACCTTCCAGAGCAAGTACCTGATTGAGCGGATGCCCTATGTGCTAGAGAGACAGCTCGTAGACAGGGTTTGTAGGCAGTTTGGCTGGATCCAGAGGATGCCTCGGGGTTCGGGCATGTATGCTCGCATAGTTAGAGATCAGGCATAGTTTGGGCCATTGCTGTCATATGATCAGGCACTTACACAGCTAGCAGAGATGGTGCCCCTACCCTGGGACATGTGGCTAGAGGTTGATGATGCCAGCATGGATGCCAAGTATACAGCTTATTGGGTACAGCATCTGTTCCCACAGTTGACAGATCCAGGAGAGGCATTCGAGGGAGACGGGGGGGAGATGATGATGATGGTGGAGGTGATGGGGGTAGGGGCCGATGGAGGAGGAGGGGAGTAGTTGGAGAGTGGTGGGTTGCACCTCAGAGGGAGGGAGGAGAGGAGAGACAAGCTCAGGTGGTGAGGGGTCGTGGTGGATTGCCTTTACAGGTGTCAGCAGCACAGGGTCCTAGGCAGGTACAGAGATAGGGATAGGTACAGGGATAGGTACCAGTATAGGCACAGGGGTAGGGACAGAGACAGGTACCCGTACAGGCACCAGTATAGGTACAGGTACATGCACAGGGGCAGGCACCTGTAGAGTGGGAGCCATAGGTAGAGGCAGAGGGGGCTGACCCAGTGGAGGATGAGCTAGTAGATCTGAGGGAGATCTGTCAGGGCCAGGTAGATGAGATCCAGGAGCTAGAGAGGGAAAGAGATCGACCTAGGATGAGGCTCAGAGATACTGAGCGGGAGCGGGATCAGGCTATCCAGCACTATACAGAGGCTGAGATAGCACTGAGGGCAGGGAGACAGGCAGCTGAGGATGCAGGGGCAGGATATGCTTATGTCCTGTAGGCAAGAGAGGAGATAGCCTAGTGGAGGGACCTCTACTATGGTGCAGTGCCAGTAGATCAGCGGGTGAGGAGCTTCCATAGACCGTCGCGTACAGCGATAGCTACGGGAGGGAGTCGGAGGAGACAGGCATCGAGTGGTGGGGTTATGGGCCCTCCACCACCACCAGATAGAGGGGATAGGCAGGATGATCCTGGGGTGGGTCCTTCAGGGGCTCAGATTCCACCAAGGCCAGGCGGCTCCGAGGGAGGGAGTTCATCATAGCCACAGAGGGATCCCTTTGTATCAGTTTTGTACCATTTTTTTTTTTGTATGATGATGTAGACACCTACGGGTGCTTTTGTAGCCATATGATTTTGACATCATTGTATCATGACACTTTTGATTATATATATGAGATGATTCATTTTTTTTTTTGCGGCAGCTATATGCATGTGTACCTATGTGATGAGATGTTCTTATGATGTATGTTTTGTGTGATGCTTATAATATGGATGCAAATATGTATATAATGAAACCAAGACTCAACACCAACATCCACTGTAGTCCTCAAGTTTAATGTCTCTTGTCACTTGTATAAGTCTTATTTGATTGTGGTCACAATGTTTACTTTCACAGAAAGGATAGATAGCACTGAACCATATGTTGTCTGAGTCTGTTGAAAGATTTGATTTGTTGAAGCCCATTGTTGCTACTGTCTCATCTGAAACTGACTGAATCCATGAAGCTGATACTTTATTGCAGAGAAGATGAAACTTTATTGTGGACTGGCGATGCAAATGTTGTTTTATTGCAGATTGTGTGCGGATAGACTGAAGGAAGCTGGAAGAAACTGTATTCCATGAAACATGTGATGTTCTCAGTTCCACACCCATCACTAGACGTAGGATTTGCCGTAGCCACAGATAGGATCTAATTTATTATGGATGGAAAGGGAGTGAAAAGGGAAGTTTATTATGAATGGCGAACCAATCTTGGGTAGATCAATAACAAGCCATGATGGAAATGGGTAAGTTTATTATGAATGAATAGGTTGTGAGTGTGTGCAAAGTGAAAGGATGAAAGTGAATCCTAAAGGAAAGAGGAGCAATGTCTCTACGCATGGAACTAGTGACCTAGTTTTCACCATGGTACTTTCCCAGGGTGCCACCGAAGTGGTTTTCACCGTTGGACGAAATTATTTCTCTTTACTTTTTTTTTTTTTGGTATTTTTTTTCTTTTTTTGATTTTTTTGTATTTTTGAATTAGGATATTCTGAAGAGCTATGTGTAGAACCTACGAAGGTGCATGCTGTTGATAGGATCCTCTAAATGTTCACCCTATGTGGTTGAGAGCTGATATGCCCCAGATCCATATACTGCTGTAATGATGTAAGGACCAAGCCAATTTGGTTCAAACTTGCCCCTTCTTTCTGTCTCGCTGATTTTTAGGATTTTCTCTGAGAACCAAGTCACCTACCTCAAATGTGCGAGGCTTGACTTTATGATTGTAGCTGCAACTCATTCATTGTTGGTAAGCCTTGATATGATTAAAAGCAGTTTGTCTTCGTTCATCCAGTAGTTCAAGTTCTTGTAAGCGAGAGACCCTATAGTCTTCATCATTGATGATATTTTGCAAAGAGACCCGTAAAGAAGGTAACTCGACCTCAATAGGCAGGATGGCTTCAGTGCCATAGACAAGTGAATAAGGTGTAGCTCCTGTAGGTGTGTGAACACTTGTGCGATAGGCCCAAAGTGCAGGATTAAGTTGGATATGCCAGTTACGGCCAGCGTCGTCGACTGTCTTCTTGAGGATTTTAAGGATTATTTTATTAGACGCCTCAGCTTGGCCATTACCTTAGGGGTAATATGGTGTGGGGAAACAATGGGAAATATGGAAGCAGTCACAGAGTTCACGAACATCTTGATTTTTGAAGGGATGCCCGTTATTAGTGATAATGGAAACAGGAATACCATATCGGCAAATAATATAGTTAAGTATGAACGTAGCAATCTATTTTCCAGTGACTTGTGTGAGAGGCACGACTTCAATCCATTTTGTGAAATACTCTATGGCAGTGATAATGAATTTATGACCATTAGAAGAAGGAGGGTGAATCTTTCCTAGGAGATCGAGTCCCCACTGACAAAAGGGCCAAGGAGACACAATTGGTTGTAGTTCTTGTGCTGGTGCATGTATGAGGTCTCCATGAATTTGACATTGCTTACATTTTTTGACAAACTGATATGAGTCTTTTTCCATATTGGGCTAGTAATATCCAGTCCTAATGAGTTTCTTGGCCAAGGCAGGACCACTAGCATGTGGACCACATATCCCTTCATGTACTTCATGTAATGCAATCTAAGCTTCATCACTTTCTAGACATCTAAGAAGAGTGCCATCTAGACCTCGCTGGTATAGGGTATCAGCTAAAATGACATATCAAGAGGATTAGCGAATGAAGGTGCGACGTTGGTTATTTGATAGATCAGGAGGTAGGATATTATCGTGAAGGTATGTGAAGATGGAACCATATAATTGGGATTCAGGACCAACAACACATATCATCTTAGTAGGAGTGATCTCATATGAAGGAAGAAAAAGGTTGTCCACCAAGAACTCATAGCAGGTCTCATTTGGAGGTAGATCGATTAGTGAAGCCATTGTAGCCATGGCATCTGCGGCGCTATTCTGCTCTCTTGGTATCTGCTCAAAATGTATCTTTGTGAAGTGTTGTTTTAGGTCATCCACCATTTGTTTGTAAGGCATTAATTTTTCATCTTTTGTTTGGTAATCATCAGTTGCTTGACGGATGACAAGTTGAGAATCCCCAAAAACACGAAGTTCCTGGATCTTCCACTGAACTGCAATTTGTAATCCAGTTGTTAATGCCTCATATTCCGCTATATTGTTAGTGCAAGGAAATGATAAGCAGTATGATTTTGGTATAGAATCTCCTTGAGCAGTTATGAAGAGGATGCCCGCTCCTGCCCCATGCTGTGTGTATGAGCCGTCAAAGTATAGTTGCCATGGTTTTGCATGTGATATTGTTAAAATGGATTCATTTGAAAATTCTGAATTTAGAGGAACATCATCAATCATGGGGGCATCTACTAATTGATCTGCGATGACTTGTCCTTTTATTGCTTTTCTGTCCACATACTCAATGTCAAATTCACTCAGGATCATTACCCACTTGGCTAGTCGCCCAGTAAGTGTTGCTTTATTGAGAAGGTATTTCAACGGATCTATCCTTGCAATCAACTTAGTCTTATGAGTGAGCATATAATGTCATAATTTTTGTGAAGCAAAGACCACGGCGAGACATGCACGCTTGATTGGTGTGTAGTTTAGCTCATATCCCACCAATGTGCGACTGATATAGTATACTACCTTTTCCTTACCCTCAGCAATTTGTTGTGCTAAGAGTGCCCCCAGTGCTGTTGGAGTAGCTGATATGTATAGTAACAGAGGCTGATCTGGAACTGGTGGCATCAAAACTGGTGGATTCAACAGGTAATCTTTGAGCGTCTGGAAAGCCTGTTGACAGTTATCATCCCATTTGAATTTGATGTTTTTATGTAGCAGGTGTTGAAAAGGATTACACTTATCTGCAAGTTGCACTATGAATCTCCTTATAGACTGAAGTCTTCCCTATAAGGATCAAAGTTGACTGATATTTCTGGGTGGTGGCATTTCCAAGATGGCCTTGACTTTTGCTGGATCGGCTTCGATTCCTCTTTTGGACACAATGAATCCTAGGAGCTTCCCGAAGGTTACTCCGAAGACACATTTCTTGGGGTTTAATCTTACTTTGTATTTTTCCACCTGATCAAAGATGACTAAAAGTATGTCCAAATGTGTATCTCTGTCTATTGATTTACTCAAGAGATCGTCAACATAATCTTCCATGGTTACGTGCATGAGATCATGGAAGATAGTAGTCATTGCTCTTTGATATGTAGCACCTGCATTTTTTAGCCCAAAGGGCATGACATTCCAGCAAAAAGTTCCCCAAGGACAAGTGAATGATGTTTTGTGTTGATCCTCAGGTGAGATCCTTATTTGATCATAACCAGAAAATCCATCCATCAATGATAACATTTCATGACCTGCTATGAGATCAACAATCAAGTCAATATTTGGTAATGGGAAGTCATCTTTTGGACAAGCTTTGTTGATGTCTCTAAAATCTGTACATATTCTGATGCTACGATCCGGTTTACTAACAGGTACTAGATTGGAGATCCATTCAGGATAATCAATTGGGCATATGAATCCGACATCCAATAATTTCTCAAGTTCTGCTTTGACTAGTAATGCCACTTGTGGATGCATTTTTCTTAATTTCTATTTCACGGGCTTTGCCCCCGGTTTAACTGTCAAATGATGCATTACCAAATCCGGATCTAGTCCAGGCATATCAGCGTATGACCATGCAAATTTGATTTGTCGTTCTTTGAAGAAACTTATGAATTTTGACCTTTCGGACTCTATCAAAGACTGAGCCAGGAATATATTGTGTGGAATCTCTTCTGTACCAATGTTTGTCTTGATAGTTTCCTCTACCAACATGAATGACTTTTCCTCATATGATGCTAGGAGAATGTTGAGCCTTCCATCTTCGGGTGCCTCAGAGAGGTTTTCGCCCTCAGATACGTCCTTTCTTTTTACTTTTTTGGGATCAAACAGCGCCACAGTGTGGTTTTTGCCATAAGACCCTTGATTTGTTCTTATTTTCACATTTTTGCGACTGGAAGGTCTGACACCCTCACCAAAATATGCCATGTTGTTGAGTTCTATAGTGTATCCTGCTTTATGGTCCCTAGGGGGAAGATCATCTCGTATGCTAAGATAGTCAATAATAGCTTCATCATTTTGGAATGTGTCAAATTGTGCTGGTCCTTCATGATCCCAGTCAATGAGTTGGTGGTGAACAAGGGGAAGGCCTTTAATGTCTTCAAAGTTAGCAGGGCTAAGAGTGAAGATGTGGTTATATTCAGGTATATCAAGGTAATCGTCGAGGTCATTGATGGCACTCTCCTCATCAGTTTCAATCGTGAGCGAATCCAAATTGTCATCACTAGTAGCACATTCCGGGATAGGTGTTCTCATCCTGTGTGATTTCAACCTAGAACCTTGAGACAAAGACTATGTGGAATCCTCCTGGGTTGTTTCTTGACCAACTCTGAACTTTTTATAAAATTCCTCTTCTTCTATGGGTTCATCTGGCTCTCTGAATGTCTCGGTGAGCTCATAGTCACTGGAGGATTTGTCTGAAACCCATTCCCATTCTTTGGAGTCTGTGGAATAGCGATCCTCTTGTTGAATTTTGGCAGCTTTGATTTGTAATGCTTCTTCTGTGCTTTTAGTGTGGATCTTGGAAGTTAGAAAACCAAGTCCCTTCGAGCATTCCCCTATTACAGTCAATTCAAGTTGTAAAGGTTCCATGATGCCTTCCTTTCGTAACCCAAGAGGGCTTTTTCCATCATACCCGAATTTTTGTAGAATTTTGAAGCCTTTGCCATATTTTTCACAGGGTATATTGATGTGATCTTGTGTATCATCTTCAATGTCTTTGTATAGCATTTTGTATAAGTCTTCCTCGTCTAGTTGGCCCCATCTTTGAAAAGTAGTAGGGTCCCATTCGAGTACCACAATAGATACTTTCCTGTTAGTATGTGGTCTTCCATATTCTTTTGGAGAACTCATGACTTGTCATAAGTACATGGTCTGATTTAAAGTGTATTCTCCCATGCCTTTGTCTTGAAATTTGCCTTTAAGCTCACCTTGTTTTGATGTCGAAGGTTTCAATGACTCAGGATCAATGTATGCCAAAGAAGGAACAGCTTCACGATTACTGGGAATGATGGTCTCAGTATGTGATCTTAGGTTATTGCAATATATGAATGGATTAGGATCACCGTTAACTGTTACCTCGACTCCATTGTGAGGAAACTTAATGCATTGGTGATACATCGATGGGACTACCCTCATTTCATGAATCCAAGGACGTCCTAGCAATATATTATAAGTGAGGTCTAGATCTAGGACTTGACAAACCACATCCTTTGTAACTAGCCCAATTCTTAGAGGTAAGGTGACCGTGCCTTTAGATGAGTGCTCTTCATCATCATATGCCTTGATGGTGATTTGATTTGTTGAATTCATAGTTTTATCAGAATATCCCAATTGTTTAATGGTGCTCAATGTACAAATGTTTAGACCAGCTCCTCCATCTATCAGGACTCGTTTGATTCTATGTTTGTGTATGAAGGTTTCAACATGTAGTGGTGCATTATGTGGCTGACTTACGGAGGCATCATTGACTTTTGTGAATGTAAGGGAATGTAGAATGGATAGGTATCCCACCATGGCTTGAAACTGGTCCATGTTCAGATCAGTAGGAACGGCGGTGTCTCTCAAGATTTTGTCAAGAATAGCTTTATGAGCGGGGGATATGCGTAAGAGCTCAAGAATGGAGATGAGTGCGGGTGTCTTCCCTAATTGTTCTACAAGGTCATATTCATGTTTGGTTGATGAAGAAGTGGTATTTTTAGTTGAGGCACCTGGCAAAGTAATCTTTCCTCGACGAGTTGTAACACGACATTCAGAAGTAGGTTCAGAAAAAGATCCAACACCTCTTAGGACAATCTTGGGTCTCTGAGTAGAACTCTCAGGAGTTTTGTCCTTGATGATAATAGTAGAGACATGATTGTCCATCGAGATATGATTGATAGTTGAATCATAGTTGTAAGGTGCTCTAGTATAGTTGGCTTGATCATCTGTGACTTTAGCTTTTCCCTTGTCATGCTTTGGGAATGGCTCCTTAAACATCTCATGTTCTTGGTTGGATGAGTGTCCCTCAATCTCAATGTCACCTCTATCAATGAGATCTTGCACGATGTTCTTTAGTCGATGACAATTTTCTGTCTTATGACCCTTGCTCTTATGAAATTCACAATACTCATCATTGTTCCACCAATTTGGTTTGACCTTTGGTTCATATGGAGGAAAATCTGGAACCGTGATTACCTTGTTTGACACAAGCTTCTTTAAAACTGACTCAAGTGGTTCTCCCAATGGAGTGTACTTCCTTCGTGATCTAGAAGTTGTTTGAGTATTCACTTGATTGTTTATAGAACTTGATCCCGAAAAGATGAATTTGGGTCGCACTGTATTGGCATCAACAACACCATCATTGACTATGTTCTTGTTTTTATTCCAAAATCTTGGCTTGTCTTTTCCTTTAAAGTCATCTTTGTTTTCCTTGAATATCTTAATGACTCCTTGCTCAATTAAGACCTTTTTTGTTGCTAAGCCTTTTTCAATAATGTCCCTGAAGGTGGACAAACAAGCTTTCCTTAGATCATAGCCAATGTCTTTGTTAACATTTTGTGTGAACATTTCTACCATTTGTTTCTGTGGAATTTCACAAGAGCATCTGCTGGCTAGATTCCTCCATCTTTGTAAAAATGATGCAAAAGACTCTCCCTCTTTTTGCTTGGTGTTGCACAAAGTAGTGACGGATATGTCTGTCTCTATATTGTAGAAGAAATTTTGAATAAATGCCTCTGCTAAGTCACCCCATGACTTAATACCAGGTGGGAGTTGGGAGAACCATTCCATAGCTTGATCACCTAAGCTTTGTGGGAATAATCTCATTAAATATGTCTCTTCTGAAGCTACTTCAATGCAAGCTGTGAAAAACTGTCTTATGTGTGCCTTAGGATCCCCTTTTCCTCTATACTTATCAAATTTAGGCATCACAAAGTGTGTAGGAAATGGAGGCATTGGAATGCTCTTGTCGAATGGATAAGGACATATGTCTCTCATTGTGTATGTTGGCTTTGGTGTATTTATGTCCTCCATTTTCTTTTGTAAGTCCCTGATTTGTTGCTCCAAATTGCTCTTAGGTGGAGATCGACTTCTTGAAGCATACCCCATGTTTGAGGCACCAATTGGAGGAGGGGCTTGTTGCATATATGGATGATATTGATCATACACATGTTCATATGGAGGAGGTCTATAGTGATGCTATATATATGGAGCACTTGGTATAGATTCATGTTGAGGAACACCATATCTATTTTGTGCATGTATGCCATACTCTACAGGCATGTCATGTTCTAATGTGTTGCCCCCAAATTTGACACGGGGTTTCCTTGTGTCCAAATTTTGAGCATGCCTTTGAATATCCAATTGCTTTGGTTGATCTGTAGCTTGAGCATATCTATCTGCATAAGACTTCCGTAATGGTCTGTGAAGGTGAGTATCATATGCTTGACCATGTGTATGTGAGACCTCTGGTTTTTGAAGCAAAGATGATGGTGATTCAAGTACCATATATGGTCCTCTATTTCCTCCACTATTAGGTCTCCTTTGATCCATGTTGGAGTGAGTTTGTTGCAAAGGTCAATTTTCAATTATTTGAGACATGTCAAAATCATGAGGTATCTTGGCTCCACTTTGTGCCATCATTTGTAAGAAGTATTGTCTATCCCTCCTCATTATTTCTTCAACCAACCAATTGAAATGGGGATTCATAATGGATTCTTCCACATCTGCTGAATGTATTGAAAAGTTGTCCATGTTGTCATTGTGTGTAGCATTGTTGTTTGTAGTGTCCATGTTCTCAACATTTGGAATGTTTCTATAGACCTCCATGTCAAGCAATGTAGTGTGATCAGTATTGAAAAATATATCGTTCTCATATTCATAAGAACTCATGTTTGTGGACTCTTGAGTCTCTTTAGCTTCTCTCCTAGATTTTTGAAGACGGTTTTCAACCATGAACTAGGCATTGACCAAGATGTGTGAGACTAGATGAAAATGGAAAAAGTATGGAAGACCAAGAGTTGAATGGAGTGTAAATGAATCTAAGGTGTACTTGCAATGTCCAAAGTGTAAGACCAAGTATGTATGTAGTAGAGTAGGTGTGGCTTCCAAAGAGAGGATAGTTTCTCTTGAGGAGGTAAGTTGACCTTGACTCTAAGTAAGACCAAATGAGACCCAAAGGTAAGAAACCTTGATGAGGGACCACTTAGCAAAGTGTTGTTGTATGTAGTGTGTTGAGACCCAAAGACAGGTTGAATGCAAAATGAAACTTGGAGAAACAACCTAGGAAGCTCAAGAATTCTGAAACTAATTCATTTTGTTTGTTGGACTGTAAAAATTTTTGCAATTCTGAACACAGACATGTCTATATACTTCACAGACGCGGTTCCCAGACACAGATGCTGTTATATGCACAGACGCGATTATGCCCTTCATAGATGCGCTTAGACAGCACATATGCGATTAAAACAGACACAGACGCGTTTCTGTAAAATTTGTGCAATTTTTTCCAATCTGTGAAGTCATTTTGTTGTGACCAAATCTGAATGTTGGACTATTTTTCGTGACAAGAGGACACAGTGTTGATGAGGACTCAATGTTTGCAAGTGTCTAGACTCAAAAAATGACTCCAATAAAAAGTGTGTTGTTTGATGTAAAATTGTTTTGCATACACTTGAAGACACAAAAGACACAATGTTTTGATGTTTGGTCTTGAATGTTTGAATGTTTAAAATAAGTCAAGCACAATTCTTATGGCTGGCCAAGACAATAGTTGTTGATCCCACATAGGGTTTTACCCCTGAGGCTACGCTATTCAGAGCGGATACTTAGATGCTTGACCTCACTGGCTCCACCCTCGGCACTCACTTCTCGGGTCAACCAAGCATTAGTCCCCATGAAAACTCCCCATGGTGAACTTTGTATCTCTACTAAGAACCGTATGTGTGTGGGCCGCTACCAGAGGTCTGACCTCCTGCCCCAATAACTAGAAGGATTTGGGCTTCTAAAACAAAAAGGTGCTATTAAGGGCATCCGCTCGTGTGGCCATACATTCGGCACTTTCAGCTCTGTAAATACAGATGGCTCCCAGCCGGTAGGGGTTACGCCCTACAATTGATCAAATAAATTTGATCAAATGGGTTTATGGAGAGACATAGTGTCGGTATGAACTAATCAGCACACGTTATCCATAGTTTTCACCATGAATACATTTGATTATAGTGGTCCGAAAGAGGTGGGTTTTCCTCGCTACCACTTGGGTCGTTCTCTTCTCACTAGTAGTCCTAATGACCACATGGGAAGATAGGCCCTCTAAAGATTAAACAAAAAGAGCCTATTGCTTAAGACACAAAAGACAATGATTCAATTTTAGTGCACCAATGGAAGTGTTTGCTAGTCTATGAAAACAAGGCACACAATAAAAATCCAAAAAACCCTTGCCAAGGACCTGCAACAAAGATTTGTTAGTAGTTTGGGTTTGTTTCAAATAATCACCCCTTCCTGCAAGCACACAAGTTAGGTAAATTTTAAAACCCAAAAGACTTTGTGAAAATAGGGGCCATCAACAAAACGTTTTGCTTTCAAGACAAGCTACACCAATTTTGTTAGCTAGATTTGAAAATGTTAGCTCAAAATAAACCAAATCTGAAACCCTAAACGAAAAATCTAAAAATTGAATCAAATAAAAAATCCTGAAATTCAAAACTGTCAAACACAGACGTGGTTACATTTTTCACAGACGCGGTTCTGTGACCTAGACGTGGTTCCGAGAGACACAGACGCATCTCCCAAACGCAGACATAGTTTCTGAACACAGACGTGGCTAAAAACTTTGCAGACGCGACTTTATGACATAAACGCAATTTTCGAAAGCCTGCAAAACAAAATGTTGCCGATAGCATAGACGCAATTTAAGTTGTCACAGACGCGCCCGAAAATCAGAAACACAATCCGAAGATACGCAGACGCAGAAATACCAAAAGTGCTATCGAAAATGTCCGATCTGCAACTTCAAAAAACGCAAAATCTGCAACAAGGAGGTTAAATGCAAAGGGACAAGAGTCTCACCGGGCATGCCAAAATGTATATGGTGAAAATGGATAACAATAATAACAAAATTGAAAGGCTAAATGAATCCAACCACAAAAACCCTAGCCTAACAACAACAAAGATCCACCATAACATATGAAGATTACCTAAGACAATGCAAATCAAATGAAATCACAAAGATTATACCATCACATGTCCAATAGGGTTTTGATCTCCATTATTCCTATCTCCATTGATCTTGTTTGATATATTTTCTCTCAGATTTTATGTGCACAAGAGCTCAACAAATAATGGAATGTGGTTGCAAGTAGGATCATAGCGTAGTTAATTGATCAAGTAGTTAGGGTTTGATAATGAAGGAAGCATCTCCTTAAATAGAAGACACAATAAGAAATGGAGGGATAAGATTGAGAGGTGTAAAAAGGAGGTCGTCTATGATTAGAGGGTAGGTAGAAGAAATAATAAAATAATGAAAGAGGTAGGTAGTGTAGGAATTAAGAGATGAATGACATGTGTCATGTGTAGAAAAAGGCTAATGAATTAATTAAATAAATAAAGATTTATTTAATTAATAGAAGAAATGAGATCAATTAAATAAATAAAATATTTATTTAATTTAGGAAAAGGATAATTTAAATAAATAAATGTATTTATTTAAATGAGAAATAAGGCTAGAAGAGGATAAATAAATTAATTAAATAAATAAAGATTTATTTAATTAATAGAAGAATTAGGCTTAGATAATTAAATAAATAAAATATTTATTTAATTAGACATGACAATTTTGAGTGTCTACAGTATGTATAAAGACAATTCCAAGAGATTTTGGCGATTTGTTGTAACGGTTTTTGTCTAGGGAATGAGCAAATGTATTGCATTTAATGCAAAGTGCATGATGAGTTACTAAGTTCAATGAAGCGGTGATCAAGGATCGATCAAGGTTTTCTTGATTAATGTGCATAGATTACTATGTAATCCAATGGTCATACTTGAACCAAATTTGTTTGTAATCTCAATGAGAGTTAGGTTTTTGTTGTGTTATTGACCTAATTGATTTTTATTTAAGGTTGATGAAGTTTTTTAGTTTTAAGAGAGTTGGAAAAGAGATATACACAATTCAGTTGAGTGTGTGGTTGCCTAACCAAATGATGTTTCTGTATTTTGAGTAAAGGAAGATAGGAGCATGAAATGGATCTGATCAAGCAAGTGTAGTGCTATTCAGACATATCAACAAACTCATGTTGTTTTCTAACAATTATAGCATAATTGAAATCCCCTAACTAGGTAAGCTCTAACAAGCTTGGTGCTATTCAAATCCTCTAACAAGGTAGTCCATTAGATTGGATTTTCAAATCCTCTACCGAGGTTACTCCTTACAGAGTATTGTTTCTAACAAGGCATTTGTAGTCAATCCCTTAACTAGGTGATTCCTAATAGGATCAGTTCTTAACAAGACTTTTGGTAAAGATTTAACAGGCTAGGCTCCTAACATGGCAAACTTCAGAAGAGTTCAAATGTTATCTTGTGAGTTTGATCTCACCATGGTTTTTACCTATTTTGGTTTCCACATAAAAAATATTTGTATCAAATGGTGAATGTTTATGTGGTTATGTTTTCATGATTGATTTACTTAACTACTTAACTGTTTCTAATAAGTCATGATAACTGAAAGTATTGAATATATGAAGAAGTTGTTTACTGTTAATTTGTTGTAACAAACAACAAGTTTTATCTTATGAGTTTTTATCGTGACATAGTTATTTTTCTAAGTTTAGTTTGAGAGATTGATTGGTGAAGTTTAATATCAGTTTTTCTATCTACTGATTCACCCCCCCTCTCATTAGTCGACCAGATACTTATTCTTTCATCATACCATCAGATACGACAAATACTCCACCTACAAAATTGCTAGTAGAACAATATGGCAAAGGGTTCACCATAATGCAGAAGAAGGGATATAACAGATGTAGTGGTTTGGGACCTAACCAAAAAAGGAATACTTGATCCAATCATACTTGGTATGTGATATAGAACTTTGGGTTTAGGTTTTGTACCATTGAGAATTGGGACCTCATTTACCAGAGTGACTATGTGTGAAAAAGGGTGTGATTCTGATGATGAAATGAAACTTGAGGACACCCAACCTAAAACTGATTCTAATGAATGGGAGTTGGATTCTTACTCCTCCAATTCCCTTGCCTTAGACAATTTCTTCATTGACCAGGATGATCTTCCTATGGAAGAGAAACAAGAAATTTCCCCTCCTATCAGAACTTGTCCTAAGGCTTGAATACAATCCTTTTCGAATCCTAGTATGAAATCTAACATGAGTAGCTCAAATAGTGATACCACTGACATTCATGTCTTCAGTATCTTGATCCAAAGCTTAAGTGAAACTGATGATGACATGCCCCTTGTATACCCACAAGTTATCCAATGTGACCAATGAGGACCACCTAATTTAGATTGTATTGAGAACAATTCTTTGAGCTTAGAGAAGGCATACCACAAGGTGATCACAAGGATGGATTTTCTATTGATTTAGATTCCACAACATATTTTGGGGATTCAACTTAATCTTCTAGTCGTAAAATTGAAAAAGAAAATAAAAAACAAAAAAAATCAAAAGAATAGGTCTTCGGGTGAAAATTGCAAGGTGCCCTCTAACCACAAAAGAGAAAAAACAAAGGATGAACCTGCAGGTGAAAACCTCTTTGAGGCACCCAAAGGTGGAAGATTGGACATGCCCCATTAGGTCAGGACAAATCAAGATTTCTTCTTGAGATGAACAAAGAAATAAATTTGGGTGCACCTAAGAACCCCAAGGTCATTTATTTTATTGTTTCCTTATCAAACCAATAAATAATAAAATTTATCAAATTTTTCCTTGAGAGGCATATCAATTTTGCATGGTTTTACATAGACATGCCCAACCTTGATATAGAACTAGTCTTTCATCATTTGTTGTTGAAACTAGGTTCAAATCCTATCAAACATAAACTGAGGGAAATGTTGATGGACTTAAAAAGCACTGAGAGGGGGGGGTGGGGGGGTGAATCAGTGACACCAAATAAAACACTACTTAAAACACTAACTAGTAGATGAACTTAATGAAGCATTTAAACAAAATACATGCTATCCAAAATGATATAACAACATCCACAAAACTAAAGCATCCACCATAATACAAGTGTTTATACGTGGAAAGCCCAAATAGGTAAAAACCATGGTGAGATAACTCACAAGTTAACTATCTGCAGTAATAGATAACTGACTGGTTAAGGTCTACAAGGTGCTTTGCTAGGAGTGAATATTGTTAGAGATCCCAAAACTTGATTAGAAGCTTATACCTTGTTAAGAGTACTACCCTATTAGGAGTAACCCCATTGGAGGATTTGAGAATCCAAACTAATGGATCACCTTGTTAGAGGATTTGTACAATGAAGCTTGTTAGATCTTACCCGGCTAGGGGATTTGATTCTATTGTAATGATTAGGAAACAAAAAGAATAGTTTGATATGTTCTGAGTATCATAATACTTGCTTGATCAGATCCTTCTAAGTACATTCAACACTGCTCTTCATCTTAACACTTATCGCTCTTCAACAAAAAATTTCACTTTTGATGCATATCAGTATTCACGTAACATCCTCTTCAAATGATTTACTAAGTTGTCTTTAAATAGACTTTCAAATCTTATATCAGCCTAAGGAAATCAAAACACAATTTCCTAGGTGCAGTGTATCTAGACAAGTGATCAATAACACATCACAAAAATGACCGCCAAGAAGTTGGTGCTGGTAACTCATCATAAAATCAGATACTAGTTAGAACAATAAATAGCGGTTGCAACAAAACATGTGAACCGTTGTCCCAGAATCTTCCACTTGATCTCCATCTTCATTTTCATCTTTATTTTGGTGCTAAATTAGTGTAGCCATAGGTTGTCTCTTATGCACATATCAGTTGACACAAAGTACCAGTTAGAGAGAAACCTTAAACATACCAGTTAATAGTGTAAACCAATTGAAGTTACACTTGTAGTCAATGTAATCATATGTGTGTGAGAGAGTGTTTCATCAATGACAACAAGTGATGAATACATTACAATCATCATCAAGCCAATAAATGCATCCACAAGTGGCCCTACTAGTAAAAGTAGAACTCAAAAAACTGCTAAATGTGGGGTTTATAAGAACAATTGACTATGTAGAGTGGATTTCAAATTTAGTGTCAGTCAACAAAGCAACTAGAGGTATAAGAATCTACATTGGTTTTAGGGATTTAAAGAAAGCATATCGTAAAGATGACTTTCCTCTAACAAAGATTGACATCATAGTAGCTATGATAGTCAGATATGAGATGTTGTCATTAATGGATGGCTTTTTGTAGATATAACCAGATCTGAATTGCTCCCTAAGACCAGCATAAGATTGCATTCACATGTTCTTGGGGCACCTACTATCGGAATGTGATGCCTTTTGGCCTAAAAAATGTAGGAGTGGCTTATCAATGAGCCATGATAATAATATTTCATGACTTTATGCATACACTAATGGAGGACTATCTAGATGACTTGTTGTGCAAATAAATTACTAGAGATAGTGACTTGGTATTCTTGGCATGATTGTTTATAGAATGGAAGAATATAAGCTTAGGTTGAATCCAAAAAAATGTGTGTTTGGTGTTACATTTAGAAAATTATTAGGCTATATTATTTCTCAAAGAGGTATTCAAATCTACCGTACAAAGGTCAAATAAATCATAGATATGCCTCCTCCTACCAATCTTCATCATCTAAGAAGCCTTCAAGGTAATTTGAAATCAATTCATAGGTTTATATCACAGTTAACTAACAAGTGTCACCCCTTTCAACACCTTATTCACAAAGGGGTAGCTTTCAAATGGATAGAACAATGCCAAGAAGCATTTCAACAACTTAAAGATTATCTATTGTCACCACTGGTCCTAATGCCTCCCATTGAAGGAAAGCCTTTCATTTTATACATCTCTGCAACTGATACAACATTGGGAGCTCTCTTGGCCCATCAAGATGAAAAAGGTAAAGAGAGAGTGATCTATTACATCAGATGGACAGTAGTGGGCTATGGGTTAAATTATTCTACCATTGAGTGGGCATGCTTAGCAGTGTTGTTTGTACTTCAAAAGCTCTGACATTACATGTTGAATCATAAGATAATGCTAGTAGAAAATATTGACCCACTAAAATATTCTCTTAGTAGAGCAACCCTTATAGGCCGACTAGAAAATTTGGTTATGATCTTGAGAGAGTTAGATATTGAGTACACTGAAATAAAAGCAATAAAAGGACAAATAATAGTTGATCAACTCGTTGATGCACCTATTCAAGATGACCATCCCATGCTTGCTAAATTTATAAATGAAGTTGTCTTTGCAGTGGCCTCTTCTAACCCCTAACAATTAAATTTTGATGGATCACATACTAAATTTGATTCAGGAGCAGGTATCCTATTTGTAACCCCTCAAGGTGATGCTATTCCAAATTCATACTAGATCACTTTTTATTACACCAATAACATTGCAGAATATGAGGCTTTATTCACTGGGCTCTGAATAATAATTCAATGGCATATTACACATTTAAAGGTCTATGGGGATTCCCAACTTGTGATCCAACAAGTTAATGATAACTATGAAACAGAGGATGTTAAGTTACTTCTTTATAAATAACTAGTATTTTTTTCAAAACAAAGTTTGTTGCCATAAAATTCAGTCAAGTGCCCAGATTATAGAACAATCAACAAATTCCATGACAACAATTTCTTCCATGTAAGATGTGCTACAAAATGTTGGGAGATATGAATTTTTGGCTAAACAATTATTGGTTCCAACCTTCAAGATTCCTCAGTCAGAACTGGTTTGTGTGATTGTTGGTCCCAATTCCATGTGGTACCAAGACATATATGACTATTTGAAATCCCAAATTGTACCACTAAACCTTTCCCAAAACCAATGCCAAGCCTTCATTCATTGAGCATCCAAATATGTCATCATCGACGATACCTCTACCATCGATCCTTTGACAAAACCCTCCTCAGGTGTTTGGATTCTGATGAAGCACAAATGACTTTAGACCAAGTGTTGGCAATAATGCAGCAAACTAAGAGGGGGGTGAATCAATTTTCTCAAAAACTTACTACAACTTAAACCACAAATTGGAATTCATAATTAACAATTAAAGCATGAAAAAATGCCACATAAATAACACACATAACACCAAGATTTTTGAGGTGGAAAACCCAGTTAAGGAAAAAAAAAATAGTGGGAACCTACCCACACTAAGATAATACCTTGTTAGGAGTAAGTGAAATTTACAATTAGGAATGCATATGCATTTAGGCACACTGCCTAGAGGTCACTGCTCAAAATAAGAAACCCAAAAGGGCTATAACCCTTAGGGAAGGCTCACTGCCTCATAGGAAGTCTAACTGAATTACAAAAGCATTTAGATTACATCCAAAGAGTCATGAACTAATGAAATAGCATCTCCACATGCCTGGGTATATTTTGGTTAAGCTAATGTAGGAGCACCGATCTAGTTCTTACCGGTTTGGCAGTTTTTAGTGGAATTGCTTGAAAGCATGGCATTTCTTCATGTTTGAGTGTTTAGCATTGTGGTTTTGGGTTTATTCCCTTGTGTTTGTGGTCTTTACCATGTTCAAGTTTCATAGTATTTGGCTTTGTTTTCAATGAGATGCGGATTCTGGTATTGTCTCGATTGATGTGTTCTGTAGACGTATAAAAATGACCATATTCCTAAATGAATATTTTATGTTCATTTCTCTATTTAATTAAATCCAATTTAATTAAATTATCCACATTCTTCTATTTTATTAAGTAAATTACTCAATTTATTTAAATAAAATTCACTATACCATTTAATGAATAAATCATTTTATTCAATTAAATCCCCCTAGCCACTTTTAATTAAATTCAAATTTAATTAAATAGTTATCCTAAATTGAATAAATCTAATTTATTTAATTTCCCCAAATTACAACCAAATTGAATTAAATCATTTAAATCAATTAAATCCTATTATACCCCCATCCACTTGCAAAATCCTAAACCCCTTTCTAATCCCTTCTAGAATCCTCTAATTGCTTCTAATTAACCTAACCCCTCCTCTAAACTTTGTCACATCCCTAAACAAAGGGGAGTCACTTCTCAAATCCACAAAGTTTCCAATAACCATTAAAGGCTTTCAACCTTCAACCACTAAAAGTCTCAAAGTCTTGGATAACCTTTGAAAGCTTCCAACCTTCAACCACTTAATCCACAAAGTCTCCAATAACCATTAATGGTTAACCCAAACCCTCCTACATGGTTAAAACATTTTTTTTAACTCAACCTCTACCCAACCCAAGGGTCTCATCAGGCCTTTAATGCTTTGACCATGATTATCTCTTAATCATTTGCACAAAGGTTTATCCTTGGATTAACTCCTAATCCAGTGGGTAATCCTAACTTAGACTTGACCCTTAGCCTTTAGATAACTATGAGGTCTTCTCAGGCCTTTAATGCCTCCAACCTCTTCTCTCAACCCAATCCTATGTTGACAATTGTCGCCATGTCATTGGTGCAAATTGTGTACATGGATCCCCAACTTTCAAACTTGGCCCTTGATTAAACCTTTCAATCTTGACCATCCATTGCCCTTTTTGTGCTATAAATAGAGCTCTCATTCCTCCATTCTTAACAATCATCCTTCAAATTTATAGCATCACACTTATGCTCAAATATATTCAAGCCATCATATCATTTTTATGCTTATCATTTAGCCTCTCTTTAAAATCAGGAAGTAGACTAAATATGCATGTTTAGATTACTTTCTTTATCATTTTAGCTCAATCATAGACTAAATAGAGTATGCTAGGATAGTATTCATACTAATCTTGTCATCTTATCATTTAAGTTTATTGCATTTTAGAATCATACCTAGCCTATAATGCATCTCATACTAAAATCTATTGGAGTATCCCTCGTTCTCACATTTGCCATCCCTAAACCATTTTGCTCAGTGATCTGAGAGAAAAATGTTGGTTTGAGGGACATTGTGAGATAGAGAACCATGGGACCCTCCTTGGGAAGCTGAGTAATACTACGTTACTCCATAGCTTGCACCAAGAAGTCCTATGTGTGTGTGTGGACTAGTATTTAACTAAATTTTCACGTATTAAGTTTTATTCGCCCACTTTTCCCACATACATGTTCTTATCAGTTAGTCTTGCAGAGTGTTGAGCAAAGATGATTTTGGGTTGCAATTAATCTCTGTGATTTACAGATCATTTGAGGTGTTTCTTTGAGCCTTGGATGGTATTCCCGAAATTCAGTGCATTGTTTTATGATTTAGAGATTGTTCTTAGTGATTTGAGCTGACATGTTACCATTGCACGTTTCATGAACCGGTTGGTCTTTGGGCTGACTTGATTGTGTTGTAACTATTTGCGGGTGGTATAAATGGAAGCTTGCAAATCATTTGAAGACACAGAGAAGTTATAAGATTGAAGATAGAGCTTTGAGATTGAGAGAAGATGTAGAACCAACGAGATTCAGATCTGGTAGGACTGAGGTTGGAAGGTTGAGGTCTGGACTAGGATAGAACTAACAGACTATTACTAGAGGCCAACTTGATGTGTAGATGATCTATAGATATTGTAATTATGTTGTATGCATCATTTGTATCTTGGACTATGATCCAACATGTGGCATGTATAACTCTTCAAATTGTAACAAGATTTATTCAAGTTATTTACCGATTATGTGTTCCATTATGTTACCGGTTGTTCTTTCTATTGTTTTTGGCATCTTGTTACTAGTTACCAGTATGTGTTGTATGGTTTACATGTTACGATGCAAGGTTGGGTTGTCCTTCAATTAATCTCCCTAATTTGACTACGTCAAATGGTATTAGAGCTAGTTTGTGAACCTATTGTTGGACATAGTGATGTTTGTGCACCAGTTGGTTGGAGAGAAGATTGAGGCAACTTGTGGACTTGTTCAGATCACCAAACATGAGGCAAAGCAAGGTTTGAAGGTATAAAGCCAATCCTAGAGCTTGAGCTTGAGGTAGTTAGTGGGTAAAGACTTGAACAGAATGCCAATTGAGGCAGGCTATAGTTTGGACCGGTAGATCATCGTGGATAGGCAACTGGAAGATGTGGTTAGATCGCCGAATCCCTTGAGGTAGTTGCAAGTACCTACTAACTGATCACCAAACTAGATCAAGTGATGGGACTCACTTTTAAATTAATCCTAAGAGTTTGATGCAGGAGCACCGGTCTAGTTCTTACTAGTTGGGCAATTTTCAGTGGAATTGCTTGAGATCATGGCATTTCTTCACATTTGAGTGTTTAGCATTGTGGTTTTGGGTTTATTCCCTTGTGTTCATGGTATTTACCATGTCTAGGTTTCAGAGCATTTGGCTTTTTTTCTGGTGAGATGTGGATTCTGGTATTGTCCCGGTTGATGTGTTCTTACCGATTAGTCTTGTAGAGTGTTGAGCGAAGATGATTTCAGGTTGTAGTTGATCTCCGTGACTTGAAAATCATTTGAGGTGTTTCTTTGGGCCTTGGACGATATTCCTAAAAGTTCATGCATCATTTTATGATTTGGAGATTGTTCTTAGTGATTTGAGCCAACATATTACTGTTGCATGTTTCATGAACCGGTTGGTCTTTGGGCTGACTTGATTGTGTTGTAACAATTTGAGGATGGTATAAATGGAAGCTTGTGAATCATTTTAAGATAGAGAGAAGTTAGAAGATTGAAGATAGAGCTTTGAGATTGAGTGAAGATATAGAACCGGTGAGATTCTGATCCAGTAGGACTGAGGCCTGAAGGCTGAGGTCCGGATTAGGATAGAACTTACAGACTATTACTGGAGGCTGACTTGATGTGTATATGATCTGTGGATCTTGTAATTATGTTGTAAGCATCATTTGTATCCTGGACTACGATCCGACAAGTGGCATGTATAACTCTTGAGATTGTAATAAGATTTATTCAAGTTATCTACCGGTTATGTGTTCCATTATGTTACCGATTGTTCTTTCTACGATTTCTGGCAACTTGTTACCAGTTATTGGTATGTGTTGCATGGTTTATGTGTTAAGCTACAAGGTTGGGCTATCCTTCATTGGATCTCCCTGCTTTGACTGCATCATAAGCTCACTCTCAAATCTTCTTTGCAACACATTTCTTTGCACAACTTTGCATCACTTCCCTACTACTGAATGATTAATACATTATTGACACATATCATGATTCCTCTCAATGACTATTAAATTCATTTATATAATTCATCAACCTTTGAAATATAGGTTGACTCACAAAACACTACATATTATAAAAATATAACCACACACACTACAATAATGCATGTGGACCAAAATGATATCAGCTAAGACATAGTTTGTACCTAAGAAACCACCACAAATATGAACTGCCTCCAATAATTATGCCTTGATCATCTGCAACATGCTACAACATCATAAATGTCGTTTAACATGAAGAACATCACCGCTCAAAGAAAATCTTCAATAACATGCACAACAATCAATGCAGACTACCAATACACATAGCACATGATCTAGAAACATTCACAAGCAACGTGAATTACACCACAACAACTACAACAACTTGGATTACAAGAATCATCACCATCTCTCTCCTAGACCTGAAGAACACCAACATAACTGACTGTCAACCTGAAATATTCACTTGTGGATTTCCAAATCATGAACCAATCGAATTGAGTACACACATTAATGTTCCAAATACATCCCACACATTTGCAACTAAAGATATTGCAATTCTAAAGCATTACGAATAGATTTACCAAAACCTATCAATACTGAATAACTGAAAACTAATTATAATATCGGATCTCATAATGATCAATTCTTCATGAGAACCTCTGAAACTTCTACTGAATCAAACACATTAATCTACATCACCTCATTGTCAACACACGGGATAAACCAAATTACTCAATTTGATTGCAATATTGAAACATGGAGAACATATTCAACTTATTCCTCTATTTAATCATTATCCAAGAATCTCCCCATAATGTCCTCAAAATCTCCTCATATTTTGACCAACCATTATCTCATATGTCAATCTCCTCATATGTTGACATCAATGACAACATATCAACCAATATTTAACAACCTCTAACAATCTCCCCCTTTGGCATTGATGGAAACATATGAATGCGAAAAACAATCAATGCAAAGAAAGAAACCAACTCACAACAATCTTCCTAAAAATCACAAAGATTAGCGCCCCTTTTGACAAACAACTCAAATCACAAATCCCTAATTATACCCCAAAATGCTTTAGGGTTTTTCACATGCTTCTCTCCCCCTTTGACATCAATGACAAAGGTGCAGGAACAAACATTCTCTCCCTCTTTGAATTAGCTTCACAAATTTGTACATTTGAACCACTGAACACCAATATTGACTACTCCCCTAAGTAGCAGCCTCACTCATCAATCCAAATCACAAAATATCTTTGTGAAATCCACTCGATTGATGCCAATCCATGCATCTTAGTTCTCATCAGGAGGGGAAATTACCCCTAACTTCTCTCTGAGATACTCAAAAGTATCTTTAGGCAAAGGCTTTGTAAAGATGTCTGTAATTTGTTCCTTTGTAGATACATACTCCAATCTAACTTCTTTCTCATTCACCTTCTCTCTCAAGAAATCAAACTTGATTAATATATGCTTTGTCATAGAATGCAATACCAGATTCTTTGAAATATTGATAACACTTGAATTATCATAGTATATAGCAATAGGCTTGTAGACACCTAAAAATGGTCAACGCTTGCAGAGTCATACTTTAACATTTACGCATTGCCTCATTTTAGGTTTTTTGCATCGCATTAACATTTCTCCTATGATTTACACTTGATCTTTATCATTTGTGAGCATCGAGTCATTCTTCTATATTCTTCAATCATCTCGTTCTCGAATTTGGTCTTGTCGACAACAATCTTCAGTAATGATTTTGATCAATCTTATCCTGTCACATCAATGTGTGTGTTCATTTGTCATCATTTTGGACATCGTCAATCCTAATTAGGGTTTTGTCCTCTTATCAATTTTGTCATCTGGTGATCGATTTGTCATCGATCATTGTCATTTTTCAATCTTGTCATTTTGCGATCGATTTGTCATTGATCATGGTCATTTTCAATCTTGTCATCTTGCAATCCATTTTGTCATCGATCCTTGTCCTCTTGTCAATTTTGTCATCAATTTGTCATCGATCGTCATTGTCCTTCTCAATCATGTCAATTTGGATCAATTAGTCATTGTCCCTCGGCAATTGGCGTATTTATCAATCAAATCATTTATCGTATTGGTCATTTATCAATTCAAAATCATGATCGACATTAATTATCTTTTGTCAAGACCTAATTGTCATCCTTGCATTGCTAATACATCTTCTAGGGTTCTGTGATTTAATCATTTAACCCTGTTTGTCATTTCTCTCTCTAGGATTAATAAATTATTTATTTATCCTAAGTCTTCTCATCGCAATTAAATGTTCATTTAATTGGCTAATTATTCCTCTTTTTGTGAATTAATTAATAAATGACAAATTATTAATTAATTCACTTAATTTCCTATTTTCCATCAATTTCTAATTCCTAATTTTCGTCAATTTCAATTTTCTAATTTTCTAATTTCTAATTTCAATTCCCTCCTATTTTTCTCCTAATTTCATGGGAATGACAATCCAATTTGTCATAATTTGTCATAATTGACAATCAATCAATTTTGACATAGAAATTTGTCATAAATTGTCATGAATTATCAATCAATCAAATTTTGCATAGAAAGTGCATAATTTGTCATAATTGACATGTTTGATTTGCAATTGCCATTCAAATTGAATCATGCTAATTTGATCTTTTTCTCCAATTTCTCTATAAATTGGATGAATTTCTTCAATCCCAACTAATGAGAATGAGAATGAGAATGAGAATAATCAGATTATTGAATTTCTAATCAATCACACTTTGAGTACTCTTGTGCCAATATCAATCTTGCTTTCACATTAGGTGTATGCACTTGAAGGTGAGATCCACAAACAAAAGGCTATTTGGAGAAAAAAGAAGAACAATGGAGCCACATGAAGGAGCATTTAGATCTACATTTGGTTTGCATAATCTTTAGTATTGAATGCTTTATTTTCATGTCTTTATTGAGTGTGTTTAGGATAGATCGTTGCATTTTAGTTTTGTGATTGAGCTAGATTAGTATTTTGATATTGCTTGTGATGATTCCTAATTTCCTAGCTACATTAATCGGTGAACCCGACATGAACTAACCCTCTAACCATGTCTTGAGTGCCTTTTGAGTTGATTTGCAGGTCAAAAACCCAAGAAATAGGGTAATGCAGGGCTTTCTGGGGACTTCTGCACCTGTGTAAGACAACTTGCACCTGTGTTATGCATTTTGCGCCTATGTTAGATACATTCTATGCCTATGTCATGACTTCTGCGCCTGTGTAAAGTCCAGAAACAAAGGTAAAAATGCAGTGTTTTGCTTAAAATTTGTTTTGTTTTTGCATTCTGTTTTCTATTTTTTGGTTTTTTGGTACTAATTATCTGTGCAGCATCTTGGCATACACATGGTAAAGACAACAAATGAAACTAATAAAGTGTTTTATGTAGGTTTGATAGTCAAAGAATAAACACCTCAAACTTCTAACTTAGGTTTTGCAGGTTGCTTTGGAGAAACAACTAAACTTTGTGTTTGCAATTAATGTTTTAGGCACCTAGTATGATTTCTAAATAGGTTGGAATGAACATGTTTTTTCTTTGATTGTTGAGTGTGACATTGGAGTAGGAGAGTATGCTCTCATCCTTCGTAGGGTGATCAGAAATCCAGATCTTTGATACCATGCTCATTGTTTTGATTGTGTGTCACCTTTAGAGGGCTTGCCTTCCCGACCATTTGCTTTTGCAAGCAAGTGACAATCATGAGAAGGGAATGACCCAAAGTGAGTACGGCTTGAATACCTTGGCATTCTAACTCACTATAAACAAATACCTGATGAGCGAAAGCTTTGAAGGAAGGGTTACGTGGGAATTGTAGTTACTTGGGAAGTGATGACCCTTGAACTCTTTCTCATATCAACATCTAAGTAGGGCCTCATGGTCTAAATCATGTTTACATGACTACATTTGTTTGGTATCTTAGTGGGCTTAATGTCTCAATCACGCTTGTGTGACACCAAGGAGTAACGCTTAACAGAAATCCTTACTAAACAACTTGTTTTTAGAGGCCAAAAACCCTTCTAGTTGCTTGAGAAGGACAAGTTCGGATACTTGGAAGAGATACTAAGTTTGCCATGGGGAGATTTCCATGGGGACTGATGCTTGGCTGCCCTGAGAAGTGAGTGCCATGGAGGGGAGCCCGTGGGGTCAAGCATTTATGTATTCTCCTTGAATCCCATAATGAGTCTACCTCTCAAGTACCTAATGTCCTTGCCTACCATAAGAAATGTGTGAATGAGCATGATTGTCTTGAGTCTAAGTGGAAATATCTTGTCTTCTTTGCTTGTCAAAAGTTGAATTGCATCTCATTTCAAAACAAGACAAATTGATTCAAAACAAGATTAAACACAAGAGCATTTCATCCAACAAAGTTCAAAACACCTTCAAACATGGTTGTCAAACATTCTTCAAAATCTTGTCTCAACATTCATGTCACTTAGATTTAGGTTCATTCTAGGTTTGCATTTTGCAAGTTCATTGTCAAGGTTAGGTTTCATCTAAGTCATACCCCTTTGCATAGCAATAAGGGTCATCCATTTGCATGTGTCCTCTTGCATTAGAGTAAGGTCATTGTCATACATTCACATTTGCATACCCTAAGTCTCTTCATTAAGCTTAGTTCATTATCATATCATATTAAGGTCATTTGCATAGTAATTGTCCCTTTGAATATAGAATCAAAGATAGGTTTTGTCATACTTGAGTAATCCAAATCTTTGATAAACCCTAATTTATTGTTAGGAAGTCTAGACCTTATCAAACCTTTTGTCCTTTTGTCATCAATTTCATTTCGTCAAACCTAGCTTAGTATCCAAGCATATAGGGGAGACATTGTCATCTTGTCCTTTTGTCACTTGGTCCTTTTGTCCTTTGAGGTCTAGACATCATTTCAATTTCCTAAAGGTTTTTTTTAGATTTGCATTCAAAAGTTTGTCAAAATTTTCAAAAACAACCAAAAACATAGATTGCATTCTTCCCATAGATTGCATTTTCATCTATTTAGTTTGCATTTAGTGGCATATCATATATTATCTTTGAAAAATTCCAAAAATATTGCATTTGCATAAGTGACATGCCTGTTGAGACAAGGTCAAAATCTAAGAAGATGGGCGAACCATTGTATCAACCCATGGACAATATAGCAAATTTGCAGTTTCAAACTAGTCAAACAGTGCAAGTTGAAGGTTCATCAAACACATCATTACCACCATATGGAATGGTTCAACTTGGACCACCTCCATTATATGAACCAGTGTTTGTACGTATGAAACCAGGACATGGGAGTGTTCCACCAACACCAAAAGGAAATGCACCTTTCAATTGGAATCAACCAAACCTGCAACATGACATTCAAACTCAAACATTATATGAGGAACAAACTCTTTCACAAGGATTTGGTTTAGACCAAGGCATGCAACAAGAAACAAATCCAAATGTCCAACCAGATTCTTCATCAGATTCTGATGCTTCTGATGATGTTGATATGTTCCTTCAAGATCCAAAGTTGACAAAAAAGATGGATAAATTCTTGAACAAGGTCTTTAAGATGTTCCCTCAAAAATATCTTAACATGATGAGTAATGTGGCTTCCTCGAATGAACAAATTAATGTGCAAACACAACAAGGCAATGAGCTGTTAAGTTTCTCTTCACATCTAAATGAAGAAAATGTGCAACAGGAACTTCAATCTACTTTGATGAGTAAACGTGCTTCGAAGGCGTTGACAGTGACTATTCCTCAAAAGTCACCGTTTGAGACAATAAATAATCCATTATTCAATACAACACCTATAATACAAGATCAAATGAAGACCACTCAAATATTGACAATGATTCCTCAACAAGAAGTGGTTCCGTACATGCACAAAGTTGGATCAAAATCTAAGATGCAAGAAAGCTTCACGACTAGAATGCGAGATCTCACCAATGTCCAAAATAATTCCACAATGCAACAAAGTTCTTATGTCCCATTAAGCTCAATATATTTGCCAAACACTATTGTGATAGATCCTTCAATAATGGCGACATAAAGAGATATGGATAGTGGTTTGCACCAACAACAAATGTTGCAACAATTGAGTAATACACAAATGGTACAATCGAATGTGCAAACAAACAATGCACAATAACAACAATATCATAGTCGACAACAAATTGCAGCGCCTTCTGCTTCATTACAAGTTAATGGAAACTTGCAACCACCACAATGGATTGGACAAACAACACAACAAGTTAATGCAAGTGCCATACCCCATCTTAAAGGAGAAACAACAAAAACCACCTAAACAAAGTTTTTTGCAAATGATGGGATTCACACCACGACGACAACAATTGGCACAAGGTCAGAAAATTTTGATTCGGCAGCATCAACAACATGTGCCTCAATGTGTGCCAAGACAAACAAGTTATCATGCTCCACAACCACAATTGGTGCCTATGCAATATCAACAACATCCTCAATTGCAATATCAACCTAGGCTACAAGAAGCATAGGAACATGGTCAATATCAAGGCATGGCACAACCACAACAACAAGAGGTGTACCAAGAACATTATATGTCAGAGACACCAAAGACAACAATTTTGGAGTATCAACAACCGATCGGAAACACGATGTATCGGCAAAGAGTACCCACCAGGATTATTAATGATGAACCTCCAAAATCTGATACAATTGCGCAACAACTTGAGAAATTGCAACAACAAGTTGACGCATTGGAAACTAAAGGAACAAAGAAGCTGTATATAGACCAAGATTTATGTCCTAATCCATTCGACAAGAGTTTATACATGCCTCCATTCCCTAAGCATTTTGAGGCACCAAATTTTGAGAAATATAAAGGGAATGGCAATCCAAAAGATCACATTCGAGCATTTTTCGTGGCATGTACTGAAGTGAGCTATGAAGAAACATATTTAATGTGCTTATTTGCACGAAGCCTCATGGGACAAGCCATGGATTGGTATTCGCATCTGCCAGGAAATATAAAGACTTGGTCGGAACTGGCTCAAAAATTTATATCTCACTTTGCGTTCAACATTGATAGTGATGTGACTATGTCAGATTTATGTAACACCAAGAAAAAGCAAGGTGAACCATTAGTGACTTTCTTGCAACGATGGCGAAGTTTGTATAGTCATTCTTCCCTAGATATACCTAATGAACAACAAGTGAATTTGTTTATCCAAAATTTGGTCCTAGAAATGGTGTATGAGCTCAAATTGAAAAGTCCTAGTACTATTGAGAAGCTCATTAAGAAAGGGATGAACAATGAAACTTCTCTTGTAGCTAAGCAAATTATTAAGCTCAATAAAGACAGTGACAACACAAATAATTCAGGGGATCAAAATAGATTTTGGTATAAAAACAAGAATGTCACTAATGATGGTGTTGTTGATGCAAGAGCGGTGAATGTAAATCAACCCCCATTCACAATCAATAAATTGAGTGTTCCTAATATGTCAACTATGGAACAAAATCAAACACCAATGAGCAATGTTACTCAATAGCCACAATACCAACAGCATGCTCAACAATATAATCAACAACAAGGTCAGCAACAAGGCCAACAACGTAAACCTTTCCGATCAAGAGATGGACCTCCTTGACAGTTTACACCATTGGGAGAGCCCATTGAATCAGTAATGAAACAATTAATACAAGCAAAATTTATCAAGCTACCAAATATCAAGGCAGAACCAGCGGTAAAGCCGCATTGGTGGAATGATAATGCATATTGTGAGTACCATCGATCAAAAGGGCATAAAACTGCATCATGTTTTCAATTGAAACATATGATTCAAGACTTGTTAGAACAAGGAGTAATTGAGATAGATCCACCCAACATGACCTCTAACACTAATCATACAATTTTCAAAACTCCTTTGCTTGATCATGACAAGGGTAAAGCATCCTCTTCAAACTCTACCCAAACAGCAAATTATGCAAACACTGGTTATAACAATGTCATTAATTGTTTTCGAGTGTCAAATGAATATGTTGCTACTCTAAGAATAAAGGAACAAGATCCTTCTTGCATGGTCACTACTCGTCAATACAAAATAGTCCTAAAAGGAGCTCCCACAACTCCTCCCAAGCCAACTCCTGCAAGTCAGTATAACCTCTTGGATCATCTAGGAAAGACACCTACACAAATATCCATCCTTGAGTTGTTGAAAATGTCCCCCATGCATCATACAGTCTTAGATAAAGCTTTAATTGAGTCCACTGTCCCAACAGATATTGATGTTGACTAGTTTCAAGCCTGAATTGGACATTTAGCTGTTTCCCAAAATGTTGCATTTTCCGATAACGATATCTCACCCGATAAGATTCCTCATAATGATCCTTTACACCTTGAAGTCTTTGTCCATAATTGTAAAATCCAACAAGTCTTGATAGATGGCGGAGCGGGTCTTAATATTTGTACCTTGAGAGTGGTTATTGGCCTTGGTTATACAGAAAATGACATTGATGCTTCCAGAAGAATAACCATCAAAGCATATGATGATGTTGAGCGTCCATCTAAATGGATAATTACATTGCCTATCAGGGTCGGTCCAGTGACAGAAAACACTTTCTTGCAAGTCTTAGACCTTGATCTCCCTTACAATATGATTCTTGGTCATCCGTGGATCCATGCAATGAAAGCAGTTCCATCCACCTATCATCAATGTTTAAAATATCCTTATAATGGAACTGAGATAACAATTCCAGGAGATCCTAATCCATTTCAATTTTGTGCTGCCCTAAAGGATTCTCCACAATAGCAAGTCCCAGTCAATAGAGAAGCCAAATCAAATAGCTATGTAGATCCTAATGAATTGTTAGATGCTGTCAAAGGAAAATTGAAGATATAGGACCAAGGATGTGGAGAGTATTCAATGGATCAAACGTTCCTCATTGGGAATTTACCAATATCTCCAAAATCATATGGCAAACCCAGTTTGTTGCAAAGAGAACCTAAAGTGGTTATTCAATATCAGCCTCCCACTACATTTACAAGATGGGGTGAACTTGACAAAGAAACTGTGGATGATGATGTCGTAGATTGGCTTTATAAGGATCCAACTGAGACCCCACCTATCAGGTTACTGGTGGAACTATACAGCAAAGGATTTACTATGCTGCAAAAGAAAGGATATGATGGCTACAATGGCTTAGGCCTAAACAAGAAGGGAAGGCTCGAACCTGTTATACCTAAGATGCAACCTCCAACTTTAGGATTAGGTTTTGTACCATTGCGAATTGGACCCTCATCTACCAAAGTGACCACGTGTGGAAAAGGGTGTAACTCTGACGATGAAATAACACCTAAGGATACCCGACCTGAAACTAATTCCAATAAATGGGAGTGGAGTTCTTTTTCTTCTAGCTCCTATGCCCTTGACAATATTTTCCTCGACCCTGATAATTTGCCTATGGAAGACAAACATGAAATAACTTCTCTTCCTAAAACATGTCCTTATGCTTGGATAGAGTCATTTTGTGACCCAAGCTCCGAATTGGCTTCCAGTAGCTCAGACAGTGATACCATAGATGTTTACATCTTTACCATCTCAGTCCTCTCCCTCCTTAAAACCGATGATGACATGCCCCTTGTCTATCCCCAGCTTATCCAACATGACCAACAAGAACCACTCACATTGGATTTTTTTCAAAATGATGAAGCAATTGCAGAATTCCTTGGACTATGGGAAGGCATACCACAAGGTGATCATAAGGTAGGATTTGCTATTGATTTGGATTCCATGGCATATTTTGGGGAGTCAACTCCCTCTTCCAGTCATCAAATGAAAAAAGAAAAAGAAAAAGAAAAAAATCAAAAGAATAGGTCTTTGAGTGAAAACCGTAAGGCACTCTCTGATCATACAAAAGTAAAAATAAAAGATGTACCTGTGGGTGAAAACCTCTCTGAGGCGCCCAAAGGTGGAAGAGTGGACATATCCCTATCAAGTTAGGACAAATTAGCATTGCTTGTGGAAATGATCGAGGTAATCAATTTGGGTACACTTGAAAACCCTAAGGTCATTCATTTTGCTGCCTCTCTATCAAAACAGGAAAAGATAGATTTTGTCAATTTCTTTCTTGAGAAGAAGATCAGCTTTGCATGGTCCTATGCAGATATGCCTGGCCTTGATCTAGAGTTACTCCTTCATCACTTGCCATTGAAAGAAGATGCCAAGCCCGTCAAACAAAAACTCAGAAAGATGCATCCCCAGATGGCTCTTTTGGTCAAGGTAGAACTAAAAAAATTACTAGATGTGGGCTTCATTAGACCCATTGATTATGTAGACTGGATTTCAAATTTAGTACCAGCTAGCAAAGTAACTGGGGGCATCAGAATCTATACAGATTTTAGGGATCTCAATAAAGCATGCCCTAAAGATGATTTTCCATTGCCAAACATAGACATCATAGTTGACATGATTGCTGGATATGAGATGCTCTCATTGATGGATGGTTTCTCTGGCTATAACCAAATTCGCATTGCTCCTGAAGATCAGCATAAGACCGCATTCACTTGTGCTTGGGGCACCTATTGCTGGAATGTGATGCCCTTTGGTCTTAAAAATGTAGGCACAACATATCAAAGAGCAATGACGACAATTTTTCATGATTTCATGCATACTTTGATGGAGGATTATGTTGATGACTTGTTATGCAAATCTGTTACAAGAGATAGTCATTTAGCCATCCTGGGCCCAATCTTTGACTGAATGGTGACCTACAAGCTCAGACTTAATCCAAAGAAGTGTGTCTTTGGTGTCACAACCGGCAAATTATTAGGATACATTGTTTCTCACCGAGGCATCGAAGTCGACCCGGCCAAGGTTAAAGCAATAATGGATATGCCTCCTCCTTCTAATCTCCGGCAATTAAGAAGTCTGCAAGGAAAGCTCCAGTCAATCCGGCAGTTTATAGCTCAGTTGGTAGACAACTGTCATTCATTCCAGCATCTATTGCATAAAGGAGTTGCTTTTAAATGGACCAAGCAATGTCAATCAGCCTTTCAAGCTCTCAAGGACTATTTGCTGTCGCCGCCTATCCTAATGCCTCCTATAGAAGGAAAGCCATTTATATTGTATATTTCTGCAACTGAAACGGCACTAGGAGTCCTCTTGGCTTAGCAAGATGAGAATGGCAAAGAGCGGGCTATTTATTATATTAGCCGGACACTTGTAGGCTATGAGTTGAATTATTCAACTATTGAATGAGCATGCTTAGCAGTGGTATTTGCAACAAAAAAACTCCGACACTATATGCTAAATCACCAAACATTGCTGGTTGCAAAAATTGATCCCTTAAAATATTTGCTTAGCAGAGCAGCTTTAAATCGTCGCCTGGCAAAGTGGGTGATCATCCTCAGTGAATTTGATATTGAGTATATGGAGCGAAAGGCAATAAAAGGACAAGTCATAGCTGATCAACTTGCAAAGGCTCCTATTTGCGATGATCATCCCATGTTGACTAATTTTCCAGATGAATCTATCTTTGCTTTTACATTTTCTAATGAATGGAAGTTATACTTTCATGGGTCCCATACCAAGTTCAGGTTCGGAGCGGGCATATTATTTGTCACCCCTCAAGGGGATGCTATTCCCAAGTCTTACAGAATAACTTTCCATTGTACCAATAACATTGCAGAATATGAAGCACTGGTCACAGGACTCCGAGTAGCGGTCCACTGGAACATTATGCATTTACAAGTCTATGGAGATTCTCAGTTAGTCATCCGACAAGTCAATGATGACTATGAAACAAAAGATGAAAAGCTTATTCCCTATAAGCACATGGTAGATTTCTTCAAGACAAAATTCACAGCTATCCATTTCAGTCAAGTTCCAAGAATGCAAAATAAGTCGGTAGATGTGATGGCTACAATCGCTTCCATGTTGAATATGCCCCATAATATGGACAAGTGTGAATTTTTGGTCGAGCAATTGCTTGTCCCATCTTTTGACCTTCCGACAACAGATGTGATTTGCATTCTTGTTGGTCCTAACTCCCCATGGTACAATGATATATATCAATATTTGAAATCCCAAACCTTACCACCTAACCTTTCTGCTAATCAACGCTGAGCCTTTATTTGACAGACGACCAAATATGTCATCATTGCCGACACCCTATACTGCCATTCCTTTGACCATACCCTCCTCAGGTGTTTGGATTTTGACGAAGCACAAACGACTTTACATGAGGTTCACGATGGTATATGCGGGGTCCATTTCAATGGTCCAACCTTAGCCAAAAAGTTGATTTGTGCTGGTTATTATTGGCCCACTCTAGAAAAAGATGTTCATAATTTTGTTAAGAAGTGCTACAAGTGCCAGATCCATGGAAATTATATTCATGCACTAGCCCAAGATCTACATTCTGTCATATCTCCATGGCCCTTTTCTCAGTGGGGATTGGATCTTATTGGCAAGATTCACCCGACATCTGCAAATGGACACAAGTTCATCATTACAGCCACAGAGTATTTTACAAAATGGATCGAGGCTATCCCCATGACCTATATCACTGTTGTCCAAATTTCAAAATTCCTGCTGAATTATATCATATGCAGATATGGGGTTCCTCTTGCCATAGTCATAGATAATGGTCGACCCTTCAAGAATAAAGATGTTAAAGAACTTTGTGAAAAGTTTCATATCCAACACTGTTTCTCCAGTCCATACTATCCACAGGGTAATGGTCAAGCTGAAGCATCAAATAAAACCATTATCAAGATCCTGAAAAAGGTTGTCAATGATGCTAGTCGAGATTGGCATGTACAATTGAATCCAGCACTATGGGCCTATTGCACTTCTATCCGCACACCTACGGGTGCAACACCTTATTCCTTGGTGTATGGTGCGGAAGCCATTTTACCTTTGGAGGTGGAGATTCCTTCCTTGCATGTTTCCTTGTAGCATCTGATTGATGATGAGACACATAGAGTATCTCGGTTGCACCAGCTTGAAATATTAGATGAAAAATGTCAAACAGCCTTGACACAGTTGCAAGCATATCAAAACTGTCTCCATCACTCTTATAATAAGAAGGTCAAGGGGTGACACTTTGAAGTAGGAGACTTGGTTTTAAAGGCAAATCCCAAGAATGCACAGTCTACTGACATCATCAAGGGCAAGTTTGAACCTAATTGGGTTGGGCCTTTCATAGTGACTGCAGCCTGTGGCTCGGGGGCATATCAGCTTGCCACTCCAGAAGGTGAATCTTTGTCTGATCCTATAAATATCATGCACCTTCGCAAGTACTGGGCATAGTTTTCTATCAGCACTTCTTCAAGTATGACCCTGAAAAAATACAAAAAAAAAATGAAAAAATCAAGAAAATACAAAAAATTGAAAAATCAAGAAAATACAAAAAAATGAAAAAATCAAGAAAATACAAAAGAAAAAATGATGAAAAGCAAAGAAAAAGAGCAAAAAAGAGTAAAGAAAAATGATTCGCCCTCTAGTGAAAACCTGGCAAACAGGCGCTTTGGGCAAGAACCATGGTGAAAACTTGGCAATTAGGCGCCATGAGTAATGAGATCATCGCTTCGTCATCTGTCATGACTTCTAGCTATGCTTTCTCTCAGCTGGTCTATCATGTCTATCTTTCTCTTGATCCAATGTTCTATTTCAAACCTGTTATTGGTCAACGTCATTGTCTTGCATACTCTAGTTTCTTGTACATATGTTTTGGTCCTAGTCTGTATATGTTTTTCAGATGTGCATTGGGTGTATTACCCTTGTCATGATCAATCACTGGAACTTTAAAATTGAAAAATGTCCTGAAATAATTCAAAAAAAATTGAAAAATGTCTTGAAATAATTCAAAAAAATTGAAAAATGTCCTGAAATAATTCAAAAAAAATAAATCAAATAATGTCTTGAAAAAATCTCTAAAAATCAAATAATCTCCTGAAAAAAATCCCTAAAAATCAAATAAAGTCCTGAAAAAATGAACAAAAAAATTATAAAACTCGCAAAAAAACAAGCATGTTGCAATAAATTACCCCCTTTGTGCACAAAAATAGATCACTGAGCATCCATCCAATGACACTCGCAATCAAACACTGTGCTTTAATAGAATCATGCATTAACAGATGCACTTTTTCAATCAAACTGGACGTTCAAACTGATCAACATTGTCATCTCAATCAATCAGGATCAAAATAATATCATTTGTCCTTGTTACTACTATCATGGGTCTTATATAGGATGTGGTATACTTGAAACCAGACTGTGTCCTGTCTTAGACGGGGTACCACATGTCCTGAAACCAGACAGCATGATTGTCCTATCAGCACTTTCAACTTTTGACAATGAAGATCAAGATGTTTGTTGATTTGTTGGAATTCGTGAGTCTTATCATTTATTGATTTATCTTTGACCATGTTCCTATGTTGCTCGATGATGTCATTGAGTGATTTAGAGTGACCGGGATGGTTCATGGTCCCTTTCATTTTTGTTGTGATTATTGTTTGTCTGCGATGTGTCTGTCTTTTGCAAAAAGGGTTGCATTTCAGCTCTGGCTTTCAATGCCATGATGCTACGCATCCATTTTGCTACATTAAAATAAAGGTTCTCACCTACAAAGTACATTACTGAAAGCAAGTTTTTCTTCATCTTTAACTCTCCTCTATCTCATTTCTTCTTACTAACATTTCTTCCATTAGTTTGGATAGTCTGTTCGGTCTAGTGCTCTGATCTCCACACACATATGCTGCATCCTGCATTCATTGGTTAGTACATTTGCAATATATCAAACATCACATCAAGCATCATATCAAGCATTTTATCCATTTCATATTATAAATGCATCAAAAGCATATCAAAAAATATATATCCATACATGGTACATAAATAGTGCATAATTCATCCATACATGAAAAATAACTACAAATCATAACACATTGCATCCCATCATATTGATGCATCTCATATCATATATCACACTAATATCGGAGTACAAAATTGGACTGTCTGTCCTAAGTATGGCCCGTAGGCTGACTACATAATATCAAGCTACATATGTCATCTGTCTGTCATAAAGGAGTACGTGCCTCTGTCACTAGGTGCTCCCTCTGTCCTCCTCATCCCTGCCATGTCTCATGGATGATGTCCCTCCTAGTCTTGGCTGTGGTGGTCTCATAGGTCCACTCACCCCCATGCTGCTCAATGACCTCCGAGGGCGTGCCCTGCTCTCTGTCCTTGATCATGCCCGATATGAAGTTGCCCTCTGCTCTGGTGGAACAGCACCCTCATATAGTGTCCTCCAATGGCGTATCTCCTCTTCGGTCTCTACCAGCATCTGTGCTATCTCCCATGCACTGGCATCTCTAATCGACCCAATGAACTCAGTGACTCTCTATTCCTCTCGCTGTGCCTGAGCTATTGTTGTATCTCGAGCCACTGTGAGTCTGGCTATCTCCACTCTGAACTGATCCTGCTATCTCTCCAATGTTGCAATGTCATCCTACTGACTTGCTATGGTAGCCCTGCACATCTCCATCTCCTCTATCCTAGCTATCTCTGGCTCTATGGGTACATCCTACAATGCCTCCTAATCAGCTGCGTCTGGCTCATCCTCATCATCCCCATCACCATCCTCATCCTCGTCCTCATCCTCATCCTCATCATCCCCATCACCATCCTCATCCTCGTCCTCATCCTCATCCTCATCCTCCTCCTCTCTTGTGAGTGGGAAGTCCTCTTGTCTCCTCGGTACTGGAATATCAGGATCGGTCAATGGCACTAGCCGTTGTCGTACAAACCATATCTCATACTCCTCTGTCATCCCAGCATCCACCACATCTGACCTCCAATCCCACTATCTCTATTGTAGCTGGGCAAAGTTGGCATATGCTATGTGTGGCTGAATCATACTCCCCCACTGACTCGTCTCTCTATAAGATCGGGCAAAGCATGTAGTCCTCCTAGGTACATCCTACCTCTCTCCAAACTGTCATCTGACTCTCTCTGGTAGGTACATCTCAATCACTCTCTAGCGATTCACTGGTCACCCAATCAGGTACCTCTCCTGTCTACAATACGGTAGCTCATCCCTATCATCTGACCATCCCGGGCAATCAAGATAAGGCCTCCATGTGAACTCTCTCAGTCTGTCTAGCTCACGTCGCTAGTACAATATGTATCCAAATGGACCCTATCTCAATGCTCCCCCATAGCAGTATACATATGGTCGGTGTGGTACCACCTATCTCTCTGTAATCGGTCGACATATGGCTATGTGCTCAAATGCCCATACCTGTAGTAATGTGACTCCATAGCTCAAAGTCTGCACCCCCTGATATGCTATCTGATGTAGCTAAAAATATAGCATAGCAAGCACACATGGTCCCCATGTGTACACCGTCCCCTCTATCGCCATCCGCTCTAGCACTCTTCCCCATCCAATAGGGAATCCATGTCCTCATCTATCTCCTGCTAGTAGGAATGCTATCTGTAGCATTGGAATTAGGAATCATCAAAAGAAGTAGATCAATCACACTAGACATGATAACTTAATCAAAAGAGCACTTATTGCAAATGAACCTAATTCTAAGCACACTCAATAGAGGTATGAAAACAAAGCATTCAAAAGAAAATATCATGCAAACCATATAACAATTTGGATGCTCCTTCTATGCGGCTCCATTGTTGTTCTTTCCTCTTCAATGGATTTGTGGATCTCACCTACAAGTGCACATACAATTGAAAGCAAGATTGATGAAAAGCTCAAGAGTACTAGAAGCGTAAGTTCGGTAGTTTGATAGAAATTCGGATTCAGGATTCAAAGGATTCGGGATTATTCGCCTTGATTGATGAAGATCATCCAATTTATAGAAGAATTGGATAAATGACAAGATTAGCATGATGCAATTCAAATGGAAGTTGCAAATCAATATGACAAAATCATGACAAATTATGCACTTTCCATGCACAATTTGATTGATTGATAATTGATGACAATTTATGACACATTCCATGTCAAAATTGATTGATTATCAATTATGACAATTTCATGACAAATTGAAATGTCATTCCCATAGAATTAGGAGATGAAATAGGAGGGAAAAGAAATTAGAAATTTGAGAAATTAGAAAATTGAAATTGATGACAAATTAGGAATTAGAAATTGAAGGAAAATTAGAATTTAGTGAATTAATCAATAATTTTTCATTTATTAATTAATTCACTCACAAAGAGGAATAATTAGACAATTAAATGAATATTTAATTGTAATGAGGAAACTTAGGATTAATAAATAATTTAGTAATCCTAGAGGAAGAAATGGCAAATTAGGTTAAATGACTAAATCATAAAACCCTAGAAGACAAATTAGAAATGCGAAAATGACAATTAGGTCTTGATTGAGGATAATTAATGTCATGATTTTGAATTAATAAATGACCAACGATTTGATTGAGAAATGCGCCAATTGATGAGGAACAATGACAAATTGATCCAAATTGACATAATTAAGACAGACAACGATCGATGACAAATCGGTCGCAAAATGACAAAATTGACAAGTGGACAAGAATCGATGACAAATAGATTGCAAAATGACAAGATTGATAATGACCACGATCAATGACAAATTGATCGCAAAAATGACAAAATCAAACATGACAACGATTGATGACAAATCGATCGTGAAATGACAAGATTGATAAACCGATCGCCAGATGATAAGATTGAAAAGAGGACAAAACCCTAATTAGGATTGACGATGTCCAAAATGATAAGATTGATGATAAGATTGATAAGAGAGCAACGATTGATGACAAATTGATCGCAAGATTGACAGGAGGACAAAACCCTAATTAGGATTGACGATGTCCAAAATGGTGACAAATAAGCATGCTCATTGATGCAATAAGATAAAATGGATCAAAATCATGATTGGATAATGTTGTCGACAAGACCAAATTCGAGGATGAGATGATTGAAGAATATAGAAGAATGACTCGATGTTCGCAAATGATAAAGACCAAGTGCATGACATAGGAGAAATGTTAATGCGACACAAAAACCTAAAATGAGGCAATGCGTAAATGTTAAAGTATGACCTCGCAAGCATTGACCATTTTTGGATGTCTACATTTTGCCCCTCTTTGAGACAATGCAATTTTAAGCATTGTTTCAAAGAACAATAATGAAAATGCCCCAGATAATAACAATGACATATGCATGCCCCCTCGAGGGATTGGCCGGAAACATGCGGAAAAGAGGCCAATTGATCGATAAGAATGATAGGATCGAACAGACTGACAATCGGAGATCGGATGCATGAAGGACAAGCAATGTAAGGTGCACAAGACCGCGACCAACATAAGATGGAGAGGATGCACGTCCATCTATGCAATGACAAAGAACTATAAATGAGACCAAGAGGGTGAAAAGAACTCATTTGACTAGCCAAAGAGGAGAATTTGTTGCTCTGGACAAGGACACTTGCAGACAGATGGAAAACATTCCAACGGCGGATCACCTTGGGGAACGTGTACACACATTCAGATGACCGGAGGATGCAAGAGCAGCGGTATGTATCTCAAAAACCCATGTTTTGAATTTCATGAATTTTGATGGCTTACGGGACATTGCGGGGCCCACAGGGGATGCAAAAAATGACTTCTGCGCTTGTGTCATCTAGTTCTGCGCTTGTGTAGGGAGTTCTCGGAGGTCATTGAGCAGCATGGGGGTGAGTGGACCGACGAGACCACCACAGCCAGGACCAGGAGGGACATCATCTGCGAGACATGGCAGGGATGAGGAGGACAGAGGGAGCACCCAGTGACAGAGGCACGTACTCCTTATGACAGACAGTGGACATTATGTAGTTTGACATGTTGTAGTCAGCTTGTGGGCCATACTTAGGACAGACAGTCCAATTTTGTACTCCGATATTATTATGATATGTGATATGATATGCATCGATATGATGGGATGCAATGTGTTATGATTGATGTTATTTTTCATGTATGGATGACTTATGTACTTGTTTATGAACATGTATGGATGCATTTTTATGTATTTTTTATGTATTTATGAAATGAAATGGATAAAATGCTTGATATGGAATGTAAATGTACTAACCAAATGGATGCAGGACGCAATATGGTTTTGGATATCAGAGCACTAGATTGAACTACTATCCGACTGGACGGAAGAAGCGTTAGTAAGCAATGAGATAGAAGACAGTTAGAGATGATGAAAACTTGCTTTCAGTAATGCACTTTGTAGGTGAGAACCTTTATTTTTATGTAGCAAAATGGATGCATAGCGTCATGGCATTGAAGGCCAGAGCTGAAATGCAACCCGATTTACGAAAGACAAACACAACATAGACAAACAAAAATCGCAATCAAAAAAGAAAAGGGATCATGAGCCATCCCGGTCACTCTAAATCACTCAGTGACATCATCAAGCAACATAGGAACATGATCGAAGATAAATCAATAAAAAGATAAGATGCGCAAATGCAAACAAATCAAACAAACATCTTGATTTTCATTGTCAAAAGTTGAACGTGCTGATAGGACGATCATGCTGTCTGGTTTCAGGAAATGCGGTACCCCGTCTAAGACAGGACACAGTCTGGTTTCGAGTATACCACACCTTGTATAAGACCCATGAGAATGTGACAAGGACAAATGAATTGTGATGCTGATAGTCGATTGAGATGACAATTTGGATCAGTTTGAGTGTTTGGTTTTGATTGAAAAAGCTCATCTGTTAAAGCATGATTTTAAAGCACAGTGTTTGATTGCGAGTCGTTGGAGGGATGCTTAGTGATCTGTCGATGCATAAAGGGAATACTTTATTGCAAAATGCGTGTTTTTGTTTTTGTTTTGCTTTTCGAGTTTTTACAATTTTTTTGTGTTCATTTTTTTTTAGGACTTTATTTGATTTTTTTTTTTTTTGGATTATTTCAAGACATTTTTCGATTTTGTTTGGATTATTTCAGGACATTATTTGATTTTTTTAATTTTTTTTTGGATTATTTCAGGACTTTTTTTTTTTTTTTTTTTTTCATTTTTTCATTTTTTCATTTTTTTTGTATTTTTTCAGGATCATATTTGAAGAAATATCTAACAGAAAACTATGCCCAGTACTTGCGAAGATGCATGCTATTAATAGGATCAGACAGAGGTTCACCTTCTAGAGTCGCAAGCTGATATGCCCCCGAGCCATAGGCTGCAGTTACTATGAAAGGCCCAACCCAATTAGGTTCAAATTTGCCCTTGATGATGTCAGTAGACTGTGCATTCTTGGGATTTGCCTTTAAAACCAGGTCTCCCACTTCGAAGTGTCGCCCTTTGACCTTCTTATTATAAGAGCGACGGAGACGGTTTTGGTATGCTTGCAAATGTGTCAGAGCTGTCTGACGTTTTTCATCTAACATCTCAAGCTGATGCAGCCGAGAGACTCTGTGTGTCTCATCATCAAGCAGGTGCTGCAAAGAAACTCGCAAGGAAGGAATCTCCACTTCCAAGGGTAAAATGGCTTCCGCACCATACACCAAAGAATAAGGTGTTGCGCCAGTAGGTGTGCGGACAGAAGTACGATAGGCCCATAGTGCTGGATTTAACTGTACATGCCAATCTTGACCAGCGTCATTGACAACTTTCTTTAGGATCTTGATAATGGTTTTATTTGATGCTTCAGCTTGATCGTTACCCTGTGGATAGTATGGGCTAGAAAAACGGTGTTGAATATGAAATTTTTCACAAAGCTCTTTAACATCTTTATTCTTGAAGGGTCGACCATTATCTGTGACTATGGCAAGGGGAACCCCATATCTGCATATGATATAATTTAGCAAGAATTTTGAAATTTGGACACCAGTGATATAGGTCATGGGGATGGCTTCAATCCATTTTGTAAAATATTCTGTAGCTGTAATAATGAACTTGTGTCCATTTGCAGATGTTGGCTGAATCTTGCCGATAAGATCCAAACCCCACTAAGAAAAGGGCCATGGAGATATAATAGAATGAAGCTCTTGAGCTGGTGCATGAATATAATTTCCATGGATCTGACACTTGTAGCACTTTTTAACAAACTCATGAACATCTTTTTCCAAAGTGGGCCAGTAATACCCAACACGAATCAACTTTTTGGCTAAGCTAAGACCATTGAAATGGCCCCCACATATACCATCGTGAACCTCGTGTAAAGCCATTTGTGCTTCGTCAGAATCCAAACATCTGAGGAGGGTATGGTCAAAAGAATGGCGGTAAAGGGTGTCAGCGATGATGACATATTTGGCTGCTTGTCGAATAAAGGCTCGGCGTTGGTTAGCGGAAAGGTTAGGTGGTAAGGTCTGGGATTTCAAATATTGATATATGTCATTGTACCAGGGGGAATTGGGACCAACAAGAATGCACATCACGTCAGCTGTCGGAATGTCAAAAGAGGGGACTAGCAATTGTTCAACCAGGAATTCACACTTGTCCATATTATGAGGTATATTCAACATAGAAGTGATTGTAGCCATCGCATCTGCTGACTTGTTTTGTATTCTTGGCACTTGACTGAAATGGATAGCTGTGAATTTTGTCTTGAAGAAGTCTACCATGTGCTTATAAGGAATAAGCTTTTCATCTTTTGTTTCGTAGTCATCATTCACTTGTCGGATGACTAATTGAGAATCTCCATAGACTTGCAAATGCTTGATGTTCCAGTGGACTGCCACTCGGAGTCCTATAACCAATGCTTTGTACTCTGCAATGTTATTGGTACATTGGAAATTTATTCTGTACGACTTTGGAATAGCATCACCTTGAGGGGTGACAAACAAAATGCCTGCGCCAGATCCGAACTTGGTGTGGGACCCATCAAAGTATAACTTCCATTCATTGGATGGTGTGAGAGCAAAGACTGATTCATCTGGGAAATCGGTCAACATGGGATGATCGTCTGAAATAGGAGCGTCTGCAAGTTGATCTGCTATGACTTGTCCTTTTATCGCCTTTCGCTCCATATACTCAATGTCAAATTCACTGAGAATCATGACCCATTTTGCTAGGCGACCTGTCAAAGCTGCTCGGCTGAGCAAATATTTTAAAGGATCAATTTTGGCAATCAACAATGTTTGGTGGCTTAGCATATAATGTCGGAGCTTTTGTGTTGCAAATACCACTGCTAAGCATGCCCGCTCAATAGTTGAATAATTTAGCTCATAGCCTACCAGTGTCCGGCTGATATAGTAAATAGCTCTTTCTTTGTCGTTCTCATCTTGTTGGGCCAAGAGAACACCTAATGCTGTTTCAGTTGCAGAGATATACAATAAAAAGGGCTTTCCTTCGATAGGAGGCATTAGGATGGGTGGCGACAACAAATAGTCTTTTAGAGCCTGAAAAGCTGATTGACATTGCTCAGTCCATTTAAAAGTGACACCTTTGTGCAGTAGATGTTGGAATGGATGACATTTGTTGGCCAGCTGAGCTATGAAGCGATGAATTGACTGGAGCTTTCCTTGCAGACTTCTTAATTGCCGGAGGTTGGAAGGTGGAGGCATATCCATTATTGCTTTGACCTTGGCGGGGTCGACCTTAATGCCTCGGTGAGAAACAATGTATCTGAGTAATTTTCCAGCTGTAACCCCAAAGACACACTTTTTTGGATTGAGCCTGAGTTTGTAGGTCTCCATTCTATCAAAGATTGGGCCCAAGATGGCTAGATGACTATCTCTGGTAAAAGATTTGCATAACAAGTCATCAACATAATCCTCCATCAAAGTATGCATGAAATCATGAAAGATTGTCGTCATTGCTCTTTGATATGTTGCACCGGCATTTTTGAGACCGAAGGGCATCACATTCCAACAGTAGGTGCCCCAAGCGCAGGTGAATGCGGTCTTATGCTGATCTTCAGGTGCAATGCAGATTTGATTGTAGCCGGAGAAACCATCCATTAGTGAAAGCATCTCATATCCAGCCGTCATGTCCACTATGATGTCGATGTTTGGCAATGGAAAATCATCCTTAGGGCATGCTTTATTCAGGTCCCTAAAATCTATGCAGATGCGGATGCCCCCAGTTACTTTGCTAACTGGTACTAGATTTGAAATCCAATTTGCGTAATCAATAGGTCTAATGAAGCCCACATCGAGCAATTTTTTCAATTCCACTTTGACCAAAAGAGCCACCTGAGGATGCATCTTTCTAAGTTTTTGTTTGACAGGTTTAGCACCTGCTTTCAGTGGCAAATGATGAAGGACTAACTCTGGATCGAGGCCAGGCATATCTGGATAAGACCACGCAAAGCTGATCTTCTTCTCTAGAAAGAAATTAATAAAATCAATCTTCTCTTGTTTTGACAAGGAGGCAGCAAAGTGAATGACCTTAGGGTTATCAGGTGTTCCCAGATTGATTTCCTCGGTCATCTCTACCAGCAATGTGGATTTGTCTTGAATTGATAGGGGTACGTCCACTCTTCCACCTTTGGGCACCTCAGAAAGGTTTTCACCTGCAGGTACGTCTTTTGTTTTTACTTTTGTATGATCAGAGAGCGCCTTATGGTTTTCACTCAAAGATCTATTCTTTTGATTTTTTTCTTTTTCTTTTTCATGACTGGAAGAGGGAGTTGACTCCCCAAAATATGTCGTTGAATCCAGGTCAATAGCAAATCCTGCCTTATGGTCACCTTGTGGTATGCCTTCCTGTAGTCCCAGGAACTCTGCAATTGCTTCGTCATTCTGGAAACAGTCCAACGTGAGCGGTTCTTGTTGGTCATATTGGATAAGTTGGGGATATATGAGGGGCATGTCATCATCGATTGTAAGGATAGAGAGGGCTGATAGGGTAAAAATGTGAATGTCTATGGTGTCACTATCCGAACTGCTTGTGTCAGATTCGGAGCTGGGATCCCAAAATGACTCGATCCAAGCATGAGGACAAGTTTTAGGAAGAGGAGTTATTTCATGTTTATCCTCCATAGGCAAGTTATCAAGGTCAATGAAGATATTGTCAAGGGCATAGGAGCTGGAAGAAAAAGAACTCCACTCCCATTCATTAGAATTAGTCTCGGGTTGGGTATCTTCAGGTGTTATTTCATCGTCAGAATCACGCCCTTTTCGACACGTGGACCTTTTGGTAGATGTGGATCCAATTCGTAATGGTACAAAACCTAACCCTAAAGTTGGGGGTCGCCTCTTAGGTATGATGCGTTCTAGCCTTCCATTGTTGTTCAGGCCTAAGCCACTGCAGCCATCATATCCTTTCTTCTGCAGCATAGTAAATCCTTTGCCATATAATTCCACTGGCAACTTGACAGGTGGAGTTTCAGTTGGATCTTTATAGAGCCAATCTATGACACCATCATCTATAGTTTCTTTGTCAAGTTCTCCCCATCTTGCAAATGTAGTGGGACGTTGATATTGAATAATGACCTTGGGTTCCTTTTGCAATAGATGCGGTTTTCCATATGATTTTGGAGACATTGGCAAATTCCCAATGAGGAATGTTTGGTCCATTGAATATTCTCCACACCCTTGGTCTTGTATCTTTAGTTTTCCTTTGAGAGCATCTAATAATGCATTAGGATCCACATAACTGTCTGATTTGGCCTCTCTATTGACTAGGACCTGCTGCTGAGGAGTATCCTTTAGGGTAGCACAGAACTGGAACGGATTAGGATCTCCTGGAATGGTTATCTCAGTTCCGTTGTAAGGATATTTTAGACATTGATGATAAGTGGACGGAACTGCTTTCATGGCATGGATCCACGGACGGCCAAGGATCATATTATAAGGGAGATCAAGGTCTAAGACTTGTAGAAAAGTGTTTTCCGTCACTGGACCAACTCTGATGGGCAATACAATTATCCCTTTGGATGGGCACTCAGCATCATCATAAGCTTTGATCATTATCCTTTTGGAAGCATCAATGTCATTTTTTGAATATCCAAGGCCAATGACCACTCTTAAGGTGCAGATATTAAGACCTGCTCTGCCATCTATCAAGACTCATCAGATTTTGCAGTTATGGACAAAGACTTCTAGGTGCAAAGGGTCATTATGGGGAAGCTTGTCAGGTGAGATATCACTATCGGAAAATGCGACACTTTGGGAAATGGCTAAATGTCCAATCCACGCTTGAAATTGGTCAACATCAATATCTGTTGGGACAGTAGACTCAGTCAAAGATTTATCTAGGACTGCACGATGCATGGGAGACATTTTCAACAACTCTAGAATGGATATTTGTGCAGGTGTTTTTCCTAGATGATCCAAAAGATTATACTGACTCGCAGGAACTGGTTTGGGAGGAGCGGCAGGAGCTCCTTTCACGACTATTTTGGATCGACGAGTGGTGACCGCACAAGAAGGATCTTGTCCTTTTATTCTCAAGGTGGACACATACTCATTTGATGCATGAAAACAATTAATGACATTGTGATAACCGGTATTTGCATAATTGGCCGTTTGAGCAGAATTGGAAGAAGACGCTTTACCCTTGTCATGATCAAGCAAAGGAGTTTTGAAAATAGTATGATCAGTATTAGAGGTCGGATGGGTTGGATCTATCTCAATTACTCCTTGTTCCAATAAATCTTGAATCATATGTTTTAGTTGAAAACATGAAGCAGTTTTATGTCCTTTGGACCGATGATATTCACAGTACGCATTATCATTCCACCAATGCGGTTTTACCGCTGGTTCTGCCTTAATATCTGGTAGCTTGATAAATTTCGCTTGTATTAATTGCTTCATGACTGATTCGATAGGCTCTCCCAATGGCGTAAACTGTCGAGGAGGCCCATCCCGCGATCAGAAGGGTTTGCGTTGTTGATTTTGTTGTTGGCCTTGCTATTGATTATATTGTTGAGCATGTTGTTGTTGAGCATGTTGTTGATATTGTAGCTATTGAGCATCCGGTTGATATTGCAACTGTTGAGCATGCTGTTGATATTGCGACTGTTGAGCATGCTGTTGATATTGCGACTATTGAGTAACATTGTTTCTGGGTGCTTGATTTTGTTCCATAGTCGACATATTAGGAACACTCAACTTCTTGATTGTGAATGGGGGTTGATTTGCATTCACCGCTCTCGCATCAACAACACCATCATTAGTGACGTTCTTGTTCTTATACCAAAATATATTTCTATCCCCTGAATAATTTGTGTTGTCATTGTCCTTATTGAGCTTGATAATTCCTTTAGCTACAAGAGCTGTTTCAATATTCATTCCTTTCTTAATGAGTTTTTCTATAGTACTAGGACTTTTCAATTTTAGCTCATACATCATTTCTGGGACCAGATTTTGGATAAACAGATTCACTTGTTGTTCTTCAGGTATATCGAGAGAAGAACGACTATACAAGCTTCGCCATCGTTGCAAAAAGGTCACTAATGGTTCACCTTGCTTTTGTTTGGTATTGCATAAATCCAACATAGTCACATCACTGTCGATGTTGAACGCGAAATGAGATATAAACTTTTGTGCCAGTTCTGACCAAGTCTTTATATTTCCCGGCAGATGTGAATACCAATCCATAGCTTGTTCAGTGAGACTTCGTGCAAATAATCACATTAAATATGTCTCCTCATAGCTTACTTCTGTGCATGCCGTGTAAAATGCTCGAATATGATCTTTTGGATTGCCATTCCCTCTATATTTCTCAAAGTTGGGTGCCTCAAAATGCTTAGGGAATGGAGGCATGTATACACTCTTGTCAAATGGATTAGGACATAAATCTTGATCTGTATACAACTTCTTTGTTCCTTTAGTTTCTAATGCGTCAACTTTTCGTTGCAACTTCTCAAGTTGTTGCGCAATTGTATCAGATTGTAGATGTCCATCATTAATCCCAGTTGGTATTCTTTGTTGATATACCGCATTTCCGATCGGCTGTTGATACTCTGCAATGGTCATTTTTGGTGTCTCCTGCATATAAAGTTCTTGGTACTTCTCTTGTTGTTGCGGTTGTGCTATGCCTTGATACTGACCTTGTTGTTGTGCTTCTTGGAGCCTAGGTTGGTATTGCAATTGAGTAGGCTGTTGATATTGCATAGGCGCCAATTGCGGTTGTGAAGTAGGATAATTTGTTTGCCTTGGCACATATTGTGGCACATGTTGTTGGTGCTGACGAATCGGAATTTGTTGACTTTGTGTCAATTGTTGTCGCGGTGTATATCCGATCATTTGTAAAAAACTTTGTTTAGATGATTTTCGTTGCTTCTCCTTAGGATGGGGTATAGCACTTGCATTAACTTGTTGTGTTGTTTGTCCAATCCATTGTGATGGTTGCAAGTTTGTGTTAACTTGTAATGGTGCCGAAGGCGCTGCAATTTCTTGTGGAATGCGATATTGTTGTTGTTGCACATCGTTTGTTTGCACATTCGATCGCACCTTCTGCGTATTACTCAATTGTTGCAATAATTGCTGGTGGTGCAAACCACTATCCATAGTTCTTTGTGTCGCCATTATCGAAGGATCTGTCCCAATAGTGTTTGACAAAGATACATAAGAACTTTGTTGCATCATGGAATTGCTTTGGACATTATTGACATTAGGCATTCTAGTTGTGAAACTTTCTTGTATCTTAGATGTTGATCCAATTTTATGCATGTGAGGAACCACTTCTTGTTGAGGAACCATTGTCGATATTTGCATGGCCTTCATTTGATCTTGTATTACAGGCGTTGTATTGAATAATGGATTATTTATCGTCTCAAATGATGACTTTTGAGGAATAGTCACTGTCAATGCCTTTGAAGCACGTTTACTCATCAATGTAGGTTGAAGCTCTTGTTGCACACTTTCTTCATTGGGATGCGAAGAGAAACTTAACGACTCACTGCCTTGTTGTGTTTGCACATTAATTGGTTCATTTAAGGAAGCCACATTACTCATCATGTGAAGATACTTTTGTGGACACATTTTAAAGACTTTGTTTAGGAACTTATCCATCTTTTTTATTACCTTTGGATCTTGAAGGAACATGTCGACATCATCAGAAGCATCAGAATCAGATGAAGAATCTGGTTGGACATTTGGATTCATTTCTTGTTGAATGCCTTGGTTTGAACTGAATCCTTGTGAAAGAGTTTGGTCTTCATACAATGTTTGAGTTCGAATGTCATGTTGCAAATTTGGTTGATCCCAATTAAAAGGTGCACTTCCTCTTGGAGTTGGTGGAACACTCCCATGTCCTAGTTTCATGGGTACAAATACTGGTTCATATAATGGAGGTGGTCCAAGTTGAACCATTCCATATGGTGGTAGAGATGTGTTTAATGAACCTTCAACTTGCACTGTTTGACTAGTTTGAAACTGCGAATTTACTATGTTATCCATGGATTGATACATTGGTTCACTCATCTTCTTAGATCTTGATCTTGTCTCAATAGGCATGTCACTTATGCAAATTCAATTTTTTTTTTTGGAATTTTTCAAAGACAATATATGATATGTAACTAAATGCAAACTAAATATATGAAAATGTAATCTATGTTTTTGGTTGTTTTTGAAGATCTTGACAAACTTATGAATGCAGATCTAAAAGAGACCCTTAAGAAATTGAAATGATATCTAGACCTCAAAGGACAAAAGGACTTAATTGACAAAGGACAAGATGACAATGTCTCCCCTATATGCTTGGATACTAAGCTAGGTTTGATGAAATGATATTGATGACAAAAGGACAAAAGACTTTGATAAGGTCTAGACTTCCTAACAATGACTTAGGGTTTATCAAAGATTTGGATTGCTCAAGTATGACAAGACCTAGGTTTGACACTCTATGCAAAAGGACAATTAATATGCAAATGATCTTAATATGATATGACAATGACTTAGGCTTAATGAAGAGACTTGGGATATGCAAATGCAAATGTATGACAATGTCAACCTAAGATGAAACCTAAGGTTTAATTATGAAATGATATTACTCTTATGCAAGAGGACATATGCAAATGGACGACTTCTATGCAAAGGAGTATGACTTAGGTGAAACTTAACCTTGATACTTGATAATGACTTTGAAAAATGCAACCTAGGATGAACCTAAATGTAAGTGACATAAGTGTTGAGACAAGTTTTTGAACAATGTTGGATAACCATGGTTTAGGAAGATGATCTTTGAATCTTGTTTAATGTTTGTTGGATGAATGTCTCTTGTGTTTAACCTTGTGTTAGATCAATTTGTTTTGCTTTTGAAATGGGATAACATTCAACTTTTGACAATCAAAGCATACAAGATGTTACAACTTAGACTCAAGACAATCATGCTCATTTCCACATTCCTTAGGGTAGGCAAAGACATTAGGTACTTGAGAGGTAGACTCATTATGGGATTCAAGGAGAATACATAGATGCTTGACCCCACGGGCTCCCCTCCACGGCACTCACTTCTCAGGGCAGCCAAGCATCAGTCCCCATGGAATCTCCCCATGGTGAACTTAGTATCTCTTCCAAGTATCCGAATTTGTCCTTCTCAAGCAACTAGAAGGGTTTTTGGCCTCTAAAAACAAGGTATGTAGTAAGGATTTATGTTAAGCATTACTCCTTGATGTCATGCAAGCATGATTGAGACATTAATCCCATCAAGATACCAAACAAATGTAGTCGCACAAGCACGATTTAGACCAAAAGGCCCTACTTAGATGTTGATATGAGAAAGAGTTCAAGGGTCATCACTTCCCAAGTAACTGCAATTCCCACGTAACACTTCCTTCAAAGCTTTCGCTCATCGGGTATTTTTTTATAGTGAGTTAGAATGCCAAGGAATTCTAGCCGTACTCACTTTGGGTCGTTCCCTTCTCACGATTATCACTTGCTTGCTAAAGCAAAGTGGTCGGGAAGGCAGGCCCTCTTATGGAGACAAACAATCAACAACACAAGCATGGTATCGAAGATCTGGATTTCTGATCACCCTATGAAGGATGAGAGCATACTCTCCTACTCCAATGTCATACTTAACAATCAAAGCAAACATAGGTTCATTTCCACCTATTTATAAATCACTAAGTGCCTAATTAAAAATCTCAAACACACAATTTGGTTGTTTCTCCAAGGCAACCTGCAAAACCCTAGTTAGATGTTTGATTTGTTGTCTTTGACCATCGAATCTGCATAACACATGTTAGTAGTTTGATTTGTAGTCTTTGTCATGCGTATGCCAAGATCCTGCACAAATAATCAGTACCAAAATCCAAAGCATAGAAAACAGAATGCAAAAACACTAAAGATTTCAAGTAAAAACTGCATTTTTCACCTCTGATCTGGACTTTACATAGGCGCAGAAGTCATGACATAGGTGCAAGATGTCTAACACAAGCGCAGAATGTATCAACATAGGCGCAAGATGTCTCAACACAGGCGCAGAATGCTTCACACAAGCGCAAAAGTGTCCAGAATGCACTGCACGGCCCTGTTTTTGGGTTTTTGACCTGCAAATCAACTTAGAAGCACTCCAAAACACAGTAGAGGGGTTAGAAGGTTATTATTTCACGTCGGGTTCACCAGTTAATGTAGCATTGGAATTAGGAATCATCAAAAGAAGTAGATCAATCACACTAGACATGATAACTTAATCAAAAGAGCACTTATTGCAAATGAACCTAATTCTAAGCACACTCAATAGAGGTATGAAAACGAAGCATTCAAAAGAAAATATCATGCAAGCCATATAACAATTTGGATGCTCCTTCCATGCGGCTCCATTGTTGTTCTTTCCTCTTCAATAGATTTGTGGATCTCACCTACAAGTGCACATACAATTGAAAGCAAGATTGATGAAAAGCTCAAGAGTACTAGAAGTGTAAGTTCGGTAGTTTGATAGAAATTCGGATTCGAGATTCGAAGGATTCGGGATTATTCGCCTTGATTGATGAAGATCATCCAATTTATAGAAGAATTGGATAAATGACAAGATTAGCATGATGCAATTCAAATGGAAATTGCAAATCAATATGACAAAATCATGACAAATTATGCACTTTCCATGCACAATTTGATTGATTGATAATTGATGACAATTTATGACACATTCCATGTCAAAATTGATTTATTATAAATTATGACAATTTCATGACAAATTGAAATGTCATTCCCATAGAATTAGGAGATGAAATAGGAGGGAAAAGAAATTAGAAATTTGAGAAATTAGAAAATTGAAATTGATGACAAATTAGGAATTAGAAATTGAAGGAAAATTAGAATTTAGTGAATTAATCAATAATTTTTCATTTATTAATTAATTCACTCACAAAGAGGAATAATTAGACAATTAAATGAATATTTAATTGTAATGAGGAAACTTAGGATTAATAAATAATTTAGTAATCCTAGAGGAAGAAATGGCAAATTAGGTTAAATGACTAAATCATAAAACCCTAGAAGACAAATTAGAAATGCGAAAATGACAATTAGGTCTTGATTGAGGATAATTAATTTCATGATTTTGAATTAATAAATGACCAACGATTTGATTGAGAAATGCGCCAATTGATGAGGAACAATGACAAATTGATCCAAATTGACATAATTAAGACAGACAACGATCGATGACAAATCGGTCGCAAAATGACAAAATTGACAAGTGGACAAGAATCGATGACAAATAGATTGCAAAATGACAAGATTGATAATGACCACGATCAATGACAAATTGATCGCAAAAATGACAAAATCAAACATGACAACGATTGATGACAAATCGATCATGAAATGACAAGATTGATAAACCGATCGCCAGATGATAAGATTGAAAAGATGACAAAACCCTAATTAGGATTGACGATGTCCAAAATGATAAGATTGATGATAAGATTGATAAGAGAGCAACGATTGATGACAAATTGATCGCAAGATTGACAGGAGGACAAAACCCTAATTAGGATTGACGATGTCCAAAATGGTGACAAATAAGCATGCTCATTGATGCAATAAGATAAAATGGATCAAAATCATGATTGGATAATGTTGTCGACAAGACCGAATTTGAGGACGAGATGATTGAAGAATATAGAAGAATGACTCGATGTTCGCAAATGATAAAGACCAAGTGCATGACATAGGAGAAATGTTAATGCGACGCAAAAACCTAAAATGAGGCAATGCGTAAATGTTAAAGTATGACCTCGCAAGCGTTGACCATTTTTGGATGTCTACACTATCACCACTTCTATCACCACATATCGCCGATCATACTCTACTGCCATGGTCTCCCAGTGGATCTCCCTCTCCACGATATCAAGGTCATCAGTATCACACTCGAATAGTCTACACAACGCATCTCTCCCTGTCACTAGGTCATACTCTACCATCTCCCCATGTATCAGAATGCGGAGGATACACCATACATCCTCTAGTGTCACAGTCGCCTCGCCAGTCGCCAAATTGAATGAGGAGGTCTCCGAATGCCATCGCTTTGCTAATGCGGTAAGCAATCTTGTGTTTTCCCTAATTTCAGGAATGAATGTGATATAATATATCCCAAGTCCCGCTAGGATATCTCTGTCTGTGCTCCTTAGTCTATGTCATAGCATGAAACAGTCTGGTCGATTCTCCGGCGTAATCAATGGATATTGTCGACTCTGCATCACAATTGGGGCATATTTTGTCAGTATTAGGATTTTCTCCTATGGGCTGCATTTCTTTGTTTTATGGCCAATTCAGGGTGTTCTTTATCTATCTTGACCTATCCTACCCTTATCCCCCCTTTTTCGGATCATTTGCATGTAGTTTCGAACCAAAATTGAGTCACAAATGCACAATTGCGCCTGTGTCAAGACTCTTACACCTGTGTCATGTAACCTATGCCTGTGTACCCTTACACAAGCATAGAAGACCCTACACAAGCGCAGGATTCGCCCTACACAAGCGCAAAAGTCGGTTTTTGCATCCCCTGTGGGCCCCGCAATGTCCCGCAAGCGATCAAAATTCATGAAATTGAAAATATGGGTTTTCGAGATACATACTGCTGCTCCTGCATTGTCTGATCGTCTGTAAGTACGTACACATTCTCTGAGGTGATCCACCATTGGAATGTTTGCCATCTATCTGCAAGTGTCCTTGTCTAGAGCAACAAATCCTCCTCTTTGGCTAGTGCAAATGAGCAATTTTCAACCTCTTGGTTTCATTTATAGATCTTTGTCAATGCATAGATGGACGTGCACTCTCTCCATCTTATGTTGGTCATGGTCTTTTGCACCATCAATTGCTTGTCCTTCATGCATCCGATCTCCGATTGTCAGTCCATTCGATCCTATCATTTTTATCGATCAATTCGCCTCTTTTTTTTGCATGTTTCCAGCCAATTTCTCGAGGGGGCATGCATATGTCATTGTCATTTGTCTGGGGCATTTTCATTATTGTTCTTTGAAACAACACTTAGAATCGCATTGTCTCAAAGAGGGGCAAAATGTAGACACCTAAAAATGGTCAACGCTTGCGGAGTCATACTTTAACATTTGCGCATTGCCTCATTTTAGGTTTTTTGCGTCGCATTAACATTTCTCCTAGGATTTGCACTTGATCTTTATCATTTGTGAGCATCGCGTCATTCTTCTATATTCTTCAATCGTCTCGCTCTCAAATTTGGTCTTGTTGACAACAATCTTCAGTCATGATTTTGATCAATCTTATCCTATCGCATCAATGTGTGTGTTCATTTGTCATCATTTTGGACATCGTCAATCCTAATTAGGGTTTTGTCCTCTTATCAATTTTGTCATCTAGCGATTGATTTGTCATTGATCGTTGTCATTTTTCAATCTTGTCATTTTGCGATCGATTTGTCATTGATCGTGGTCATTTTCAATCTTGTCATCTTGCAATCCATTTTGTCATCAATCCTTGTCCTCTTGTCAATTTTGTCATCGATTTGTCATTGATCGTCATCGTCCTTCTCAATCATGTCAATTTTGATCAATTAGTCATTATTCCTCAGCAATTGGCGCATTTATCAATCAAATCATTTATCGCATTGGTCATTTATCAATTCAAAATCATGATCGACATTAATTATCTTTTGTCAAGACCTAATTGTCATCCTTGCATTGCTAATACATCTTCTAGGGTTCTGTGATTTAATCATTTAACCCTGTTTGTCATTTCTCTCTCTAGGATTAATAAATTATTTATTTATCCTAAGTCTTCTCATCGCAATTAAATGCTCATTTAATTGGCTAATTATTCCTCTTTTTGTGAATTAATTAATAAATGACAAATTATTAATTAATTCACTTAATTTCCTATTTTCCATCAATTTCTAATTCCTAATTTTCATCAATTTCAATTTTCTAATTTTCTAATTTGTAATTTCAATTCCCTCCTATTTTTCTCCTAATTTCATGGGAATGACAATCCAATTTGTCATAATTTGTCATAATTGACAATCAATCAATTTTGACATAGAAATTTGTCATAAATTGTCATGAATTATCAATCAATCAAATTTTGCATAGAAAGTGCATAATTTGTCATAATTTGTCATAATTGACATGTTTGATTTGCAATTGCCATTCGAATTGAATCATGCTAATTTGATCTTTTTCTCCAATTTCTCTATAAATTGGATGAATTTCTTCATTCCCAACTAATGAGAATGAGAATGAGAATAATCAGATTATCGAATTTCTAATCAATCACACTTTGAGTACTCTTGTGCCAATATCAATCTTGCTTTCACTTTAGGTGTATGCACTTGAAGGTGAGATGCACAAACAAAAGGCTAGTTGAAGAAGAAAGAAGGACAATGGAGCCGCATGAAGGAGCATTCAGATCTACAATTGGTTTGCATAATCTTTAGTATTGAATGCTTTGATTTCATGTCTTCATTGGGTGTGTTTAGGATAGATCATTGCATTTTAGTTTTGTGATTGAGCTAGATTAGTATTTTGATATTGCTTGTGATGATTCCTAATTTCCTAGCTACAAGGCTCATCATAAATAACTCATATATCCTTCAACATCTTCTTTCATCCAAATTACCTGAGTACAATTTCTAGCAGCAACAATGTATTCAGCCTTTGTAGTAGATAAAGAGATAATATTCTACTTCTTACTTGCCCAAGAGACCAACTTCTAACCAAAAAGAATGTAGCACCAAAATTACTCTTTCAGTCACCAACATCACCTACCCAAACAACATCTATAAAGGCACTCAAAGTAAATTCATCATTTTTAGGATACCACAAACCAAAATTAACTGTCCCTTTTAGATATCTGAATATTCTTTTCACAACAATAACATGAGATTACTAAGGATCACCTTGAAATATAGCAACATGACACACAATATTCATTATATTAGGTCTATTCTGAGTCAAATACAATAATCCATCAATAGATCTATATTTGGTGTCAACTTACATCTGGTAACCATAAGTGTACCAACAGGTTTAGAGTCATCCAAGCCAAATTTATTTAACAATTCCTTCACATACTTGCATTGAGAAATGAAAATACCTTTATCCATGAGTAATTTCCAATCCCAAAAAAAATTTCATTTCACCAATCATAGACATCTCAAATTCATTCTGCATCTCTTCAAAAAAAATCTTACATAAGCAATCGTTTCCTCCAAAGATAATATCATCAACAAAAACTTCAATAGTCAAAATGTTATCCTGATAAATGTTGGAATAAAAATAACTGTCAACAATACCTCTATTAATTTAAGCTTCATCAAATACTTATCCAATCTGGCATACCATACTCTAGGGGCTTGCTTCAATCCATATACTGGTTTCTTCAACCAAAAAACCATGTCCTTTTCATCTGTCAATTGAAATCCATCTAGTTGCTAAATGTAGACTTCTTCTTCCAACTCACAATTAAGAAAAGCTGATTTGACATCCATTTGATTAACCTTGAAATCTTTGTGAGCAACATAGGCAAGAAATAATCTAATAGCTTCAATTCTAGCTACCGGAGCAAAAGTCTCCTCACAATCAATTCCTTCCATTTTTTGAATATCTTTTACAAACAAGTCTAGCTTTATTTCTAACAACTTCACCCTATTCATTCAATTTATTTTAGAATACCCATTTAGTTCCAATCACATTTTTATCCTTAGGTCTAGGAACAAGAATCCATGTATAAATTTTCTCAATTTTATTCAATTCTTCTTCCATAGCTTTAATCCAATTTTTATCTTTACATGCTTCATCAACATCTTTAGGCTCAATCTTAGAAATCAAGAAAAATTCTTTAACAAGTCTTCTCCTAGTCATTACACCTTTATTCTTATCACCTACAATCTGATTCTCTGAATGATTCAATCTCGCATGCCCAGGATTTTTAGGATTTTCTTGAATTTTAGACTCTTGAACTCTTTCTTTTGTATTAGTATTTGTACCTTCTCCTTCATTCTCTATCTTTTCTAGATCAATCTGAACTTGGTTATGGGTCTGTACTTGCTTTCCTTTATCTAATTTGTCATCTTGATCATCATAATCATATCCGCAAGATTTTATCTATCTTTCATTTCCTTCATCAACCTTCACATGAGTACTTTCAACTATATTTCTTAATCTTTTAATATAGCACCAATAGGCATTCTAGTAGAATAACCAGGAAAAAATTCCTTCTTCACATCTAGCATCAAACTTTCCAAGATCTTCATCTCTTTTGAGATAGCATTTACTTCCAAAAATTCTAAAATATCTACCAGTAGGAGAATGACCAAACCATAACTCATAAGGAGTCTTACCAGTATCACCTTTGACTTTTACCCGGTTAAGACTGTATATTGCAGTAGTCACAACTTTTCTCCAATACACATACAAAAATTTTCCTCCAATCATCATGGTTCTAGTAACTTCTTGAATTTTTCTATTCTTCCTCTCCACAACTCCATTCTATTGTGATATCCTAGGAGCATATGACTCTCTTAACTCCATGTGCTTCACAATATGCATTAAACTCACCAGAAGTGAATTCTCCACCTATGTTAGATCTTAGACATTTCAGCTTCAATCTAGTCTTAGTCTCAACCATATCTTTGAAAGTCTTGAACTTCTCCAATGCTTTAGACTTCTCCCATAAGAAAGTAACCCACATAATTCTTGAATATTCATCAATTAGCAACATGAAATACCCGTCACCCTGCAATCTTCTCACTCTAGAGGGACCACACAAATCAATATGCACAAAATCCAACAATCCATTAGAATTATATTATTTTTTCTTACAAGTAACTCTTGTCTACTTCCCTAATTGACATTCCTTACATACAGGATTAGAAGGCTTTATTAACTTCGGAATATCTCTCATTTCCTGAATAGAACTTATCTTAACCGTGCAATAAAAATTTACATGATACATTCTTCTATGCCATAACCAACTTTCATCAATCTAAGTAATCAAATAACTTACCACTAGCTTTCAAGTGAAAGATATTACCTTTAGTCTTAGTACCTGATGCAATCTCAGTTCCACAGCTACTCAAGATCTTACATTTGTCATTCTTGAATTACAAGTTATATCCCTCATCAACCATCTGACCAACACTTAAAAGATTATGCTTTAAACCTTCAACATATAAGACATCATTGGTATTATTCTTACCATCAAGAGAAATAGAACCTTTACCACGAATCACACAAGCTTTGTTATCTCCAAATCTTACTATACCACCATCATACTTTTCCATACAAATTTACTCTTATCACCTAACATATGATGAGAGCAACCACTGTCACTTGCCCATTCATCTTTATCCTCAACTTTAACAACCAAATATCTCTCCTCATTAATACAACTTGTAAAATCTATAGTAACCAAATCATCTTCCTTGGTATCAATGAACACAAATTCATCTCCTGAATTTGTTTGGAAAATGGTGTTGTACACCTTGCATAATAATGTTTCATTGTTGTATTATTTTATTATTGTGTGAGGTGGATATGGAATTATATTGTAATATCCTATTGTATTGTTGCACCTGGGAATACCTAGATGGACGTGCAACATGTAGAGATTCCCTTGGAATATTCTTGTAAACACTTGATGAGTTGTATTGACACATTGGTATTATTATATTGTATTTATTTAATATTAGGGAATGCAATTGTGATGAAGTACCCAATATTAAATGTGGGTCAAGGGTAGGTAAGAAAAAAATTATATTTTATTATCACATGGTTTTGGGCACATGGTTTTGTTGTAATACCACTTGGTGGTTTTGTGCAAGCTTGTGTTTATAAAAGCAACCACAAGGGTGGTTGTTTGGGTTGGTCAGTTAGCCAGGTTAGTAGTTGTGAAGGAAGAAGCATGGCATGAGATGTGTGGATTCATGCTTGTTCACATAGAGTGCTTGTAGATGGCTGGGTTTCAAAAGCTTTCCATAGTTGTATTGTAATGGACACATTGTTGATAATACATGGTGGATGATGGATTCTATGTGTTGATTTAAGTAAGATCTAAAATGGGTTATGTGGAAATTATCATAAAGTTGGTTGAAAGTTTTCTTTCAAGTGGTATTAGAGCTATATGGTTTTAATGGTGTTTGTAACCCTAGTTTGAATCCATGAATGCATGGATGAATGAAAGACAAAGAAAGATATGTGATTTTGTTGCAGGTTGTGGGTTGCAGATTTGTGGGCATTTGTTGTAGATCTAGTGTTATAAAAATTCATTTCAAATTGGGTTTCCATTGATTTACATTTTGGGGGTTTTGGGGATGGAGTTTTAGATTTGACCTCGTGGGACAAAACGGACCCCATGGTTGTGATTAGGGAGGTCACGAGACGAATTTTGATATATAACTTGCCCTATTTTGGTGATGGAGAAATGAATTTGATTTTTTTTAGACGATACGATTGAACGACTATACCGCCTACATAGTGGCGTCATTAGAAAAAAAAATTTAAATATTACCTATAGATTAAAAAACCCGACAGACCTTTTTTGGAAAAGAATTTAAAAAAAATGAAAAAGGCCGAAAAAGTTAAAAATTTAAAAAAAATATATTATGTTAGTGGGGAGTGGGGGCCACCACTTCCCCGCCCCCATGGGTCTGCAGCAGTACTATTGGACAACAGACATGCGGTTGCCGCCAATAGTACTATGGGGCCCCTGTCCATGGGGAAACCCTGGGCGGGGTAATCCCCTCATTTTTAAAATTTAAAAAAACAAAAATTTTGCCATTATTTTAAAAGAAAAAAAAATATGCCCATTAAATAAACAAAAAGAATAAATTTCTATATTTGTTTTTTATAAATTTTTTTGGGATAAAAACTTTGGAACTAAATATTTAATGTCATACATTTTATTTATAACATTTATATGCCAGTTGTATTTGGGTTTGGCCAGGGGACAACTTAGTATATTATTTGGACAAAAATGAAAATATTGTTTTATTGGCATATTGGGAAAATTTTGAAAAATTGATTTTTATGGCATATTGGAGAAATATTTTGGAGTCCATGCTTGCATATTTAGCCTTATTGGTTGTTTTCTTTCATAGAGCATATCTTGGGCATATGATGTCAGATTTTTGACTTCTTATAGTGATTGGAAAGCTTCAGTGTACTTCATTTTAATATGATTAGGTTTTCTAGATTTTGCTTTTTGGGTAGTGAAATGTCAGCTAGAAGTGACATGTACCTTGATGGCTTTGAGAGGTCATAACTTGAGCATATGGAATCAGATTTTGGACTTCAAATAGTCAATGAAAATCTCTTGGAGATCACTATACATTGGTTTAGATTTGGAGCAGGTTTGATATAATTTATATGTTGATATTTTGATCTGAGCTGTTTATGGGTTCTTGTAACTTTGGTGACACTATGAGTTTATGTCATGCTACATATTGGATATTTTGATTCGATTTCATTGTACACTCGATGTTGTATCTTCATTCCTCTCATGTTGACATGGTTATCAATTTTGGTTTGAGTATGTATGTTGGATTCGTGGGTCTGCAAGCTATGTAGTGTTGTAGGCGGTCTATACTTGTAGGATTGCATTTATGGCTTGGATATGGGTTGTCTATACCCATAGACCTTTCATTGTTGATGCAAATTCAGATTGGTGGCTTGGTTTAGTCACATGGTTTGCTGATTTTGTTCTCATGGTGAGGAGGAGAGATGTTGTTATTAGGTATAGTCATGATGGGGGACCTACATAGTTGACTATGTGATGCTGACAGGTTGGACACATTGGGAGTTAGATGCTTGTTTCATGGATGTGATCATGGTGTCATGGATGCTCCTTGTGTTTAGGGACTTTGGCATGACATGATTGGATTTGCAGGTTCTTTTATTGATTATGATTTGATATGGATTCATGATTGGTTATGGCGGTGTATCTTCTTGTTTGAAGGTCATGGTTTATTTTTCTCTTAGGGAGCTCATGATGCACGCTTTGAGTTCCTTGATTGCTATATTATTTTAGTTGATTCTCATGGTTAGAGGATGGTTTTATCATATTGTCATGGATAGCTTGTATACACTTTTAGTGGGAGCTTTTGACAGTGTGATGTGGTGGTGTAAGATTTGATCTTGATTGTTTGTTGGTGGTTTTGCATCTTCTTGAGATGGAGTTCATGGTTTACTTGATATTGTTGATATTTCAGTTGTATGTGTGTAGACATGGATGATCTTCATTTAGGAGATGGCTATCACGATGCTATGCAAAGATTGGTATCACGATTCAGTGGGAGCTTGTAGAAATGATGTGTATTCACCATTGGATGGTGGATGATCTTCTTAGTTTGCGGATGTTTTGAGGATGCCTTAGATCCCATTGCTACAGAAGGGTCTTTCACATTTGTGGGTACACTTGTAGGAGATGGTGATCTTCATGATATTTGAGGATGTTTACATCTTGAGGGCTCAAGAAGTCCTTGGTTGAGGTGTGGTTTATCCTTTCATTTGACATGTTATCCTTGCTTGATAGGATGGTTGATATTATGTCGTGGTGCACTCTTGATACTAATTTTGAGTTTTGGTATGATATAGTTCTTTGATATGTTCATATGGAACATGTTATCTCTTTGGAGGAGATGATTAGATCATGTTATCATGTTTTGTTCCTGATTCTATAGTTGGGGCTTTAACATTGACCTTGGTAGTTCTCTTTGTATTGGGTACATGGTCATTTGCTTGATACTTCATGATATTTTTGTGTTGCATTTGGAGTTTGGCATGGATTGATTGGTTACAAGTACTCATGGATACTTGGAGACATAGGTGATGTTGATATTCTCTTGTGTTTAGAGATATGTGTTGGAATGGTTGATGGTTTCAGTAGGAAGTTTGAGGAGTATTCACCTGGTATAGACTTGAGAGGAGATTGTTCTTAGATGAGCCATGAGACTTTGATATCTTAGATGAGCATTCTCATTCCTCACTCTTGATCTACTCGGCGGTTTACTACTTGAGAGGTATTGCCCATTGTCCTTTCAAGTGCATTATGTTATGCTTATCTTACATTGATCTAGATCTTGAGCTATGGATAGCTGGTTAGTTTTAGATGATTCATTTGAGATATGTATGGTATTGGTTATCTCCTTGTGCATTTGAGTTATTATTATGATAGTGGCAATCATCGATATTAGTTTGGGAGATGGTTTTCATTGAGCATATTCCCTTGGGATTGGGAATGGATATTTAGTTTGATCTTCTTGGTTATGAAAGGTTTACAACCATGTTTATTACATGTTATAAATTTTGGTCTAGTCCAAGGGATTGAATGGTGTTTGGGTGTTGTTATTCTTTTCATGTGGGGTTTTATGGAGGAGATCATACTTGACACAGTTAGCATTTAGAGGTGTTTGTAGGAGGACATACTACATGATTTGATTTACAGTGTTTCTCTCTTTCTTTCAGTTATCTTCCTGGATGTTTGTATTCACATTGCATTGGTTGGAGGTTGTTTGGAGCTATGTGTTCATGTCTTGTCATGTTGGAGATGACATAGAGGTTCCTTTATCTCTTTCTTTTTTTTGTGTAAGAGTGGTACTTGTAGGTTATCGGTTTACATGATGTTCACATTGATGTGGATGTTCTTGATACTACATGGTTACACTTCTATGATATGTTTTTAGTGGATTCATTTTTTATATTGACATTACCTATGTAGTGGGAGTTCCTTGGTGTACATATGTGGCAGTCATTGCACTTGGGGCTTATGGTTACATGTTACAAGTTGCATATGTTGATGAGATGTTATTCACTTGGTTTGTATGTCTTGGAGGCATGTATAGTTGATGTTTTAGCACTTATTGTGGGTTTTATTTTAATTATGTAAACAACTACCTTTGCATTAGATACCTTTGGATTAGTGTTTGTGTTTGGATATCAGTTGGTGTAGGACTTATCATTTATCACAACAGATTGTGTAGCTTTCTCTTTGGATGGCCTTTCATGTCCAGTGGTAGTGGCATGATGAAGGGTGGGAGAATTCATGTATGAGATGGTGGTCACTTTTCTCTCATTGCAGGTATCTTGATGGAGCACATGGAGCACTTGGATTCCATGATGGTATATGTGTGTGGAGAGATCAATCTCTTTTTCGTGTGACATATTACTTCTTGGCCCTTATGCAATGTATACAACAAGTGGGAGAATGTTGGGAAAATGGTGTTGTACACCTTGCATAATAATGTTTAATTATTGTATTATTTTATTATTGTGTGAGGTAGATATGGGATTATATTGTATTGTTGCACCTAGGAGCAGCTAGATGGACGCGCAACATGTAGAGATTCCCTTGGAATATTCTTGTAACCACTTGATCAGTTGTATTGACACACTGGTATTATTATATTGTGTTTATTTAATATTAGGGAATGCAATTATGATGAAGTACCCAATATTAAATATGGGTCAAGGGTAGGTAATAAAAATATGATATTTTATTATCACATGGTTTTGTTGTAATACCACTTGGTGGTTTTGTGGAAACTTGTGTTTATAAAAGAAACCACAAGGGTGGTTATTTGGGTTGGTCAGTTAGCCAAATTATCATTTGTGAAGGAGGAATCATGGCATGGGATGTGTGGATTCATGCTTATTCACATGGAGGACTTGTAGATGGCTTGTGATGGTTGGGTTTCAAAAGCTTTCCATAGTTGTATTGTAATGGACACATTGTTGATAATACATGGTGGATGATGTTTTTGGAGGCTGAGTTTTTTCCTCATGAGGGTTTTCCTAGGGTATATCTTGTGTCACATTTTCATGGTCATGTTGTCTATTCTTTGCCTATGGATTCTATGTGTTGATTTGATTAAGATCTAAAATGGGTTATGTGGAAATTGTCATAAAGTTGGCTGCAAGTTTCCTTTCAGAGTTTCCCTTATTAGACTCATCATTTGTCACACTCATACCTTTAGGCAATCTTCTATAAATAAGTGCTTCAAGCTCCTCAAGCTCTCTTTCTCATATCTGGATACTCTTGTAGAGATTTCTCCAGGATCATATATCTACTTCTTAGAGAAAATAACTTTGAATGCAGATTTAGTGCTAGGAAGAGTATCACCAAACTTGCTCAACTCAAAAGCAACAAGTTTACCAACCAACATGTCTCTTGTCATAGTTGTCACACTCTGTATCTCATCAATAGAAGCAAATTTGTGTTTTTAAGAAGGAGGAAAGGATCTCAACACTTTAGCAAGAATCTCAGATTCCTCTAATACTCCATCAACACATCTGATTCCACATACAAGTTCATTCACTTTCAACATAAAAGAAGTAATGTTATCATCTTCACTCATCTTGAAATTCTCATATTTACCCTTTAGGCTCTACAACTTAGCAATCTTCACATGGTTGTCTCCTTCATTCAAGGTCTCTAATTTTATCTAGATCTCATAAGAAGCCTCTAAATCCATCACATTAGTCATTTAAGAATTAGTCAAGGCACTCAACAATGCTTCCCTAGCTCCGATGTTGAATTCTACTTCCTTTATTTCATCCAGAGTAGTAGGACCATTCTAAGGAACATTATATACATTCTTAGTAATCTTCTAGTACTCTTCTCCAATTCATCTCCAATGACATTGCATCCAACTTTTCCAAAGAGTGTATTTCATTTCATGAAATCTCATACTATCCTTCTTGAAAGAAAATGTTGCCATCTCAGATCTCCTTAAGCAATCAAGATTCTTCCAGAGGATCTAGCTCTAATACCAATATTTGGCAACAATATGTAGCAAACTGAAAGATGAGGGTGAATCAGTTTTCTCAAAAACTTACTGCAACTTAAACCATAAATCAGATCTGATAACTAACAGTTAAAGCATGAAACAACATTACATCAATAATAGACATAACACTAGGATTTATGACATGGAAAACCTGGTTAAGCGAAAAACCACAGTGAGAACCTACCCACACTGAGATAATACCTTGTTAGGGGTAAGTGAAATATTACAATGGGGAATGCACATGCATTTAGGCACACTGCCTAGAGCTCACTTCTCAAAATAAGAAACCTAGAAGGGCTACAACCCTTAGGGAAGGCTCATTTCCTTATAGGAATTCTCACTGACTTACAAAATCATTTGGATTGCATTCAAAGAATCATGAACTAATGAAATAACATCTCCACATGCCTGAGTATAGTTTTGGTTAGGCTCATTGTCAAATCTTCTCTCCAACACACTTCTTCACACAACTTTGCATCACTTCCCTGCTACTAAATGATTAATACATTATTTGCACATAGCATTATTCCTCTCAATGATTATTACATTAATTAAGTCATCAACCTTTGAAATATAAGTCATCTCACCACACGCTACATATTACAAAAGTATAACCACACATGCTACAATAATGCATGCGGACCAAAATGATGTCGACTAAGAAATAGTTTGGATGTAAACAACCATTGCGAATATGAAACACCTCCAAGAATTATGCCTCAATCATCCACAACATGCTAACAACATCATGAATGTCGCATAACATGAAGAACATCTCCAGTCAGGGAAAATCTTCAATAACATGCACAACAATCAATGTAGACCACCAATACACATAGCACATGATCTAGACACATTCACAAGCAATGTTAATTGCACCACAACAAATCGGATTACAAGAATCATCATCATCTCTCTAGTGGACCTCAAGAGCACAAACATAATTGACTGTCAACTTGAAAGATTCCCTTGTAGATTTCCAAATCATGAACCAATCGAACTGGGGACACACATCAACATCCCAAATATTTCCCACACATCCACAACTAAAGATATTGTAATTCCAGATCATTACACACAGATCTACCAAACCCTGTCAATACTGAATAACTAAAAACTAACCACAATACTAGATCTCATAACTTGATCAATTCTTCATGTGGACCTCTGAAACTTCTGTTGAATCAACTAGAGATAAGTATCTCAAGACAAATTAATCCACATCAACTCATCTACAACACACAGGATAAACCAACTTACTCAATCTGACTGCAACACTGAAACACAAAGAACAAATTCAACATATTCCTCTATCCAATAATTATCCAACAATCTCCCTATAATCTCCTTATAATCTCCTCATAGTCTCCTCATATGTTGACCAATCATTATCTCATATTTCAATCAACCATTATCTCATATGTCAATCTCCTCATATGTTAATCTCCTCATATGTTGAAATCAATGATAAAATATCAACCAATATTCAACAATCTCTAACACCAAGTTCATGATGGTATATGCGGGGGCCATTTCAATGGTCTTAGCCTGACTAACAAATTGGTTCGAGCTAGATATTATTGACTGACAATAGAAAAAGAGGACTATGAAATTTCTAAGAAGTATTACAAGTGTCAGATGCCTAGAGATTTAATTCATGCATCAATGCAAGAGTTTCAACCTGTCATATCTCCATGGCCCTTTTCTCAATGGGGATTGGATCTCATTGGAAAGATCCACCCGATATTAGAAAATGGATATAAGTTCATCCTAATTGCAACAAAGTACTTTACTAAATGGATAGATGCTATACCTATGACCTACATCACTAGCATACAAATTGCTAAGTTCATCCTAAATTATATCATATGTTGGTATGGAGTCTCACTAGCAATAGTCATTGATAACAACTGTCTAGTTAGGAATCAACATGTTAGAGAACTCTGTGAGAAGTTTAACATCCAACATCACTTCTCTACTCCCTATTATCCACAAATTAATGACCAATATGAGGAATCAAATAAAATAATCATCAAAATACTCAAAAAGGTTGTCAGTGATGTTGGCTATGATTGACATGTTGTTAGTGAACAGATTTGTCCTTTGAAGATAACTATACAAATAAACTCAAAATGCCTAGAATGAAGGACAAAAAGTACTAACAGTTGGATAGATTATCATTGAAGTGATAATCTTCCTTTGAATTGAGAGGTACAGCTCCCTCTTAGAATATTTACAAGGAATTAAATTGTTGATATGCTTTTAACCAGAAAACAATAAAGGAAAATAACATTCATCCATAGCCATGAAAATGAATGCCAAAGACTTACAAAATAGATATAAATGAAGACCATTAAATCAAATTTTAATTTTCTGCACTTATGGATAGCACTTGGACTAAAAACTAACAAGGAAAGTCGTTGCTCCAATATGGCTTACTTTCAAGCACATAGACTCATAATAAATCCACATACACAATTGATAATAATAGAAAAGACATTAATAAACAACTGCAAAGGCTCAAAGTCTAGATACAGTCATGAGAAGAATATCAACAACACAAAGATTGAAGATATCATCTGCATTCTATTCATGTCTGAAAATCAATTCAAAGACTGATATTTTTTGTACAAAGCATTGCTTAAAGAAGCTTCAAATCCTCCCTTACAAATAAAAATATACTCTCCCTCCCCCATAGGCTGCTGGAAGAAAAGAAAAAGAAGAAGAACCCTTGCTCTTTCAATCCCTTTACAATAAATAGTTACATGAAATCTTTATTCAGTTTTTATAACTGAACCTTGAAAAACTCTTTAACTTCTACTTTTCACTTTCCCCATTACTCTTATTTATAACATCAAATATTTATAAACATTAGAAATATAATTCTCTAAATTTTATAAAATATTTGGACAGGTGGCACTTGAATATTTTAAACCAAAATGAAAATAATCATTATGTTGGGCGGACTGAAAATATTTGTGACAGAGAAAGTCTGTCTCAGTACAGGGGCCATAACTTTTGTTTCGACTGTTGGATCTTTCTCAATTTTGGATATGTTGGCCGAAACCTAGGTTTCTACATTTTGACTGGAGCAATTTCAAAACTAATGTCTGAGTAAAAATATATTAGCTACTATGTGCGGGTCTATATGACTGTCATAAAATTAGACCTGCAGAGCTTGAACCTTGAACATCATCGAATAGTTTGAACATCACTGAACTGTTTGAACTAGGTTCAAATGGTTCACAGTTTGGAGAAAGAATATATGAAATATCACTTGCGACCACGAAATAGAGTTGCTGCAAAACACTTAAGTGAACGTTAGCCCGAAAATGTCTTAGACACAACTTAGAACCTGCAGTACCTAAATGAACACTATGAACTCTGTTCAAGATGGTTCAAGGGGTTCAAGGGGTTCATGAGGTTCAAACAACTATTGAAACATAATTCTAAGGATTTAAAAATGATTTACAGGAGGATTAGGGATTGAACCAACAAATTTTTGACAAGACAAAGACTCAACTAAAAATTTTGCAAGGCGACTCACTCTTGTTATGAGGGATGAATGACAAGATAACACATGTGCACTTAAATCCATTTTTATCAGCCTATCACACTCTATCTACACCCCTACTGGTGCAACATCTTATTCTTTGGTGTATGGTGTGGAAGCTATACTTCCTTTAGAGGTCAAGATTCCATCATTGCGAGTCTCTCTATAACACTTGATTGATGATAAAGTATACCGAGTTTCTACATTGTAACAACTTGAAATGTTAGATGAGAGGCATCAAACAACTTTGACTCATCTACAAGAATATCAAAACCATCTCCGTCACACTTATAATAAAAAAGTCAAAGGGTGAAACTTCAAAGTGGGGGACTTGGTCCTAAAAGATAACCCTAAGAATTCACAGTCCACTGATATTATCAAGGGAAAATTTGAGCCTAATTAGGTTGGGTGTTTCATTGTCACTGCATCATATGTATTAGGTGTGTATCAGCTTGTAACCCTGAAGGGAGAATAACTATCAGATCCTGTGAACAACATGCACCTCCAAAAGTACTATACATAGGTTTCTTTCAACTATTCTTCAATATAATCCTAAATTTTATTTTTTTTAAATAATAAAAAAAAAGATAAAAATAGTAAAGAAAAATCATTCAACCTCTAGTGAAAACCTAGCAAATAGGTGCTTTGGGCAAGTACCATGGTGAAAAATTGGCAAACAAGCACCACATGTAGCAAGTTTGTTGTTCCACCATCTATCTTGATTCTACATGTACATAACACAAGTCTTTATCACGCCTATCCATTTTTATTTGACCCAATGTCCCTTCTCTAGGCTTGTGATTGGTTAGCATCAATGTCATTTTCTGTTAGTTGCCAATCCTTGTACATATTATTTTTTTTCCTGGTCACCGTACATATTTTGGACCTCAATTGGGGCAAATTTATCTTTGTGAATAGCTCAGAAGACATGACATGCACATAACTTATAAAGTCTTGAAAAAAAACTAACAATCAATCTTGAAAAAACAACTAAAAATCAAATAAAGTCATAAAAAAACAACTAAAAATCAGATAAAGTCCTAAAAAACAACTAAAAATCAAGTAAAGTCTTGAATAAATCCATAAAAAATTTGCAAAAGTTTCCTAAAACAATCCAAGAAAAAAAAACATTAAAAAAATGTCCTAGAATAATCGAAAAACATTCAAAAATTGTCCTGAAATAATCTACAAAACATTCAAAAAATATCATGAAATAATCCAAAAAAACATCGAAAAATGTCCTGAACAAAACACACAAAAAAATAAAAAAGTTCAAAAAACCCCTAAAAATTGGAAAACATCAAAATCCAAAAACAATAATTTTCATTTTGTCAATAAATTGGCTCTTTTGTACATAGACAAACATTTGAGCAGACATCAAATAGATAACACAATAAAACATTGTTCTTAACAAATCATGAATTAACAAATGAACTTTTCAATCAACCAAGCATTCAAATTGGTTAACTTGTCTTATCATTCAATTAACATCAATATCATCAGTCCTTTGTCAACATTATCATGGGTCTTATATAAGGTGTAGTATACTCGAAACTAGACTGTGTCCTATCTTAGATGGGGTACTGCATTCCCTTAAACTAGGTAGCATGATCATCCTATCACCATCCCACAACATTATCACTTTTGGCAACAAGATCAAAATGGTTGTGACTTGTTTGAATTTGTGCATCTTATTTTTCATTGATTTATCTTTGATCATGTTCTTATGATACTCAATGATGTCACTGAGTGATTTAGAGTGGTTGAGATGGCTCATGGTCTTTCTTGTTTTTTGTTTTCTGTTTGTGGAGTGTTTCATAAAATTATGGGGAAAGTATGTATTGGGTGTTTGTGTTGACACATCTACATTGTGGCTATCTCACATACCTCGACCTTTTACACACATAATGTCTTACGATGGTTGGATCATTTCTTGTCTGCAACATGTTTGTTTTATGTAAAAGGGATTGCATTATCGCCCTGGCCTTCATTGCCATGGTGAGTTACATCCATTTTTCCATATCAAATAAAGGTTCTCACCTACTATTTGCATTGTGAAAGCAAGATTTTATCACACTAATCATTCTTCACTTCTCACTTGCATTTCTTCTAGATAACATTTCTTCTATCCAATCAATAATTTTATCTATTCATCAGATCAATCATTATCATGCTATCTGTTCTATTTGATCAATCAATAATTTCTTCATTTGATAGCAATCAGCCCTTTTTCTACAATCAATTAAGATTCCTCCCTTCTTATTAACAGTTTTCTCTTTCATCTAACATTCTTCTCTTCTTTCGAGAGATCTTTCATTTCTTTCATACATAAACCATCTCTCAAGGGGCATCTTACCTCCATCAGGTTGTCTACTGGGGCATGATTTCTCAAATTTTTCTTTAAAATAATGCTCAAAATCATATTGTCTCAAGGAGGGGCAAAATGTAGACACCTCATTCTAGTCAGGCCATTAATTTTCATCATGTGTCCTAGGACAATAATAAATTAGTTATGTGCCCCTTATTCTAATATTTTCTCTCAATAACTAAAAAAATTCAATTTATTTGATTAACTAACTTTTAAATATGACTAGTAAATGAATAAATTCAATTTATTAAATTATCATATTTATAATCTCATATGCAGATGATTAATAAATTTTATTTATTAATTATCTCATATGTATCTTTTCAACCAGGCATTTTGGAAAAATATGAGGATAATCAATTTATTTATTTATTAAATCCCCATATTATCTTCCTCGATTTGATTCCAGATTTCTCCTACTTTTTCTTTGTCTTTGAATGGAAACACTTCTATGTGTTTGATCCTAGCCGTTGATTCTTCCTGTCTCCAGATTAATCTCATTCATTGATTCAAAATCCTCTTTTCTATAAATTTAGCCCATCTCCTCTCATTTTAAGAAAACCACATTTCGAGTACCCTTATTCTATTGATTTCACTTTATCTTTGCAATCTTGATTTTCAGTTGCACTTGTTTTTGTTAGGATAACCAGTGAACAACTAAGAGGGAGGGGGTGAATCAGTTGTTAATTGATTATGTGAATTAAAGCACTTAAAACCTTTTATCGGAATAATTGATAAAACATTAAAGCATAATTGAAAACAAGAAAATCAATACCATGCAACCATAACACATAACACCATGATTTGTACATGGAAAACCCAGTAAAGGGAAAAATCACGGTCGGAAACCCTACCCATAGTCAGATGATACTTCTGTAGAAAGTATATGATTACAATAGGGGCTTACACATGTAGGAAGGCACATTGCCTAGAGAGCACTTCTAATCACAATGGAGTCTCACTGACTACAGAAGAGGCCAACCACCTCAAAATATCTAGACAACAATCCAGAAAGAAGAATTGTCTGTGATAGTATCAAACATGCCAGATTATAGTTCTGATTAAGCTCAATACCATATGTCTAAAACCTCTTACATAAACCCAACTCAATCACCTATGATTGACCAAATCCTCTGCACAAATTATTATTACATTATTCACTCCTTGCTCATGATCTACAATGAGATCTTACATATATTTATACGAACATGGGACCTAACCAATTAGGTTGGCCACCCAAATGATAATTCAGAAGATCCATTACATAATCCTAAAATAAAATCATAAAACATGTCGGCCTAAGGCCAAAGAAATATCATCCAATCAATAAAACATCCTGGAAGTGCATCGGAGGATCCACCAACATGTTTCATGAAAACCGGTCCAAAACCTAGATAGCACCGAACCTAAATTAGATCCACACATGCCAAAGCAATGACACCAATCAGTTGAGGCATGAACACAATCACCATCAGCATCCTAAATCCCTTCTAGAAGCTACACCAACACCACTTATGCATTACATCAATGATCTTTAATAAATATCTGCTGGTGAAACCCTTACCGAACCTATAGAGCAGGCTTACTAGAACATAAGATAACATCCAATCATTAAGTCAATATCAACTGACTAAAACATACTTGAGAAGCATATGAACCATCCATATAAACTTATTCCATCATCCAGATCATACCGGTGACAATCAACTTATAATCTTCCTAATCCAATCCTTCTACCAGAAGTTGGTAAACAACCATAACAATTAGTATTGGCATCAATGACAAAACATCAATGCAACACATAATCAATTCCATCATATTGCCAACAATCTCTCCCTTTGGCATTGATGGCAACACTAGATGTGAAAAACATCCAAGTGCCAAGAAATGCCAAACAAGTCTCCCCCTATGGAAGACAACCAACAATCTCCCATAAAATGATATGGCAATGAAGCTCTAAATCAAATCTGAATCAAAAGACCAAATACCGTGAAACTCTCCCTAAGGAGTGCAATCAATCTAAAAAATAAATAGCAATGTTTTTTCACATATATTCCTCTCCCTTTGACAAAAATGCCAAAGATAGATATCAAACAGAATATGAAAACTCTAAATCTCAAGGCTGACTACTCCCCCTGAGTAGTAGCACAATTTCATCAATCCAGAGGAAAAGATAGCTCTGATAGTGCATATTGGACTGATGCACATCTATATCATTTAAGTCTCTACTAGAGGGGTAGAAACCCCCAATCTATCTCTCAAATACTCAAATTATTCTCGAGACTAAGGTTTAGTGAAGATGTCTACTATTTGTTCTTTAGTGTTCACATAAATCAATCTGACTTCTTTTGCTTCCACTTTTTCGTTCAAAAAGTTATACTTTTTGATATGTGCTTAGTCTTGGAGTGAAAAACCTAATTCTTGGATATGTTAATAGTTGTAGAGTTATCACAATGAATAACAACCGGATCATTACAACTCACTTATATATCCTTCAACATCTGCTTCATCCATAGAACTTTAGTGCAATTGGTTGTGGCCACAACATATTAAGCTTTAGCGGTAGATAAATAAATGCATGACTTCTTCTTACTAATCCATGAAACAAACTTCTTCCCAAGAAAGAATACTCCACCAGATGTGCTCTTCTGGTCATCAACATCACCTGCCCAATCTGCATCTATGTATGCACATAAAGTAAAGTCATCATCTTTAGGGTACCATAAACCATATTTAGTTGTTCCTTGCAAATATCAGAATATCCTTTTTATTTCACTTTCACGATTTTCTCTTAGATTACTTTGAAATCTTGATATAATACTGACTGCATCCATTATATCTACTCTAGCCTGAGTTAAATATAGTAAACCACCAATCATGGATTTATATCTTGTAGAATTTACTGAAGGGGATACATCTTTAATTGACAAATTTTCACTTGTAACCATAGGAGTACTAACCGGTTTGGAATTTTCCATACCAAATTTCTTCAATAATTCCCTTAGATACTTACTTTGACAGATAAAGATTCCTTTGTCAGTCTGAGTAATCTGCAAACCTAGAAAAAATATTATTTCTCCAGTCATAAACATTTCAAATTCACTCTGCATATTATCAGAGAATTCCATGCATAATTTTTCTTCACCTCCAAAAATAATATCATCAATAAATACTTAAATAATCATAATATCATCATTAGTGATCTTCTAATATAGGTTACTATCAGCATCACCTTTTATAACATCAAGCTTCAAAAGATACTTATCCAACCTTGCATACCAAGCTCTAGGAGCCTATTTTAGTCCATATAGGGCTTTCCTTAATCTGCAAATGATATTTTTGTCATCTGTCAATAAAATTCCATTAGGTTGCTTAATAAAGGCTTCCTCTTCAAGTTATGCATTCAAAAATACACACTTAACATCCATTTGATAGACCTTGTAGTTCTTATAGGCTGCATAAGCAAGAAATATTCTAACAACTTCAATTCTAGCTATCGGTGCAAAAGTTTCACCATAATCAATTCCTTCCTTCTGAGAATATCCTTTAAAGACCAATCTAGCCTTGTTTCTTACAACTTGTCCATCCTCATTTAGTTTGTTTCTAAGAAACCATTTAGTTCCAATAACATTCTTATTTTTAGGTCAGGGAACCAAAGTCCAAGTATTATTCTTTTCTATCTGATCTAATTCATCTTTCATAGCTTTCATCCAACATTCATCTTTACAAGCCTCAATTACCGATTCCAATTTAATCTGAGAAATGAAACATACCTCTTGATTTGTCAATCTTCTCCTTGTCATAACTCCCTTGTTTTTGTCTCCAATGAACTTATTTTCAGAATGATTTAGCCTTACATACCTTGGTGTTTTCTGATTTTCAGGTTCTTTGTGGTTCTCTTCAGTTACAGTTGAGTTTTCTAATGATGTCAATGTAACTGGTTTAGTACTTTGTTCTGGTACAAGAGTTAACAAATCAGTTATGATCATTTCCACTGTCAGTTCACTGTCATAAGATTTAGCTTGGTCTTTGTACTGCTCATCCACTTTCACATTAGCACTCTCTACAATTCTATGCAATCTTTTGTTATAACATCTATATGATTTTCTTTTAGTTGAATAACCAAGAAATAATCCTTCATCACATCTAGGGTCAAAATTTCCAATGGAATCATCTCTTTTGATATAACACTTACTTCCAAAGATTTTGAAATACTTAAGAGTAGGGGAATGACCAAACCATAATTCATAAGGTGTCTTACCGGTATCTCCTTTGATATGAACTCTGTTGAATGTATAAATCAATGTATTTACTACTTCTCTCTAGTAGATATGAGGCAAATCAACTTCCATCATCATGGTTCTGGCTGTATCCAAAATGGTTTTGTTCTTTCTTTCCACAATGCCATTCTCAATTCACCACCTTGATCTGATCTCAGACACTTGATTTTCATTCCTATCTCTGTCTCAACCATAACTTAAAAGATCTTGAATTTCTCAAAGGCTTCAAATTTCTCCTGTAGAAAAGCAACCCACATCATTCTAGAATAGTCATCAATGATTAACATGAAATATCTATCTCCTTGAAAGCTTCTTGTACTAGTAGGACCACATAGGTCAATATGAATCAAATCAATAATATCATTAGATTTATCAGGTATTCTCTTAAAAGAAGTTTTGATTTTCTTACCCATTTGACATTCCTTACATACTGGATTATGAGGCTTCACAATCTTAGGTAAATCTCTAACTGCCTTAGTTGAACTGATCTTTACAATGCAATCAAAATTTACATGACACAACCTCTTATGCCATAGCCAAATTTCATCAATATGTGCAATCAAACATGTCTTTTCACTGGAGTTCAAATGAAAGATGTTACCTTTTTTTTGTGTACCGGTTGCAATCTCCAATCCTGATTTGCTAATGATTTTGCACTTTCCATCCTTGAATTGTAATTGAAATCCTCTATCTACCAACTATCCTACACTTAAAAGATTGTGCTTTACACCTTCAACATAATAGACATTATTAGTGTTATTTGTACCATCCAATGAAATGGTTCCTCTTCCTTTGATCATGCATGCTTTGTTATTACCGAATCTGATTTGACCACCATCAAATTCTTGCAGGGTTAGAAACTTTATTTTGTCTCCTGTCATATGATGAGAACGTCCATTGTCTATTACCCATTCATCTTTGTATTCAATTTTTTCTGCAAGGGCCTTTTCCTCATTTTGGATAACTGGTTTCGGATCATCTTCCTTCATAGCATAAAATATGTAGTCTTTTCCATTGCCAGATTCACTAGTTGATTCTCTTGTTGGCTCTTCTTCTAAGTCATCAGTTACTCCTTCCTCATCAACATAGTAGCATGATTTGTTTTTGTTTCTCTTGTACTTATGCTTGATCTGATATTCAGGAATAGGCTTAAAATATCTTCTTTCTCTTTCTTCCAATTTTGAATTCCTTTTAGGACATCTAGACACAAAATGACCTATCTTATTACATGCAAAATATTTGAAAGTAGATTTTCCTTCATACTCACTTCCTGGTGGACCTTTAGGTATCCTTCTAGAAAATAGGGCTTCAAGTTTCTCAAGCTCTTCATCTTCTTTCCTAATCTCTTCCAATTCCTTTGCATGCAAAACTTTCCAATCTTTGTAGCTCCTGGAGGACCAAATTCTTCAAGCTCAAAAGCAGATATCTTCCCAACAAGAGTATCTATATTGACAGAAGAGTTAGGCATGGTTCTTAGCTCATTAATTGTAGTTACCTTCATCTTATATGTCGGTGGAAAAACCCTTAACATTTTTCAAACAACCTCTTCCTCACTCAGAGATCCACCACAAAAAAGAATTCCTAATACAATTTCATTTACCCTTTCCATTAATGCAAAAATTCTTTCATCTTCCTCCATCTTCAAGCTTTCATATCTTACCTGGTAACATTCAAGTTTTGCAATTTTAACAATGGGATCACCTTCATTCAGAGTCTCCAACTTGTCCCATCTAGATTTCATCGATGATTTATCTGATAGTCCAATGCTTTGTTGATCTGATAAGGCACTTAAGAGGGCTTCTCTAGGTCTGCAGTCATTCTCAATGTTCTTTTCCAAATCTCCCGGTGCAGGATTATCAGATGTCAAATCATGAGGAGTGTAACCTTTCTGATTTATTTCCCAAATTTCCTTTCCAATGCATTTTAAATGAGTCTCCATCCAAGTTTTCCATACTCCAAAGTTTGTTCCATCAAGCCTAGGGTTGTCCTTCCGGTAAATAGTAGTTGAACTATTAGTTACCATAGGATCTTCCTCAAGCAGTTAAGCTTCTGCAAAAAGAGGACCAGGCTCTGATACCAATTGTTAGGATAACCAGTGAACAACTAAAAGGAGGGGGGTGAATCAGTTGTTAACAGATTATGTAAATTAAAGCACTTAAAACCTTTTACAGGAATAACTGATAAAGAATTAAAGCATAATTAAAAACTAGAGAATCAATACCATGTAGCCATAACACATAACACCATAATTTGTATATGGAAAACCTGGTAAAGGGAAAAACCATGGTGGGAAAACCTATCCACAGTCAGATGATACTTCTGCAGAAAGTATATGATTACAATAAGGGTCTGTACATGCAGGAAAGCACATTGCCTAGAGCACACTTCTCATTATAATGGACTCTCACTGACTACAAAAGAGGACAACCACCTCAAAATATTTGGACAATAATCCAAAAAGAAAAACTACCTGTGATAGCATCAAACATGCCAAATTAGAGTTCCGGTTAAGCTCAATATCGAAGGTCTAAAACCTCTTACTATGTGTGTGAAAAGTGGACCTGTATCTGTATCTGAAATACACAACACTTCAATTAAGTCATTAGATGCATGGTTAGTAAATCAATAATCAATTAATAATAAACCATTACAAAGCGACCCATTGCCTTCTAGTAGATGCGAGTTTAGATTGCTCTCAAATTTCTAAGCTATGCAGTGACTAGACAACACCTAAACAAAGGATTTTTAATCTATATGAGCATGGATTTATGCTAGATGGATGCAAGATTTAAGCTAGATATGCAAGATTAATCTAACATGATTTAAGCAATAAATGAGATAAATGATCTAAATATGTATGCAATAACTTAATATGTGAATATCTAAATGCACAACTATCAATGAACCTAGAGCAAAAACAACATAATAACAATCCATTCTACAGGATCCTTGAATGAGAGATGAGAGCCTGAATTTATAGAAAATTCAGAAAGAAACCAAAGGCTAAGATCAAATGATGATGAGCGGTCAAGATTTTCAAAGAGGAAGCACAATCCAAGTGAATTGATGTGATTGGATGCTTTTCTCATTTTTAAAGGAAATTGAACTAAAATTAAGATAAAATCAGAAAAAAACTGATTTATTCTCTATTTCATTCAATTTTAATATTTAATTATTTTAATTGCTTTCTTTGACATTATTTATCAATTTTTAATTTTTTTTTCAAGATTATCTCCAATTGATTTCTTTTCTCAAATTTTTAATTCTTTTTTTTTATCAATTAATTCCTTTTTTGATTTGTTTCCTTTTTCGAAGATTTGTGCTCATAATTTCCAATTCTCCTTTCTTGATTTGTTTCCTGTTTTGAAGATTTATGGCAATTTTTATTTATTTTTTAAATTAATTCCTCTTTTTGATGATTTAATGGAAAATTGATTTATTTAATTAAATATGCAAAAGATATTTAATAAAATAAATAAGATAATTGTTTATAGTGATTTACTTGGAATGGTCAATTAATTAAATAAATATTTAATTAATATTGGTTGATTAATTTTGCCATGTGACATTGATGATTAAAGAATTAATTAATTGTGTGCTCAAGATTTATTTAATTGCCTTTGGTTAGGACCTTGGTGATGTTGTCGAGATTAGGGGCTCATGGTTTAGATGACCATTTTTAGGGTATTACACCCCTCTTTGAATTAATGTGCAAGCAACAAGTTGGTTCCAAGAAAATTTGATGTCTAGGAGATACCAGTTCTGAACTTGATTGATGACGAACTAGATGAAAAGCAAGGTGTTTAGCTTGATTCAAAGCGTTGAAGCTGAATGAAGTCTGATTAAAGCGATACCGATCCGTAACTTGATTGAACTTAGGAATGATAGAAAACAAAAGATACCAAACTTGAACTTGATTCATCAAGAAACAAATCTTACAAGTCTAGAACTTGATTGATCTAGACATAGTGAGTGATGATAAAAATCGATCTTGAACTCGATTGATCAAGACATGATGAGCGAAGATAAACTATCCAGCTTGATCCAAAGCAATGAATACTGAACACCTGCTTAGATTGAGTGTGATCGAAGATACTCTTTAAACCCTTGATTGAGTTTAAATGAATAATCAGCTTGATGAAAAGCGATGAAACTGATTAATGTTAAGAGATTGATTCAGATGAAGACAAATATCTGCTTGATATGAAGCGATGAAACTAATATGCCCCTAGCGATTGATTTGATTCAGATGATCGAGAGATCTCAACTTGATATGAAGCGATGAAGCTGAGATGCCCCTTAGTGATAAGAATTTGATTGATTTTCTTTAGTTGAAAAGGATTTTTACTCGACTTTTGATGAAGATTTGAAAATTTTCGCGACATTGAAGAATGTGAGGTCATAAGGTCACGAGTATGCCCCCTCGAGAGTGAAATTAAAAGATAGCAAGGGTTGCGTAGTGATTGTAGGCAATTTTGAGCACAAATTGATTTAGAGGATTTTTTGAAAATTTTGAATTGATTGATAAGAAATTGAGCGCAAAGTTGATTTGTAGAAATAAATTGAGATTCAACGTTGATTGACGAGAAATTGAGCGCAATTAGAAGGGAGAATGAGCTTTTGATGAAAAGCACTAAGTGGTCCAAATTTTGTGAAATTGACTAGCAAAAAGATCTCAAATTTTGATTTCGATCCTAAAAATGGAGTCAGAATGGGCAAATTAGCTAAGGGTACAATTTTCGTGACCATCAGAGAAAGTTGAAAAATTAGGGTTTTTGGCTATATATGGGACAAAAGTGTCATTTTCAATTCATTTTGACCCTCCCAGTTTGAAAATTCAAAAAGCCTTCTGCAAGAAAAATGGTGGTCCGTACTTGTTAGCATCGATTTGAGCGCTAGAGATGTCAAAACCGACCCCGAAACTATGAGCCAATGGTAAGTGATCTATCTTAAGCCTCTTTATGTTTCCAATTTTGAATTTTTTTGTTCATTTTTCAAGTTTTTTGCATGTTTTGGGTTGGGTCTTACGTTTTATCGTGCGAGACAAGATCTTGTCTCATACGAGTAACTGGTAAATTTTCTTTTTTCGTTTGAGGCATTAGATTTGTCATTCAGACCCTACCCTTGTGGCGTACGGAATGTCAGTAAAAAGACCATTTTGTTGTGTGGGGTCTAATAGTTTGTCGTTTGGGAATGTTTTATCGTACGGAAGCCATTCCTGACTCATACAAGATGCTACCCTTTCTGTGTTTTGTTGTTCGGGAAATAGTGAGCATTTTTTAAGGTCTAAACTTGAAAATTTGATTTTGCACTTGACTTAGTTGGATTTGTGTGATGTTTTATTTCTCATCTTGGCTTATTTGGAATGTTTTCTGATGTTCGTTGTTGGGTTTTTTGCAGGTGCGATTACCTCCTGTGCTTTTCAGATGTGTATATCCTCCTACCATGGCATTAGTACGACATTTATCTAAGGTGGAGCAAGCTCAGGTTGATTTATGTGGTTTGACTCATCTTTTGAGATTACCTGATAACCGTGTTAATCACGGTATGCTCACAGCATTGGTTGAGCATTTTCACTCAGAGCATAACAAATTTCATTTGCCAGTGGGGGAGATGACCATCACTCCTGAGGATGTGTACAGGATCCTTCGTATCCCTTTTGTTGGGGATAAGGTGGATTATGATACAACATTGTTACCTGGACTACAGGTAGTGAGGAATGTATTCAAGGATCCAGACATTTTGACCCGTTCCATGAGTTGGGACATATTGATGAGCAGATAAAGTGATGATTTTCCTTTGGTGTGTGTTCTAGCAAGTTTTATCGGTTTCTTTTTGATGCCAGATAGAGGGTAGTAGGGTTTCTAGTGTGGATGGGGTAGGATGCTGGAGAGATTGATGGAGGCCCCTTAGAGACTTGGCTAGGGTTCATGTATATTAGCTCACATGTTTTGAGAGATGCATGAGATTGTGTATAGAGGTGGTAGGAGCATGGCCGCGGGTGTATATATTTTGCAGGTTTGGGCTTGGGAGCACCTTCCCATTTCTCGGCTCATAGTAGATGACAGTAGAGAGCTTGGGCACCCGCTTATATACAGGTATGCTAGTTATATTACACAGCCCCATCTGGGCAAGATAGATTTTTGGAGACGGCAACTTGATGACCTAATAGCTGTAGTAAGGAGACCATACAGGGGCTTAGAGTCATGGGATGACTGTCGACTAGTTCGCAGGGACCTATTTGTTACGTGCCCTCTCATCAAGAGATCACAAACCATTGTTGAGCGATTCGTCATTTCACGGGTGATGAGGTAGTATGGCCAGCCTCAGGGGATATCCTAGGAGTATACAACTTATGCGTGTTATACGGATGAGGAGAGATAGGGATGGTCTCCACAGTTATCCTATGCCTTGGCGATGTAGGAGTTGACTGGTCTTCAGCGACTCAGATGGGACTACTTGGACGATGTGGTGGATGTGGGGGTATTGCCCCAGTTTAGGGATTGGTTCTAGTAGCATCCATTCCATTGATTTATGGATCCAGCGGAGCAGGCTCCTTGTATAGAGGATGTTGAGGATGATGCCCCCACACCAAGACAGGGACAGGGATAGGGCCAGAGGTAGGGACAAGGACAGAGAGATGAGGTTCTGAGGTGGACATGTGGTGATCCTAGTGCTAGCAGTAGCAGGGTTCTAGCTGAGGGTGGACAATAGAGGGGTGAGGGCGGACCCCTTGGGCATGTAGGAGTGAGATTGGGTGGGACTGAGGTGGAGCAAGTAGCTCTGAGTAGGGTGGAGCTGCAAGTGGAGATGGGGGTGGAGAGCCTGCTAGAGAGCAGGGGACTGACGCAGGGCGGTCGATGAGAGCACGTCTTGCAGAGCTACAGTCATAGTTGATAGTAGCTCAAAATCAGCTGGCGGAGTGAGACTGACAGCTTGCTGAGGTGACGGCCGAGCATGATCGCCAGATTGCAGTGCTGAGAGTAGAGATGAGAGCAGAGATAGAGCCCTTGCAACAGAAGGTCCTTCACCAAACTAGTAGGGCAGCCTACTATGTTGCAGCATATAGTGTCGTAGTTCCTATTGCACAGCAGGTGATACCTTACTCGCAGTATATGCAACAATCAGAGGGAGCTCAGGCACCTCGTTAGGATCTCGGGCATCAGGGTCCTCCTCCTCCACCTAGTGATGAGGGAGAGGATGCTAGCTAGATATTTCTTTTTGTAGCTGGGATATATTTTTTGGAGACACACCCATTTTTTGTAGCCTATACAATTCTTGCTCCGATGGGAGTTTGTACATGTCATTGGACATCATTTTGTACTCTTAGACTTGATATGATATATATATGAGATCTGATTTGACTTCATTGTACTTGTGTTGAATTGAGGTTTGAGATGCTTGCTATATGCTTTATTCTATATGTATGCATTTCTTTTCAACATGGATGTATGTAATGGAAATTGATTATGAATGTTGATTTTTGTTTCTTTTCATATGCAAATAAATGAATGTGTATGAGTAATGGGTAATGCAATGTTTTCATTTGTTTACATAATAAGACGAATGCAAATGAGTGATAATGAAATGTATGAATCTATATTAGATGTTTATGTATGCAACTAACACCTCAAAACGCAAGTTCTCGATTAGGTAAATGATGAAAAGAGACCACTTAGCTTAGAAATGATGACGCTCTAACTCTCATTCAAAAGATAAAGAAATCATTGTTACCATATTGAAATCACTCTAAATTCATGAGATGCAGAATGAAATGCAAAATGAGATGCAAAATGAGATGCAACCTAAACCTAGTCACTAGATTTTGAAAAGCTTAATTGTCATCATTGAGTGCTTTACAACCACAACAGGCAGATTAGAGTTCCTTTCTTTTCATGTGCAATATTAATTATCTTGTCTGCAATGACCCTTTTTTTCTCATTCATATCCTTGGACAGATTATGCATGGACCCAGACTACACAATAAAGAAATTCTCTCAAAATAGACAAATAAAAGATGGGAACCTCTCTGTAGCATTCAAATAAGCGGAGTTGAGGTACGTGAAGCGATTTCACCTTGATGTGAAGGCTCTTATCATAGACACCCAACTAATTTATATGTTTCCAGATCATTGGGATCATTCCTACAAGTAGAAAATAAGAAACTATTATGCCCCCAATCCTTGCTCCTCTTAGTCAAGATAGACTTCAAAAACCAATATAAAAGATAGCACACAAAGAAAATTTCATGCATAGCTCAAACTGTTTAGTGATTGTTTTCAGTAATGTTGGTTTTGTTGTGTACTCAGTGATAAAACTCTTCAGTATTTAGGAGATAGGTAACTGACTTGGAGTGGATGACCAGGTTTCACTAACGTAAAGTTGACTTGGTTGATACTACGTAGGACACATAATGTGCTCTTGTCGATTACTTAAGACTAGGACATTGATCAGTTTCAAGCCATGAGGGTTCCAACGAACCAGGATGTCACAAAAGTGACTGAAATATGTACAAACGAAATCAAAGAATGCATGAAAGTGGGAATGCCAACATTGCATTGATAGATGAAGCACTTGAGTACAAGAGGCGCATATTTACTAGGTTTTTACCTCCTTGGCAGAGATTTATTTATTTATTTATTTATTTTCTTGTTTTTCTTTTCTTGTTGTTGTTGTTGTTGTTGTTTTTAATTTCTTCCCTTTTTCTAATTTTTTAAGAATTTTTTAGGACTTTTTCTGATTTTTATGATTTCTTCAGGACTTTTTTCTGATTTTTAGGATTTCTTTAGGACTTTTTCTAATTTTTAGGATTTCTTCAAGACATTTTCTGATTTTTAGGCTGTCAGAGTAGACAATATTTAGGTGAAGAATTTCTTCAGATGGATGGTGTTGATCAGTTCACAGAGTTGTTCTCCTTCTGATATTGAGAGTTGATAGACACCAGAGACAAAAGCTATAGTAATGATATAGGGACCCAGCCAATTAGGTTCAGACTTCCCTTTGTTGTCTCGAAACTATTGATTTTTAGGATTTTCTCTTAGAAATAGGTCACCAACCTGAAATTCTCTATGTCTAACCTTCTTGTTATATCCTCTGGAAATTCATTTCTGATACACTCAGAGATGATCAAATGCCACTTGCCAATGCTCATCCAACAATTCAAGCTCTTGCAATCTAGATATTCTATGATCTTCATCAATAACAAGACCTTGCAAAGAAACTCTTAGAGATGGTATTTCCACTTCAATAAGTAATACTGCTTCAGACCCATACACCAAAGAAAAAGGTGTAGCCCCAATAGGTGTTCTGATACTTGTTCTTTAAGCCCACAATGCAGGATTGAGCTGCAGATGCCAATCCTTCCTAGATTTGTTCATTGTTATGTGCAAGATGGTCAATAGGTTTTTGTTAAATGCTTCTGCTTGTCCATTACCTTGAGGGTAATATACTAATGACCAGTGTTGTTTTATTTTGAATTTCTCACAGAGTTCATCTAGATCTTTGTCCTTGAACTATCCTCCATTGTCTATGATAATGGATGAAGGTATACCATACCTGCAGATGATATAATTAAGAATAAACAGAGCTACTTGTTTATCGATTGCTTCGATGAATGGAACCGCTTCTACCCACTTAGTGAAGTACTTAGTGGCAATGATAATAAATTTGTGTCCGTTAGATGATGCAAGATATATTTAGTCAATTAGATCAAATGCCCACTGTTGGAAGGGCCAGTGTGTCACAAAGGGTATGAGATCCCTTGCTGGAGCATGGATAAGGTGCCCATACAATTGGAACTTTGCACAAGTTTTAGCAAATTTTATAGCTTCTTTCTCCATGTCTGGCCAGTAGTAGCTAGCCCTTAGTAGTTTTCGTGCTAAAGTTAGACCATTTGAATGAGATCCACAAACACCTTCATGAACCTTAGATAATGCGCATTGGGACTCCTTAGTTTCTAGACATCTATGAAAAGTATTATCTAAACCTCACTTGAATAGGTTGTTAGCAATGATGACGTACCGTGATGCATTTCGGATTAGGTTCCTTTTATCATTTCGGAAAAGATTAGTAGGGACAACTTAGTCATGCAGGTAAGAGTAAATGTGGCTATAACGAGATGGGTCATGTCCAATAATAGAACAGACCACCTGGGACTCAGGAGAATCAGAGACAGGATGATGTAACTCTTCCACCAGGAATTCAAAGTGAAAGTTAGATTCATGTAGCTGTGGTATAGATGCCAAAGTGGCCATTGCATCCACTGCTCTATTTGATGTTCTGGGGATCTGCTGGAATGATATGAAGGTGAAGTATTTCTTGAGATCATCCACTATTCTCTTATAAGGCATCAGTTTTTCATCTTTTGTCTGATATAGGTCATTGGTTTGGTTGATAATGAGTTGAGAATTTCCATAGATGTGTAATTCAACAATCCTCCACTCAATGGCCATCTTGATCCTATTTACCAAAGCTTCATATTCTGCAATGTTGTTTGTGCAAGGGAAGAGAATCTTGTAAGCTTTTGGGATTAAATATTTCTGGGGAGTAATAAAGAGTATTCTAGCACCAAAACCATGTTGAGTGAAAGACCCATCAAAGAACATCTTCCATGATTGTTCAGTAAGGTGCATGATTGATTCATCTAGGAATTCTATATGTAGAGGTTGACTATTTTCAAGTGGAGCATTAGCAAGTTGGTCTGCAATAACCTGTCCTTTGATGGTCTTACATTCCACGTATTCAATATCAAATTCTGTAAGAACCATGACCCATTTGGCCAGTCGCCCTGTAAGCATTGCTTTACCGAAAAAATATTTGAGCGGATCAATCTTGGCTACCAGCTTAATAGAGTGTGCTAATATATAGTGCCTTAATTTTTGTGATGCAAAGACCAATGCCAAGCATGCTTTCTCTATTATAGTGTAGTTAATTTCATATGACACCAATGTTCTGCTAATGTAATAGTTAGCTCGTTACTTTTTATTGTCATCTTGTTGTGCCAGAAGTGCCCCCAGTGAAGTATTCGTAGCAAATATGTATAGAATCAATGGCTTACCTTGAATTGGTGGCATTAATATGGGTGGATTAGAAAGATATTCTTTGATTTTTTGTAAATGTTGTTCACAATATTTATCCCAGTTGTATTGAATTCCTTTCCTTAATACCTTTGTGAAGGGTTGAGCTTTGTCTGCTAGCTAAGATATAAAATACCTTATTGACTAAAGATGGCCTTGTAAATTTCTCATTTGACTGATATTCTTCTGTGGAGGCATTTCCATTATAGCTTGGACCTTTTCAGGGTCAACCTCAATTCTTTTTTTTGAAATTATGTAACCAAGCAATTTTCCTAATGTTACCCCAAATGCACACTTTTTAGGATTTAACCGGAGCTTGAATCTTTCCATTCTATCCAGTATGAGACCGAGTTCTTGAATATGCATATATCTCTTCATAGTTTTTACTAGGGTGTCATCAACATAATATTCCATATTTTAAATCATCATATCATGGAAGATGGTGGTTACCGTTCTTTGGTAAGTGGCTCCCGCATTCTTTAGCCCAAACGACATAACATTCTAGCAGAAGGTTCCCCATGCACATGTGAAAGCTGTCTTTTCTTGATTTTCAGGTGCTATCTTGATCTGATTGTAACCAGAGAATCCATTCATTAATGAATACATCTCATATCCAATAGTCATATCTACTATCATGTCAATGTTGGGAAATGGAAAATCATCTTTCGAACATGCTTTGTTGAGATCCCTGAAGTCTATGCAAACTTTAATGGATTTGTTTGCCTTTGATACAGGGACTATGTTTGATATCCATTCTGCATAGTCTATAGCTTTGATAAATCCAACTTTTAGCAATTTCTCTAGTTTAGCTTTGACTAGCAATGCCACATGAGGATGCATCTTATGGAGTTTTTGCTTGATTGGCTTAACTCCTGGTGTAATAGAGAGATGATGCATGATGAGATCAGGATCTAGTCCTGGCATATCTGAGTATGTCCATGCAAAGTTGATCTTCTTTTCTACAAAAAGGTCGCTGAAATCTTTTAACTCTTCTCTTGATAGTGACTTGGCAGTATATCAAGTATCTCACCTTCAGGTGCCTCAGAGAGGTTTTCACCCTTAGGTACGTCTTTTATTTTCCCTTTTTTAGATTCTGACACCTCCACAATGTGGTTTTCACCATCAGATCTTTTATTTTTATTTTTGTTGTTTTTACGACTAAGATACTTGATATCTGCTTTAGTCATGTTTTCATTTTGTTCACTGGTGGAAGAGTACATGGGTTCAACTGCATTGAGATAGTAGGCTAATGTATAGTCATTGGTAAAAGTAGGTACATTCAAGGGTTGGTTATAAAGAGTGCAATCAATCAGTTTAGGATGTATTAAGGATAAGGTTGGAACAGGCTCAAGGGAGTACACGGTACTATCATCATGACTTTGGACCGACTAGTCGAGTTTCAGAAGACTACCTTGCGTATGTGTCTCGAGACCAGGAAGAGTTATGACATGATTATCAAAATTCATGTTAGTATTTATTAGACCTAACCTAACCGACCTACTTCTAGCATCGTCACCTACTTCAGACTGGACTACATACCATGGTGTGACCGTAACAAGGTCAGCAGACAACATCTCAATATTCATGACAAAATATTCATAATGTGTTGTTGAATAATCGTTGTTATAAATAGAGCTCCTGTTTGAGTTATCAGAGTCATAAGATGAAGTTTCTAACTCATCTTCACGTGGCTGAGTAAAGGTATATATAGTGTCAACACCCACATCTTTGATGTTGCAAGTTCCTTCATGATTTGGCTCATTGATTACCTGTATTTGACACACTTGTGAACACAGCTTTGATGGTTCTATTAATCCATGTCATCTGTTCCATTCAGCTTCCTCTGGACTGATGACTAGTTCTATTTGTGTAGCTTCTAATTCTTCATTTGTAGTTTCATACTTGATTTGTCCTATCTCGTTAGTAGGTGAATAAATTTCTTGCATCCTTTCTTCCTCCACCTGTCGTTCATAGTCTTTTTGTCTTTTTAGTCTAATCTCTTCTATTTCCTTTTGCATTTTTAAGCATATCAGCTCTTGTGCATCACCTGTGATATCACTAGTTTCTTCAGGGGTTTCTATAGTAGATGTATCTGAGAGATGGCCAGGACCCCATTCATACTCATTTGAATTAGTTTCTGAATCATCTACTTGTTGTCTGCTAGTATATGTGACTAGAATGTTTAGCGGTGCAAATAATTCTCTGATTCTATATACTTCATCTCTCATATCCTCTGGGACTTCTACTTCCTATGGTATTATAGCTGATATAATTGGAACTCAATTACCATCTGTTTCCTCTCTCTGGGTGGGCAATTCTTTTTGTTCATCGTCACACTCTTCCTGAGTTTGTTGAGTATTAATTTCTTGTGTTGTTAAAGGTAGTACCTTTTTCTTCCACTGAGGTTGATGGTGGGGTGTGTGCTTCTGAACTGATGTCTTTCTTGGATCATATCCCAGTCCAATTTTATCATTGGCAGACTTAGTGTGTAACTGAATAGGTTCAACAATACCTTTTTGACGTTTGCCTAGAGGACCAGTACCTGAATATCCCATGCATTGAAGTATCTTATAGCCTGGACCATATTGTGTCGGGGAAATCTCACAATGTCGTATTTCTTTGTTTGCACTATCATCTTTGAAAAGTGATTTGAGAACATCATCCTCTTCTATTTTTCCTACAAGAGAAGTAGAGGACTATATAAAGGTGCCATCATAAAGGATTTTTTGAGTTGAAGTTTGTGGCTTCATAACCTCTGATGGTCTCCCTGACTGTCTTAGTGATGGAGGAAGAGACATTAGTGAGAGTATAGGCTCTATTTTGTAGCCATCTATACTAGTGTTTGTGATTTTCAATTTCTTTTGTAAATCTTTCAGCAAAGATTTCAAACTTTCAGCTATAGAGGCTGCTCTATTATGAGGAACAAAAGCATCAGCACTCTACGTTAATGCTTTGCAGGTATAACTTGTATCAATAGGAATACTAACTTCAACTCCATTATAAGGAAATTTCAAGCATTGATGATACGTAGATGGCACTGCTTTCATTTCGTGAAACCATGGCCTACCCAATAAGATGTTGTATGAAAGATGAAGATCAAGGACCTAAAAAATGACATCTCTTTCTATAGGTCCTACCTTGATCAGTAATAGTACCAGACCCTTAGAAGTTCTTTCTTCTTCATCATAAGCCTTGATTGTTATTTTCTTTGTTGGATCAATAACGTTTTCAAAAAATCCCAACTGTGTTAGTAGATTGTAGGTATAGATATTCAACCCAACACCTCCATCTATCAAAACATGTTTAACTTGGTGTTTATGGATCATGGATTCAATGTGTAATGGCTAGTTATATGGGTGACTTAGTGAGTTATCATCTTTTTCAGAGAAAGTGAGATAATGAGGTGAAGTTAGGTGACCCACCATTGATTGAAACTGATCTACGTCTAAATCTTTAGGGACACTGGTGGTAAGTAAAGCCTTGTCCAAGACCCCTCTATGAGCAGAAGAGATCTTAAGCAGTTCTAAAATGGAGATTTGACCATTGGTTCTCTTCAATTGTTCAACAATACCATAACCAGGAGAAGGTGATAAAGCTAGTTATTTTGATTTAGCCATGATTGTATCTGTTTGTCTATTTGGTAGATTTGATGTTGTTTGATCAAAAGTTGAGGAACTAGCTTCTGGGAGAGTGATCTTCCTTTGAGCATGAGTCACAACATTAGCAGTTTGTGCTTGAATTTGGTGATCTTGGATTATGATCACATTCCAATATTTAGGTTAAGTAGATTCAATCATGTTGATCACATTATCATTGTTAGTGTAGGTATAATTGACTCTAGCTCATCCCTTGGATTTTGAGGAATCTCCTTGTTCATAAGTCGGTAAGGGATCTTTAAAGGCCTTATGATCAGCATTTGTCACGTGATTTCCACAAACGATCTTTCCTGCGTCAATGAGATCTTGGATTTCATGTCAGAGTTTCATGTAATTGTTTATGTTATGTCCCTTGTTCCGATGGTAGTCATAGTATTCATTTTCTCTCCACCATTTGGGTCTAATTTCTGGGTCATATGATCTAGAATTGTCTGGCAATGTTATCAGATTATTTGCCAATAAGGTTTTGAAAATTGATTCATATGACTCGTCTAGAGGAGTAAAATGATGCTTAGGTTTTGAAAGCCAAGGCTTTTCTTTAAACCATTCTCTTATTTTCTTTGGAGGATTTTCTGTCGTGGTTTCAGCTACCTTGAGTGCTTGCATGCCACTGGCCAAGTTAAATATTGTGGATTTTATTTTTTCTTGGACAGTATCTACCACTCCATCACTAACAACATTTCTATTGTTATCTTTGTCGTATTTCCAATACTTGCTCTTTTCTTTAGAACTATAACCTTGTGATGTTTCTTTCCAAAGTGATATATCTCCCTTTTTTATAAGCACATCTTCCATTCTGAGGGCGTTATCTACCATTGTGTTGAATTAAGGATGTACTTGCATCTAGACACTGTACTTTAATTCAAGGATTAGGTTGTTGACAAAGATATCCATTTTCTCAAGATATGGGATAGTCCATGAATATCTAGAGAACATCTTTCTCCATCGTTGGAGAAAAGTGAGAAAGGGTTCTCCTGTCTTTTGTTTGGCATTGCAAAGCTCTATCATAGTGACTAGGTGACGAATATTGTAGGAGTATTGCTGTAGGAATAGTTGGATCAATTCTGCAAATGTTTTTATTCCTTTGGGTAGACTTGAGAACCATTCCATTGCTTGACCCCCTAAACTCCTTGGAAAAAGGTGCGTGAGGTACGTTTGATCATGCACGAACTCCATATAGGCGGCACAAAACTCTTTGACATGATCTTGAGGATTTGAGGTACCATCATATTTGTCAAATTTTGGGATCTCAACTCGTGAAGGACATGGAGACATGTAAAGGTTTTTATCAAATGGGAATGCGCATATTGTGTCCAAAGAATATTGTTTTGGTGTTTTATCTTTGTCTTGTACTTTTGTGACTGTAGTTTGTAATGCTTGCATTTGTTTGCTTATTTTTCCCCATGGTGTCTCTTCCTCTTTAGTGACGAGGGCCTCCACATTATAACCAGTAGGGAGATTGGTGCCTTGCTTTGCTAATTCTAGGAAATAGTCTTCTTTTTCCCTAGCCATGATGACCTTCATCATTTTTCAAAATTGTTTATCATTCTGACATTTATGTACTTCGTCTTCGAGAGGTTCAGGAAGCTCAGATTCAGTTGATGAGGAATCACTGTCAGTGGCATGATTGCTGAAGTCATTGTGAGTGTTTTTTTTATTAGCTTCTCTTTCTTGTCCTTCTCTAGACATGGTGGGAGATAGGGGCTGGCCAAAGATTGATATATTGTAAATTGGTATTTGTGACGAGGATGATTTATTTTGAAAGATGTTTTCTTCAAAGAATAGATTATTGTTTGATGAAAAGGGTGTTTCTTTTCCTTTGTATATTTTGTTGCATGAGTTTCTGGTTTGAATAGGCATTTGTAACTGACAGGACTGAGTGCTAAATGTGTTGTAGAAGTCAAGATCAAATTGTAGTGAGTAGTTCGTTTAACTTAGTGATTTAAGAGAAGTAACTAAGATCTGGTCTAGTTTCAAGAATGATGTATCCTATTGTAAGATGTTATTTGAGTTAACTTAGGTTTGATAAGATGTTGTTTGAACTAGCTGAGAGATGATCGACAAAATCGTGCAACACAACGGCAGGGGTACACTATCAAGGTTGTTTATGCTCAAGAGGATGATAACCAGTTTTAGGCTTGCTGTAGACTATTTTAAACAGGTTTGACTATTCTGAACTGGCAAAATCAGAGACTCATATGACAAGATTTCTGAGACTATACAATAGTATAATAGCCTTAGAATGACAATAGTTTTGTTTCGTACGAGTTGCTGCCTAGTACCATATGACAAATGGGCAGGTCTCAGATGACAAAGGATTTAGTGCAGTTCTATCTCGTACGACACAGGATTTAGCTTAAATGACAAACTTTTGGGTCTCGTACGACATAGGATTGAGCTTGGACAACAATTTAGAAGACTCGTATGACACAGGATTGAGTGCAGGATGACAAATGATCAAGTTCATACAAATGTTAACAGGACAAAGACAAAAATTTTGAGCTCTTCAATAACTGAGTATGACCAATTCAGAGATGGACTAATTTTTTACTAGGATAGACTAGTTTTGATATGGACAGAGTTTTATCACTGAGTTGTTGATTTGTTTGATTTGTTTTCTCCAGTTTCAGTATTTCAGTTTCAGTTTCAGGGATGAAAAAATAGAAAACATGCAATATGAATAGTAACTCCAATCACAACATGCAAACCCTATGGAAGTTGGCTTAGAGAAGAAAACCTTTGCTTGCTGACTTAGGTACACACCCAATAGCTAATCAGAATACAGTCATTGAGTCTCATGTAATGGATTCTCAATGTCGTATTATTTGACTCCAAACGCTAATGGGGGCACAATATGGCAAGTGTCTTGGGAGAGTTACTATCTCTCTTGCACAAAGATTATCAACCTTTCAGAGGTGAATCGAGTAGCTTCTAATTTTAATTGGATATAGTAAGGGTTTCATTCGACGCGTCGAGGTATAAACTCAATTAAGAGGTCTCCCAGCCTTGAAAACCAAGGTTCAATATACTTGAAGGTATTGAGGAGAGCTATTCCCGAGCACTGCTGTTGGCTCGATTTTCATCAAATCAAGTTTATTTTATAGTGGGTTGGAGAACTTGGAATTTAGCCATTCCCACTTAGGTTGTTCCCCTCACACCGGTAGTAATGACATTAAGAGTTTTTAAGCTCCTCCAGAGGGCAGGCCTGCTAAAGATGTACAAATCTCAAACAAAGAAAATGCCTCAAGGGTCTAGATTTTTTATTGTCTAAAAAAAAGACAATAGCATAGTCTCCTACCTCTTAGAATTTTGTAAAAACATGAAAGACAGATTTGTTCATTAACCAGATAGCAAGTTAGGTGCCTAAAAAAAAAGTAAAGAATACACGATATTTGATTGATTCTTTTTTAGGCAACCTGTAAAAACAACACATCAGTAGTCATATTGTTTTCATTCTTTGATAGGTGTATGTTTGATTGATAAATTCTTTGACAAGCATCCTGCAAGAAACTGGTTAGGCTGTGAAAATACCAGGCAAACAGAAGACAATTCAAGGTTAGCGTCAATGTAATCAAAATTTAATTCAAGAGAAACCCTAAAAAAGTGAAACTTGCTTTAATCCAATAGAAGACAAAGTCATACGACAATTCTCATAGAATAAAATGACAAAAGACTTTTATCATATGAGTTAGAAATAAGCATAGGGCAATAGAAGATAAAATCAAATAACCAGAAACAGTATGTCGTACGAGTCCATCTTCTGATTCGTATGACAAATAAAAGGCTTCAATAGAATGTCGTACGACAAATAATAGGCTTCAATATAATGTCGTGCGATGTAGTAAAACTACAAGTATGATATTTCACAGAGATTATATAGATGAAACTTGTAGAATAAAAATGTGATTTTGAGGCCGAAAAAGTAGTTTTTTGCCCCACGGTGGGCGCCAGAAATGTGTGTGTGAAAAGTGGACCTATATCTGTATCTGAAATACACAATACTTCAATTAATTCATTAGATACATGGTTAGTAAATCAATAATCAATTAATAATAAATCATTACAAAGCGACCTATTGCCTTCTAGTGGATGCGAGTTTAGATTGCTCTCAGATTTCTAAGCTATCCAATGACTAGACAACACCTAAATGAAAGATTTTTAATCTATATGAGCATGGATTTAAGCTAGATGGATGCAAGATTTAAGCTAGATATGCAAGATTAATCTAACATGATTTAAGCAATAAATGAGATAAATGATCTAAATATGTATGCAATAACTTAATATGTGAATATCTAAATGCACAAATATCAATGAACCTAGAGAAAAAACAACATAATAACAATACATTCTCCAGGATCCTTGAATGATAGATGAGAGCCTGAATTTATAGAAAATTCAGAAAGAAACCAAAAGCTGAGATCAAATGATGATGAGCAGTCAAGATTTTCCAAGAGGAAGCATAATCTAGGTGAATTGATGTGAGTGGATGCTTTTCTCAGTTTTAAAGGAAATTGAACTAAAATTAAGATAAAATAAGAAAAAACTGATTTATTCTCTATTTCATTCAATTTTAATATTTAATTGTTTTAATTGCTTTCTTTGAGATTATTTATCAATTTTTAATTTGTTTTTTCAAGATTATCTCCAATTGATTTCTTTTCTCAAATTTTTAATTCTTTTTTTTTGTCAATTAATTCATTTTTTGATTTGTTTCCTTTTTTGAAGATTTGTGCTCATAATTTCCAATTCCTCTTTCTTGATTTGTTTCCTTTTTTGAAGATTTATGGTAATTTTTATTTATTTTTCAAATTAATTCCTCTTTTTGATTATTTAACGGCAAATTGATTTATTTAATTAAATATGCAAAAGATATTTAATAAAATAAATAAGATGATTGTTTTAAATGATTTACTTGGAATGGTCAATTAATTAAATAAATATTTAATTAATATTGGTTGATTAATTTTGCCATGTGACATTGATGATTAAAGAATTAATTAATTGTGTGCTCAAGATTTATTTAATTGCCTTTGGTTAGGACCTTGGTGATGTTGTCGAGATTAGGGGCCCATAGTTTAGATGACCATTTTTAGGGTATTACACTTACATAAACCCAACTCGATCACCTATGATCGACCAAATCCTCTGCACAAATGATTATTATATTATTTGCTCCTTTCTCATGATCTACAATGATATCTTACATATATTTATACCAACTCGAGACCTAACCAATTAGGTCGGCCACCCAAATGATAATTCAATAGATCCATTACATAATCCTAAAATAAAATCATAAAACATATCATCCTAAGGCCAAACAAACATCATCCAATCAATAAAACATCTTGAAAGCGCATCGGAGGATCCACCAACACATTTCATGAAAACCGATCCAAAATCTAGATAGCATCGGACCTAAATTAGATCCACACACACCAAAGAAATGACACCAGTCAGTCAAGGCATGAACATAATTACCATCAGCATCTTGAATCCCTTCTAGAAGCTTCACCAACACCACTTATGCATTACATCAAAGATCTTCAATAAAGCTCTGTCGATAAAACCCTTACCGAACCTATAAAGTGGGCTTACTAGAACATAAGATAGCATCTGATAATTAAATAAATATTAACTGACTAAAACAATGGAGGATCTATGAAGGGGATTCCTACACTTTAGTTTGTGTTTATTTGTGAATTTCATCTTCATTTCCTTTATTGAATGTATTAGGATCAGTTTCATAGCTTGTTAGGTTTTTGGTTACATAATTTAGGCTTTGATACTTTATTGTAATTTCCTACCTTACAATAACATATCAACAGTGTAGAGTAAAACCAAACACTCAAACACAGGATATCACTATGTTGACATCAATGACAATCAATGACAACCATATTGACACATTTAACATCTTCACATTTTTGACAATCTCCCCCTTTGTCATTGATGGCAACATTCATCAATGACAAACTCAAACTCTCCAAAAATCTCCCAAAAACTTCACTCCCTTAGAAAAATACTATATCTCTCCCCCTTTGACATCAAATACAAAGGTTCTTGTTGAAATCAAACTGCAAGAAAAACAACATACATGATATCCAATCTGGTAGGAGTAAGGTATAACAATCCTCCAATCATGGATCTGTATTTTCTTGCATTAGCTTTAGGAGATTTATCATCTTTAGTCAACTTGCATCGAGTAGTCATAGTACATACAGGTTTAGAATTCTCTAACCCAAACTTCTTCAATAGTTCTCTAACATTCTTTGACTGAGAAATGAAAATACCTTTACTATTTTGATTCATTTTCAATCCAAGAAAGAATTTTAACTCACCAATCATAGACATTTCAAATTCCTTTTGCATTTCACTAGCAAACTTCTTGCACATGTCATCATTTCCTCCAAAGATTATATCATCCACATACACAATAATGATTAGGATCTTACTTGATTCAACTTTAAAGTAAAAATAGTTGGTAGTGTTGGCAATATAGCATTATTATAGACAATGAAAGATTGTTGGCATTTCAATAAGGATATTGAGAAGGTTGTTGATGATTATGGATATAACTGATTAAGGATGTTTACTGTCTTGATATTATTATTTTGTCATTGATGTCAAGAAATTGATTTTCTAATTCAGTAAGATGTTGCCATATCTTGAGAAGTATGATTTGAAGAGTATAAAGATGTCAGTAAAAGACACAGGAAAGAATATGATGAATAAAGGGATGAATAAGGTATTCAATGGGAAACTATTACCGAGTCAGATAATGATGAAATCATGATGTTTAGATTGTTTTAACATCATACATATGTTGTAAATTGTAAAGGTTAATGCTATACTATGTTACCAAGCAAAGAACCTAGTCGGTAAACCCTAAGGTTATCGCTATCGGTTAATGAAGGCAAAATGCCTATCGAGTGAAGTTTAGTATTCACCGAGTTATAACAGAGTTGTAACCGAGTTGTAACCGAGCTATAACAAAATGCATTAAATGTTTACATGCATTATTTAATGAAGGAAGCCGATGAGTTGCAACTGATTAAATGATTGGTATGTTGTGCATGAAGTTTGTTAATGAATCTAAGGCAAAGGAAAGTCGACATGAAGATCTACAGTGCAGATTGAACTGCAATACCTTGGCACAAGTTCCAAGAAATGTATACAAGTTCCAAGATGGGGTAAAACATTTTCAGATCGAAAGATACATTGAACCTGGACAAGATTGAAGATCTGATGGCTATGATTGATCATGGGAAATGTGACCAAGGAGATTAAGCGGTTAGCTAATTGTCTATAAATAGGAAACTATTGATAAACAATGAATGCGGGCAAGTGTATGCACAGGGATGCTACATAGTGATTACCAAGCACAAAAGCTTGAAGACCTATTTGAATAACAGAATATAGAAGCCCAGCAGATGGACACGATTAGTTCTATGTCTAGATTGTATTGAACAAATAAGAATTTGCTTTAGCATTTTAGATGTGAAGTTGCAGATAGATTTTTATTATTGTTATTTTGTGAAAGTGACAGAAAATCTCTTAACCGAGTGGACTTAACAGTCTTATTTGTAAAACCCTCTAGCAAGGTGACATTCTAATTGAGTGTTTGAAATCCTTTAACAAGGTCACTTCTAATAAGGTGAAGATCCTAACAGATCTGAGGGAAATCCCTTAACCGGGTCACATCTAGCAATGTGTTTGTAATCTTTAACATGATTTGCTTTTAACCGAGCATACTCTAGAAGAGTATATTTCTTAGTGGGTCAGAAATCCCATAGTGGTTTTTCCCTATTTGGGCTTCCATGTTAAATCTGGTGTTATGAGGTTTATGATGTTTATATACTTTTGAGTTTGCATGTTTAACAATTTTGGTTATATTACTGAAGTATATGTTACTGAGGTTGAATCTGATGTTTTTATGGAAGATTAAGTTTGTATGATTCACTCGCCCCCCCTCTCATCTTCTTGGCTATTGGATCTATACTTACATTAAGTATCAGAACTATCAATTGGTATCAGAGCTTTGGACTCTGGAAGAAAAGTGTAAAGGCACTTGAGTTAAAGATCCAAAGATGTATAAGAGGGATGCACAAAAGCTAAACAAGTCAAGTTTCTCTACATGGCAGAAAAGGATGAAGCTACATCTATCAGGAGTTGGAGAATATGTTGTATACTATTTGGAGAATGATTTTGTTACACCGAGCACTTATCCATTGACTATGGAAGAGATAAAGGCAAAGTAAGAAAATATCCAAGCAATGATTGAAATAACATCTGCATTGACCGATTCAGAGTTTAATGATCTAGAAGGTTGCAATGATGCAAAGGCTATGTGGGATAAGCTCATATCAGTATATGGAGGAGATGAACATGTTCAAAGAGTAAAAGTAGATAGTCTAAGAGGACAACTTGAATCTATGAGGATGAATGAAGGTGAGAACATAACTTAGTACAGTACAAGACTAAAGGAGATTGTCAATCAAATCAAAGGAGAAAGTGGAACTATTGAAGAAAAGGATATAACAAGTAAATTGTTACGAACCCTTCTACTAGCTTATGCAATCAGAGTCTCTACAATCAATGAATTAAGGTCTGTACCTAATATGCCAGTTTCTTTAGATGCTACTATTGGTAAGCTACATGCATTTGAGTTAAGTAATTTTGATAACAGTGGATCTCTGGTAAATAAAGTTGAATCTGCATTTAGTTCTTTTCATCTTGATGAATCTAATGATTTCAATGAAAGAAAGTATAAGTACTCTAAAGGAGATCATAGTGGAGCAAGTGAAAGCTTTCATAAGAACATGGAAGAAGTACACAAACTATATGAGGAAATCAGAAAGCAAGAAGAGTTTGAAGCACTATTAGCCAAAAGGTTACCAAGAGGCAAAGGTAAGTATAAAGGAAAACTACCTTTGAAATGTTTCAATTGAGATAAGATAGGACATATGGCTTCTAACTATCCTGACAAAAATTCTACTAAAAGGAGAGATTACCAAGATGACAGATAGAAAGATAATCATTACAGAGGACACCAAGACTTCAGAAGAAGAGATAGAAAGACATGCTTAATAGCTGATGAGGAATCCAATGATGATAAATCAGATGATACTGATACCGAGGAAGTAGTTTATGTGGCTATCAAAGATGGATAAGATGAAGAAAGGTATGAAGAAAAAGCCCTAATATCTCACATAAACACTAATGACTCTTGGATCATAGATAGTGGATGCTCACATCATATGATAGGTGATAAACACAAGTTTGTTATATTAGAAGATTATGATGGAGGCTATGCTAGATTTGGTAATGATGCACCATGTCTGATGAAAGGTAAAGGATCTATAACACTTCTTGATAATGCAAGATGCAATGATGTTTATTGGGTTGAAGGTTTGAAATATGATTTGTTGAGTGTAGCAAAGCTAAACAACATAGGTTACCGAATATAATTTCAGAAGGGAATTGTCAAAGTTCATGACAAGAATGGAAAGTTAGCTGCTATCGGGACACAAACAAAAGGTAATACATTTCACCTTGACTCAACTCATAATAAGTGTTTATATGCAAAGATTGATGATACCTGGTTATGGCATAAAAGGTTTTGTCATGTAAATTTTGATAATCTGATCAAAATAAGTAAGAAGCACCGAGTAAGAGGTCTACTGAGTCTTTAAAAACCTGAGAATGCTATGTGCCGAGGATGCCAGATGGGTAAGATGACAAGATCAAGATTTACAAGTAAGTCTTACACTTCTAAGGGAATTTTAGATCTAGTACATACTGATCTTTGTGGTCCTATGAAAGTTCAAAGTTATTATGGTGATAAATATTTCATATTATTTGTGGATGACTATTCAAGGATGATGTCAGTAATGTTTCTAAAAGAAAAATTAGAAGCTTTTCAAATGTTTAAATGGTACATGGAAAGAGTTGAAAATGAAACAGGAAGACAACTGAAATGTCTTAGATCAGATAGAGGAGGAGAGTTCACATCTGATGAGTTCAACTTATTCTTCAATGATCATGGTATTAAAAGACAAGTCTCTGCGCTGAGAAATCTACAGTAGAATGGAATAGCTGAGAGAAGAAACATATCTATTGTGGATTGTGCTAGAACACTAATGATTGAAAAGAAGGTGCCACAAACATTTTGGAGAGAAGCAATAAGCACAACAGTTTACACCTTGAACCGAGTTCAATTGAAGAAAGGTACTTTGAAGACACAATATGAAATCTGGTATGACAAGAAACCTAATGTTAGTTATTTTAAAATCTTTGGAAGTAGATGCTATGTTCACAAAGATGATAGAAATGGCAAGTTTGATCAGAAAAGTGAAGAAGGAACATTTCTAGGTTATTCTTCTTGAAGCAAAGCATTTAAATGTCTGATCAAATCATCTAACAAAATAGTAGAAAGTGCAAATGTGAAAATTGATGAATTTGTAGAAAGAAATGATGAAGGAAATTCCAAGGAACCAGAAGACTATGATGAATTTGTCTATGTTCAATTGAGAAGTCTTACCGAGAACACTGTTGAAGAAAATGAAGAGAATATCCAGTTACTGAGTGATGAAGAAGATCATATAGAGCCTACCGAGCCTGTATTAGCCAAGTATGTCAGAGGACATCATGCACCAAGTCAGATTATAGGAGATAACGATGATCCAGTGATGACAAGGAACAAACTGAGACATAACACATGTTTGATATCTGAATTTGAACCAAGAATAGTGAAAGAGGCATTTAACAGTAAAGATTGGAAAAATGCTATGACAGAAGAGATTGATCAAAACAAGAAGAATGACACCTGGACACTAATCCCAAGACCGAAGGACAAAAATGTAATCGGTACAAAGTGGATTTTCAGAAACAAGCTAAATGAAAAAGGAGAGGTCATTTGAAACAAAGCAAGACTAGTTTGCAAAGGTTATGCTCAAGAAGAAGGAATTGATTATGGTGAAACCTTTGCACTTGTTGCTAGAATTGAAGGAGTAAGAACATTGTTGGCATATGCTGCTTTCAAAAACTTCAAGGTATATCAAATGGATGTCAAATCTGCATTTCTGAATGGAATATTAGAAGAAAAAGTTTTTATCGAACAACCTGAAGGATTTGTTGAAGACAATAATAAAGATCAAGTATGTAAATTGAACAAAGCTTTATATGGTTTGAAACAAGCACCTAGAGCATGGTATGAAAGATTGCACTCTTATTTGATTAAGATTGGTTTTATAAGAACAAGTGAGAACAACAACATGTACATGAAGAATGATGAAAATGGAATACTGATCTTAGCCATATTTGTTGATGATATTATATTTTGTGGCAATGACTCTTTATGCAAGAACTTTGGAAATGAAATGAGCCAAGAATTTGAGATGTCATTAATTGGTGAGATAAAGTATTTTATAGGTTTATAAATACTGCAAATGAAAAATGAGATTTTCATTGCTCAATCCAAGTACATAAAGGAAATCTTGAAGAAATTTGGAATGAAAGATTCAAAACTAGTAAGTACTCCTATGACTACCAACTGTAAATTATCAAAGAATGATGAATCTGCATCTATTGATGAATCTGCACATGCAGTAGGTATAGTTGCAAGATTCTCTGCAGATCCTAAGGAAACACACATGACAGCAATCAAAAGAATTTTTAGATACTTGAAAGGCACTAAGGATTATGGCTTAGTATATCAGAAAGGAAATGATTTTGATTTAAAAGTTTATACTGATGCTGATTGGGCAGGCAACATTGATGACAGAAAAAACACAAGTGGAGGAGCTTTCTTTTTAGGAGAAAGACTAGTGAGTTGGCTTAGCAAGAAACAAGGATGTGTTTCACAGTCAACAACAAAAGCTAAATACGTTGCTGTAGCATTGAATTGTACCAACATTGCATGGATCAAACAACTGTTGGAAGGTATAAATGAGAAAGTTACCGAGCCAGTAACTATATTTTGAGACAATACTAGTGCCATTAATATTTCAAAAAATCCTGTTATGCACTCTAAGACAAAGCACATCTCTATCAAATATCATTATCTTAGAGAAGAAGCTCAAGAGAAGAAAGTGGTGTTGGAATATGTTAGCACAAAGGAACAAATAGAAGATATCTTCACCAAACCACTACCAAGGGACACTTTTGAATATCTCAGAAGTAAGTTAGGTGTCCTACCCCTATCTTCTACTCACTGACCGAGTTTGGTGAAAGCATCAATCTGATGACTCTATCGAATATATTTTAGGAGTTGATGCTAATTTATACACTTTAGGATGTTTTCTAAAGGTGTATAGGAATTATTATAGGGAACAGGAATTAAAGACAAAATGCTCTAACCGAGACTCAGTTGATACACAATAGCAGGAAATCACTTCATACAGAAAGTAATTATGTTTTAGTTCTTTACTTTTTGGCATTGTTGTCAAAGGGGGAGAAGACTCATATAAAGGGAAGAAGACTAAAAGAAAACTGAGAAGACTACAGATTGGAAAGAAGACTAAAGAAAAGAGGAGAAGTCTAATGTATGGGGGAGAGCATTTCAGCATTTCAGAATCACAGCAATCCGAATCTTTTAAGATCAAATCAATTGGTTTTGCCATCAATGCCAAAGGGGGAGATTGTTGGCAATATAGCATTATAATAGACAATGAAAGATTGTTGGCATTTCAATAAGGATATTGAGAAGGTTGCTGATGATTATGGATATAACTGATTAAGGATGTTTACTGTCTCGATATTATTATTTTGTCATTGATGTCAAGAAATTGATTTTCTAATTCAATAAGATGTTGCCATATCTTGAGAAGTATGATTTGAAGAGTATAAAGATGTCAGTAAAAGACACAGGAAAGAATATGATGAATAAGGGGATGAATAAGGTATTCAATGGGCGACTATTACCGAGTCAAATAATGATGAAATCATGATGTTTAGATTGTTTTAACATCATACATATGTTGTAAATTGTAAAGGTTAATACTATACTATGTTACCAAGCAAAGAACCTAGTCGGTAAACCCTAAGGTTATCGCTATTGGTTAATGAAGGCGGAATGTCTACCGAGTGAAGTTTAGTATTCACCGAGTTATAACTGAGTTGTAACCGAGCTATAACAAAATGCATTAAATGTTTACATGCGTTATTTAATGAAGGAAGTTGATGAGCTGGAACTGATTAAATGATTGGTATGTTGTGCATGAAGTTTGTTAATGAATCTAAGGCAAAGGAAAGTCAGCATGAAGATCTATAGCATAGATTGAACCACAATACCCTAGCACAAGTTCCAAGAAATGTATGCAAGTTCCAAGATGGGGTAAAACATTTTTAGATCGAAAGATACATTGAACCTGGACAAGATTGAAGATTTGATGGCTATGTTTGATCATGGGAAATGTGATCAAGGAGATTAAGCGGTTTTATAAATAGGAAATTGTTGATAAATAATGAATGTGGGCAAGTGTATGCATAGGATTCTACATAGTGATTACCGAGCACAGAAGCTTGAAGACCTATTTGAATAACAGAGTATAGAAGCCTAGCAGATGGACACGATTAGTTCTATGTCTAGATTGTATTGAACAAATAAGAATCTGCTTTAGCATTTTTGATGTGAAGTTGCAGATAGATTTTTATTACTGTTATTTTGTGAAAGTGACAAAAAATCTCTTAACCGAGTGGACTTAACAATCTTATTTGTAAAACCCTCTAGCAAGGTGACATTCTGATTGAGTGTTTGAAATCCTTTAACAAGGTCACTTCTAACAAGGTGAAGATCCTAACATATCTGAGGGAAATCCCTTAACCGAGTCACATCTAGCAATGTGTTTGTAATCTTTAACATGATTTGCTTTTAACCGAGCATACTCTAGAAGAGTATATTTCTTAGTGGTTCCGAAATCCCACAATGGTTTTTCCCTATTTGGGTTTCCACGTTAAATCTGGTATTATGAGGTTTATGATGTTTATATGCTTTTGAGTTTGCATGTTTAACAGTTTTGGTTATATTATTGAAGTATATGTTATGATTGATTGAAAAACAAGTTTTAAGGACCCGAAACCATTACAAGATAGTTAAATAGAAAGTTGAGAAAATAGAGTCCACATACAAAGTGACTGGTCAAAAAACATGCGAACAAAAAAAATAGCTAAACAACAAAAAACAGCAAAGAACCCAAGGAGAAACTACATAGTAATTTTCTTCAGCAGATCCTCTGCCTTAGTCACCAACTCATCATAGGTCACCCCAACTACTTTTAGCTCCTCCAGGTCCTTATTCACTTTCTTTTCCTTCCTCTTTCCATGGGTGCGGGTTCTCGGACCTTGGGCTTCCCCAGTTCCTTCTGCATCTAGGTTAATTTCCTGGGTTTCCTTTTCATCATCAAGCTTGCTGATGAGGGTATGGGTGTTGTTGGCTGAGATTTTCAGAATGCTGAGACTCTACTCCACAATGTTCTTGAGGCACTCCTCTATCTTTTCCACTTTGGCAACTGTATCCGAGAGCATTTTTTCACTAGTTTCCTCCAGGGTTTTTCTATCTTGTATCTCCTTTTCAATTTTGTCAAATCGGGGATTAAAGGCATCTCTGATGTCTTTAGCTTTGAAAATTGTGTTTTTTAGATCTTCGATATAATCAGCCATAGTGTTCCCCTCTCCAATGTTAATGGTCTCCAGGATCATGACTCTATTGTAGAGTTTTTTGTATTCATCCGCAGTATTCTTATTCCCATCAATAAGCCATTCAATGGTTTTCATAAAACCCTTCAAGGCCTCAGGATGAGGACCAGGAGAAGGAGTAACTTTACCAAGGGTTATCTGTTCATCTTTAGCGATATGGAGGGTAGAAATAGTGTCAGCGGCCCTGAGGGTCTCCTCCATAGTCTCCATCTCCAGGCTTTGTTTAGCTTCCAGGGTTCTTGTTTGCTTGTCCTCTTCTGGTTCCTTGCTGGTCTCCTCTAGATCTTTTCCAGTCTCCTATGTTTTCTTTTTCTTCTTCCTGGGTTGGGCTTGGTTCTTATTTTTTTCCTTCAGCAGTCCCTTAGGGTTTTTCTTCTCCTCAGGGAAATCAGAGTCCTCTTCTTCTAAAGAAATACTAATCAAGGGTTTGCTTTGGGGTTTTTTGCTCTTAGAAGAAGAGGGTCTTGATTTCCTCTTCTTGCTCCTCTCATACTCTGAGTCATTAGAGCTTTCCTCATTATCAATCGAGGAATCATTATCTGAATCCTCCTCATCTAAGAAATTAGAATCAGACATTTCTTCTTCCAAATCCACAGAGAGCTGCATTCGGTTGATATTACTGGGCTTTAAATGATCATAAATGAGGACCATAAGTCCCTGGTGCATTGCAGTGTCACCCCGAGGATTTTCTTTATATGCTTTTAGGGATGCATTCATAGAACAGAGCAAGAAGTAAGGGAAATTCACCTTATCATTATGCCTAAAATGATTTAAGAGGACAAAGTGATATCCATATACTTTCGTAAACCTACCATCTAGAGTTATACACCTCATTAAAACAAAGAGAATTTCTCACCAGGGTTTTGCAAAAGCCCTAGGTGGGTAATAGGTTTTACTCAACTTTACCAGTCTTTTCTTCTCTTTCTCTGTGACCGGGTACCTTTCAATGGCTTCCCTCCTGACCTTTCTATCTCTGTAGAAGTTGTATCCCTCCCTTTTGAGTCCCGTAGCTTTAGCTATTAACTCTTCGTCAATTTCCACCAGTTGGTCACCCATTTTAAGCATGCCCTTCTTCCAATTTTTGCAGAAGAAGCTAGTTATCTTTCCATCATGGCCATGGAGTCTCTCAATGAAGCTTGAAAGACCACCCTTCTACAAAATTTCCCACCTCTTCTTTCTATTTCCACTCCTTGCAACTTCCTAGCTCATATCTTCTCTTATTTCCACCCATGGTTTCATTTCTCATAGTCAAGTTTAGATTACAGAGCTGGTGAAACAGAAAGCTTTTCGAAGTTAAAACAAAAAACCAGAAAGCGTGCGTAGCATTAGTGATTTGACAAGTTATAATGCATGTTCTACTAGCTTTGATGTTATAATGAGTAATTCCCTCATTATCAAAGTAACTTGAAGTGCTTACTTCAGTACATATCATAATTGCCCTATCAATCAAGATTCTTTGGGGTACTTCGATATCTTTCAATAATTATGATTTGTCTTACATCTCCAGGAAGACCACTCTCACCTGTCCACGTGGTAATTGTCTCAATCTTCACTACCACGTTTGTAGCCCAATCAGCAGAATAGTTGGCCTCCCGATATATATGGGATATGTGGCAATTTTTGAAGGTTCTGATGATGTCAATGGCAGAAAAAATTATATTGTGAATCGACCAAGAGGGCTTAGAGGTCCCATTGAGACACTTAATAATATTATTGGAATCCCCTTCGATCCAGAGATGGGTACAGTTCCATTTTTTGGCTAGAATAATGCCTTGAAGGGCTTCCATAGCTTCCGCCTTATGACTAGTTTGAATGCCAATAGGGACAACAATCATACCTTTGCAAATGCCTCTGTCGTCTCTGAGAATAGCTCCATAGCCTGAAGGACCTGGATTTCCTTTGGCAGCTCCATCAAAATTGATTTTAAGCCAACCATGGGGAGGGGTTTGCAATTTAACTTCAAGCCTTTTATTGTAGTTGATATTATGACCATCAGTGATCTTCATATTCCAGGCTCTTAAGATATTTAACTCCAAGAGTTGTTTGAGTAACAAGAGACCTCCATAGTTCCCATATTTTCTTGAATAGCCCTTTGAATTTTCTGAAAAACAATGTCTTGATTTAAGGACACATCCCTGAAAATTCGGTTATTTCTTTCTTTCCAAAGACCCCACAAAATGTGAGGAAGAGAGAGCTGCCACATACACCTCAGAAAATAGTTGGTCCAATGAATTTTCCATGAAGAGAACAAATCTCTGATGTTACTGGGAAACACCCAAGCAAGACTAAAGCTTTTGAGGAAGCTTTCCCAAACAAAGGTTGAGAAAGAAAAATGGAGGGCAAGATGGTCCACTGACTCTTCCTCTTGAAAGCACAACACACACCTATTTGGAATGGCAAAACCTCTGTATTTAAGGTTGTCAACAATAAGGATCTTATTTTGGAGAATAGTCCAGAAGAACATATTGATTTTAGGAGTGAGCCCTTTTAACCAAGCTTTAGACCAGAAAGGATTCATAGGAGGGGAGGGGGAGAGGATACAATACATCGAAGATACAGTAAAGGTACCTTTGGGGTTATATCTCCAGATCAGGGAATCCTCTTCCTTATTCAGCCAAATAGCAGACAATTAGGTTTTGAGCTTGGAGAGATTGGGATGAATACTATCAATGTTTTGCTAGTTGTTCCCATCCCAGTAATCTACCACTAAGGTACCAAAAGAGCCAATATAGGAGGGGGCATGGGAAGCCCACTCATAGAAATCCATTAGGGGTTTGTCAAAAAGCTAGGGATCCTCCCAGAATCTAACTTTTCTACCATTTCCAAGTTTCCATGTCACACCTTTAGCAATCACATCTTTACATTTAGAAACATGGTTCTAGATATGGGATCCATTTATATTGAGATCCGAATTAAGAAAAGAAGATAGAGAAGAGGACAGAAGAGAATACTTACTTCTCCAAATTTTGCACCATTCAGAATTAGAGTGAAACCATCTCCTAACTTGTTTTGACAAGAGAGCTTCATTTAAAGTGCAAATCCTCCTAAGCCCCAGACCACCTTTGCTTTTTGGCTTGCAGACCTGATCCCATGCCACCAAGGACATTCTTTGCTTTTCCTCAACCCCAAACCATAGGAATCTTCTTTGAATTTTCTCAATAGCTTCAGCATACTTGACTAGAATTCTGAATAAGCTAAGAGCATAAATGGGGATACTTTGAAGAGTAGCCTTAAGAAGAAGGAGCTTACCAGCTCGACTTAAGAGAGCCCCTTTCCAACCTGCAAGTTTTTTATGAAATTTATCAACCAGCGAACTCCAATAGGAGTCAGGAGGGACAATCCCCATGGGGAGACCAAGGTAGGTAGTAGGAAGGTCAACAATCTTACACTCTAGAATTCTGTTGATCCTTTGTTGTCTTCTCTCTGGGGTGTTAATGAAAAAGACATCAATTTTGGCCTAGTTAATAAGCTGCCCCGTTGCAGAAGCATATTTACACAAGGTATTCTTCAGAACTTTAGCTTTTGAGATGCTTGATTCTCCCATAATTATTGTATCATCAACAAACTACTGGTGTGAACAAATAAGGTTAGTAGAAGAAGGTTGGAGACCCTTAAAGGATCCTATCTGCACCAAATTTTCCATGGTCCATCCAAAGCATTCTGCCATAATAATGAAAAGGATGGGGGAGATAGGATCTCCTTGCCTAAGACCTCTCGAAGCTTGGAAAAAGGTTGAAGGAGAACCATTGACAAGAATAGCAAAGGACACAGTAGTGGTAAGTTGGGAGAAAAGATCCACAACTCTTGGGGCAAACCCAAAGGAAGTGAGGACTTTTTGAAGAAGAGACCAGTCAACCCTATCATAGGGTTTGGAGAGATTGAGCTTAAGGATGAGACCCTTCTTCTTCACTTTAACAAGAGAGTGAATATTCTCATGAACAGTAATAATGGAATCAAGAATTTGTCTTCCAGGAACAAACCCATTTTGCTGGTGTTTAATTAAAGTTGGGAGAATAGACAAGAGTCTAGAGGTCAGGACCTTAGATATGATCTTGTAAAAGGAATTGCAGAGGCTAATAGGTCTGAACTTGTCCAAAGAATCAACACCTTGAATCTTGGGGATAAGAGCAATAAAAGTACCATTTATTTCTTTCAAGAGTTTTCTAGCCCCAAAGAATTCCTTAACCCCATTAGCAACATCAGTCCCAATAATGTCCCAAAACTCTTGAAAAAAGAGCATTGGGAAACCGTCAGGACCAGGAGCTTTGTTTCCATCAAAGGAGAAAACAACATTTTTAATTTCTAAGGTGGAAGGAATGGAAGAGAGAAATACATTATTTTGGGCATCAATGAGACGAGGAATGTTCTGAAGAAAAGAGGACTGAGCTTCAGCATCCAGACTTTGATCCCTCGAAATGAGGTCCGAGAAATACCTCTTAGCTTCATTCCTTATTTCATCTTCCTTGACCAACTCCCCACTATCCACAACTAACTTGTTCATCCTGTTGGTAGCTTTATGTTTGATGGTTGACATATGGAAGAATCTTGTATTCCTATCTCCTTCTTTGAGCCACATGCATCTCGATCTCTACTTCCAGAACATTTCCTCTTTAGTAATAATATCATGGTATTTCTTAAGAATCTCATTCTCCTCAGCAATAGAAATAGTACTGAAACCATCCTTCTGGATCTGGTCCTGTATTTCTTTAAGGTTTTCCTGAATTTTACTCTTAGCCTCAAATATATTCCCAAAGTTGTTCTTATTCCAGATTCAGATGTTGTCCTTCACACTTTTGAGCTTCTTAACCACTTTGAACATTGTCGTTCCCTCAACTTGGATACTCCACCATTTTTGAATATATTTTTTAATATCAGGGTGAAGAGTCCACATTTTTTCAAATCTAAAGGGATAGTTTTTTCTTCTGTTGATCAAACCAGCATTAAAATTAATTGGAAAGTGATCGGAACCAACCCGAATATGTGCAGATAAAGAACAAAAATATTGACTGTACCAATCATCAGAAATAAGAGTTCGGTCAATGTGCACTTGAATAAGGTCATTACCATTTCTTCTATTTGTCCATGTGAAATTACAACCCTGTATCTCCAAATCATTAAGAGCTAGAGAATAAATAAAATCCATGAGGGCCATCCTACTTTCAGTTGAGGCGGGCAGCCTCCAAATTTTTCCTCCTCTTTTAAGGGCATATTGAAATCCCCCATAACCATCCAACTTAGATTTTTGAAACTTTCCCTAGCCTGTTTTATCCTTTTCCAAAAAGAGTTTCTAGCCTTTAAGGTATTAGGAGCCTAAATGCTTGTGAGAACCCATGAAAAACCATCTTTAAGATGCTCAAATTTAATATAAGAAAAATTACCTTCCTGAATAATGACCTGGCCTTTAACAATGTTAAGATTCCAGATGGTTGCAATGCCTCCAGAAGCACCCTCAGAACTTCCCCCACTAATTTTACCATTTTTGAAAAACTTCAAAGATTCAACTTTTTCTCTACTCATTTTGGTTTCTTGAATAAGAAAAATGTCAGGATTGCTATCTCTTATCATATTCCTAATAATATCATGTTTAAGGGGATTGTTTAGACCCCTTAAGTTCCAAGAGATTATCTTCATAGTTACTTACCAATTCCTAGCTCCTTGAGAGTTTTCTGAGTTCCATCTACTATGTTCTTGCTGGCCTCCATGTCTCTAACTTTGTGATTAGAGGGTCACCCTGGGGAAGAGAAGACATATCCCACATCAACTTGAGCTATTTTGCTGGATTTCCTAATCAAGGATGTTGAGGGTGTTGCTGCTTTCTTACTCCTGTGTTTAGGCTGCTTCCATTCCATTTCTGACACAGGAGCCACTTCCGGATTGGTTAGGATTTTGTAAATTTCATCTTCATTACCCCATTTAGGAGTTCTGGACTCAATTGAAATAATGTTTTTTGTTCTTGAATGCTGATCCGAATCCAAAAGACTCAATCCCAAAATTGCACACTTTTGGGCTTCTTGTATTTCAAAACTAGGTATGGCTACAGAAGAGTCTGTCCTTTCAACTTGTGGATCTAGGATCTCACCTTCCTCCGGTTGATAGTCTCTAGCTTCTACTGCCTTATTTTCATATGTGTCATCCACCACTTCATCTTTTGCTTTTGGAGGATCATTCTGATCATTCAAATCCCTTTTCTACGTAATTTTTATGGGGCTAGCTTTGGTTGTTTCATTCCTATCTACCTCCTAAACCGTGGGACTGAAGATAGAGTTTGAGGCTTCCTTCTGTTCCCCCAAAGGAGAAAAGTGATTTGAATTTTTTTCCTTATTTTCTATGTTTTTAACTTGCCACACCCTTTTCTCTGGCATATTTTGGCTTTCAATCTGAGGTTTTAACTGATTAGGCTCCACCTTTTGCTTTTTTGAGCAAGATTTTACCCAATGACCTACCTTTTTACAATGGAAACAAGCAAAAGGAATAGTTTCATATTCTATATGTTGCTTCCAGGTTCCCAATTTTGAAACTAGATCAATCTGTTCCGGCATATCTGCCTCAAGGGCTACTCCAACATAGAACCTTGCATGGGTTAATCTTCTTTTTGAAGTAGTGACTGGGTCAATAGAGAGCAGCTCACCAAAAGAACTTGCTATTCCAGAGAAGATGCTTTCTACCCAATACTCGAGAGGCAATCCTGGGATTTTTATCCAAACTAGAACCTGTGCCAGAATAGAATCATTCATATTTAATTTTGGATGCCATTTTCTTAGAACTAGGGTTGTCTTTCCCACCATCCAAGGACTCCCGCACAAGATCTTAACCTTATCTTCTTCACATGAAAAAGAGAAAGATAGAAGACCTTTGGGTAGAGCCGAGACCTCTACATTTCCTTTAAGTGTCCATTTTCGATTAACAAAGGCCCTAACAACTTCAATGTTTGGGCGCGGACCCATAAATTTCCCTACCAAGGAGTTTGACATACTATTGATATTATGGTCCAGAACCTGGTCAGGGATGGAGATAGCAAACTTACCACCAGAAGGGTCAAAAATGTTCTTAACAAGAGGAAGGGAGGATTTACCAATTGGTCTAGATCCAAAAAAGGAAGACCATTTTTTCCCCTCCCTCCTGTTATCCACGAAGTCAACTAGTGGCATAGGCCCCCCATTGGACCCTACCCCCAGATGCCCAGAAGAATCCACTGTCACGGAAAATAGAGTACCATTGGACTGTGAGTCAGCAATCGGAACTAGGAGGTCTAGGGGCTTGTCCTTATCGTCAATAGGACCAGCACCATTGATCTGGCTGCTCTCACCATTGGAACCAGGGTTCCCGCCTTGCTAGAAATTTGAAATTTGAGCTCCCGCTCCTCTCGCTCCTCCCATTTTTTGAAATAGTTGAAAGGATGAAGAACTTGAAGTTACAAGATTGAAATTGTATGGTTTGAACCAAGGATGTAGGTTCTACAGGCAAGAAGCCCCACCATTTCTCCAAGGTTCTCCCCATGACAAACATGCTCCATTGTCAACACCATAGAGATGAACCTAGGTTGTAGGCACTATAGGCAAGAAGCCCCACCATTTCACCAAAGGGTCATCCCCAAAATTGTATGGTTTGAACCAAGGATGTAGGCTCTACAGGCAAGAAGCCCCACCATTTCTCCAAGGTTCTCCCCATGGAAGATTAAGTTTGTATGATTCACCCCCCCCCTCTCATCTTGTTGGCTATTGGATCTGTACTTACATTAAGTATCAGAACTATCAGCCAGTTGATCCTTTTTGAAAACCTTGATTCAGTAGATACTTGTCCAATCTTCCATATGAATCTCTAGGAGTTTGCTTTAACCCATAAAATGCCTTATTCAATCTACAAAAAACATCTAGATCATCTAATAACTTGAATCCTTCTGGTTGTTCAATGTAAACTTCTTCTTTTAACTCTCCATTTAGAAATGCTAACTTCACATCTATTTGATAAACTTTGAAATCTTTAAATTCTACAAAATCCAAAAACATCTTAATAGTCTACATTCTAGTAAAAGGAATGTATGTCTCTTCAAAGTCAATTCCTTCAACCTGTGTGTATCCTTTGCATACCAATCTTGCTTTATTTCTTATAATTTGTCTATCTTCATCTGGCTTATTTCAGAATACCCATTTTGTTCCAATAACATTCTTATCTATCGGTCTATGGACTAGTTCCCAATTCTAATTCTTCTCAATTTGATCCAACTCTTCCTTCATATCCTTCATCCAATTATGATCTTTACAAGTTTCTTCAACTATTTTTTGTTCAACTTTAGAAAGTAAACATAGAAAAACTTGTTCTTCAACAACTTTGCTTCTTGTGATAACTCCTTTGTTTTTGTCTCCTATAATTTAATTCTCAGAATTATTTTTTTGTACATACCTCAAGATTTTGATACAGTTGTTAGAGAAACCTAAGTTTATTTCTTCTTGTCTCCATCTATGTTCTTCTCTTCTTCTCTACTTGCAGACTCATTAGATTCATAACCTTCTTGTGTACTAGTTTCTTTTGAAACATTTTCATCAACCTTCACATTTGCACTTTCAACTATTTTGTTCAACCTCTTTCTATAACATTTGCAAGCTTTTCTCTTTTTAGATTAACCTAGAAATATACCTTCATCATCTCTAGTATCAAACTCTCCAATTTTTCCTTCATCTCTATAGATATAGCATTTACTTCCAAAAACTTTGAAATACCTTACTAAGGGAATTCTTCCATGATATAACTCATATGATGTCTTCCCATACTTCTTCCTGAATAGAACCTTGTTAATGGTATATACAACAATATTTATTTCTTCTCTCTAGTAAACTTCTATTAGATTTTCTTCTTTGATCATAATTCTTGCCACCTCTTGAATAGTCATGTTCATTCTTTTGACTACTCCATTTTGCCAAGGTGTCCTAGGAGCAGATAAGTGTCTTCTAATTCCATATTTCTCATAGAAAGTATCAAATTCATCATAAATAAATTCACCTCCTCTATTAGATCTTAAGCATTTAATCCTTCTATCAACTTCATTCTCAACTCTAGCTTTGAATATTTTAAACTTTTCTAATGCCTTTTATTTTTCTCTTAGAAATGGAACCCAAGTCATTCTAGAATGATTATCTATTAAGAGCATGAAATACCTCTCACCATGTAAACTCCTTGTTCTAATTGAACCAAAAAGATCTATGTGTACCAAATCCAATAATCTGGTAGAAGATTGTTCTTTTCCTCTGAATGTTCCTTTTTTCTGCTTTCCCACTTGACATTTTGCACAAATATTGTTATTTTGTTTAGTTAGCCTTGGTAAATATCTCACAACTCTTGTCATAGTAATCTTCACCAAAATGTCAAAAGTGATGTGACACATCCTTCGGTGCCATAGCCAACTTTCATTGATATGAGATAATAGGCAATATCTAGTAGTAGCTTCCAATTGATACATGTTTCCACCTGTCTTTTTCCCTGTAACAATAACAGTTTTGGATTTCACTACCACCATCCTAAAAAACAACATTATAACCATTTTCACACATCTACCCAACACTCAAGAGATTATGATGAATTCATTTTACATAGTAAATTTTGTTAGTGTTACACTTTCTATCAAAAGTAACAGAACCAATTCCAACAATCTGAGCAGTCAGATCATATCGAAATCTAATAGAACCACCATCTTGTTGGAAATTGACCCTCATCTGGTAGTTTTTGGTAGTCTTTGGTGGCTAATTATTGATTTAGAGTTTTCATTGATGGCAACTCTTCATAGAGATACGATCCAGTGGTTGTAATTCTTCTTATCCAAAAGCAAGTGTTAACTGGGAGCTAGTTTACTAGAACTCCAAGATGAACATAGCCTTTTTGGTTCAGAAGCTTTTTGGTGATTGCGGTGCATTGAATCATGTTTTGGTTGATTGGGCTGAGATAGACACATCATTTTATTATTATATTGGTGATCCGCATTTATCCTTTTGGATCTAGTAAAGGTGACATGAGACTACACATTACACTAGCAGGCCGACATGATAAAAGATCTATTTTGTGATTGTCGATATATAAGTTTGGTGTGGATGATATTTTTGGAGTATGGTATGATTGTATGCAAGTGAGTGGTGATTGAGAATCTTTGTAGCACAATTTCACATGCACATTCTTGATCTGATAGCTGACCGAGACAATAAACAGGGTAGAATAGAAAAAGTGATCCAGTCAGTATATTTGGCACGCAACCAAAACTCATTCAAGAATTGTAGATGCTATTTCAGAGTTTATTTATTGTAATTCATCACTGTAATTAATTTGTAAGGCAGTGAGCCTTCCAGGTTATTGTAATTGAGCAATGAGCTCTAGGCAGTGAGCCTAAATACCTGTGCATTACCATATTGTAATATTATTTTTCTACTTGCCATAGTGGAATAATATTGTGGGTTCAAATCCCACCTTGGTTTTTCCCATTTGGGTTTCTGCATAAAAAAATTGATGTTATGCTTTTGTGGTTGATTTATTTATGTTTCTACATTATAGTTTCAAGTGTTTGCTTCTGGTGGTTTAAAGTTAAGTTTGAAAATCTTCTAACTAGTAGATCACTAATTCATCCCCCCCCTCTTAATGATCATTGATTCCAACACATCATAATTTTCAAGCTTTAAAAATTTATGTTTGTCATCTAGTCATATGATTTGAACATCCACTATCAATCAACCATTCATTTCTATCTCTTCTAACATGCAATGCTGAAGCAACAGTCTCAACAATCTTAGAATTACCACCACATTATTACTAGGTTAAGCTCCATCTTTTTCTACCAATAATAAACAATCAACATCGTCATGATTTGACTCATCATCTAAAATACCAACATCATCTCTAACATAGTAGGCTTTCTTATTAAACTTTCTTTTGTTTTCCTTAAATTTTTGTTTTGATCCTCTTTCCGGACATCTAGATGCATAATGACCAATCTTTCCACACTTCAAATATTTAAGAGGTAACATAATAAACAATTGCATAAATATCATAATCACTCAACACCCATCTCCCCTTAAGATTAACATAAGGATGAGCTAAAGAGCTAAGGGTGAATGCAAAATGTATGCATGAATGAGTCCCAACAAAAAAGGTCTAATCAGGTACTCATGTATAAACCAATGCAACTCTCATGACTAGAGAAAAGACCAATGGAAGAAAAATCCTCTCCAAAATAGAGAACATACAATAACTATACTAGAGAAAGAACAAAAGGAGTCAATATTATCCCCCAAGAACTACTTCTACCATAATAGTACAATCGATATCCCTCCCATAAGAGAGATAAAATGAGGATAAAAATCTCCCCAATGAAGATGTTTCTCTCGTGCTAATGATGAAGACCTAAAGATAGAACATGATCCATTGCTTACAAACAAAATTTCTCCCCTTAGGAAGAAACAAATCCACTAGAGATAGGAGAAGCCACTCCTATAAATTGAAAGATGCAGGAACCGAAATCCATGTCTCTGAAAACTGCTCATGTGTTGCCAAGTCCTTGGATGATGAAGATGCCACAAATCAATCAGGTACATGCTCAATCACAATAGAAGGTGACAAACAAGGAACCAATCAAAACTAGTTTTGAACAAGATCAAAGATAAATATGATGTTAACAATCATGCTATGATTGTCATTAAATAAGAGAGACAAACCCTCAAATGTGTTCCTCTAAATTTGAAATATGAGATTGCACAAACAATAAAGCAATGTTTGTCAAATAGGAATCTCAATCAAGAAGAAAAATAGATAAATTATCTTGCTTAACAAGAATAAGAGTCTTAATCAATGAAGGTACAACAACTGTCTTTGTAGGTGGAGAAGGCGCAACTTGAGATTTTAATGCACTCTCAAGCTAGAGTTGAAAAACATTATATGATAAATTAGGAAACAATTCATGATCATGTTGATTGATCCCATAATATTTACATCTGCAACCCTTATACATGATTCACTCCTTAAGATAATCTAAAAAATGGCAGGGTAAGTGCACCAATATGGTGAACAGAAAATGGCCACATGCCAAAAAAAAACCAAATTTTTCATAACTCGTGCGGGTTCTGAAAATTCAAAAACGTGCTAGGCTTGGTAATACCAAGCCTATCCAAAAATAATTTAAAAAACAAAAAGTTCCTCAAAACCCATACGGGTTTTGAGGAACATTATTCCGTGGAACAACAACAAGAGAAAGCCAAAAATCCACAGAACCTACACAAGTTTGTAATTATTTTGGATTTTTCCAGCATTGAGAGAAATTTTAAAGAATGGCACCCCATCGAACAGGTAAGATTTGATTGGTTTGATTATTTTTGTTTGCATTTTAATTGAAGTAGTGTTTTTTAATTGATTTAAGTTTTGTTTTTATTATTTTGGTGTCAGATTCTTCAAGCAATCCCCAAAACCAAAATAGACAACAAAGACCTCCTGCACAAGCAACATAAGCTAACTCTGTAAACATTGCACATGAGCAACAAGAAAACCCTCAAGACATTGCTCCACAACCACAAAATCCTCAAAATGTTGCTCCTCAACAACCACCGCCACCCCAAAACCCTCCACGTCCTCCATTAGATCATGCAGATGCCGCACAAGGGGATCTCATCAATCACCTTACACAAAATAGTGCCTAAATTTCTATATTGGTGAATAGGTTGAGGTCCTCTAGGCTTGAGCAGCACTCAACCCTCACCAGAACACTAGAAATAATAGCCAATAGTGTAAATGAGGTATCTAGGGAGGTTACGAAATGGGGTTCATGGAGGGATAGATGCCAAAAAATTTATGTGGATGGGTTGTCATATGATCAAGTGAAAAAAAGGGCATAGTTAAAGCTAACATATGTGCTCTTTTCACCAATCCTGTTACCAATGACAACCTAGAACTAAATATGACTCATTTTCCTATACATTGGTGTGTTCATGCTAGGCTGAAAGAAGCTTTTTGGGATAGGTGGTATATGGTCTTTGACCAACCACCTTGTAATAATTGGGAGGTGCCTCTATATTTTTTGAGAAAGTTGTATTGTGAGTTTATCCTCTATGAGAAGCTAAATTATTTTGACATCCGACAATTTCAGGGTAGAGGGAGAGGCTCTACGCACGATAGACCTAGGGCCCATAGGGTGGTAGAGCCAAAACATAGGAGGCTTACAACTCCTAAACCCATGGTTCATGTCATTGTCCCTATATCCTTGAAGGAGTCTATGGAATTACACTCTTCAGGCAACTACATCATTGACTGATGTCATTGTTCAACATGGCACACAATTGGTCAGAGTAGAGGATGTACCAGCACCTACGACACCTCCTTAATCAGTGACACCTCCTTCATTAGTGACACCTCCTTCATCAGCAACACCTCCTTCATCAGTGACACCTCCTTCATCAGCGTCACCTCATGCATCATTTGGCACGGGCCAACCCATTTAGCATATGTGCCCCACCTACCAGGGTATATGTTCTGGTGTAGACACTGACAAGGATGAGGATGGTTTGACATCTCATTCATGTACATGTTGCAGGAGTAGATTCCATGCTTCCATTGCAGAGGATGTGGCCCTCACCGATGACCTGATCTGTATGTTGTACCCTCTCCATCAGACATGGGTATGTTTAATTCTGTTTATGACATGCTATCAATTAAGTGACTAAATCTTATAAAAAGAAATGAATTTTTTATTTTTAGAACAATTCAAAGTGACATATAGATAAAATGCATTGCAGGTTGTAGCAGGTGGTGGGAGTACACCACATACTTTTCAATCGACTCCACGGACACGAGTAGTTTTGCCACTAGAGGTAAAGATTATTAAATTTGTTAAAAATATAATAATACATTGGTTTCAAAATATCCTTTCTTAATTATATGTATCATTACTTGGTGTTTTATAGGGCTTATCGGGGGCCGAGATGTGCCAACTTGATGATATCATGCTTTTGGCCATTGACTTTGGCCAAGATAGCTATGCGGTACCATTTAGATTTATATATATTTTTATTTAAGTGATATATTAAATACATGCTCTTTTGCCTTATGTTAATTTTTTTATATTAGTTTACCCCACTTGCCTCAAGGATCTCTTGTGTGAGAAAGCCATCCTCTAGCACTCCAAGGTAGAAAAATATATCCTCTCAGACACCCAAACGGCAGAAGGTAAATTTAGTACAATTTAAATTCATTTGTTGAAATGTATTATGATTAACCATGTATATGTAGATATTGATAAATGCCCTTAATTTATTTGTTCTATATATAGAAACATATGGGGTTTATGGAATTAATGAATGCACTTGATGTCGATGAGGTTCAGTAGAGGGAAGAGGTGATATCTTCATATTCACTTTGGATTGCATTCTTGCTTGTTCAAAATAACTAAATCCTTCTATGTCTATATCATATGTTATCATTTTTCATACAGGAAATGGTAATAGCTACATCATATTCGACTAGGCCTCCTAAGATTACAGGAGAACTATATGAGGCTTCTGTGTGCATTTGTTCTACATATGTTAAAAATATTTGTTCTATCTAGCTTGTCAACAACTTTGGGTTATTAACTTGTATAATTGTCTTTAACCTATTACAGCCCCCTTCCAAACTTCCTGCTGATGTTCTACCATTCCATTTCAGTAGAAGTCCTACATGTATAATATGGGATCCAACACGACCAAGGGAAAAGGTATGTCTATCTTAGGTCAACTCCTTTTCACTAAGTGCACAATAGAGCTGAAACCCTCTAGTTAACTCCTTTTGGATCACTTATCATGGATATAGGAAATGATCGTAACTGATTCATCTATGACTTTGCTTCCTACGACCACAACACATCCATCTGAGGCTCTGGTATGCTTTATTTTTCTAGTTTATTCATTTTTAGTTATTATGTGTTATTTTCAACTTAATACATAATAAAACTAAAGCATAATCACGGATCCTTAGCCTCACCCAAGCATCAGGACATCCCACGGATCCTCAGCCTCACCCAATTGTAGAAGACAAAGATGAGGTAGCCAACATTTCAACTTCAAACAATTTAGAGTTCAGTATTTAGTTATTGTGATGTTATATTGAGAATATATATCTGATTTGAAATTTAAATTGTCCTTGTGCAGCCACATGCAGAACCACATACTGCTTTGAAGAGGCTTGATTTTGATGATCCGCCACAGTCATAGATACCGATAGAGACATATAGTTATAGTTGTGATCATTGAAGGACCAATTTTTTTATATATTCGACATTTGTATATGTATATATTTACTTTGACAGACATGGCACATGCCACATTTTTGTAACTATTATTGATTTGGCATCTATGCCTTTTTTTGATATGTACATGATTATTATTCATTTTGATATATATGAAACTTGATATTCAATCCAATTTATTCATTAATATATATGAAACTTGATATTCTTGAAACTTATTTATTTGCTATTGAAATGTGATCAAACTTGTTCATTGTGTATATGTCTTGAAATGTGATCCAATTTGTTCATTACTTGTAACTCATATGATGTATACTTTTAAACTATCTATTTCTCATATTGTGTATACCCACGTACCGACACCGGTAATACTAATATTGTTTATTTTGATTGAGTGAATTTTCTTTGAGTCCTTCATGCATGAAGAGATTGGAGTGAAGTTATTATTTCATAAACTCATGCTTATGGAGCGAAGTTCATCATTTCAAGAATCAATTAAGACAAGATTTGAGTGCACAAAACAAATTTGAAATTTATCTAAGGATGAGTCAGCTTAGGTAAGGTTTTCATTTAAATTTTATTCCATAACAAGTCAGACTTAGGGTAAGAGAAACACCTATTCATCCAAAGCACCTATAAAAGAAGAGTTGAAGCAATCATTTTAACATCAAATCAAAGCAATTATCTCTTCTTTTGTCAAAAACCATCAAAAACTATCAGCGAGAGGTGGCAAAATAGTGCATCTTTTGTTCTAATCATCGTGGGAATGAACTGTCAGTGTGAGAAAATTTGGGTGGCTAGGTTTATGTTAGGTGTGCCCTTGTCTTGCTCCCCAAGATGTCTGATCATTCCGAGCCACCTTGTAGCGACGTTTTCCCTTGAGCGCTCAAAGTGGAAAAAATGGTCAAACTTTGACGTCGCATAACTCAGAGACCATGGCACTTATGGATGATCCATTTGAAGCTATGGGGTCATATTGTCGCTTCCTAAAAACACCTCTCTTGGTTTAGAAAAAACTGATTCCATTTTCTTGTGGTGAGATTTTTTTTGTCGCATCAAAAACCGTAAAAAACCATCAGTGAGAGGTGGCAAAATAGTGCATCTTTCATTCTGCTCATCCTAGGAATGAACCGTCAGTGCGAGTGCATTTAGGTGACTAAGTTTACACTAGGTGTGTCCTTGTATTGCTCCCCAAGACGTCCGATCATTCTGAGCCACCTTGTGGTGACGTTTTCCCTTGAGTGCTCAAAGTGGAAAAAATAGTCAAACTTTAACGTCGCGTAACTTGAAGACCATGGCACTTATGGATGATTCATTTGAACCTATGGTGTCATGTTGTTTCTACCTAAAAAATCCTCTCTCAGTTTTGGACAACTCAATTCCATTTTCTTGTGGTAAGAATTTTTCTGTCGCATCAAAAACCATAAGTGAGAGGTGGCAAAATAGTGCATCTTTTCATTCCACTTGTCGTGGGAAAGAACCGTCAGTGCGAGCGCATTTGGGTGGAAAGGTTTATGCTAGGTGTTCCCTTTTCTCTCTCCCCAAGATGTTTGATCATTTCAAGCCAGCTCGAAGCAACGTTTTCTCTTGAGCGCTCAAAGTGGAAAAATAGGTCAAACTTTGATGTCGCATAACTCAGAGACTGTGGCACTTATGGATGATCCATTTGAACCTATGGGGTCATGTTGTCACTTCCTAAAAAATCCTCTCTCAGTTTCAAACAACTCAATTCCATTTTCTTGTGGTGAGATTTTTTCTGTCGCGTCAAAACTGTCAAAAATCGTCAGTGAGAGGTAGCAAAATAGTGCATCTTTCATTCTGCTCATCGTGGGAGCGAACCGTCAGTGCAAGTGAGATTTTTTTGTCACATCAAAAACCGTCAAAAGCCGTTAGTGAAAGGTGGCAAAATAGTGCATCTTTTGTTCTGCTTGTTGTGGGATTGAACCATCTACATGAGCATGTTTGGATGGCTGGGTTTCTCACCAATAAAACTCCAATCATCCAATACTAAGTTTCTCACCCTTTCACACCTTGTCTCAATGCACTCCCAAGGCTTCACCCAACCACTCAAATGGGGTTTTCGACTTTAACGGCTTAACCAAACATAACTCGGGGGTTTAACACACCTATTAAACCCTAACACAAGGTTTCACATGCCCAAGTTGATTGGTTCACTTCCCAATACACAAAACTGCATTTAGGAGGCTTATTCCTACTAGCCCTTCAAATTGGGTAATTTAACAATAACTCAAAACTTTCCCAAAACACTTGGATTTGTTTTTGCATATTCAGATACCCATTTGCAAGTTGTTTAACATATGTTATAATTAGACACATTTATTGATAATCAAATAGTACAAATTTATAATCAAATGGTACAAATTTATTACAAATGTATTTATAATCAAATGGCACAAATTTGGGCTCTCAAAATTTGCAAATCAGCCCCATGGGCACTTTTATAAATAAAATTTGGCATCTAATATAAATGATCAAGCTCATTACTATTTATATTTACAAAATTTTGCATCTAAATATGCAAATTACAACTCATTATTGTTTTTTTATACAAAATTTAGCATCTAGATATGCACATTACAACTCATTGTTGTTTTTTTATACAAAATTTAGCATCTAGATACACACATTACAACCCATTGATGTTTTAATATACAAAATTTGGCATCTACATATGCACATTGCAACTCATATGCATGTAGAGAACATCCAAAAAAGCAAAGTTACAACGTTTCGCAAAAGATATATACAAAATTGTCAAAATTATTCTACCATATTGTAGAATTATTCTTCTAGATGACCCAAAATCAATCAAGTGAACCTTCTGGATCAGCTCTAACCCTTAGTGTCTCAAGTATTACCTTGTGGTCAGATTCACGAACTTTCCACAAATCCTTGTTAAGAGGTCTACCATGATATTTAATCAAATGAATATTTATTGCAACAAGAAGGTTTGAGTAATGAAGAATATGTCTATGTGTCTCAAAGTCCTCAAACAACTAGGCATTAGAAATTTTGATAGGGTACCTACATTTTATAGAAGGATAAGTTAATGCCAAAATCAATACAATGACTAATAAATAAATGAGTTTAAGAGGTCTCAATACAACTCGACACAACAATGGTACCTTCTAAGCCATGTCCTTGTCACAACAAGGGATCCTAATGGGTACTCAATACCCTCTCCATAAACCACTGTAGAAGTCAATTTCTTTTTGGCCTTAATACAATGACACAAAAAGTAATGTGTTCCTTCTTCTTTGTTCTCATCTGCAATAACTCCATATACATGACCTGCATTTAATAGAAGGATATAAGTTAATACCAAAATCAACATAAGTTAATACTAATAAATTGAGCTTAAAATTGTAGCAAATTGCAACCCTTTACTTGGTTCAACTATGTCTAATACATGGTCAAAATCCACTAATGCTTCAATCTGGTTCATTTGTAGTGCTCTAGGAAGTTGATATGTATCTAGGGTTTGCAAAGGTCTACAAGACCATTGGTCAACCCATTGTTTTGATTCACATTCATCCCACACAAAATGCATACACGAAGAGCAAAACCATGCAATCTGTCTAGTATAAATAACTAGTGATGTTGTATTTGAACTTCTAAATGAATGCACGTCACTTGATCCGGTAAGTGTACAACAATCTAGATAGTTTTCAATGTTAGATTCACATATTAACCAAAAATATCTAGAAACCATATACTTACCTGCATTACCTAGTCACATCATAGAGTTACACCATTGCACAATTGTTTCTACATCTATTAACATTTGACCACCTTCGTACTTCAATTCCTCTATGGTAAGAGCTCTTTTCACATATTCTCCCGCACCATCATGCTCTCCCTTTCCATGCCCTACCTCAATAAAATCCAAAAATGTTGCACACCACTTGTCACATGCATCCTAGTCAACCAGTAGAACATCCTTGCATTCTTTAATTGTGCAGTGCAATTGTCCAACCATATTAAGTGTTGGTTGTATCTTATATCTTTTTCCCTTACTATCATAGAAGACTATAAAGTATCCTTGCACAAACTCTGAGGAATGAGTACGATCATCATTGATATAGAAGTGATATTCTCTTATAACCTTTCTGTCCTCCTTGGTGCTATCATGTGCATGCATGAATTCTATGTGTACAAAAAATAGTAACTTGTCTAGAGTGGTAATACATAGATTGTACTTGATTTTGTGGCTTTAGTGTATAATTCTCAGCAAAATCAACGACATAGACAATAGTGTCGAGGGGGAAAGTGTACTTACATAGCTTGAATTTCCCATCCAACCACCTAGCTCTATGTGTGTGACCTATGTACTCATACACTAGTTTCTCTTGAAACATCTTGATGAAATCAGCTACACATATATCCCTTTTCACTAACTCACACCTCTTTAATTCTTTTCCATCTTTAACACCATATGTGACTGACTTGTATTTTCGAATAGAAACTAGTTCCTTACCAATTCCATGTGTGCTATCTAGATGTAGGCATCTATGCAAGTGTTGCAAACTAACACATGTAGGACAAAAACCTCTCAAAAACATCATCTTATAGTAAATGCACCCATCATCTCATCTACATAGTACACTTGAAATAAATTCTCTCAGTGACTTAGGAGGTGCTTGTAGACCACATTCCTGCAAAACATTGTTAATGTGCAAAGTACAACATATATAGCGATAAATATCATAATGCATGGAAAATTCAACATGGACCCTACAACATGTAGTACGTACATGATTAATTTTACATAAAATGGTTTTTTCATCTCAAAAAATATTTGACTAATTTTAATCTGAGGAAAGCTTTGAAGAAACCTTTCATAAAATTGTGTTTGAGTTGTATCTAAATAGTGTTTTGTATGTGGCTCATGTTTACTAATTCTAGTTCGCCTTCTAACAACATCTCTTTGGTTGGGTGAAACCCTTGTGTTGTCATGCCAATATTTCTCAATTAACGTTCTTAGTGCATCAACAACAACCTTGTCCTTGCGTGGGAGTCTACCCGAGAATGCCCAATAGAGAATTATTGGTAGGATCCTCAATTTTCTCTTGCCTCTCTAAGGCATAGTGTAATGTGGTTCTACTTATCCTTAATGACTTGCTTGTTTTGCTTATTATACGAGATTTTTTCATTTCGTTTCCCATTAGGTTGATGTGAGGACATGAGGTGTAACAATAGCATCTTTAGTGTGTGATTTTGAACCAATGGCTTGGTATGCATCAAAAAGATTTCTCACAATGGTTCTTTCACTATTATTTTTAGATGTTCTTAACCTCAAAATTTTCATTGTCTCTCTAAATCTTTTATTTTTAATCATTTCAATAATTAATTGTCATCTTCCACTTTGATTTAAGTTTTCAAAATAGTTATTCCAAATTCTTCTAGTGTTCTTCTACAAGTTCTTTCAAAAATTTTATCATGCATTGGCTTCACAATATTTTCATCAATATCTATTGGCAACTTTAGTTTTCTATGAATTATTCTAAGAGGTGTTAATATTGGTGCATGCTATTTGTTTTCATTAGGTGCATTATGTGCATTGATCACATCAAATTCAAATGGTATAGCTTCTTCAATTTAACTAACATGTGCATTCACCGAATCATTTTCAAATGGTGTATGTTCATTGCATTCATTAGGTGCATTCATCATATGCATTTTAATTGGTGTATGTTGATCATTTTGATTTGGTGCATTCATCATAACAATTTAAGTTGTTGAATGTTCATCACTTTTATTAGGTGCATTAGATGATGTACCTTCACGTAATCTCTCGATACGCTCCCTTTGTCTTTCCTTTGTTGCCTCTCTTTATTCATTCATTCCTCTCTTTTTCTTTCCCATTGTCCTACACATAACATCATGATGACAATCCACATCAAATAGCAAAAAAACAACAAATGATCACCATTTTGTTATAATCTAAAGTAACAATAATAAAATAACTTCAAAAAAAACCAAAATACAAGACAAATGAATCATGATCAAAGCAAAAAAAACAACAAATGATCATCATTTTGTTATAATCTAAAGTAACAATGATAAAATAACTTAAAAAACAATCCAATATGCAAAACGAATCAATCATTTCAAAGCAAAAGTGACAAAAAATATGAAAACCTGACGGTTACTATCCCAAAAAATCATGTGCAAAAGTAGTGGGGCCTTCAAACAACTTGCAATGCTATTTTTTAGGCCGTTGGGACTAAAATATATTAAGATTTTCCCATAACCTATATGGGTTATGGAAACCTTTAATGTGAACGTTCACAATTTCTTATAACCCGTAAGGGTTATGTAAAACTACAAGTTTTGGCCTTAGTTCTACATAACCCGTATGAGTTATGTAGAACTAGAAGTTTTGGCCTTAGTTCGGGTTATGTAGAACTAGGAACTGAATAGGAAGTGGGGAGAGAGATAGAGGGAAAGAAAGAGAAGGGAGAGAGGGTGAGAGAGAGAGAGAGAGAGAGAGAGAGAGAGAGAGAGAGAGAGAGAGAGAGAGAGAGAGAGAGAGAGAGAGAGAGAGAGAGAGAGAGGATGGATGGAGAGAGAGAGAGGGAGATTAGGAAAAGAAGAGGGGGAGAGAGAGAGAGAGAGAGAGAGAGAGAGAGAGAGAGAGAGAGAGAGAGAGAGAGAGAGAGAGAGAGAGGGATGGATGGAGAGGGAGAGAGGGATATTAGGAAAAGGAGAGGGCGAGAGGGAGAGGGAGATAGAGGGAGATTGGGAAAAGGAGAGAGAGAGAGAGTAGGTTAAGGAGAGGGGGAGGGAAGGAGAGGGAGAGAGGGAGAGAGAGGGGGAGAGAGAGAGTAGGGTCAAGAGAGGGAGAGGGGGAGAGAGAGAATAGGATAAGATAAAGAGAGGCAGAGGGAGAGAGGGGAGAGGGAGAGGGAGGGGGAGAGAAAGAGAGAGAAGGGGGAGAGGGTGAGAATAGGATAGGATAATGTGTGTGTGTGTGTGTGTGTGTGTGTGTGTGTGAGAGAGTAGGAGGAGGAGAGGGTGAGAGACATGAGGTAGAGAGAGAATGAGAAGGAGAAAAGGGCGAGAGAATCGATAGAGAGAGAAGTGTGAGGGGGAGAGAGATGAGATAGAACTCAAGGAGGATAATTAGGGCTTAGAATAGACAAAGATGATGATGGGGGAAGGAAGATGAGAGAGATAGAGGAAAAAAGAGATACATGCATGTATACAAACATATATACATATATCTATATAAATATATGTATATATAACTATAGATATGCATATATACATACATAAACACATTATATATGTATATCTATACATATGTATAGTAAATGATAAGTTTACAAGCATACATTATTATGTCTTCATAACCTGTATAGATTTTGTGAAACACAAAATAATTATTTTTAGTTCTACATAATCCGTACGGGTTTTGTAAAACACAAAATAATTGTTTTAGTTCTACATAACCCATATGAGTTATGTAGAATTGCGAATAGTACTTTTTGTTTTTTAAAACCCGTGCGGTTTTTGGCTTGGTAAGAGGGTTGGAAAATGACCCTAAGGCTTGCAAGCCCATTTTCCCCCATTTTTGTCCCTTTACACATTTTTTCATTGTCCAACATGATTGCTCAACTTCCTCGTCATCAGGTTTACAAATGATCAAGTGGGTATCTCTAAAATTACCACCATAATCTCACACATCTTCTCAATTTTCTGACCATATAATTTTTTCTATTTTTGGACAACATTAGCATAATAAACTTTAATTTTCTTTATCAGTGCCTTGACAGTCCTCACAAACATATGTCTACCATTTTTTTAATAACTTTTGATATACTTTACCAAATTAAAACTAAATTACATATTATTGTTCTAAACTAGATTATATATACTTTTTAAAAAAAAGTTTACATTTTTTATTATTTTGATGCAAGTTATGCCCAGCACACGAACAAGTACCAAAATTTTAGGATGCAGTCACTTCAAAAAATCATTTAAAAAAAAATTCTCAACAGAAAATTACAAAAAAATATACAAATTCTAGATCTCACTCTTGTCTATCATCCTACCAAAGGGTTTTATAAAATACTAAAACTAACTATATATTTTGTATAGCATACAAAAACAGCTATGTTATGTTTTTCTAAAAAAATTAAGAACAATTTTTCGTGTGTGAAAGGTTTGACCCTCTTAATCTTATCCAATTTTTTAAAAAATTAGTAGTTTAGAAACTAGATTCATAGTACTACAATTCTTATTCTTTTCTCAACTCCTAGTTTTGAGTGCATGACCTTCAAATATCTCTTTGAAGTTTAGGTTTACCTATTTTCAGAAAAAAAAAAAAAAAAAAAAAAAAGTGGCCACTTATACCCCCTTTTTGTTCACCATCTTGGTGCACTTACTCGGTACAAAAACAAGACCCCTCAATATAGATATAGACCTGATTTGCTTGTATTCCAAAAAAGGAGACCATGTTGGCAATTGACGCTCATCCGATGACTTGTGATGGTTGATTATTGGTTTAGGGTTGTCATTGATGGCAACTCTTTTTGAGATTCCTATCCGGTCATCATGGATCTTGATTTCCAGAAGAGGATGTTAATCGGTAGATAGTTAACCGATATTTCAGATTGAATAGAGCAGTTTTGGTCTAGAAGCTTTTCAGTGATTGTGATGTATTGAATCATGTATGGGATGATTGAGCCGACATAGAAACCTCATTTTATCATTCTTTTGGTGATCCAGTCAAGCTGACATATGGCTACATGTTACATTAGCAGGCCGACTTGATAAATGATCTATTTTGTGATTGTGGGTATATAAGACTGATGTGGGAGATCTTTTTGATGGATGGTATGATTGGATATGAGCCAGTGGTGATCGAGAATTTGTTTCAGCGCAGTTTCACGTACACATTCTTGAATCGGTAGCTGACTGAGACAGAGAAGAACAGGGAAGAACTCTAGAGGTGATATAATCAATATATTTGGCACTTAACAGAAACTCATCCAGGCATTGTAGATGCTATTTTGGAGTTCATTTATTATAATACATCATTGTATATGATTTTTAAGGCAGTGAGCCTTCTGTGGTTGTAGCCCTTATTGTATTTGAGCAATGAGCTTTAGGCAATGTGCTTGAATGCCTGTGCATTCCCCATATTGTAATATTGTTTTTCTATTGGCCATAGTGGAATAATATTGTGGGTTCAAATCCCACTGTGGTTTTCCCCATTTGGGTTTCCATGTGAAAATTTTGGTGTTATGATTTTATGGTTGATTGATTTATGTTCTTGGATTTCAGTTTCATGTTTATGCTTCTGGTGGTCTAAAGTCAAATAATTTTTTTTTGCAAACTGATAGATCACTGATTCCCCCCCCCTCTCAGTGATCCTTGATTCCAATAGACCAAAATAAGAAGAATAATATATTTGAGTACCTGATGAAAATTTTGCAAAAAAGAACCTAAGATTTCGATAGAAAGCTTTGAGATATTTCCAATAATGTCTAGTTTTTGAAAAATGAAGTTTGGATGTATAAGATATGGCCCTAGAAGTGCAAAAATGAAGGTTGACTTTAGAGGCCTAGTACAAAAAATTGGTAAAAAATTTGAAAAGTGCCTATAGATTTGGATCAACATTGGAACCAACTTTCCAACTATATATGGTTTGTGCGATTTTGACCTTTTATGACAAATTTATGAGAAAAAAACTGCAAGCAACTTTTTAGGGTTTTGAAGGCTTGAAAGGGCATGTACAAGTGAATTGTATTGTTGGAATCTACTTGACATCATGCTAATGTTAGCAAAATATGGCTGGAATATTCCCTTCATTGTCAAAAAGACATCGTCCCTTCTGCTAAAATATTCCCCTTTGTTGTCGATATGTTCTCTCTGCCAAAAATAAAGGCTCCACTAAATTTAAAAGTTGCCACTATATATAGGGTCTACCAAAAATAGATGATGGAAGTGCTGATGGATGGGGCTATGTAGGCTGGAAAAGTGATATGAATAGTACCATGTGCTACAAGGAAAATCCAAATCACCATTTTTTGCACACTATTTAAAGTTTAAAAAAAAAAAAACCTTTTATTTTTAATATAAATAATCTAATTATTTTGCAAAAAAAAAAAAGATTTTAGAAATTTATGCAAATCTTATGGATTTATTTGTGGCACTTGCCTATGATGGAGGGTATGATACAAAAATTTGTACCAAATAAAAAATTCTTTCCTCAATTTCACCAATGTCAAATTTTGACAATTTGACAAATGTTTTTAGGGTTCTTGGGCCTCCTAAGCGTGATAGTGATCTCCATTTTACTCCAAAGTGCCCATATTTTTTTTATCTACCCTTGGATTTTGCTTTGATTTTTATGCCCACAACCAAATGGACCAAAAAATTGAACTACTCAAATTTTGATGAAACAACAATCAATCTTATGGTTTTGGGACATTGCAAATGCGATGACAACCTTCGTTTCAACCCAATGTGCACATAAAAATTACTCCAAGTTGGATCCCTCAAGTACATGGATAGGAACTTGAGAAATCTACTAAAATAGCATGTAGGAGTTGATGATACAACCATAGGAGCCAAGAATCATTTGCAAGCAAAACACAATGTCACACAAAAGAGAAGAAGCCATGATTGATGCTATGCAACCTTGAGAATTATGTATTATTGCTCACACAAAATTATTGGAGAAACAATATTGGAGACACACAATTACAATGAATGAATAAATTGCTTTTACAGAGAGAAATACATGCCCTAATCCTAGAATTAGGAGAACTAAAAAGATAAAGTATGAGGAGCTAAATTAAGCTCAACTATAACTTGAGCTAAAGCTATAAAAATAAACTCTAGATGAAAAAAGCATCTAAGTTTAGCTTAAGTATAAAGTAATTAAAAAACACAGTTAATAAATAATTAGATAAATTTCCTAATTACTCCAACATTGTGCAATTGGTATTTATGCAGTTGTTAGTTTTAGAAAGAAAAAGATTGTCTAATATTGATTCACCCTCCTCTAAATATAAATGTGTGCTCATCACAAATGACTCTATTAAGTGGGCTATAATGTCCTTAAAAATGGATAAAATGTTAGATTTAAATAAGGAAAATTTATCCACATGGGATAGTGTCAATGAGATGGACCTTTGGGGTGGAACTCAAAGTTTTCAAGCATGAAGATAACACACCTATCCACAAATAGCTCATGTGATAAATGATACAACTACTTGGGCATGTTCAATAGTTTTAAACATGCGAGAAGCAATTATTTCCTAGTCTCCTTATGGTTTCAATTTTGCAACCCTTATTCTCCTAGTTCATCTTAGCCCATTTGTAAAAAAATAGTTTTTGTAGGCACCCCCTTAAGAAAAATAAGATGATATTTAAATTTTGGCATTTAGATATAAACTTCACTATTACGCTTAGGAACTAGAATTCTCAAGATTTACCTTGTTTATTGTGTAGGTCTTGAGTATCCTCTTAGGTTGACTTGCTCTCTATTCAATCTTCTTTACTTCTAGTACTTTGGCTAGCACGTTGGGTTTTAAATGTTTTCTTTTCCACGTAGTTATCCCCCAAATCTCTTCCAACTATGCAAATCTAATTAGGTTATCTTCATCTATTATGTTTGTAGTTACATCGGTCTTCTCTCTATCCACTCTTTCCTATCTAGCCACTTCTTCAAAGCAAATTGGAATACAAATGAAAAATAGAACATCTTCAACTCAAGGTTATTAGCCTTTAATAACTTTACCTTGCTTTTATTTAGTCTTTTAGCACTAAACAATTATTTTTCCAATCAATCAAACTTCTTTTAAACCATAGGGTTTCTATAGTCTTCCAAAAATTCTCATATCTCTTCCCTTTGATTTAGTTGTTGAAAATCAAGCTAACTTTATTTGCTTGTCCTCAAAATCCTTGATCTTTCTTTGTTACTCATGATTTTCCCCATTTGTCTACACTCAACAAGACTTAAATAATTAAAAAATATTAAATTAATTTGATATTCACATAATTCAAACACAATCTTATATATTTGAGATTTAGTCTTTTTTGCTTAACTAGATTCACATTCAAACAAATAAATTAATATCTTAATTCTTATTTCAAACCTATTTATTTGTTCACTTACAATCATATATATTTAAGAGTATATCTTTTTGCTTGATTAAATTCTCACTCAACCAAATAAATCAATATTTTAATTCTTATTCAATTATCATTTCCATCTTATATATTTAACATTTCATCTTTCCTTTTTGCTTAACTAGATTCTCCTCAACAAAATAAACTAAATTTATTTAATACCTTATGATCTATTCAAATAAATTATTTTTATTCTTTTGAGTAACAATATTTGTATTTATGTACAGGGTGAGTTGGCTTAGTGATGGAGAACTTGTGTCTTGAAAGAGAGGTCACATATTTAAATCTCATAGAACATGATCCATTTTTTTTAATGTCTTTTTAATTATATTTATTTATTCTAATAATAAGTTTCCATTTAAATACCTGCTTCAAATGTGGCATTTCATTGGACTTCAGTTTTGGCATTAGCGACCTGTTTAGATTCCCATATTAGTATGAATACAATGTTTTAAGATACTTTAGTTGGCATGTAGCACGACCAAAATATTTCAACTTTTTGACATTGACATCAGGACCCATGTTCATAGAGTAATGCCACAAGGATTATCACTTTAAAACTAATTGTTTTTCCAAATGATTCGTTGTCCACTATCTTGGTCCGGTGTGTAGATCCACTTGTAACGTGTGTTACTATTAATCCACGAATTAGGAGTTTTTAAATTTAATGTACTTACACACAGAATCTCAGTCCTCATCTCTTCAAGCTTTTAAGAGTACATCTTTACAACAGGGTGTCTGGTTCTGTCAATGGCAGTAGCAAAACCCACAACACCAATTGCAACAATACCCACAAGAAAGCATACTGTCACTTCACATGCATTTCAAATAGCAAAGAACAATAGCAGTGCCCCATTACAGGGTGAAGTTGATTTCAATTCCAAATTGAAATGTTGCTCTGTCAATATGCATTCTAATGTCAGTAGTCAATGTCTGTCTTCAACACATTTTCTTTTGGACAAATATAATATCAATTCTACCAAGGTATCCAGAAAAAACAGCAGAAGGAACGTGAGAAAAGATTTATCTATGGAAACTCAATCAATGATTGGAAATGGATCAGCCAATGGAGAAACAATTCTGAGAACAGTTGTTCGTCTTCTAGACAGATCAGTTAGTTCCCCTGCTCTTTCTATATTTTGTGTTTTGTAAATTCAATGCATTTATGCTGTAAGTTGTAGTTTATATAGAGCCCTACTTATTTAGAACGACAAGGAGTTTCTTTTCCCTCCCTCCCCAGTGTTTCAGATAATGAGTAGCTTTTTTAAGTCCCACAGCTGTATCTATCCTAGATTCAGAGCTTTTGTGTGTATATCGTTTGAATTCCCTTATTTGTTCATACATTCTGTGAACTAGTAAAGATATAATTTCATTAGCTGCATTCTTTATCATACCAGAATTTTAGTACCCACATTGGTTGCACCTCTGGGAGAATAATTGAGTTGATGAGATCCCAATCATTATGAATTTAATTTCTTTTATTTTGTATAGCTCATTAGTTATACAATTTAGGATATTACTATAATGGATGCTCACCAGGAAATATTAAGAAATGAAGTCAGAATGGTTGAGTACTGTGGAACTTCCTAGACCACAGACCTTTGTGAATTTGTGTTTTTTAAAAGCAAGGTGGAGAGCAATATGAAGATAGCACAGATGCTTACACATAACAAGATGAATAAATGGGTAGAAAATCAATGTAAAATCTGTCTGGCAGTTGAGGATGGAACTTGGACTATTGTCAATGAACATGAAGTATTTTGCTACACATCCTGGTTTGGTGTTTTGGTAAAGGCCCACATTTTACAAGTACTTGGTCTTTACTTCTAACTTAGAAAGTGAATACAATTCAAATAGAAGTTTCAATTTGTACACAGGGATTCCAGAAATCTGACAATCTTCTCAGAGTGGGCTGTGGAAAGTCTGGGTACCTATTCTGTTATAAATTAATATAAAGATTTCCCTCCCAAACTAGTAGAAGTAATTGCATACATAAAATTCATAAGTTTGTGGCCATTGCTCTCTCTTACGATATTGAATTTGAAACTTTAATACTTGAAGCACTCTAGTCTGATGGTCCCAAAGGAGTATGACAACTAAGTAATCTGGGTGAAGGCACTGAAAGCAGGGGATTGAAGGTAAAATGATGGAATCCCTTGAACAATATCAGCAAGTAGAGCTCTAAGAGATTTTTGATACATGCAAGCTCAATCTCTTCATGAAAATTTACCAGCATAATCAAAATCATGTACAGTAGAGTCTTAAGGAAGCAGGGTGACAGCTCCTGAAGACTCTACTGTGATGGAGACCCCTTTTAAAAGTGGGGCGTCGGGTCGGAAGACGGTATTGCTTGTGGTCCCTTGGTTCTTTCAGGCTCATTCCAAAAAAAGACTCTGTTGAAGGATGTTAGCATTAACAAGGTTAAACAAACATCTTTGAAACAAATGGACTTCAAATCATTTATAAATTTGGGTTGGTTGCTTGTTGGGTATTATATCATTCCTTTGTCAATCTGTTTTTAGTTGTGTAATTATTCTGTTGTTGATTTCTTATGGTTGCCCTTTGTTATTTTGATGAACCTTATTACTTTATCCTCCTCACTACTATAAAACGATCTAGATCCTTTCTATTTACCTAACATTCTCACAAAGAAGTATGACAGTGAAGTACTCTGGGTGAAGGCAAACTGAAAGCAGGGGATTGAAGGTTGAAGGTAAAAAGAATGGAATCCCTTCGAAATATCAGCAAGTAGCTATGAAGAACTTTGAAACCCATTTTGACTTTGAGGGTCTAGCTTTAGCTCCTAGAACTATAAGAGATTTTTGATACATGCAAGCTTAATCTCTTCATGAAAATTTCCCAACATTATCAGTATCTTGCTGTTTGCCTAAGCAACAAGAAATACTATTTCATTTCGAGAAAATCTCATCATTACCAGTGAGAATCCACAGAAGGAAGGAAGTAGGGAGTATCTACTGAAGATTGTACTGTGATGGAGATCCTATTCAAAGTGGGGGCATTGTGGGGGTCTCTTTTGGTCATTTGGATCTTTCAGGTTCTTCCCAAAAAGAAACTTGTGTAGAAGGATTTTAGCATTAACAATAAGATGGTTGAGTTTAAACAAAGATTTTTGGAACAGTGTCACTTCAAACCATTTGATTTGGTCATTTGTTGGATATTATACGTTCCTTTATTAATCTGTTTTAAATTGCTTGTTGGATATTATATCATTCCTTAATTAATTGTGGTGTAATTATTCTACTGTTGATTTCTTATAGTTGCTCTTTGTTATTTTGATGACCTTTATTGTATACAGAGATCTGAACCCTTTCAAAATCCGTGTTTATGTTAATAAATGTTTTTCAACGAATCCTTTACAAATGAAAAACAAAGTACCATGTAAACACCACTTATCTTTGCTCACGCTAAGCTGCTTCCCTTTTAGAAATATCCTATTTTCTGTTTTCAAAGTCTAGGTGATTAATTAACTCAGGCTGAAATTATGTTTTATATTGGGTTGTTCCTTGTCTCACTGAGAAAACTCTGAAGCTTGTTTGATCCTGTTCCAACTCTCCATCTTTGTAAGCAGTTGCATATTATATATTTTGAAAGATGTTTGAAACATAATGTTAGTACACAGTTTTATTTTTCCAACATCTAACCCTTTGATTATAATTTTCATCACATGGTTGCAGACTAAGTGGGTTCTCCTCACAGCTGTTGTCTCTATTGTGGTTTGGAGACATAATTCCCCGGAGGTCCTGTGGGCTGTCACAGGCTGCATTCTGAATGAAGGGAGCTCAAAAACTTTAAAACAAATAATCAACCAACCAAGCCCTGCTTCTGCTATTGGCTTGAGGAAAGATCCTGGGATGCCATCTTCACATGCACAGAACTTGGCATTTGTGACAACATATGCTCTTTTCATACGTATGTATTCCATCTAGAGCCTTTTCCCTGTTTGGATTATTAATACAGTAGTTGCTTATACACTAAGACTGGAGGATTTAGATCATGGAAACCTGTTTATTCAGAACCAACAGTCGATCATTAAAATTTGCAAATTCATTAAATTGAAGGATATAAGTTACAACAGCCTATTCCTACATGCTCAGATATATATTAGAGATGGGTATCCATTCATTGTTTTTAGATTTTTAGCAATTGGGTTGTCTGGTAAAGTAGCATTGTCCAAGATAACAAATATGATTCATGGACAATTGTTCGTCGAAAGAAAAAAAGGTCAGTCCTTAATGTTTCCTCCCTCCCAGAACGTTCCACTGGGTTGAAGTTGGGCCCCAACTCTGATTAAAACTGATTTTCTAGTTTTGCTGTTCAGTTCTCTCTCTTTACTGTTGTGCCGTTCTTTCAGTAAGTCGGTTCCGCCATTTTTGTGTTGTTTGGTGTCTTTTCTCTCCTTCTGGTTAGTTTTGCTGTGTTAATCCTTGTTGCTTAATCGCTTACCCCTTTGATAACCTTTCTTGCTTTGTAACAGGTTTGGACCCTATCAAAAAAACTCAACATATCAAAAACATGCTCATAAATAAAACTAGAAGCAAAAACTAGTAGAAACAAAAGCTAATTGAATTGTTGATTGGTAATCATTCTTAGGTGAACAGCCAGAGCACCTTAGGTCTGTCTTCAGAGAGCTCATGAAATGGAAGTTTCAGATCTGAAGTATAAACTCCATATTCTCTACCATATCACCACTACAGAGTAGTTACCATAATATAGTAGTTACATTAAAGAATATTTGATTAATGGTAAAGATGGGAAGCAGATAAGGATTCCTCTCTGGGAGAAAAACAAGGAGGAACTCCTAATGTCTAGGAAATTTCAGAGAAATTGCTTTAGAAGAAGAATCGCAGTTCCTCTACTAGAGGAATTCCTAATGCTTAGGAATTTTCAGAGCATTGAGAATTTTGCAATTGCTTTGAATTATTTATCAGGGAAATAGTTATCCAGTCATTATGATGAATTATAATATTAATGATTGGATGTAATATAATTGAAGTTTTAATTTTTTGGTCTATAAAAGGCATAGCCAGAATAATATATTGATTTTAAGGAAAAATTTACTGCACGTTTCAGATTTTCAAAAATAGTCCAGTGAACCTAAAAACTGTGAAAATGAAACTATGTCCATGAGTATGCATAGAAAAAGAAAACCAACTCCAAAGCCCTAAAATTCTCTCAACTCTGAGTGGAATTTGAGCGTTTATCCTTTTCAAAAAATCTCTTAAAGATTCAAAATTTAAAAGTCTAAAGCTTCATAAAAGCATCTACGAAAGTTTTAAAATTAACAGAGAAGTTAAAAATTAACAGAGAAGTTAAAAGGAGCCAACTATGGGCTCTGTAATGGCCTCAAGAAAGAAAAGACCAACTGGAAACCTATCTGATTAATTCTCCCCTCCGGGCATGGGTGGAGGCATTGGGGCACGGCCTCTTCCAAGACCCCTGCGTGGAGGATGACCCCTTCCTCGACCAGAGGCACGACCGAAACCTCGGCCACCACCTCGCTTACTCTGCTCCGCTTGGGGACCCTCTGGTTCTGTTTTGGGAGGCAGGACACCATTGAGTCTGGCGAAGTCTAGGAATTCTTCTTCGCTGCCCGCGTCCTCTGGATTGTCCCCCAGAAACCTCCATTTTAGAAATCTGAGGGCCATGCCTGCAAAGGTTCTGTGCTTTTGTAAGTCCTTTCCCACCAGGTCGAGCAGAAACGGGTAGAATTTGATCAGCTCTCTCGGGATATTGAAGAGGATTCTCTCGCTCGGTCGGGGAGCACCAGTGTCATGTCGCACCTTGTTTAGGACTTCTTGCAATTCGAGCAAGATGTCACTGGGAAGAGTCTTTTGGTGAGGTTCCAGACTTCTTGTTTATCAAGCTTTAGGTCAATTAGGGAGGCGACAAACCGAGACGATATGCTCGTGTTGTCTCGGGGGTATTCTTCCCTGCTGATATGCCCACTCCCAAGAATGAGCTTGACGGCCAGGATGATCGTTGGCTCAAGAAAAAGGAGGAGCCTCTTCAGTCTCAGGTCCGTGATTTTTTTGAAAGAGATTTGATGGGTAGAGGCCGAGAGAGAGATGAGAGTGTCCGCTCCAAAACAAGAGATTGATCTGGGGTAGACACTCATTATAAATCCAAACGGCTCCTCACCAGACATTGCTTAGAAACCTGTAGCAGCTTGAGCTTCTGTATGGGCGGTTGCAGAATCCAGTTGATAGTCTTTTCATCAATGAGAATTTTTGTAAAATTTGTTTGAAGTGATGGTACAATGAACAGGTTGTAAGCAGTTTTCATTGATTTGAAGTCAAAACATCTATAATGACTGGATAGCCGTATCACCTCATACATTCCTTTGAACAGTCCATAACATTAAGAGATTGTTGTTGACAGATAAAACATCTATGTAATTGATGGAGTTAATAAATAGATTTTAGCATTTGCTTCAGTTTCTGAGATTCTAAGTTCATATGAACAAATTGTTGCTCAAATAAGTAAATTTGCCAGAAGATATTTGGCTTAAATCAAAAATTGAATTTTGCTTAAGTTACCATAGTTGAAAATTTTACAAAACTGGTAGAATATAAAAGTCTAGATTTTGATGCCAAAGAGAGGTTATAAATGCACCCCACGAAATGAGGCCTGAATTACTCATGGACTCTGAATTGCTTTTAATTTTTTGTCATGTTTTAAGAAGCATCTTATCTGCACACTGTTTTTCATCGATGCCCTGGTTTTTTTCACATATCAATCAAACATATGCACTCAAATGGCATTATCCTTTCGGACCATTATATTGTCTCAAAACATAGTAGAAATATAATATTATAGTCTAAGAGAAGTATTCATATTACATTTTTCTTTTATAATCGATTTGATTTTAAGTTTTAAATTTGTCTTTAACTGTTAAGTGCAATAAGCACTTTTAATTTTCTTTTTAACTTATTTTACTAAAATTTAACTTCATTTCTTTTTCTTTTATAATTTTTTATAGATATTAAAAATAATTTTAATTTCAGTTTTTTAAAATTTATATTTTTGCTTTTGTACTAGTGATTGGTTGGCAAGGACTCAATATATCCACCTTGAGCATTGCATTTACAATTATCATATGGGCAATAAACATGGTAAGTGTTTTTTTGCAATACGTTTTCTAGATGTTTGTATTCTTTATAAATTTAAGATTGAACCTTGAATCAATTAAGCTTAGAATTTTTGTGTTTCATGAAAGATTGAGATAAATAAAAGTTGAATTTTATTATAATTTATATATTTCCTTCACGAGAGCCTAACATTTTCCACTTCAATCAATAATGACTACTTTAAAAATGTTTTTTTTTTTTTTTTCAAGTTTTAATGATCTCTAATTTATTCTTAAGCTTTTATTGTATTTAACTCATATCAATTAACAATAAATGAATCTGTAGACAACCAAAATTGTCCAGTCTAATTAAATAAATATTATTTATTTAATTATCTAAGCCTAATTCTTCTATTAATTAAATAAATTTTTATTTATTTAATTAATTCATTTATCCTCTTCTAGCTTTATTTCTCATTTAAATAAATACATTTGTTTATTTAAATTATCCCTTTCCTAAATTAAATAAATATTTTATTTATTTAATTATCCTACTTCTTCTATTAATTAAATAAATCTTTATTTATTTAATTAATTCATTATCTTTTTCTACACATGACACATGTCATTCATCTCTTAATTCCTACACTACCTACCTCTTTCATTATTTTACTATTTCTTTTACCCACCCTCTAATCCTAGCCGACCTCTCTTTTTACTCCTCTCAATCTTAACCCTCCATTTCTTATTGTGTTTTCTATTTAAGGAGATGCTTTCTTCATTATCAAACCCTAATCACTCAAGCTAATCAACAATTTTGGAGGACTTGGCTACACTACGATCCTACTTGCAACCACATTCTGTTCTTTGTTGAGCTCTTGTGCATATAAAAATCTGAGAGCAAATATACATCAAGCAAGATCAATGGAGATAGGAAGAATGGAGATCAAAACCCTATTGGACATGTGATGGTATAATCTTTGTGAGTTTGAGTTATTTTGCATTGTCTTAGGTAATCTTCATATGTTATGGTGGATCTTTGTTCATTGTTAGGCTAGGGTTTTGTGGTTGGATTCATTTAGCCTTTCAATATTGTTGTTATTGTTATCCATTTTCACCATACACATTTTGGCACGCCCGGTGGGACTCTTGTCCCTTTGCATTTAACATTTTTGTTGCAGATTTTGCATTTTTGAAGTTGCAGATCGGACATTTTTTGACGACATTTTAGGTATTTCCGCGTCTGCGAGCGTTCGGATCGCGTCTCTGAGTTTCAGAAGCGTTTGAGAGATCGGGAATCGCGTCTGTGTTTTTGTCGAGTTTTTATTTTGCAGGTTTCCGGAAGCTGCGTCTGTGTTTTCTAACCGCGTCTGAGAAGTCTCTACCCGCGTCTGTGTCCGGGAAAAGCGTCTGTGTACTCTGAGCGTGTCTGTGAATCATAGAACTGCGTCTGTGTCATTCAGACGTGTCTATGTCTGGTATAACTGCGTCTGTGTTTATTGTTTTGAAATTTTCAATTTTCCTTTGATTCAATTTTTCGGATTTCGCGCTTAGGGTTTCAGATCTGGTTTACTTTTGGACTAACCCTTGCAGATCTAGCTAACCAAGTTTGTGCAGCTTGCTTTGGAGGCAAAAAACATTTTTGTTGAAGGCCCCTTTTTCACAAAGTCTTTTGGGTTTTTCTAAAATTTACCTAACTTGTGTGCTTGCAGGAAGGGGTGATCATTTGAAACAACCCAAACTACTAACAATTTTGTTGCAGGGCCTTAGCTAGGGTTTTATAATTTTGTTGTGTGCCTTGTTTTCATAGATTAAACACTTCCATTGGTGCACTAAAATTGAATCATTGTCTTTTGTGTCTTGAGCAATAGGCTCTTTTTGTTTAATTTTTAGAGGGCCTGTCTTCCCGTGTGGTCATTAGGACTACTAGTGAGAAGAGAACGACCCAAGTGGCAGCAAAAGAAAAGCCATCTTCTTCCAAGCCACTATAAACAAATGTATTCATGGTGAAAACTATGAATAACGTGTGCTGATTAGTTCATACCGACACTATGTCTCCCCATAAACCCATTTGATCAAATTTATTTGGTCATTTGTAGGGCGTAACCCCTACCGGCTGGGAGCCTTCTGTATTTACAGAGCTGAAAGTGCCGCATGTATGGCCACACGAGCGGATGCCCTTACTAGCACCTTTTTGTTTTAGAAGCCCAAATCCTTCTAGTTGTTGAGGCAGGAGGTCGGACCTCTGGTAGCGGCCCACACACATACGGTTCTTAGTAGAGATACAAAGTTCGCCATGGGGAGTTTTCATGGGGACCGATGCTTGGCTGACCCGAGAAGTGAGTGCCGAAGGTGGAGCCAGTGAGGTCAAGCATCTAAGTATCCGCTCTGAATAGCGTAGCCTCGGGGGTAAAACCCTATGTGGGATCAACAACTATTGTCTTGGCCAACCATAAGATTTGTGCTTGTCTTATGCTAAACACTCAAACATTCAAGACCAAACAACAAAACATTGTGTCTTTTGTGTCTTCAAGTGTATGCAAAACATTTTACATCAAACAACACACTTTTGGAGTCTAAACACTTGTAAACATTGAGTTCTCATCAACATTGTGTCCTCTTGTCACAAAAAAATAGTCAAACAATCGGATTTGGTCACAACAAAACAACTTCACAGATTGGAAAAATTGCATGAAGTTTACAGAAACGCGTCTGTGTCTTTTTTAACCGCGTCTGCGTCATATAAGCGCGTCTGTGAAGGGCAGAATAGCATCTGTGTTTTTATCCGCATCTGCGTCAAACAGAGAAGCGTCTGTGTCTGGGAATCGCGTCTGTGAAGTATATAGAGGCGTCTGTGTCAGGAATTGAAAACTTTTACAATCCAGCAAACAAAGGAAACCAGTTTCGGAATACTTGAGCTTCCTAGGTTGTCTCTTCAGGTTTCATCTAGCATTCAACCTGTTCTAAGGTCTCATACAGTCCATCATTGCTTCACATCTCATTTTACATTCATACTTGTCTAAACTTGGGTCAAAAAGGTCACTTGCTTGTCCTCACTATACTCTTTCAACACACTACATACAACTACACTTTGCTAAGTGGTCCCTCATCAAGGTTTCTTACCTTTGGGTCTCATTTGGTCTTACTTAGAGTCAAGGTCAGCTTACCTCATCAAGAGAAATGATCCTCTCTTTGGAAGTCACACCTACTCTACTACTTACATACTTGGTCTTACACTTTGGACTTTGCAAGAACACCTCGAGATTCATTTACACTCCATACAACTCTTGGTCTTCCATACTCTTTTCATTTTCATCTAGTCTCTCACATCTTGGTTGAAACACCTAGTTCATGGTTGAAACCCGTCTTCAAAAATCTAGGAGAATAGCTAAAGAAGCTCAAGAGTCCGCAAACATGAGTTCTTATGAGTTTGACAATGATTTATTTTATAATCTTGAGCACACTACATTACCCGACATGGATGTTTATAGAAACAATCCAAATGTGGAAAGCGCAAACACTATAAACAACAATACTACACACAATGACAATGTGGACAACTCTTCAATATTATCAGCAGACATAGAAGAATCCATAATGAATCCTCATTTCAATAGATTGGTTGAAGAGATAATGAGGAGAGATTGATAGTACTTCTTACACATGATGGCACAAAGTGGAGCTAAAATACCTCATGACTTTGACATGTCTCAACTTATGGAAAGTCGACCCTCACAACAAACTCAATCAAACATGGATCAAAGGAGACCAAATAGTGGAGGAAATAGAGCACCGAATATGATGCCTGAGTCACCATCAGTTTTGCTTCAAAAACCAACAATCCCACATACACAAGCTCTTACATATGATACTTACTCTCGAAGACCATTATGGAAGCCTTACGCTCAATCACATGCTCAAGGTATGGATCAATCAAAACAAGTGGATACTCAAAGACATCCTCAAAATTTTGACACAAGGAAACCTCATGTCAAAATTGGGGGCAACACAATGGAAAATGAAATACCTATTGAATATGGTATATATGCACAAAATAGATATGGGGTCCCTCAACATGAAGTTATGCCAAGTGCTCCATATATGCCACACCAATATAGACCTCCATATGGACATGTCTACAATCAATATCATCCATATATGCAACAAGCTCCTCCTCAAATGGGTGTTTCAAACACGGGGTATGCTACAAGAAATCAATCTCCTCCTAAAAACAATTTGGAGCAACAAATTAGAGATCTATAAAAGAAAATGGAGGACATGAGTACATCAAAACCAACATACACTATGAGAGATATATGTCCTTATCCCTTTGATAAGAACATTCCAATGCCTCCGTTTCCTGCACACTTTGTGACGCCAAAATTTGACAAGTATAGAGGAAGAGGAGACCCCAAGGCACACATAAGACAATTTTTCACAGCCTGCATAGAGGTAGCGGCAGAAGAAACATACTTGATGAGATTGTTTCCACAGAGCTTAGGCGATCAAGCTATGGAATGGTTTTCTCAATTACCTCCTGGTATTAAGTCATGGGGCGACTTAGCAGAAGCATTCATTCAGCATTTCTCTTACAATATAGAAACAGATGTCTCAGTCACTACCTTGTGCAATACGAAACAAAAGGAAGGAGAATCTTTCGCAACATTTTTACAAAGATGGAGAAATCTAGCTAGCAGATGCTCTTGCGAAATCCCACAGAAACAAATGGTAGAAATGTTCACACAAAACGTTAACAAGGCTATTGGCTATGATCTCAGAAAAGCTTGTTTGTCCACATTCAAGGATGTCATTGAAAAGGGCCTAGCCACAGAAAAGGTCTTAATTGAACAAGGAGTCATTAAGATATTCAAAGCAAACAAAGAGGACTTCAAAGGAAAGGACAAACCAAAATTTTGGAACAAGAACAAGAACACAGTTAATGATGGTGTTGTTGATGCCAACACAGTGAGACCCAAGTTCGTCTTTTCTGGATCGAGTTCTACAAATAATCAAGTGAACACTCAAACAACTTCTAGACCACGAAGGAAGTACACCCCATTGGGAGAACCACTTGAATTAGTATTCAAAAAGCTTGTGGCAAACAAAGTGATCACAGTTCCAGATTTTCCTCCATATGAACCAAAGGTCAAACCAAATTGGTGGAATGATGATGAGTATTGCGAATTTCATAAGAGCAAGGGTCACAAAACAGGTAATTGCCATCGACTGAAGAACATTGTGTAGGATCTCATTGATAGAGGTGATATTGAGATTGAGGGACATTCATCTAATCAAGAACATGAGATGTTTAAGGAACCATTCCCAAAACATGACAAAGGAAAAGGCAAAGTCACAGATGATCAAGCCAACTACACTAGAGCACCTTACAATTATGATTCTACTATCAATTGTATCTCAATGGATAATCATATCTCTACTATTACCATCAAAAACAAAAATCCTGAGAATCCTCCTCAGAGACCTAAGATTGTCCTAAAGGGTGTTGGATCTTCTTCTGAGCATACCTCTGAATGTCATGTTACAACTCGTCGAGGTAAAATCACGTTGCCAGGTGCCTCCACTAAGAATACCGCTTCCTCATTAACCAAGCCTGAGTATGATCTTGTAGAACAGTTAGGGAAGACACCTGCGCTCATATCTATCCTTGAGCTCTTACGTATATCCCCTGCTCATAAGCTATCCTTGACAAAATATTGAGAGACACTACCATCCCTACTGATCTGAACGTGAACCAGTTTCAAGCCATGGTGGGATACCTTTCCATTCCGCATTCCCTTACATTCACAGAAGCCGATGACGCCTCCATAAGTCAGCCTCATAATGCACCTTTACATGTTGAAGCCTTTATACATAAACATCGAATAAAGCGAGTCCTGATAGATGGAGGAGCAGGTCTAAACATTTGTACATTGAGCACCATTAGACAATTGGGATATTCTGACAAGGCTGTGAATTCTACAAATCAAATAACCATCAAGGCCTATGATGATGAAGAGCGTTTATCCAAGGGGACAGTCACCTTACCTCTAAGAATTGGGCCGGTCACAAAGGATGTGGTTTGTCAAGTCCTAGACCTGGATCTCACATATAACATATTGCTAGGAAGTCCTTGGATTCATGAAATGAGGGCAGTCCCATCGACATATCATCAATGCATTAAGTTTCCTCATAATGGAGTCGAGGTAACAGTCAACGGTGATCCAAATCTGTTCATATATTGCAATAACTTGAGATCACATACTGAGACTATCATTCCCAGTAACCGTGAGGCTACTCCTTCTTCGGCATACATTGACCCTGAGTCATTAAAACCCTCGACATCCAAACAAGGTGAACTTAGAGGCAAGTTTCAGGACAAAGGCATGGGAGAATACACTTTGAATCAAACCATGTTTTTACGGCAAGTCATGAGCTCTCCAAAAGAATATGGGAGGCCACATTCTAACAAACAAATCTCCATCATGATACTCAAATGGGATCCTACTACCTTTCAAAGATGGGGCGAACTAGAAGAGGAGAATTTATACAAAATGCTTTACAAAGACATTGAGGAGGACACACAAGATCAGATTAATATACCCTGTGAGAACTATGGCAAAGGCTTCAAGATTCTACAAAGATTCGGGTATGATGGAAAAAGCCCTCTCGGGTTACGCAAAGAAGGCGTCATGGAGCCCTTACAACCTGAATTAACCACAAGAAGGGAACGCTCAAAGGGGCTTGGTTTTCTGACTCCCAAACTACACAATAAAAGAACAGAAAGGACCTCACGAATCAAAGTTGCTGAAGTTCAACAAGAAGATTACTATTCCACAGATTCCAATGAGTGGGAATGGGGTTCAGACAAATCCTCTAGTGACTATGAGCTCACCGAGACATTTAGAGAGCCAGATGAACCCACATAAGAGGAGGAATTTTACAAAAAATTCAGAGTTGGTCAAGAACCAACCCATAAGGATCCCGCACAGTCTTCGTTTCCAGGTCCTAGGTTGAAATCGCATAGGATGAGGACACCTGTCCTGGAAGGCGCTACTAGTGATGACAATTTGGATTCGTTTACGATCGAAACTGATGAGGAGAGTGCCATTGATGACCTCGACGATTGCCTCGACATACCCGAATATAACCACATCTTCACTCTTCGCCCTGCAAATTTCGAAAACATTAAAGACCTTCCCCTTGTTCACCCACAACTCATTGACTGGGATCATGAAGGACCAGCACAATTTGATACATTTCAAAATGATGAAGCTATTATCGACTATCTTGGCATTCGAGATGATCTTCCCCCTGGGGACCACAAAGCAGGATACACCATAGAGCTCAGCAACATGGCATACTTTGGTGAGGGTGCCGGACCTTCCAGTCGCAAAAATGTGAAAATAAGAACAAAACAAGGGTCTTATGGCGAAAACCACACTGTGGCGCTATCTGATCCCAAAAAAGTAAAAAGAAAGGACGTATCTGAGGGCGAAAACCTCTCTGAGGCACTTGAAGATGGAAGGCTCGACATCCTCCCAGCATCATATGAGGAAAAATCATCCATGTTGGTAGAGGAGACTATCAAGACAAACATTGGTACAGAAGAAGTTCCACACAACATATTTTTGGCTCAATCCTTGACAGAATCCGAAAGGGCAAAATTCATAAACTTCTTCAAGGAAAGACAAATCAACTTTGCATGGTCATACGCTAATATGCCTGGACTAGATCCGGATTTGGTAATGCATCATTTGACAGTCAAACCGGGGGCAAAGCCAGTAAAACAAAAATTAAGGAAAATGCACCCGCAAGTGGCATTACTAGTCAAAGCAGAGCTGGAAAAATTATTGGATGTCGGATTCATACGCCCAATTGATTATCCTGAATGGATATCCAATTTAGTACCTGTCAGTAAACCTGATCGCAGTATCAGAATATGTACAGATTTCAGAGACATCAACAAAGCTTGTCCAAAAGATGACTTCCCATTACCAAATATCGACTTGATCGTTGATCTCATAGCAGGTCATGAAATGTTATCTTTAATGGATGGATTTTCTAGATATAATCAAATCAGGATTGCACCTGAAGATCAACATAAAACATCATTTACTTGTCCATGGGGAACCTTCTGTTGGAATGTCATGCCCTTTGGGTTGAAAAATGCAGGCGCTACTTATCAAAGAGCGATGACTACTATCTTTCATGATCTCATGCACATAACCGTGGAAGATTATGTTGATGATCTCTTGGGAAAATCAAAAGACAGAGATACACACTTGGACATACTTTCAGTCATCTTTGATCAGTTGGAAAAGTATAAAGTAAGGTTAAACCCTAAGAAATGTGTCTTTGGAGTAACCTCTGGGAAGCTCCTAGGATTCATTGTGTCTAAAAGAGGAATTGAAGCCGATCCAGCAAAAGTCAAGGCTATCTTGGACATGTCGCCACCTAGAAATATCAGTCAACTTCGATCCTTACAAGGGAGACTCCAGTCCATACGAAGATTCATAGCACAACTTGCAGATAAGTGCAATCCTTTCCAGCACCTGCTACACAAAAACATCAAGTTCAAATGGGATGAGAACTGTCAACAAGCTTTTCAGACGCTCAAAGACTATCTTTTGAATCCGCCAGTTTTGATGCCACCAATTCCAGATCAGCCTTTGCTACTGTACATATCAGCTACTCCAACAGCACTGGGGGCACTCCTAGCACAACAAATAGCTGACGGTAAGGAAAAAGTAGTATACTATATCAGTTGCACATTGGTGGGATATGAGCTAAACTACACACCAATCGAGCGTGCATGTCTCACTGTGGTCTTTGCTTCACAAAAATTACGCCATTATATGCTCACTCACAAGACTAAGTTGATTGCCAGAATTGATCCACTAAAATACCTTCTCAACAAAGCTACACTTACTGGGCGGCTGGCCAAGTGGGTAATGATCCTGAGTGAATTCAACATTGAGTACGTGGACAAGAAAGCAATAAAAGGACAAGCAATCGCAGATCAATTGGCAGATGCTCCCATGATAGATGATGCTCCTCTAAAATCAGAATTTCCAGATGAAGCAATTTTAACAATATCACCTGCAAAGCCATGATAATTATACTTTGATGGCTCATACACACAACATGGAGTAGGAGCTGGTATACTCTTTATAACTCCTCAGGGCAATTCTATACCCAAATCGTACCACTTATCATTTCCTTGCACTAACAATATAGTGGAATATGAGGCATTAACAACTGGATTAAGAATTGCAGTTCAGTGGCAGATCCAAGAACTTCGTGTTTTTGGGGATTCTCAACTTGTCATCCGTTAAGCAACTGATGATTATCAAACAAAAGATGAAAAACTAATGCCTTACAAACAATTGGTAGATGATTTGAAACAACACTTCGCAAAGATAGATTTTGAGCAGATACCAAGAGAACAGAATCGTGCTATAGATGCCATGGCTACAATTGCTTCACTAATTGATCTACTGCAGAATGAGACCTGCTCTGAGTTCCTGGTAGACAACCTGTTGATTCCCTCATACGAGATCACTTCTACTGAAATGATATGCGTTGTTGGTCCCAAATCCCAGTTATATGGTTCCATATACACATACCTTCGCGACAATATCTTACCTCCCGATCTATCGAACAACCAACACTGTACTTTCATTCGCCAATCCTCTCGATACGTCATTCTAGCTGATATCCTATACCGACGAGGTCTAGATGGCACTCTTCTTAGATGTTTAGAAAGTGACGAAGCTCAGATTGCGTTACGTGAAGTGCACGAAGGGATATGTGGTCCGCATACTAGTGGTCCTACCTTGGCCAAGAAACTCATCAGGACTAGATACTACTGGCCCACTATGGAAAGAGATTCATATCAGTTTGTCAAGAAGTGTAAGCAATGTCAAATTCATGGAGACCTCATACATGCACCAGCACAAGAACTACAACCACTTGCATCTCCTTGGCCCTTTTGTTAGTGGGGACTCGATCTCATAGGCAAGATTCACCCTCCTTCTTCCAATGGTCATAAATTCATTATCACAGCCATAGAGTATTTCACAAAATGGATTGAAGCCGTGCCTCTCACACAAACCACTAGGAAACAAATTGCTACTTTCATCCTGAACTACATCATTTGCCGATATGGTATTCCCACTTCCATTATTACTGATAACGGGCGTCCCTTCAAAAATCAGGATGTTCGTGAACTCTGCGAGCACTTCCGTATCTCTCATCGTTTCTCCACACCATATTACCCCCAAGGTAATGGCCAAGCTGAGGCATCTAATAAAACAATTCTTAAAATCCTCAAAAAGACAGTCGACGATGCTGGTCGTAACTGGCATATCCAACTCAATCCTGCACTTTGGGCCTATCGCACAAGTGTCCGCACACCTACAGGAGCTACACCTTATTCACTTGTCTACGGCGCTGAAGCCATTTTGCCTATTGAGGTCGAGTTGCCTTCTTTACGGGTCTCTTTGAGAAACATAATCAATGATGAAGACTACAGGGTCTCTCGCTTACAAGAACTAGAACTGCTGGATGAACGAAGACAAACTACTTTTAATCATCTCAAGGCTTACCAACAACGAATGAGTCGCAGCTACAATCACAAAGTCAAGCCTCGCACATTTGAGGTAGGTGACTTAGTCCTCAGAGAGAACCCCAAGAACCAGCAAGACAGAGATAAGAAGGGCAAGTTCGAACCAAACTGGCTTGGTCCTTACATCATCACATCAGCCTATGGATCTGGGGCATATCAGCTCTCAACTACAGAAGGTGAACCCTTGGAGGATCCTATCAATAGCATGCACCTTCGCAGGTTCTACACATAGCTTTTCAAGAGTATCCTAATTCAAAAATACAAAAAAATCAAAAAATTCAAAAATACAAAAAAAATTATAAAACAAAAAAATCATTACTTGGTGAAAACCTGGCAAACAGGAGCCTTGTGACAAAAAAAAAAAAAAAAATCAAAAAAAGTAAAGAGAAATAATTTCGTCCAACGGTGAAAACCACTTCGGTGGCGCCCTGGGCAAGTACCATGGTGAAAACTGGGTCACCAGCGCCATGCGTAAAGACTTTGCTCCTCTCTCCTTCAGGATTCCCTTTCATCCTTCACATTGCACACACTCACTACCTATTCACTCACAATAAACTTACCCATTCCCATCATGGCTTGTTATTGATCTACCTAAGATTGGTTAGCCATTCATAATAAACCCCCTTTCTCACTCTCTTTCCATCCATAATAAATCAGGTCCTATCTGTGGCTAAGGCAAATCCTACATCTAGTGATGGGTGTGGAACTAAGAACATCACATGTTTCGAGGAGTACAGTTTCTTCCAGCTTCCTTCAGTCTATCCGCGCACAATCCGCAATAAAGAAACATTTGCATCGAAGATCCGCAATAAAGTTTCGTCTTCTCCGCAATAAAGTATCAGTTTCATGGATTCAGTCAGTTTCAGATGAGACACAGCAATAACAAAGAGCTTCAACAAATCAAATCTTTCGACAGACTCAGACAACATATGATTCAGTGTTAATCTATCCTTTTTGTGAAAGTGAACATTGTGACCACAATCAAACATGACTTATACAAGTGACAAGAGACACTAAACTTGAGGACTACAGTGGATGTTGGTGTCGAGTCTTGGTTTTCTTTTGATTTTATCTTTTTTGGTGACATGTCTTTTAGCTTTTCCAGGATGTCTCTGACTAGAGATTCTATCTCCAGGATGTCTTTGACTAGAAAGGCGAGGATGGGGTATCGTCACCTATTTTGTTTGCTATCTATGGATTGTCTTTTAGTAATACTATGACTTGTCCAAGGATATGAGGACACTGTGAGTCTAGTATGAACTGGGGCATTCCTTGTTTGTGACTGTCTTATCTCCATGCAAACAGGTACAATGACTTTCTAGGTCGAACATATGCCTCGATTGTCATAACCTATTTTGTCATAATAAGCTCAATGATGATAACGCACAAGAAGCTCTTTCACGTTCATATCTTCTGTCTTCCATCCCCCTTTCTTGATTGACTTCCATCATCCTTCTTGAGTTCGCGTAGCCCGCTATCACATGACTGAGTATAATGACACACCAAAAACATTTGCATTTCATATAGTTACACCTGCATCACCACATATAAGCATTTCATATAGATATCACAATTGCATCACCTCCTGCATACAACACATGTTAGCACATCTTACATTTCCATCATGTAAATAATCATTTGCATTATCATATTCATTTGCATTACATACATTCACATTTGCATCATGCATCACATATAAAACATAAAAGAACAAAAATATATTGCATTGCATCATATCATAAAATAAGCATCACATAAGAACATTTCATCACATAAGGTACACATGCATATAGCTACCACAAAAATGACTCATCTCTCATATATATAATCAACTGTGTCATGATACAATGATGTCAAAAGCATCATATGGCTACAAAATCATCCGCAGGTGTCTACAATACAAAAAGGGTACATATACTGATACAAAGGGGAGCCCTCTATGGCTATGATGAACTCCCTCCCTCGGAGCTGCCTGGCCTCGACGGACGCTAAGCTATAGATGGACCTGCTCCAGGATCACCCTGCCTGTCTGGTGGTGGTGGAGGACCCATGACCCCACCACTAGATGCCTGCCTCCTCCGACTCCCTCCCGTAGCCATCGCTGTCCGCGATGGTCTATGGAAGCTCCTCACCCGCTGATCCGCTGGCACTGCACCATAGTAGAGGTCCCTCCAATAGGCGATCTCCTCTCCAGCTCGCAACACATATGCGTAGCCTGCCCCTGCGTCCTCTGCCGCCCGCCTCCCTGCCCTCAGAGCTGTCTCAGCCTCAGTATATCGCTGGATAGCCTGGTCTCTCTCTCGCTCAGTATCTCTGAGCCTGATCCTGAGGTGATCCCTCTCCTGCTCCAACTCCTGGATCTCGTCTGCCTGGCCCTGGCAGATCTCTCTCAGCTCTAGCAGCTCATCCTCCTCGGGATCCCCACCCTCAGCCTCTGCCTGCGGCTCTCCCTCTGCGGGTGCCTATACCTGTGCCTGCCCCTGTATCTGTCTCGGTACCTGAACCGGTGCCTGTCTCTGTACATGCCTGGGAACCTGCACCTGTCTCTGTACCTGTGCCTGTACTGGCACCTGTCCCTGCACCTGTCCCTATCTAGGTCCCTGTGCTCTAGGACCCTGTGCTGCTGGTACCTATAGGGGCAATCCATCCCGACCCCTCACCACCTGGGCTGCTCCCTCCTGTCCTCCCTCTCTCCGAGGTGCCACCCTCCTCTCTCCCACTACTCCCCTCCGTCTTCATCGGCCTCGGCCACCATCCCCTCCAACCTCTCCCTCCAGCAGCTCTCCTGGATCTGTCAACCGTGGAAACAGATGCTTTGCCCAATATGCAGAGTACTCTGCATCCATACCTGCATCCTCAACCTCCAACCACATATCCCAAGGTAATGGCATCATCTCTGTCAGCTGTGTGACGGCCTGATCATATGATAACAATGGCCCGAACTGTGCCTGATCCCTGACTGTACGGGCATACATGCTTGAGCCTCGTGGCATCCTCTGGATCCTGCCGAACTGTCTGCCTACCCTATCAACCAGCTGTCTCTCCAAAATGTAGGGCGTCCGCCCAATCAGATATCTGCTCCTGAATGTATATGGCAGCTCCACTGCGTCATCCTCCCACTCCTCGCACCTCAAGTACGGCCTCAGATGACCACATCGATGTCGTCTATCACACGCCTCTAGTACTCTAACCTGCCAATCCGAGGCTGTGATGTAATCATATCATAGAGGTGTACAAATCTTCACCCATGCCCTCTGCCCCTGAAGTGAATCGGCCGTGTGATTGGCAGATGCTCATATGCCCACACCTGTAACTGTGTCACTCCGCAGCCCAGTCCCACTGATCCATGGTAAATGAACTGATGCAACTCATAATACAGATGCGCCAAGACACATGGCCCCCATGCATATTTGGTGTGCTCAGTCACCAGTATCTCTAGTGCTCCTCCCCAGCCCACTGCCAAACCCCGTGTAGCCCTGTCTGGACACAAGAACCCACTGATGGCTCCTCCTATCACAGCTGGCAAAGCTAAACCTGTCACGGTCATGGTATCCCATGCCACGTGTCCTGCTCTCATCTCCAATCCAGGGTCCTGAAATACCCGTCTCAATGCCTCCCTATCTCCATTTCGATCGTATGGGATCAGCTCTCCATCGATCGGTATATGCAATATCCTATATACATCCTTGAGGGTCACTGTCATCTCCCCCATCGGCAAGTGAAACGTGCAAGTCTCGAAGTGCCATCTCTCCGCCAGCGCAGTCAGCAAACCCATGTTTGCCCGAAACTCAGGCACATATAGTACATGTCTGAGGCCCATCTCCTCAATAGCAGCTCTGTCCTCAAATGACAACTCTAGTCGCAGTCTCTGTGTAGACGAGAATCTCTCCCATGACTCCAAAATAGGCAGATACTCCTGCAGTCAAACAATCAAATCATGTCAGTTACCGTGGCATTCACTGTTTATCACAAAATGCTACTTGCTATCTAAATGCATATGGTTATCTATCCTAGTGACATTCCTTGTTCATCACAAAGTGTTACTCACATTTGTACTCCCCGTTCATCACAAAGTGCAGCTTCTACTTTGGGTACTCCCTGTTCATCACAAAGTACTCTATCTTGGTGCTCCCTGTTCATCACAAAGTGCCTTGATCTATCCTAGTCTTCCTAGAGGACCTGTTTGAGTGTATCCTCTCAGCAGCTTATCCAATCGACAGCGTATGTTCATCACAGAACTGTCGATTTGACCTAGAAGACCAAAACCATGCATTTTGAGACACAAATGCGCTTTTACATCACAAACGCGCCTCTATACTGCACAAACGTGCCTCTGCAACACATACGCGCTTTCTGAACATAAACGTGCCTACATTATGCACAAACGCGATTTCTGAACATAAACACCCTTGCAGGACACAAACGCGTCTGAAATTCACAGACGCGGCCGCATTGAACGCAAACGCGGTTCCAGACACATGCGCGCCTGGAACCAACACAGACGCGCCTGGCACCGACACAGACGCAGTTGCGCGTTTTTGCATTTTTTTTAATGCCCTATTCCTAGTGCATTTATTGCTACCTACTAAAAATTAATGACAAAAAAGGGAAATGCGTGAAAGTACGAGGAGGTTTGGTGGTACTTACTGGCTCTCTGCCTCTGCTGGCCTCTGGAATCGGCGAACGCGGTCGAATTTGTGAACGAAGGCCATCGCTGCTGACTGCTGCTGCTCTTTTCTCGCTCTGCACTGTGATCTCGTAAGGGTGTGGATGACAATGAGGATGTCTTTTGCCCGTGGTCTATCTTATAGCTTACCCTAGCCCTCGCCTTCATTTCCCGAGTCAGTCTTTTTTATCCTGGGACTTTGTCACTTTATCCGGTCAATCCATTCTAGCCTTTCTTTCTTATCGAGAGATTGTCTGCAATCTTTTTAGACAATTTCATCCAATCTCTCGAGGGGGCATATTATTCCCATACTGGGGCAACTTTGTATCAGTTCATCTTATCTTCTTTGAAACAACGCGACAAGCCGCATTGTCTCAAAGAGGTGCAAAATGTAGACACCCAAAATTGTCCAGTCTAATTAAATAAATATTTTATTTATTTAATTATCTAAGCCTAATTCTTCTATTAATTAAATAAATTTTTATTTATTTAATTAATTCATTTATCCTCTTCTAGCTTTATTTCTCATTTAAATAAATACATTTATTTATTTAAATTATCCCTTTCCTAAATTAAATAAATATTTTATTTATTTAATTATCCTACTTCTTCTATTAATTAAATAAATCTTTATTTATTTAATTAATTCATTATCTTTTTCTACACATGACACATGTCATTCATCTCTTAATTCCTACACTACCTACCTCTTTCATTATTTTACTATTTCTTTTACCTACCCTCTAATCCTAGCTGACCTCTCTTTTTACACCTCTCAATCTTAACCCTCCATTTCTTATTGTGTCTTCTATTTAAGGAGATGCTTTCTTCATTGTCAAACCCTAATCACTCAAGCTAATCAACAATTTTGGAGGACTTGGCTACACTATGATCCTACTTGCAACCACATTCCGTTCTTTGTTGAGCTCTTGTGCATATAAAAATCTGAGAACAAATATACATCAAGCAAGATCAATGGAGATAGGAAGAATGGAGATCAAAACCCTATTGGACATGTGATGGTATAATCTTTGTGAGTTTGAGTTATTTTGCATTGTCTTAGGTAATCTTCATATGTTATGGTGGATCTTTGTTCATTGTTAGGCTAGGGTTTTGTGGTTGGATTCATTTAGCCTTTCAATATTGTTGTTATTGTTATCCATTTTCACCATACACAGAATCAATATTTTAACTTCAAGATTTTTTTAAAGACAAGCTAATCTCTATATAAAATATACTCATATACATCAAATAATCATCATGTATGCATCTTTAGTATGCATGATGGGTGATAAAAAAGTGACAATATCATTCACTTTAAAATAGTGCGACTTGTTATAGTTAGAAGTATCTTTGTTCCTATGGTATAATTGGTTGATGGACATGCTAATAAAATATAGGCCGCAAGTTCAAATCATTGTTTATTTGCTAATTGCATGTTGAAGATGCCTACATCCAAATAAATATAAGTATTGCAATGCTTTTTATGTCCCCATTTTCACTTTGTCTTCTTTTCAAAATATCTTAAAAATAAATTAAATCTACAATAACAAGATGATTACAAAAATAGAAAGAGTGGAATAGAGGTATTGTAATTAAAAGATAGCACAAGTTAGGGAGAGGGGAGGTTTAGAAGCAAGAGAAATGAATGAGGTTAGTAGGACAACAAGGTTTACAAGAAATTAAAAAGGAACATGGAGAAAGCCATCATTGTAAGAAGTAGTGAAGACAAACAAAATATAATAATAAAAGGTATGAGGAAGGATGTATGACAAGAATCCCAACTACCACAACACTAAGAAGGAAATAAAAGGAAAAAAGGAGGACCATGAAACAACAAGAAAAGTTGAGGAAAGAAGCATATAAGAAGTAAATTAGATGAAGAAGGAAAGAAAACATAACGAAAAAATATATCAATTAGAAAAAGATAACTAAACACAAAATTAAAAAAAATAAAATAATAATTATAATACAAAAAAATAGAAGGAAACCCAACAAATAGAAATACCACTTAGATTGACAAGCCAATCTCTAATCATGTTCACCCCTTCTAAAGTCTTGAAACTACAATTACATTAACTATCCTTTGGCTGAAGTAGCATTTGTCAATTTAACTTTTGGATCTTGGAGCTAACAAAAATTTACAGTTGCTACTAGTATTAATAAGTTTATAGTCCCAAAAAAATCAAATTTCCTCTATATCCCTTATAAGGGATCCAAAATTTGATTCTTAAGGATTATGTTAAGAGACTCCATGATAAAAATTAATTTAGTTTAACCAATGGTGGAAGCTCTAAACTTCTCCACTCCTCCTTTTCTTAACCATTGGATTGATTTGATAGAAAAATAGATATAAGCTCTAGTCAATTCCTTAAAATTTATAGTTTATTTGGATTACACTCTTTTTATTTAAATTTTAAAGAAAGGATATGGACACTACAAGTGAGAAATTTCTCCTAATTTTGATTATGATTTTTTAATCCATTATTACAAAACATTTTGTTTGTTAGGATATGGACACTACAAGTGAGAAATTTCTCCTAATTTTGATTATGATTTTTTATTCCATTATTACAAAACATTTTGTTTGTTTCTAACTAGATCTTCCATCCTACAACTATACACCATAGATCTTTTAGAACCCTAAGAAATAATGGGTTGTTCTAGGAATTTGAGAGTGGTCTCTAAAAGTTTGATTACATCCATAGGTTTTAAAAGAGGAGATTAACTATAGCTAGATATCCTTAGCATAAGAACATTGAATGAGGAGATGATTATCTCTTCCTTGTGAGAAAAGTAAAGTAGAAATCTATTCTGACGTTTAAAACCCCTTCTTTTTAACTAATTTCAATTGAGAAGATTACCATGAAATGATAACAATAGAAAGAATTTAGCTTAGATGATCTTTGAAAGATCAAATATTATTCTACGGAAAGGAATTTGTCACCTCCCTCCTTTTAGTATTCTTATTAAAATATCATTTTTTGATAGAATGGGAGCCACTACCTATATAACCATCCCAAGAAGCCCTCCTTATTAAATTCCATAAACACTTGATGCTCTTAAGGAGTTTGATATATTTGGAGGTCCCATCTTCATACTATATATAATAAAATAAGATCCTTCAAGTTCTAGAAAATCACTTTTGTCTAGCTACTCAACCTAATAGTATACATTCCTTTAAGAAATGATGATCTGTTCTATTTATTGAACACACAATGCTCACAAAACCCACTTTTATCAACCAAATTTTTATTAAGAATGATCTTATGATCATTTTCATCATTTTGATGCAATCTATGGTGCAAAAACATACATGCATTTTCAGTATCAACTACATTAGTAGAGTTACAAAAAGTAAAAGAATTTAGATTAAACAAAGTCCCTGTCAAAGATTCTTTATCTATCAATAAACCCCCTCACACGAAATTGTAACATGACTTGTCAAATTTTACAAGCATTCTACAATCATTCAACTTGGACATTGAAAGTAAAATTTTCACATCATAGAATATGAAAAACATTATCAAGATTTCTTATCGTCCCATTACTAAAACACAACTTCTCTTTTCCCATACAAACAATATTCTTCATGTTGTTATCACTAATGAAAACTCTCCCCCATCACATCCTTTGTATGTAGCAAACCACTCATGTGAGCAGTTACTATTGGCAACAATGCGACAAACTGAGAGGAGGTGGGGGGGTGAATCAGTTTGCACCATAAATTCAAAACCTTGCTACAACTTAAACCACAATTCAAATCTGATAATGAACAGTTAAAGCATAAAACAACACCACATCAATGACGAACATAACACCAATATTTTTGACGTGGAAAACCCGGTTAAGGGAAAAACTATGGAGGGATTCAAACCCACAATGATATAATACCTTGTTAGGAGTAAATGAAATATTACAATGGAGAATGGACATGCATTCAGGAACACTACCTAGAGCTCATTACTCAAAATAAGAAACCTAGAAAGGCTACAACCTTTAGAGAAGGTTCACTACCTTAAAAGAAGTCACAGTGACTTATAAAAAATTCAGATTATATCTGGAGAATCATGAACTGATAAAGTAGCATCTCAACATGCCTGAGTATAGTTTTGGTTAAGCACATGTCTGATCTGCTATGCAATTGGTGTAGGAGCACCTAGGACTTAGGTAATTTAACTTTCACAATGTTGGCTTGTACTGACCCTAGCCAAGTTAGTGGTCAATAAGGACTCTAGGAGGGTCCAAGGGTGAGTATTTTGTGTCAATGTAGGCCTAGGTTGAGTTCATTTTACTTAGGTTTGCATTTTTGTGTAAATAGTGAGTTTGAGTAGGTATTTGGCCTTTTTGTTAGTCAAAAGTGTCAAATGTTGGTAAAAGCATTAGAGAGGGTTAAATAGGTCTTAGAAATGTTTTAAATGTCATATGTGATTATTTGAAATAGGTCTCATAGGTTGAAGAGACCAAAAGTACAAAAATCACAAAGTTGCAAAAAGTTGTCATGACAACTTTTGAAAGTTGTCATGACAACTTTTGTCCTGAAATTGGTTAGCGGTGGAGTTAGGGATTTCCCAATGCCATGGAAGGATTCTACATGTGGGAAAGATATATAAACCCTCTCTTTCATGTTTACCAAGGTTGGTGAAGTGTGTTTTGAAAGTTCAACAACTGAAACTACTCATTTTCAGTCTTATTGAGAACATTTTGGCTTGTTTTACTCAATTTTGCAATAGAATATGGATTGAATCCATTGATCCAGAAATGGATTGAGTTACTCTTGTGTGTTTTTGTACTATTGGTTCATTTTAGAGCTTTGTAAATACTGTACATAGGTGTTTTCTTGTTCAAGTTTGTAAACAACCAGTTTTGGCTTGTAAATAGCAATTTTCTTGTAAATACGGCTGCCCCATGAGTCTCACATGTTCTGCCATCATGGCTAGTTGGGACATTCTTGAAAATATACTATACATTGTACATATGCAGGTTCAAGTGCTGGAGAAGTGTTTAAACATGACTAGCCCCTTATTCTAGGCGAGTCTAGGAGCAACCCGGCTAGAGAAAATAAGGTGAAAAAGTGGTGTAAAGTGCAGGGGTGAGTGCAAGATCACTATTTCAGAGTTTGGATGGGTCCATGGGGTTGGGAAATACTTTTCTATTTAAGGAGGAGCCTTGACAAATCCATTTAATAGAAAAACCCCAATTTGTTCATTCATTGCCGGTTAAAGGCCTTATAAACCCTTCAAACCCTCATTTTGAGGTTCACACATTGTACGGCTAGAGCAGGGCCTAAAACCACAAAAATCATTTAGGGATAGGTGTATCATTGAAGAAAATCCAAACTTTTTTGTGGTTCCTTTGAGTCATTTTCCCTCAAGCCCTAGAAAACTGGTTTTGGAGGCCTAATTGGGGCTCATTCCTTGTAGCCCTTTTCTAGGCAAGATTGTGAAATCGGTAAGAAACCTCAAGGTTGCAAACCACCAATGGAATAAAAATGCACTAGAAACATGTTAGAAGACCTATCTACACCTCTGCAACACTTCACAATAGTTGGAGGTGAGTTTGTCAAGTTGAGGCCAGGAGACCAGAATTGAGCACTTGGGAAGCACAGTGAGTTGGTAGGGTTCCTAACCAAAACACCTGAAGAAAACACCTTAGAAAGGTCAAGAATCAAGCCCTAGAAGATATTGAGAAAGACTTAATCAATCCCTAGAAGATATTGAGAAGGACTTGGAGCTCTAGAGTGCAAGTAGGCCTGGTGAGGTGGTGGAGTTGAGTAACACCAACTAGGTGGAGTGTTGAGTAGGCTAGGTAAACCCCATCAAATTGGTATCAGAGCCTATAAGATTTGGGCTAAGAGAGTTTATTTCCTTAGTGGAATCAGTAGGAGACAAAAACATGGTGACCAATGCAGAGTTGGCAAGGAAAGTGGATGATCGGGAGGAAGAGAATAGACTCCTGAAAGAGAATTTGATTGAATTGGAGAGTAAGCTTGGTGCAATTGAAACCAAGGTTGATGAAGTGCTAGTAAAGGTTGAAGGAGCAGAAGGGAAGGGTAGAGAAGTGTTGGAGATAGACAAAGTGCCTGAACTAGATCCTATCCTAGAGAAAGAGCCTTTCCTAAAAGCGTTAAAAGCTTTGAGTTGTAAATCACTAGAAGGATTGCCATTGTTCACTAGTAAGATGGAAATAGAAGTGGTCCTAGAGTGGATAGAAGGTATAGAGAACCACTTTGAATGTGAAGGTATAACTAAAGCTCAGAGAGTTAGAGTAGCCAAGTCTAGGATGAGAGGAGCTTCTCTCACATGGTGGCAATTTGTGCAAGATGAGAGGAAGAAAATGGGCAAAGCACCCATCTCTTCTTGGCAATGGATGTTAATCAAGATTAAAGAAGTCTAGCTCCCTGATGACTATGAAGTGCAAATTCATAGGAAGAGGCAAAAAATAAGACAAAAATACCTTGATGTTAGCAACTACATGGAGGAGTTTCACAAACTTAGCCTTAGGTCTCATGAGGTTGAAGAAGAGGGTCTCAAGGTTGCTAGGTACCTCAATGGCCTATGGTGGAATATCCAAGAAGAAATCAGTTTAATGAGTCCAAAACAAGTCCATCAAACCTATCAACTTTCCCTTAAGGTGGAGGAAAAACTGAAAAGAAAACATGACACAAGCAACAATAGGGGCAAGGGTAGAGGAAAAGAGAATAGAGGCCATAGGGGAGGCTTTGGAGGAAGAAGTAGTGAGAAAAGAACACAAGGTGAGTCCAAACTCACAGAGCAGCAAGAGAGTGGCACAAGTAGAGGAGGATTCAATAGAGGAAGGGGATCAAGTAGTGGTTCCAGAGGAAGATCTAGTGGACAGGGTAGGGATCAAGTAGTGGTTCCTCATAGTTTGCAACAATGAAGTGTTACCATTGTAACCAACTTGGCCATCCAACATATAGGTGTCCAGAGAAGGGATCATCATCACAAGGTGGTGAAAGAAGAGTAAACTATCTTCAAGAAGAGACTTCAAGTAGCAAGACTTCTGAGGTTGCCTTAGAGTTAGAAGTGGGTGACAACTTGATGATAAGGAGAACTTTGATCAAAGAACTGGTTAGAGAAGAGCCTAGCCAAAGAAGGTCCTTATGTAGAATCAAATGCAAGATTATGGATAAAGTGTGCAAGGTGATCATAGATTCAGGGTCTACAAACAATATTGTATCAGAAGAGGCAGTGAGTAAGCTCAAATTGTAAAGGATACCTCACAACAATCCCTATAGAGTCACTTGGTTGAACAAAGGAAAAACATGTACTAGTCAATGAGCAAGCATGGGTGGATTTTACCATTAGAAGGTATAAGGACAAGGTGTTATGTGATGTCCTACCCATGGATGCATGCCATCTCCTATTAGAAAGACCATGGAAATTTGATAGACAAGTTATCCATGATGGAGCCAAGAATGCACACTCATTCAAGAAAGATGGAGTTGCATTCAAGATTCATTCTATCCTTGAGGAAGGTGAAAAAAGGGCAGCAGGTCCTAATGTTCTTTTGGTAAGTGAAAAATAGTTCTTAAAGACACTTGAGGAAGGTGAAGGAGTAGGGTTTGCACTAGTGATGAAGCCTAAAGAGGAAGACAAGAAAGAGCAACAAGATTTGCCAAAAGAGGTGCAAGATTTGTTGAAGAAATTCAAAGGCATAGTAAGTGATGGGCAGCCAGCCACATTACCTCCTAAAAGAGCCATAAGCCATCAAATAGACTTCATTCCCAGAGCATCCTTACCTAACAAGGCAGCCTACAAGATGACTCCCCAATAAAACATTGAGATTGCCAAACAAATCCAAGAGCTCTTAGATCAAGGCTTGATTGGGAAAAGTATTAGTCCTTGTGCTGTCCCTACCATGTTAGCCCCAAAGAAAGGTGGTACTTGGAGGTTGTGTACTGATTCTAGAGCCATAAATAGGATCACCATCAGATATAGGTTCCCTATTCCTAGAATATAAGACCTCATGGATTGTTTAGAGGAAGCCAAGTACTTTACCAAGATTGACCTTAAGAGTGGATATCACCAAATTAGGATTAAGGAGGGCGATGAATGGAAAACAACATTCAAGACAATAGAGGGGCTCTATGAGTGGCTTGTAATGCCATTTGGCTTATCTAATTCTCCAAGCACCTTCATGAGGCTCATGAATGAGGTGATGAAGGACTTCATAGATAAATTTATGGTGGTATATCTAGATGACATTCTCATTTTCAGTAAGGATAAGGCAGATCATATTTCTCATTTGTAAGATGTATTACAAAGATTGTATGATGAAAAGCTAACCATGAACTTGGATAAGTGTGAGTTTGTCAAGCAGGAGTTGGTTTACCTTGGGTTTGTATTGTCTCAAGGAAACCTCAAGATGGATCCCAGCAAGATTGAAGCCATTGTTAATTGGCCTACTCCTAAGTCAGCAACAGATGTGAGAAGCTTCCATGGACTAGCTCAGTACTATAGGAAGTTCATAAGGCAATTCAATGCTATATGTGCACCAATGTTAGACACCATTAGAGGTGGAATGAAGGAAAAATTTCAATGGATTGAAGCACTAAACAAAGGTTTTGAAACTTTGAAGCAGAAGATAGCTACTCAACCGGTGCTAGTGTTGCCTAGTTTTGAGAAACTTTTCATTGTGGAATGTGATGCAAGAAATGTTGTAGTAGGTTTTGTCCTAAGCCAAGAACAAAGACCAGTAGCTTTCCATGGTGAGAAGCTAAGTGGTGCCAAGAAGAAATACTCTTCTTATGATCTTCAGTTGTATGCTTTAGTGCAGGCTTTGAGAAAATGGAGACACTATCTCCTCCCTAAAGAATTTGTAGTCTATACAGATAACCAAGCATTGAGTTTTCTCAACTCACAAGACAAACTCAATCATAAACACATGAAATGGGTGGAGTACATGTAGGCCTATACATTCACCATCAAGCACAAGAAAGGGCAGCTAAACTAGGTAGCTGATGCATCGAGTAGAAGACTTTTGACAGTCCAAGAAATCCAATTGAAAAGCATAGGTGTTGACAGTTTTTAAGGATTATACTAGGAGGATGAAGACTTCTCAAATGCCTACAAGGTGTGTAAGGAATATCAAAATCATTTCCATAGTGAGTATTCTGATTTTACCTTGCAAAATGGACTATTGTTTAGAGGTGGACAACTTTGTGTGCCTAGAGGCTCAATAAGAGAAAATATCATACAAGAGAAGCATAATGGAAGCCTTAGTGGACATTTTGGAATCAATAAGACTCAACAGTTGGTTCAGAGGTACTACTATTAGCCAAGAATGAATCAAGATGTGAAGAAGTATGTGGAGACTTGCATAGTTTGCCAAAAAGACAAAGGTACTTCTACAAATGCCGGTTTATACCAACCTCTTCCAATACCAAATAGGCCTTGGATATGCATTACTATGGACTTTGTAGTAGGTTTTCCAAGGACAAAATAGGGATATGACAACATTTATGTGATTGTGGATAGATTTAGCAAAATGGCTCACTTTGTGCCTTGCAAGACTACTCATGATGCATGCCAAATTGCTCAATTGTTCTTCAAAGAGGTAGTAAGGATACATGGCTTACCCATGAGCATTGTTTCAGATAGAGACTCAAAGTTCATGAGTCATTTTTGGAAGACACTTTGGCAAAAGCTTGGCACCAACCTCTCTTTTGGATAAACCCATCATCCTCAAATAGATGGGTAGACCGAAGTGGTGAATAGGAGTTTGGGAAACTTATTATGGTGCCTTACTAAGGAATACAGTCATACATGGGATCAAGTACTCTCACAAGCTGAATATGCATACAATGACACCATGAATAGGACTACCAGCAAGAGCCCTTTTGAAGTGGTCTATGGAGTGCACCCAAGAGGCATTTTGGAGTTGAGAGATTTAGGAAGTGCATCAGCAAGGAGTGGATATGCAGAGGACTTTGCTCAATCCATGAAGGAAGTCAATGAATTAGTCAAGCAAGCATTGATGGAGAACACAAGCAAACTCAAGCAACAAGTGGATGAAAAGAGGAAAAATCTATAATTTCAAGTGGGAGATCTTGTCATGGTGCACCTAAACAAAGAAAGGCTACAATAAGGAGTACCTAACAAGTTACAAATGAAAAGGATAGGTCCATGTACCATTCTAGCCAAGTATGGAGAAAATTCCTACAAGGTGGATCTACCTAGTGACATAGGATTGTCATCAATTTTCAATATAGAAAACTTGATTGTCTACAAGGGACCAATTAAAGGTTCAGATTGTAGTCACTCAGAGGTTTTAGATGATGTGAATAACCTTCAATTACTAGCCAAACCAAATCCAAAGGCCAAGAAGGTGTCGAGTTCAAGGATCGCCAAGAGGACAAGGCATCAAACCTATTGGGAGAACCTCATCAAATGGTAGGGTATGGATGATGTTGAAGCTACATGGGTACTTGAGTCAAAGTTTAAGAAGATTTGGAGTGATCAAAATCTGATTCTCAAAGAGGTGACATGAACTTCTTTTGTTTGGGAGAATGGTGCAGGAGCACCTAGGACTTAGGCAATTTAACTTTCACAATTTTGGCTTGTACTAACCCTAGAAAAGTCAGCGGTGAATAAGGACTCTAGGAGGGTCCAAGAGTGAGTATTTTATGTCAATGTAGGCCTAGGTTGAGTTCATTTTACTTAGGTTTTCATTTTTGTGTAAATAGTGAGTTTGAGTAGGTATTTGGCCTTTTTGTTGGTCAAAAGTATCAAATGTTAGTAAAAGAATTAGAGAGGGTTAAATAGGTCTTAGAAATGTTTGAAATGTCATATGTGATGATTTGAAATAGGTCTCATATGTTGAAGAAACAAAAAGTGCAAAAATCACAAAGTTGCAAAAGGTTGTCATGACAACTTTTGAAAGTTGTCATGACAACTTTTGTCCTAAAATTAGTTAGCGGTGGAGTTAGGGATTTCCTAAAGCCATGGTAGGAATCCAAACATGGGAAAGACATATAAACTCTTTCTTTCACATTTACCAAGGTTGGTGAAGTGTGTTTTGTAAGTTCAACAACTGAAACTACTCATTTTCAGTCTTGTTGACAACATTTTGGCTTGTTTTACTCAATTTTGCAATAGAATATGGATTGAATCCATTGATCCAGAAATGGATTGAGTTACTCTTGTGTTTTTTTGTATTGTTTGTTCATTTAAGAGATTTTTAAATACTGTACATAGGTGTTTTCTTGTTCAAGTTTGTAAACAACCAGTTTTGGCTTGTAAATAGTAATTTTCTTGTAAATATGGTTGCCCCACGAGTTTCACACATGCTTCCATCACGGATAGTTGGGAAATGGTTGGAAACCTCCTTTAAATTGTACATATTCAGGTTCAAGTTCTGGAGAAGTGTTTAAACATGACTGCCCCCTTATTCTAGGCGAGTCCAGGAGCAACCCAGCTAGAGAAAATAAGGTGAAAAAGTGGTGTAAAGTGCAAGGGTGAGTGCAAGATCACTATTTCAGAGTTTGGAGGGGTCCATCGGGTTGGGGAAGAATTTTATATGTAGGTAGGAGCCTTGAAAAATCCATTTAATAGCAAAACCCCAATTTCTTCATTCACTATCGGTTAAAGGCCTTATAAACCCTTCAAACCCTCATTTTAGGGTTCACACATTGTACAGTCAGACTAGGGCCTAAAAGCACAAAAATACTTTAGGGATAGGTGTATCATTTAATGAAATCCAAACTTTATTGGGGGTCCTTTGAGTCATTTTCCCTCAAGCCCTAGAAAACCAGTTTTGGAGGCCTAATTGGGGCTCATTCCTTGTAGCCCTTTTCTAGGCAGGATTGTGAAATCGGTAGGAAACCTCAAGGTTGCAGACCACCAATGGACTCCAAATGCACTAAATAAATGTTAGAAGACATCTCTACACCTTTGCAACACCTCGCAACATTTAGAGGTCAGTTTGTCAAGTTGAGGCCAAGAGACTAGAATTGAGCACCTGGGAAGCACAGTGAGTTGGTAGGGTTCCTAACCAAAACACTTGAAGAAAACACCTTAGAAAGGTCAAGAATCAATCCCTAGAAGAGATTGAGAAGTACTTGGAGGTCTAGAGTGCAACTAGGCCTAAAGAGTTGGTGGAGTTGAGCAACACCAGCTAGGTGGAGTGTTGAGCAGGCTAGGTAAACCCCGTCAACAACATACTTCTCACAAACTTGCTCAACTACCAAATGATTAGATCAATATTCACACATACAAAAACCTTTCACAGTGATCAGATACCTCTCCCAATGATTACAATTCTTATTTATACACATCATCAACCCATGAAACATAGGTAAGCTCACCACATGCTACATATTAAAAATATAATCACATACACCATAATAATGCATGTGGACCAAAAAAATGTGGGCTAAGATAGTCTAGACCTAAAAAACCACCACAAATATGAAATGCATCCAAAGTTCACAACTTGATCATCCACAACATGCTACAACACGAAAAACATCACATAACAAGAAGAACATCACCGGATTAAGAAAATCTTCAATAACATGCACAAGGATCAATGCAAACCACCAATACAAATAGCACATGATCTAGAAACATCCACATGAAATGTGAATTGCACCACAAGAACTACAACATCTTACGTCACAAGAATCATCATTATCTCACAACCAAAGCTGAAAAGCATACACAGAACTAACTGTCAAACTAAAAGATTCACTTGCGGACCTCAAAATCATGAACCACTCAAACTAAGGACACATATCAATGTTCAAAATATATCCCACACTTTTACAACCAAAGATATTACAATTCCGGAGCATAGCATACAAATTTACCAAAACTGCCAATATAAAACAACTAAATAACCAACCACAATACCGCATCACAACTTGATCAAATCATCATGCATACCTCTGAAACTTATGCTGAATCAACTAGAGATAAGCATCTCATAAGCCATTAAACCGCATCATCTCATTTGCAATAAACATGCTCAACCAGCTCAACCAATCTGACTGTAATACAACATCACATATTGACTCACATATGTTGACATCAATGACAACATATCAACCAATATCCAATAGTTACGTGTTAGGAGCAACCTAAATTAATAAGCCAAACATCATTACTAATAGTGCTAGTTGAAATAAAAAAAGCACTAGAATAATCATTGAAGGAATTTTTCATGTATGAATAAAAATTATTTTTCATAAATTTATACTCCTTCACATTCTCTCTCTGACCACAATTTCAATATTATCCTTCTCTTTCTAGGGGTTTGAGAGAATCTTTTAGACTTATCCCTCTCTTTATCTCCTTTAAGCCCTTTCTCTTTGGAGCTATGCTATGCATGCAAGGCATCTTGGGAGCCAACACTCATAGAATTTCTCCTCGTCTCTTCTAAAAAATGTATGAAAATCATGCTATCCATCTCTGGATCTACATTAATAGTAATAATAAAAACTATTAGATTTTCCCAATATTTGGGAAAGGAGCAAAGAAACAAGATACATTTATCTTCATCTTCTAATTTAACATCTATTAATGCAAGTTGACTTATAATCATATCAAATGCATTTAAATGCTCTAGAATAGAATCACCATCTTTCATTTTTAAACAATAGAAATTCCTTTTGAGACATAACTTATTGGAAAAAAATTAGTTTGATATATATCACCTATCCTCTTCCATTACTTGTGTACATTGTCTTTTGTAGAGATATTTTAGAGAAAAGAATCCATCTTAGACACAACTAAATGGTTCCTTATGCCTTCTTGTCCAAATTCTTCCAATATTTATCAATATTGTTGATGGATTTATTTCTTGCGAAACCAACAAACACTAATCTATTTCTTCTAAAATATCCTCCCATCTTCAATTTCCACATCTCATCCCCAATGCCATTAAATTTCTCAATATATTGGTGAGAAGTAGAAGCCATATTTTTCAATCCTTTTCACAAATCTACAAAAGATCACAACAAAAAAAGCTTCCACTATAGAAAAAAAAACTTGAACACTTAAAGAGAAAGGCATCCCCCTCTCAAAAGGAACCATTATCTCTAATACCGAATGTTGAAAAAAAACTAAATAAATATAATAATATTAACTTATTTATATGATAAAAAATTTGGAAATAAGATTATCAAATTTGATTATGTGACTGCACATTTAACTTGAAATAGAAAAGTTAGAAAACCATAGAGACATTGAATTTAAGTGGAGAAATCCTTTTGGCAAAAAAATATATATACTAGAAAGATGGCAAGTATATTATTAATCTTCAATGATACATACAATAATATGCTTCACTACTCTCCACCTTGGCAACACCCCATTGCATGCAAGAACTCAATACACTACTACCATCTCATGGCTCCAATTTATAGAAAAATGCAAGAGAAAAAACTACTATGGTATCCCAAAGCAAAAGGCAACAAACCACTTGCAAAAAACCGTTCCTAGGATAGTAGACAACTAACATACATGATATTAAAATAAAATATTTCAAATGGCTCCAACATGGGTGCCTAACCTATAACTACTTGAAAACATTTTGCTTCCTAGATGCTCCATAGCTCCATAGTGACTCTTTAGATCATTCAATTGAAAACCTTACACCTTTAGAACTTGGGTGCCCAAAGAATGACTCTTCACATTCCCCAAAGTGGATTCCTAGGAGGCATCTTTGCCCATTTTGACTTGTCTCCATTGACAATACATGTCCACCTCTTAAAAATGCAATTACAATTTGACATATAATACAAATGTTTGATATTTAATATTTATAGGAAAATTAGAGAGGAAAACTAAAAATAGTTTCCCAAACTAATGTACCATCAAATTATGTTATAATGAAAAAATCCAAAATAAAAAGACTATTTTGAGAAAAGTACAAAAACTCTCTAACTAAGCCATAGATAGAAAAAGTATCATCCTTACTAATAATAAACATCTTTAAATTGTTCAGAATGTGCAAATTCACCTTCATGCATGGATACATGTGGGCCCACTAATAATGCAAGATCCTTAACTACTTGTTTCTATCACCCAAGAAAAAGAAATTGTTAAAAATAATTCTTATAACCACCACATCTAACTCAACCTTCATTAATGCTATTAGATATAATATTATAACTAAATAAGAAAAATAATAATTTCTCTTAAGAGCATGGGCATCTAAGTTCCCACACTAATAACAATAGTAATGCATGAATAGTTACATTAGGATTTCCATTAAGTATCACACTATTCTAACATTTTCTCACTTGATATTATATAGTACAATGGAATCTAATGGATTAGTAAAGAATAACTATACAAGATCTAAGACCTATGCACTAAGATAACCTATTGATACTGATGCAGGAGCATCCCTGGTTCTTGGCAGTCTTGCATCAACCAAAAACATTTTTTTTCAATTTGTTTTCTATTTTGCAGTTTTAGCATTTTGACATGCATTTTGTTGTATTTTCTCACTGGATCTCACGGAGCTGGATTTTGCTTGTAAACATGATTATCTTCCTTATTCCTGAACCATGGGATGTTTGGATATTTTTTCAGCAAGTTATCGCTTTTGGATTCTGAGACAGTTTTCTGGCTTAGAACACCGAAACTGCTTCGACCTATTTGCTATTGGTGAATCTTGTGAATCCTTCTCGTAGCTTACAAAGATTCAATTCATTGAGTCCAATGTTCGTTGGCATTTCATTGACCTTCCCTTTGATCTGCACTTCTTCCTTTGGATTTTTCAGAGGATTTTTCATTGGTGGAGGTTGACCTGGTGGTTTTACATGTTTGATCTTGGTCTTCAGCATTTGATCCCTCTTGGACCGATGTGGATCTCTCTTGAGCATATAAATCAATGTAATTAAGCACCACAATTCATTCCAGAGAATATAGAAGATATATCTTAAGATTTAGAGGTCCAGAGTTGACCGATTCTGTAATTGAGCATGTATGTAGCAGGTTAGTGAGCCGAATTTTGTAGTTCAGATATTACTAGTCATTTGTAATCATTTTTCATGATCTAATTCATTCAATTCTGCATTGCCTCCCTCATCTTGTCTTTCTTTCGTTGTGTTTACTCTTCTTGCATGATCCAGATAGATCTCATTGAGGTCCCTCCTAATCATGACTACACCAAGTGGTATCAGAGCGAGATTTCATTCTAGAGATTGCGTTGTCCAAGAGATTTTGTTGTGGGGTGGTAGATTGTTGATCTGACCTCCAGCTACAGAGGACTAACGTGAAGATGGAACAAAGAGGAAGTAGGAATGGTGAGGTGCGTGGGAATGTAGACCCAATTGTGATAGAAATGTTGAGAGGAATTCCAACTCAGTTAGAAGCTGTTGAAACAACCTAGAGAAGATGTGAGCGAAGATGAAGAAGAAGAAGCACTGGCAAAACAAGTAGCAACCTCATCGACGATTGATCCAGATGAAGAGAGGTTCTTGAGGGTTTTGAGTAGGGTGAACACCAAACCACATTTTACCTCATACATGCACCATGCTCAAACTAATACTATTTACTGAGGTACATCGTTGCCATTCTAAGTAGATTGATGAGCTCATACATATCCTCAAAAAGCATACCATTGATTTGCATAATGCCTACAAGAAGGAGGATTCATCACCTTCCACTTCCTCATAATCAAAGGGGAAAGGGAAAGCATTTATGGCCTCAACAAGTGGGAAGACTCACTCTTTTGGGAAAATAAAAGGACAAGTTTTGTGTGCTACTACAAGTCATGATTTAGGGAGATGGTTTCTATATTAAGGGGCTTCTCATCATATGGCATCTTCATAGACTATGTTTTCTACATTTGAGCCTTGCACCATGTCACAAATTTTGATGGGAAATAATACATATATAGATGTGATTGGGAATGGATCTTCAATGATGTGTTGTGTGTACCCCATTTGAAAAACAATCTTATTTCCATCTATCAAATCACAAATGGGGAAACAAAGAAAACTGTGGAGTTCACACCCGAGTCAGTTATCATTAGAGACTTGGAGAGTAGAGCTATCATTGTGATTGGGGTGGTGGATCATGCATCTCGATTATATTCCTTTTCAGATTTTGTTCCTATTGATGAGGATGATTCTACATATGATGATCAAACTTCTTGTGATGATTCATATTTTGAGGAGAGCTTTGGGTACTTGAACTTGGGGATTCTCACATGTGACCCCATTCTTGAACCTTGCATTTCATCTCCTCCTCTTGATATCACATCACCTATTGCACCTGATGATGTATATGATGCAACAATTTTGCCTTCTTGTGATTCAGTGCAGTAGGATATTCCTTGTCCTCCAGCTTCAGTTCATTGAGATGACTACTTGACATACATTCTAGGTTTGTTTGTGGAGTCCTACATTGCAGATTTGGGAGACATCATTGATGATATTCATCTTCTCTTTGATGAAGATGATCCTTCTTTGATTGTTTCAAGGGAAACTCAGACCGTTTTGTTCATTCTCTACAAAATCATTCTTTCAAGGTTGACATGATTGTGGATTCCTATGTACAATAGTTGAAGGAGGTCTCTTTATCCTTAGAGGAGACATTTAAGTCTTTGGGACTTGTTCTACGTTCTTCTCCACTAGATCTTAGAGTGCCTTTTTTAGCAGTGTGGAGCAGTTCACCAACTTTGGAGGGGGTAACTTTTAACAGAGACATGGGGACACTTGAGCAATTTTCAAAGACTTCATTCATCATGAGTTTTTTTCCTACATCTTTCCTTCATGATCTAGGAGACTTCATGGATACACCTTTGGTTTTGTTTCTTCCCAAGGGGAGGAACGTTGTTCGACATTTGTGGAGTAGTTTCTTCATTCAATTTCGAGCTTCTACCATTGGTACATATTCTACATTGAGGGGGGGCTACCTAGCTTCTCTCTTCTCTCATATGGGGGGGAATTTATCCTCACATGGGGTTTAGTCCTTCACATACTTCTTTGAGAGTTCCTTGTATAGTTTTCATCTCTCTTTTGGGGGAGGGTTTTTTCCCATTGGATTTTCCTATCTTTCCCTACTTTTATGGGAGATTGCATTTGCATTTGTACATGGGTACCTAACATGGCCTTGTAGTCGGTACCCATCTTGCATTTCTTAGTTGCATTGTAGGCATAAGTGCATTCCCCTAAGTTGCACTTAAGGGGGGGTGTTGGTGTAATTAATTATTCATCTTGGATATAATTACACTTTACTTAAGTTTACTTAGGTACATGCATAACATTGTAGTTTGCATATGAGACACTTAGGGAGATGTGCATACATTGGGAGTGTGTATGTAGGAGAATTTCAACATTTTAAGGTATGATCTTGTTGTTACTTTATCATATCCACTTATTGTGGGGTGATAATTCCACTTTTGGTGGGTGATCCACCTCATGTGGAATACTTTACTAATCTCACATGGTATCAGAGTGCATAATCTTTGGAGAGATTTTATTGCATCTTTGAAGGAGGTCAAGAGGTAGATATGAGGATAATCATATTTTAGAGGTAGCCTAGACTATATTCAACCTCACCATTGAGTCTAGGTGGCCATTTCCATGAATTTTGACTATAAATTCGCCTATATTGGGTGAAAATTAGCTTTGAGGCTTTGGAGGAATTTTTTTGCCCAATTTGGGTGTACGGTACGATTTTTTTTGAAAAAAAATTAATAATATTAATTTTATTATTATTTTTTGCAAAATCATTTTAATTTCAAATATTGTCAAAAAACAATTCGCAGTTTTCATTGTGTATTGTAAGAAGTTTATTTTAAAATTTATTTCGGGGAGGGGGGAGGGGTACATTGTCCCCACCCCCGAACTGTATCGTACCACATAATTTATTTGTATATGGGTCATCATACTTGCACCAAACACTACCCATAGTACTCAACTGACTCTTTGTGTCCATCTCGGTGTTGTCATCGGCTTCATTCTCCCGGCCCGACCAACTGACCTCCGTCTCCTTGCCACCCATCACCAACATTTATGGCCCACACTTTCTCGATCGATGATCTCTTCTACCTTTCCCCCTTGGATGCCTCCCATGTGCCACCTGCCTGTTCACTTCCCTGTCGCCAACCCTGCTCCTTTCGGTCACCCCTCAAGACCGTCAATGACCTGCCACACAGGACCTTCCGTCTGCACTATGTCATTCCATGTGACACTTTTTCATTAGGCCACACTATTGTACTGGGCCACGTCATTGCCTAGATGGCCACCACGTCACAAGAATAGTAAGTTATACAACTTTCCATATCAGTGCCATGCATAGTACAACAAGCATAGTCAAAGACAAGGTTGGCTGGCCATGTCACTCACCACAGAAGCAATCGTACAGTCAATACGTCCACACAGGATCCACGTCAGCTTTTCTATACTATACGAAACCTATCTAAATCTTCCATATCATCTCAATCCGTACCGTATAGACACTCAATCAGGCAGATGTGGTGAATTTTTGGTGACGACCATATGACCATCAAATTTAATTGGGTGTTTTGCTGACATCATCAATTTTTTGAAAATTTATCAGCCCCTTCTCATTGAGCTTTTCAGTTTTGTAGTTCAACTTTAGTAGGCCATATCTTGCTCATTTTGGCTCCTTTTTGTTGGCATTATTGGCATTAGGTTGTCATTGATGTCAACTAGTTTGGCATGGTCACCGGTGAGTAAACTGTAGTGGTGACTGTTATGGGTGAAGTAAGACATGATGATGTCAATCCATATGTGTGTAAGTAGACAAAAAGGTATGTTACAGGTACATATGAAATGCATTATTGACCGGTAATGCAAAGCAAGCAAGCAAAAGAAGAACTGAAGGATGTGAATTGGTATACATAGAGAAGCTTAATGTTGTCGGTAAATGGACCGAGTAGTTGGACTAGCATGTTTGATGAAAGGCCAAGTTGATCCATTGATAGAGACAAAGTCAACAAGTATGAAGGACCACCGATGTAGTTAGGTTATATCGATAAGGTGAGTTGAACCCATAGTCAATCTTGGTTGGTGAAGGATGTCAAACCGACTTAGCAAACCGAGCATAGGTGGATGTCAAAAAGGATGATAGGTGGAAACCAGGTGGCGATTACGCAGAGGTTGGTGAAGTATTCATCAATGTAATAGTCAACAAGTAGGTTGGATTTAATGAAGAACTCGCAAAGTATGGGAGGATGGCAGAATGTTGCCACTCGAGGAAGACAAGGTGGCAAGATGATTGAAATGACCCTGCAAGAAGATCTAATCTTTGTACCCAATTGCCAAAGGAAACAACCGAGCCATTAATGGTGTTTGGCAGAGAAACGCAGAAAAGCATGTCATAGACATCCTAAAATAGAAAACGCACATCGAAAAGCAAGGAGAAGGGGGTGCTATTTGGTGTGATGCAAATCACCATTCTAGAAAAGAGGAATGAAAAAATCTAATATAGATCAAGTTGGTGAATGTTAAACCTAACACAACATCATTTGAATGTTGCTTTGGAAGGAACCCTAAAAGATAAAGATGTCAGCTCGAGACTGAAATTAGTTGATTCTAGATGCGAGGTGTGAGAGGAAAGAGAGTTTAATAAAGAAAGATAATCTGCCTTAGAGTTATCTCTTAGAGAGTTACATTGTGTGTTAGCAAGCTGAATCGGTGAGTGGGTCTAACTGGTAGAGATAGAGCAACTGGTAAACTATTGCGGTTCTAATAGCCAAGCGAACCGGTGAGGAGTGATTAGTTAAGAAGGCATCCAAGAGTGTCACAGTGAAGTGTGAGGTTGAGAGAGAGAGAAGAGTGGCTGGGAGTAACTGGTGAGTGATCAGAGAGAGTAATCTGATAATCGGTAGTGTGAGAACCAGTGAAGAAGAGGAAGTTGTTAACCAACAAAAATCCATTTGATCTGGTGTTGTAGAACTCATTTGCAACTAGATTCTATCACTGTATCAAAATTGTATTTCATTATATTACATCGAGTTAGTGCTTGGTGCAGGGGTTGGTGCTCCTTGGGTTGGTGCCCTAAATCATTATAAACTGTTGTTTCATTATGAGGCTGGATTGGAGCAGTAGACTCCAGTAGCATTTCTCACTGAGGTTTTTCCCATATTGGGTTTTCCTCATACATTTGGTGTTGTGGGTTATGCATTTGTGTGTTTGCCTCTTTTTATATCTACTTTTATCTTACCAGTTTGATTGTTTAGTGTTTAGGTTGATAACTGGTATTCCAAGATTGGTTAAAGAGAAGATTTCAAGAACCATTGATTTACCCCACTCTCAGTGGTACATTGTGTTCAACAATTGGTATTAGAGTGTAGGTTCTCAGTTGATTAAAGCTTTCTCTAGCTTGGGTAGGTTCTAGTCAAAGAACACAATGGCAAGAAATGAGTCTGCCTCCTCAAAAGTCCCCATGTTTGTTGGATCTAATTATGCCTTCTAGAGCAGAAGAATGGAGACCTATATTTCCTCACTTGGCTTTGATGTGTGGATGTCTCTCAAGAATGGGTATACTGTCCCTAGTGTTCCTCCCATTTATCTGGATGCTAAGAAGGAGTATGAGAATAATGCAAAGGCTAAACATGCTATATTAAGCAAGTTGTCAGATAATGAGTTTGTCAAGGTCACGCACTGTGCATCTTCCAAGGAGACAGGATAAACTATAGATGTTATTTGAAGGAGATGCCAAAGTCAAAGAGGTCAAGCTGCAATCACTAAGAGGTCACCTTGAAGACATCAAGATGAAAGATGAACTAAAGATTGCAGACTACCTTCACAGAATAGATGAAACTGTGAACACCATCAGAGGACTTGGAGAAGAAATTGCTAATGAGATTATTGTCAAGAAGGTACTTAGATCTCTCACATCTAAGTATGATACTAAGGTTTCTGCCATTGAGGAAGCAAAGGATTTGAAGACCTTCACAATGGATGAGCTATTTGGCTCTCTAACAACCAATGAAACGAGAACAACTAGTGAATCATCCTCAAGGAAAGAGGCAGTGTTCAACTCCACAAAAAGGGAAAGGAAGAGGTTGCTCATAAAGGATCCAATGAAGACTTGAATGTAGAGGTAGAAATTTTTTTTAGAAATCTCAAGAGAGTATCCGACAAGTATAAAGGAAAGTTACCACTCAAATGCTTCAACTGTGGTAAAGTAGGACACTTTGTTGCAAAATGTCCTTACAATGAAACTGATGGAGATGAGAAAAGAAGTTTTGGCAAATCTGTTGGTAAAGACAAAGAAATGAATGTCTGTCTGCAAGGAAGAAGAAGCTAATAGAAGCAAAATAGATTTTATACTCTTGAGGATGATGCAACAGATGAAGAAAGTGCATTAGAAGATGACTTCCATGAGAATGAAAGAGAAGTTAATCTCTTTATGGCACCAGTTGGTGAAGATGAGGAAGAAGAAGACATTGAAGCCAAAGTGGATTTAGATGGTGAGCTCATAAGTGCTCTTGAGGAGTTAAGTAAGACAAGAATAGAACTCAAGAAGGTCAAGCTTGCTGCAATAGAAGAACAAGATCACTTGAAGCATTCCCTAGGTGAGTCCAATCAAGTTATCTCTGACTTGAAACTCTAGTTGGAAGAGGTCAAGAGGATATGTGAAGTTACATCCTCTGATCTATTAAAGAAGGAAAAAGAGCATCAAGATTTGGAAGTAGAAATAATGAAGCTCAACAAAGAGTTTGAAGAGAGTAAGGATGAACTACAAATGAGGAGCAAATATGAGGGTAGCACCGAAGCCTTAGAGAAGATGTTGAGAAAATAGAAGCAATCTAAAGATACTGGTGGCTTAGGATTTGAAGAAGGAAAAAGTTCAAACAACAAAGACACATCTGGTAAGGAGATACAGTTCACTTCTTCAAGAGAAGGTGAAGAGAAGAAGACATTCACAGTAAGCAAGGATACTAACAAGAAGACTTATGCAGTTTGCAGTTATAAACCATTACACAGATTGGTATACACAATCAATGAACTAGAGGCCACACTCAATGTACTAAAATGCAGATCTTATGATAAATGCAAGGGTTGATCATGAAGGATTTACTAGAGTCAGCAGCATGAAAGGAAGACCCCCAATGAGGTAGACGTTTGCAGGACCAAGACAACCTAACTGGTATGTTCCAAACTTTCATGGTTATTGTTACTGATGTAACAAATTTGGACATAGGTTAGCTGATTGTAGATTAACAAATAAGCCCACTATGAGTTTGAAAGTAGAAATCGATTTAATGCACTCTGAGATATGAATGTTGTTTGTTATTAGTGCAATGGATTTGGTCATAGGAGTTTGAATGTAGGAAGAGTAAACCAGTGTCCTACAATAGTTTCAAAGATTCACCTTTCAATGTAAATGTGAAGTGCTATAACTATGAAGACTTTGTACATATAGAAAAGCTTTGTAAGAATAGGAAAATCAAGAAGAAGAGGACAAATCCTGATTAGGAACTAGTAGCCAAATTGGAGTACAAAATTGCAGCCAATAAGAAGAAGGAAACTCAATTGGTTTGGGTGGAGAAAGAAAAGGACAAAGAAGAATCAAGTCTGATAGTGCAGACTTCCCTACATGATGAAAGAAGAAATCTATGGGTTGTAGATAGTGGTTATTCCAACCACATGATCGGTGATATTTCTTTTTTATCAAGCTTGAAGATTGGAATGGTGGTTCAGTGAGATTTAGAGACAACTCTTCCATCAAAATAAAAGGAAAGGGTACTCTAAAAATTGATGGAAAACTGAAAGCACATGATGTGTATTATGTGGAAGGCCTGAAGAACAATTTGCTAAGTGTGAGTCAGATGTGTGACAAAGGTTATAAGTTCACCTTTGACTCTACTGACTACCAGATAAAGAAGGAGAGTATCGATCGAGTTGTAGCCAAAGGCAAGAGGACATATGGTAATGTATATAATCTGAAAGAATGTTTTGAATCACAATGCATGTTGGGACAAGTGTATGAAATTTGATTGTAGCACAAAAGATTAGGCCACAAATTTTGATAATCTAGTTGTAGTAAGCAAAAAGGGGTATGTAAGAAATATACCACCAATTATCAAATCGATGAGCACATTTTGTGATGAATGTGTGAAAGGAAAGAAGACTAAGGTGAGCTTCAGGACAAAAGAACACAACACCTCAAGACCACTTGAAATTGTACATATAGATCTGTGTGGTCCAACTAGGACAAGAGCTCTTACCGGTGAAAGATATTTTATTCTCTTCATCGATGACTATTCAAGAATGACATGGGTCACTTTCCTACAAGATAAATCACAAGCATTTGACAGATTCAAGATATTTCAAAAAATGATAGAGAAGGAAAGCAGGTGCAAGCTGAAATGTCTAAGATCAGACTGGGGTGGAGAGTTTACATTAAATGAGTTTGAAGATTACTGTGAAAGAAGTGGAATCAAAAGTAAATACTTAGCCCCTAGGACACCACAACAAAATGGTGTGGTAGAAAGGAAGAACAAGATAGTCAAGGAGATGGCCACAACCATATTAAATGAGGCAAGTTTGCCAGACATGTATTGGAAGGAAGTGGTTCATACTACTACATAGACCTTGAACCGGGTTCAACTAAGAACAAACAAGAAAATGACACCTTATGAGTTGTGGTATGACCGGAAACCATCAGTCAAGTACTTCAAGGTATTTGGAAGTAAGTGTTTTATCAAGAGATATATGGATGGTTTAGGTAGTTTTGATTCCAGGAGTGATGAAGGAATCTTCCTTGGTTATCGAACTAACAACAAGGCTTATAAATGCTACAACAAAAGACTAAGAAGAGTCATTGAGAGTGTGCATGTAAGAGTTGATGAGGATATGCATAAATGAAGACAAGCACAAGTGAGCCAGTATGATGATTCCTATGATGAAGCTGAAGAAGCTCAGTCAGACAATGATCTGAAAGAAGCATCCACAAAGGTCCCTAATCAATATGTGAAGATAAACCACCTGGAAGAGAAAATTTTAGGTAATAAGAGTGATGGTGTGCAAACTAGGAGAAGACTTGCCCAAAATGATGAACAAGTCAATTTCTGCCTTATGACTAAAGTAGAACCTAAAACATTCAATGAGGCCAACTAAAGTCAGAAATGGATGGATGCATTGGAAGAAGAGTTGCAACAGATTGAAAAGAACAAGACGTGGGAATTAGTTTGTAGATCGGAAGACAAGAACATCATTGGCACCAAATGGGTCTACCAGAATAAGATGAATGAAGAAGGTTAGGCATAAAGCTATACTTGTGTGCAAAGGTTACTCTCAAGTAGAGGGCATTGATTTTGAAGAAACATTTGCACCAGTGGCTAGACTAGAAGCAATCAAGATGTTTCTAGCTTTTTCAGCCTACAAGGGTTATAAGGTATATCAAATGGATGTAAAATTTGCCTTCCTCAATAGAAATTTGAAAGAAGAAGTGTACATGGAGCAATTGGAAGGGTTTTTGTTACATGATGATGAAACCTTTGTGTGCTGGTTGAAGAAAGCCCTATATGGTTTAAAGTAGGCTCTTAGAGCATGGTATTCAAGGCTAGATCAATATTTGAAGGAGCAAGGATTGTGGTTGTGTATGTAGATGACATTATTTTTGGAGGCAACAAAGACACTCTTTGCAAAGAATTTGCTGATCAGATGCAGTCAAAATTTGAGATGTCAATGGTTGGAGAATTGACATACTTCCTTGGTTTACAAATATGATAGCTAGATAAGGGAATATTGATCTCACAAACCAAGTATGAAAGGGATATGCTAAAGAAGTTTCAAATGGAGGACTACAAACTGGTAAGTACCCCCATGGTGACCAAAAGAAAATTAAGCAAGAATGATGAATCACTAGTGGTGGATCAGACATTGTATAGATCCATGATAGGCAGTTTATTGTATCTTACTGCTTCTAGACCAAATATAGTTTAGGCAGTATGTATGGTGGCTAGATTTCAAGCAACACCTAAGCAATCACATATGAATGTCGTAAGCAAAATTTTTAGGTACTTGCAAGGAACACTCAATTATGGATTATGGTACCCTAAACAAGGGGAATTCATCTTGGAAGCATATACTGATGCTAATTAGACAGGTTGCATTGATGAACAAAAGAGTACAAGTGGTGGTGCATTCTTCCTAGGTGACCGGTTGGTCTCATGGCATAGCAAGAAGTAGGATTCAGTCTCCCTATCAACTGCTGAAGAAAATACATTGTTGCTTCTACATGCTACTCTTAGGTGCTTTGGATGAAGAAAAACCTCAAGGATATATAGGTGGATATCTCTGATCCTATTCCCATCTGGTGTGATAATTCAAGTGCCATCAACATATCAAAGAACCCAATGATGCATTCAAGGACAAAGTGAATAGCCATCAAGTATCATTTTATCAGAGAAAAGATTGAAGGACAGGAAGTAAAGATGGAATATGTCCCTATAGGAGAACAAGTAGTAGACATCTTCACCAAACCTTTACCGATAAGCACTTTTGAGTTTTTAAGACACAAGTTGGGAGTTGTGTCACTTGCCTCATACATTTAAGTTTGTAAGGAGATATATGGTTCAGGGGGAGAATGAAGTACCCTAACCCTTTGTCTTTGTGTCAAAGGGGGAGAAATCTACTAGTGTGAATACTTGTAGTTAGTTGAAATCAATGCCAAAGGGGGAGATTGTTGGCATTATTGGCATTACATTGATGTCAATTGGTTTGGCATGATCACTGATGAGTAATTAGTGGTGACCGTTATGGGTGATGTAAGACATGATGATGCCAATCCATATTGGTGTAAGCAGACAGAAAGGTATGTTACAAGTACATATGAAATTCATCATTGACAGGTAAGGTAGGCCCATCGGTAAGGCAAAGCGAGCAAGGAAAAGAAGAATTAAAGGATGTGAACCAGTATACACAGAGAAGCTTAATGCTACCAGTAAATGGATTGGGTAGTTGGACCAACATGTTTGATGGAAGGCCAAGTTGATCCACCGACAGAGAAGAAGTCAACAAGTATGAAGGACCACTAGTGTAGTTAGGTTATACTAGTAAGGTGAGTTGAACCCATAGTCAATCTTGGTTGGTGAAGGATGTCAAACCGACTTAGCAAACCGAGCATAGGTGGATGTCAACAAGGATGACAGGTGGAAACTAGGTGGTAATCACGTAGAGGTCAGTAAAGTATTCATCGACGTAATAGTCAGCAAGTAGATCGACTTTAATGAAGAACCTACAAAGAATGGGAGGATGGAAGAATGCTACAGATCGAGGAAGACAAGGCAGCAAGATGTTTGAATTGACCTTGCAAGAAGATCTGATATTTTTACCCGCTTGTCAAAGAAAATAGCCGAGCCATTAATGGCATTTGATAGAGAAACACAGAAAAGCATGTCACAGACATCCTAAAATAGAAAAGACACATTGAAAAGTGAGGAGATGGTGGTGTTGTTTGGTGTGATGCAGTTCACCATTATGAAAAAGAAGATCAGATCAAATCTAATATGGATCGAGTTGGTGAATGTTAAACCTGTCATGACACCATTTGAATGTTTCTTTGGCGGGAACCCTAAAAGATAAAGATGTTAGCTCGAGACTAAAATTAGTTGATGCTAGATGTGAGGTGTGAGAGGAAAGAGAGTCTGAGAAACAAAGATAATCTGTCGTAGAGTTATTTCTCAGAGAGTTATAGTGTGTGTTAGTAGGATGAACTGGTGAGTGGGTCTAACTAGTAAAGATAGAGCAACCGACAAATTTTTGCAATTCTAACAGTCAAGCAAACTGGTGATGAGTGATTGGTTAAGAAGGTATCCGAGAGTGACACAATGAAGTGTGAGGCTAAGAGAGAGAAGAGAGGCTGGGAGTAACCGGTGAGTGATCAAAGAGAGTAATATGATACCTGATATTGTGAGAACCAGTGAAGAAGAGGAGATTGTTAACCGATAGAAATCCATTTGATCAGGTGTTGCAAAACTCATTTGCAACTAGATGCTATCACTGTCAAAATTGTATTTCATTATATTACATTGAGTTGGTGCTTGGTGCAGGGGTTAGTGCTCCTTGGGTTGGTACCCTAAATCATTGTAATCTATTGTTTCATTGTGAGGATGGATTGGAGCAGTACACTCCAATAACATTTCTTACCGAGGTTTTCCCCATTTTGGGTTTTCCTTGTACATTCGATGTCCCTCTCAGTGGTACATTATGTTCAACACTTTTTGGGTGTATTTTTTTTTTGAAATGGGCTAATTTTTTGTGTACTTTCACATGGTGGTGTTGTTTCCTAATTTGAGTGGAAATTTTTTAGAAAATTCAGTTTTTGGTGATGGTACCTGTCCAATCCTCATTTCTGCAACTTCTAGGACTCTGTTGGGGCTCATACGAAATCCTTTTTAGGTGCCCTTTTTTTTTTAAAGTAATGATTTTTTGTCTACTTTCATAATCTACTATCATTTTGTAGTTATTTTGAGTGGAAGTTGTACTTTCAACATATGGTCCTTTTTGCCAATTTGGCACTTGTATTGCATAGATCTATCTTTTTGGTCTTTTGCATTGTAGTTCTAAGCCTATTGGGGCAAGTTGTAAAAAAAAATTAGAAGTCCACTTTTCCATTGTTTGCAAGTGGCCTATTGTACACGCACTACATATAAAGTGCCAAAATCATCATTTTGGGGGCTACTTTGATTGAGTAAATTTTTTTTTTGGGGGTGTCTCTTATGCTCTTGTTCTCTTGTGTTCTTTCATTTTGTGGCTATGGGTTCTCCTAAGTTTCCTCTCTTAACTCCACATAATTATGCTACTTGGAAAATTGATGCATGGAGTAAACTAATGGAAAAAGTGTTAACTCATTACATTGATAGAACTATTGTTGCTCCCATTAATCCTAAGGCTGATCCCAATGGTCACTTGGATTGGCTTACTAAGAATATCATGGAAATTTGTACCTTAAGAAAGTATGTATCAAAAGACATCATCTTTCATATTGAAAAATATACTTTAATTAAGGATGCTTGGCAAAAGTTTCAAGACTTGTATGGTCAAGCTGATGAGATTAGGGGATATCAAATTGATAGTGATCTCACCATGTTAGATCCCAAGAACTTTGATACAATACAAGATTATGTCACTAAGGAAAATGAGTTGAGGGCACAACTCAAGGATTTTGGCAATGATAAGAAGGATACTCAATTGATCTTCAATCTGATGGGTAAACTTCCATAAGAATATGTAGCATTTGTTTCTAGTTTTCAAACCCATAGGATGACAATGGGTTCTGTAGACGTATAAAAATGACCATATTTCTAAATGAATATTTTATGTTCATTTCTCTATTTGATTAAATCCAATTTAATTAAATTATCCGCATTCCTCTATTTAATTAAGTAAATTACTCAATTAAATTCACTATACCCATTTAATGAATAAATCATTTTATTCAATTAAATCCCTTCTATCCACTTTTAATTAAATTCAAATTTAATTAAATAGTTATCCTAAATTGAATAAATCTAATTTATTTAATTTTCCCAAATTACAACCAAATTGAATTAAATTAACTTTATTTCAATTAAATCTTATTATCCCTCCATCCACTTGCAAAATCCTACACCTCCCACTTGCATCCTAACCCTCTTTCTAACCTCTTCTAGACTCTTCTAATCGCTTCTAATTAGCCTAACCCATCTCCTAAGCTTTGTCACATCCCTAAGCAAAGGGAAGTCACTTCTCAAACCCTTAAAGTCTTTGATAACCATTAAAGGCTTCAAGTCTTCAACCAGTTAATTTTCCAAGGTCTCCCAAACCATTAATGGTTAACTCAACCCTCTAGCATGATTAAAGAATTTCTTTTAACTCAACCTCCATCTAACCCAAGGGTCTCATCAAGAATTCATTGCTTTGACCATGGTTATTCCTTAATCATTTGCACAAGAGTTTATCCTTGGATTAACTCTTAATCCAATGGGTAATCTTAACTTAGACTTGACCCTTACCCTCTAGATAACCATAAGGTCTTCTCAGGCATTTAATGCCTCCAACCCCTTCTCTCAACCCAACCCTATGTTGACAATTGTCACCATTTCATTGGTGCCAATTGCAAACATGGATCCCCAACTTTCAAACTCAACCCTTGATTAAACCTTTCAATCCTGACCATCCATTGCCCTATTTTTGCTATAAATAGAGCTCTCATTCCTCCATTCTTATATCATCCAAGTTTGTAGTATCATACTTATGCTCAAATACATTCAAGCTTTCATACCATTTTTATGCTCATCATTTAAGCCTCTCTTTAACTAGGAATTAGTCTAAATATGCATGTTTAGAATACTTTCTTTATCATTTAGCTCAATCATAGACTAATATATCATGTTAGGATATTATTCATACTAACCTTGTCATCTTATAGTTAGTTTATTGCATTTCTAGAATCATGCATAGCTTAGGATGCATCTCATATTAAAACCAACAAAAAGAATCTCTCGTTCTTGCATTTGCCGTACCTAAACCATTTTGCTCAGTGATCTGAGAGCAAAAACATTGGTTTGAGGGACCGTGTAAGATAGAGAACCATGGGACCAACCTTGGGAAGCTGAGTGATACTTCATTACTCCATAGCTTGCACCAAGAAGTCTTGTGAGTGTGTGAGCAAAGCTCCATAGAACTCCATTTTTCACATTTCAAGTTCTATCGATCCACTTTTCCCGCATACATTTCTGGTGCCCACCGTGGGGCCCTACCCCATATATCTAATCGGTTTTGAAATATATCCACTTTTGCAGGCACATGGGAAAAATGAATTAGCGTGTTAAGTTAACTGTTTAGCACATCCAGTTAACAGCCTAGCACATTCGGTTTACTGTTTAGCGTGTGGAGTCCATCATCTAGTGCATAAAGTCCATTTATTAGCACATAAGATTACTAATTTTTCCTATAGGTCTCGGTGCAGAAGAAAAACAAAGCAGCACTTTCGGCACACAGAGTAGTGAATCTTGAAAATAGAGTAGCGCACCATATCCATCTTTTAGCACATCTTTGTTATATTGTAGCACGTACAGTTTGTTCTATAGCGAATTACAGACAGAAAAGAGAAAACTAATTTGCAACAGAAACTAAAATTTAGACTTGTGGAAGTCCAGAAAATTTGCCTTTTTGCTAACAAATTGACTAGTTTTCTGTAGGTTACTGACAGTTGACTGGAGGTTTTGAATCCATTCTATTTAGGCTAGAATTAAAGTAGTTTAAATTTTTACTAACTTTTCTAAGTTAGCCAAAGTTCAAATTTATTTCTTTTCTTGTTTAAATAAAATTGAACTCACTTTTATTTTGGGCAGGTAAAACAAACAACAAATCAAAATCTTTTCTTGCTTTTCTAGGAGAAAATTTCTCACTTTGGGCTCTAAAAAGAACAACACAAAATTTCATTTTTTTTGCAACGGGCTTAAAAAAAAAACCTCACCATCCTTTGGTGCATAAAAGGATTCACTTTTGAAATTTTGCAAAGGAAAGAACCTCACCTCAAAAGGCTTTGTTGTAATTAAAGAGAGAAGTTATTCCCCTTTTGTTTACTGATTTTTATTTGTTGACCAAATCGAACCTTTTTGCTTTGTTAACGCGGTTATTTCGTTAGATTAAATAATCATTGCTTTGAGGAAGTAAAATTAACACTATGCTTTTCTTGTAGAAACATATCCCAGTAGAGGTTAGAAAATCACTAAATTGAAGGTTTAAAAAGAATTTGTGATTGCCTTGAATCGAAAGAGGAAGGTATATGCTCTCCCCTTAACTGGGTGATCCAAAAAACCAGACCTCTCTTAAAAAGATTTCTTTCCTTCAAAAGCATTTTACATCCTTTAGCAGGCCTGCCTTCCCGAGGAGTTGAAATCAACTCTTAAAGCCATTTATGGCTGGTGTGAAGGGAACGACCTAAGTGGGAAATGACTTTGACGCTAGGTATTCCAACCCACTATAATCAAAAGTGGAAAGTGATGAAAGTCCTTTTCAATGGTTGTGCGCAGCGATTAGCCTTCCACCAGTATCCTCGAGATATGTAAAGCCTTTGTTCTAAAGGTTGGGAAGCCTCCCGAGGGAGTTTATCACTGACGGCCAAACAAGAAGCCTGATTACGAGCCATAGAAATAGAAACTTTGAACTGAGTCAGTAACCAAACATTTATAACATCATAGTGCAAGGGTGGGGAAGAATCCACCCCCAAGATTACTCACCATATATCTCCCAAGATAACTACTCAACTGTGAAGCAATTCACTTTGAGTTACTTTCTGGCAAAAGGAAAAAAAATGGGCGCCCTCTAGGGGGTGACACGGCTGTTTCAGCTGATAGAGTATCGAGACTAGTGGGCTATGATGTTATTTATGACCTTTGAATAAAGAGTCTTTCTAAAGTGCATTATTCGTATCCAAACCTATTAAAACATTGGGGATTTGAACACATCCTTGCAGAACATACACTTTTTGTTAGATTAGGCAAAATGGTTGTACTTCTTGTGTTGTGCTTGCATTTACTACTTCAGAAAATTATCCATCAAACCTAAAAAATTCACAACAAAAATCCAAAATTTCCAAAAACCAACCAAAGGAAAAATCAGGGCAATTTAGCACGTAAGAGAAATTTCTTAGCGCGTGAGGTATTTTTGTTAGCTCATCCAACCATCCAGTTAGCACGTCTGTCCAAACAATAGCGTTTTATCCCAAAATCAAACCAGTGCTAAAACATTTAGCACATCAGAGAAAAAGTCTAGCGCGTGGAAGCATCAGCTTAGCACGTAGCAGCAAAATATTACTGCATCAGGTTCAAAAGTTAGCGCGTCATAGGCCTAGGCTAGCGCATGACTTTTTAAACAGGTAGAAAATAATTTTTTGAATAGTCAAATCTTTAGCGCGTGTCTGGGGGTAGCCTAGCGCATGTGGTCATTCTTTTAGCACGTGGAGTAATTTTGGTAGTGCATTTCGTCCCTATTTTAGCGTGTGAACAAAAACATATAGACAGAGGGCAAAACAGTGAGGAATTTTAAAATTTTTGAAAACATTTTCAAAAGCCTCTTGTTATCAACAACATTTTTCATCAAAGCGGAGTAGCGAAAACAAACTGTTAAAACTATTTCTTGAGCTAAATTTGTGTCAAAACAAATGTTGTAAAAATCCTAAACTGATCGCACGATAAAACATATCTATCGTATCATAATCCAGAAACCTCATTAGCAGTATCAACAGAATCCTTTACCATCTTACGGATTTCATCTCAAAAACACTTGTTTAAAAATTTCAAGTTGTCAAATCAAGTCTCCATATCGGGAGGCTTATATCCATATCATTTGATACGCTTTGTCGTGAAGGGGCATCTAAACCTTCATTTTGATAAAGTAAGACTTAAAATTTTTCAAACAAGATCAACTGAATCCAAACCAAACAAAGGAAACCATTGATCACTCATGCATGACTAATCCCCATATTTTGAGAAGAAAGAACCTTTATCGTAACATCACATTGAAGAAACAACAACCTAGTTTTTCCAAGTTCATCAAGAGAAATAAGTTTTTATACATTAATCGTCAACTCTTCAAATCTCATCAGGTATTCCTTCATCACATCAAACATTATATCCAAAACAAATCCAACGAATTTGACAAAGAGCCCTTAAAAACAAGAGCATACTATCAAAAGTCTGCTTTTAATCAAATCATAAACCGCAGAGGAAAAATCAATCTGACATTCTTGCCTGACGAGTGTATCACTTATAACACACCTCAACCAGAACCACCCACTCCCAAGGAACATATCAACGAGGATTTTGTCCCCTTCATCACTGAAAGTTTCTACTAAAATGCCTGTTACTTACTCTCAAAGAAACCAACAAAGCCAGACACACACAGAGTCTAGTATGAATCGAAGTTGTCAAATCCTTTTGAAGTTCCACACCTAGAAGAGACTGAAATTTCTGAAGCACTTCTTCAGGAATGTCAGGAAAACCCTTCATTCCAAAAGCTTGTAGAAAGGTTTATGGAAAATGACAAAGAAAAATATTTACTCATGCTCACAAGTAAAGGCGTTAAACTTCCCGAAGATTTAGACACAAACATCTTTAGAACCAGATCTTGACAATATGCATATCAAGAACAACAAAGAGAAGAGGAAACTTGTAACCTTGAACAACACATACCTGAGCAACACATTCCAGAACAACATATACCAGAAATGCATATACTCGAGCTAGACTCTCCAGAGAAAAATATACCATTTAACACACCTTTTTAAGTAAGAACTAATACAAGGGAAGAACTCTTCCCTCGACAAGACAATATACCTTTGGCTGCCCTTACTCAACAAATGCAAATGTTACAAAGGCAAATACAGGACATGCAACAAGGGACAATAGTACGGTACTCTTTAAATGAAATTTGTCCTTATCCTTTCGACAAGAGATTGCACATGATCCCTTTTCCTTCAAACTCAGATGTGCCTAAATTTGACAAGTATGATGGAAAAAGTGATCCCCGTGATCATGTCAGAGAATTCTGTACCATGAGTCTTGAGTTTGCTCATGATGACACCTATTTGATGAGGTTATTCCCAAGAAGCCTGGGAGGGCAAACAATGGAATGGTTATCCAAAATTACACCACCTGTCAGATCATTTCATGAATTGGTTAACAAATTCATAACCCAATACTCCTATAACATCCAACATGCCATAACCATGCTAGATGTTTACAACACCAAACAAAAGAACAACGAAACATTCATGATATTCCTTCAACACTGGCGACGTATGGTATCTAGATATCCTTGAGATATTCCTAAAAAGGAGAAAATGGAAATCTTCATTGACAATTTGAATGGTGAAATGAGTTACAAGCTAAAACTTCAATGCATACCGTCTTTCGCTAAATTGGTTGAAAATGGCATTCAAGTAGAGGAAGCCTGTGTCAAAAAGGGAACACTCAAATTCTTCAAGGAAGGAACAAAATCATCAAACTACAATAACCAGAACAACAACAGCCTAGACAAATCTTGATTTTGGACTCAAAACAAAAACGAAGGCAACAATGAATCACATGATCCCAAATCTAAGAAACCAATGCTTGCATTATCCGAGAATCCTCAAAATACGAAAAATCCTAAAAATGCTAATCCAAATACTAGCACATATGCACCAAATACTGATCAAGGAAAACCCAACACAAACAACACCAATGATACTCAAAGCAAAAACATGAATCCAGGACCTAACAACAATTCACGCAATAGAACAAATAATTTCCAAAAGTGTATCTTCACACCATTGGGGCAATCACTAGAATCAACATTCAGAGAACTTCTGGCAAACAAAATTCTCTCCTTGCTTGCAATCAGCAACTATGAACCCCAAATCAAACCACCATGGTGGAATGATTCACACTATTGTGATTTCCATCGTAACAAGGGACATCAGACGAATGATTGCATGAGATTGAAACACATTGTGCAAGACATGATTGATTGAGGTGACTTAACAGTAGATGGTCTCGAAACAAATGGTGATCATGAAGCCTTTAAAAATCCTCTTCCAAATTACAACAAAGATGGAGCTTCAACCTCGGATGATACATGCGGAGCTCGTATCAACCATATCTACAACAACACCATAAATCACATATCAGCTGAAGATCATCAAGTAAATGTCATCACCATCTGAGATCAGCGTGATCATGAATCTGTTAATGTGACAACCCGAACTTAGAAATATGTCTTAAAAGGACACATTGCGCCTACAACTACTACACCAAAAATCCAATATGACTTGGTTAACCAACTACGCAAAACTCCAGCTCAAATATCTATACTAGAATTGCTGAAACTATCACCGAAGCACAAAGACATATTGGAACAAGCACTATTGGAAACCAATGTACCTCAGAATCTATATACGGATAGATTTCAAGCCATGATCACCCATATGACTAGACCTCATAACCTCACCTTCTCAGAGCATGACAATACTTCCTTGAGTCATCCGCATAACACTCCTCTAAATATCAAAGTCATTGTTTGCAAACATCGAGTAAAAAGAGTCTTAATAGATGGAGGAGCTGGACTTAATATATGTACTTTAAAGCTTATCCATGCATTAGGCTTCTCAGAAGAGTCTATTGATCCCTGAAAGAAGATTACCATAAAGGCATATGATGATGAGGAAAGGTCCTCTAAAAGTAACCTTGATGTTACCTATTCAAGTGGGACCAGTGTAAAAGGATACTATGTGTCAGGTCTTAGACATAGATCTCACCTATAATATTTTGTTAGGGCGGCCCTGGATACATGAAATGCAAGCAGTGCCTTCGATGTATCACCAATGTGTCAAATTTCCTTATGACGGACAAGAAATCTCCATATCTACTGATCACAATCCATTTCAACATTGTAACGCAATGGGGGCAGCCCAAGATAGTTTGGTTCCTCATAATAGAGAAAAGAAGTGATCTTCAACATCAAATCTACAAACAGAAAAGCCCAACTCATTATCTAGAGATTTCAAGTAGAAAATGCAAATCAAAGACCAAGGTATGGGAGAATACTCTTTGGAGCCCCTATGTTTGGCCAAATTACCGACATCACCCAGATCTCATGGATTGCCTACTACATCGACACATCTGGTCACTTAGCCCATTGCCAAATTTGATGGTACCGTCATCCAATTGGGCACTCTAGCACATGAATCAGAAGACAAGGATATTCTTAGCTGGTTATACAAAGATGAGGAAGAAGGTAACAGAGCAGCTGCTCTAGACATTGTTCTACCTACACACCTATATGGAAAAGGATACTTAATCATGCAGCAAATGGGATATGATGGTAAAGGACCTATTGGGAAATGCAAAGAAGGAGTCACTGAACCCATAGATCTTCCTTCATAGCCCAGTAGAGACAAAATAGGACTGGGTTGTAAGCTCACTTTCCTATTAAGAAAGCCACCCCGCATAACTGCAAAACCTCAATGGAAAGTAAAGAAGAAGTACAAAGAAGAATACTGGCAGGAAGCACTCTTTGAATAAGCAGAAACAATCCGCAAGGCACAGGAATGTCAAGAACAAAAGTTATATCAGGAAAAGCTTCTAAGCCACAAGAAGGCCATATCTGCAGCAGTAGCTCATAGTCAAAATCCAATATGCCAAGAACAAATAAGATCATCTCAGGATACCATTATTTCTCCCAGAGGAGGCACAATCTATGAACAAATACAAAAAGTAGAAGGATCTGATACCAAGTTAACAAAAACTATCAAAATGGTATCCATTATCAAAGATTTATTTTCACCATACAAAATACCAGTTTACAACACTAATAGAATCTGGGATGATGCCTCTGAGACTGATTCAAATGAATATGAATGGGGTAGCTGCTCAAATGCTACTACAGATATCACTAACAATACTGATTCCATATCCCTTTCTCAAGAAAAACATAACGTAGAAAATAGACCTCTTGAATTTGGACCTCAGAATATCTATGACACCAAGGAAAGCGAACAGAAACATTATGAACAAGTCTATACAGAAGATAATACCATCGAAGACCTTGATGAAATCCTGGACTTCTTTAAAACCAAGAACAAACACGATGAAACTTCTATCCTGACACTTACAGTAGCAGAACTTGATCCACCTAACGATTCCTTACCACTTGTTTTTCCTGATCTCATCGACTGGGATGAACCTGAAATCCATGATATACCCATTTTCCCAAATGATGAATCTATTATCCATTACCTATGTACCGTAAATCCAGAAATAGGCTCTACTAGTGAACAAAGTAACAATATCTTCCAATCAGGGAGTGCCAAGTCTCTCAGTCACAAAAATGAACCAAGTAAAAGATCTAATGCTGAAAACCAGTCAATGGCAGCTCTAGATCACAAAAAAGTTAAAATAAAGGATGCATCTGAGGGTGAAAACCTTTTTAAGGCACCTAATGATGAGAGACTTGACACTCTTCCTGAGTACTTTCATGAGCGATCACCCATATTGATTGAGCCCACTCAATCAATCAACATCGGTACCACAAAAGCAGTAAAAAACATACACCTTGCAGAATCTCTAACAAAGGAGGAAAGATCAGCATTCATCATTTTCTTTAAAGAAAAGCAAATTAACTTTGCTTGGTCATATGCCGATATGCCCAGAGTTGATCCACACTTGATCATGCATCACTTGTCCATCTCTTCAGGAGTTAAACCAGTAAAGCAAAAGCTACGAAAGATGAATCCATAGGTAGCACTCATGGTCAAAATTGAACTAAAGAAACTATTAGATGTCAGATTCATCCGGCCCATTGACTATGCAGAGTGGATTTCCAACATTGTTCTAGTATCAAAACCAGATGGTAGTATCAGAATATGCACCGACTTCAGAGATGTCAACAAAGCTTGTCCAAAAGATGACTTTCCTCTGCCTAATATCGACGTAATTGTAGACCTCACGACAGGACATGCAATGCTCTCACTAATGGACGGTTTCTCAGGCTATAATCAAATCAAAATAGCCCCAAAAGATCAAGATAAAACAACGTTCACCTATCCTTGGGGAACATACTATTGGAATGTTATGCCTTTTGGCTTAAAGAATGCAGGGGCCACTTATCAAAGAGCAATGACAACAATCTTTCATGACATGATGCACACATTTATGGAAGATTATGTGGATGATTTACTAGCTAAATCCTTCACTAGAGCGAAACATCTAAGCATCTTGACAAAGATCTTTGATCGATTGAAGAAATTCCATGTTAGGCTCAACCCTAAGAAGTGTGTCTTCGGGGTTACATCTGGCAAGTTACTAGGCTATATAGTCTCAGCTAAAGGTATTGAAGTAGATCCAGCAAAAGTACAAGCCATTATGGAAATGCCACCACCAAAGAATATCAATCAATTCAGATCTCTACAAGGATGACTTCAATCAATCAGGCGATTCATCGCTTAGCTAGTAGATAAAAGTCTACCATTTAACCATTTACTACACAAAAATGTACCATTCAGATGGGAAACCAAGTGTGCAGAATCTTTTTACCAAATCAAATAGTACCTGATGAATCCACCAGTTCTGGTACCACGAGTCATAGGAAAGCCACTTATCCTATATATCTCAACAACAGATATATCGCTGGGGGCACTATTGGCACAAGAAGATCAACAAGGAAAAGAACAAGCCATATACAATATCAGTAGGACATTGAATGGCTATGAATTCAACTATACATTCAATGAAAAGGCTTGCCTAACAGTGGTCTTCGCATCTCAAAAGTTTTGACATTATATGCTAGCGCACACAATTAAGCTAGTGGCAAAAATTGATCCCCTCAAATATCTACTCAACAAGGCATCTCTTACAAGCAGATTGGCTAAATGGGTCATGATTCTCAGTGAATTCAACATCCAATACATAGAAAGATGAGCCATCAAAGGACAAGCAATTGCAGATCAACTAGCTAAAGCATCGCTACCAGAAAAACAAACTATGGAGATTGAATTTTTGGATAGGGATGTTCTTACTCTTTCTACCAAACAATGGACCTTATACTTTGATGGATCCTACACACAACATGGTTTAGGTGCTGGCATTCTTTTCATCACTCCTGAAGGACACACTATACTAAGATCATATAGGCTTATGTTCCCATGCACAAATAATGTGGCTGAATATGAGGCATTGGTTATAGGCATCAAAATGGCCGTAGAATGGAAAATCATAGAGTTAAAGGTCTACGGAGACTCACAACTAGTTGTCTATCAAATCAACAATGACTATCAGACAAAGGATGACAAGTTGCTACCCTACAAGTGAATGGTGGATGACTTCAAACAGTATTTTGTGCACATCACCTTCAAGAAAATACCAAGGTTGAACAACAAAGTAGCCGATGCAATGGCTACTATCGGTTCATTACTACAAATTTCAGAGCAACAAAGTCGTTATGAGATTTTGGTAGAGCAACTGTTCTCCCCAGCTTATGACCACTCTAAATCCCATGTTATCTATGCCTTGACTAGTTCAGATTCTCCGTTATATGGACCAATATACAACTACCTTAAGAATAATATCTTACCCATTGACCAATCCTATAAGCAGAAATGGAATTTTATCTGACAAGCTACCCGTTATACCCTTACTGCTGATACTTTGTATCGTCGAGGTCTAGATGGTACTCTTCTTCATTGCCTTGATCGTAATGATTCTAATTCTGCTTTACATGAGCTTCACGAAGGTATTTGTGGAACACATTCAAGTGGGACTACTCTTGCTAAAAAGCTTCTAAGGATGGGATACTACTGGCCTACAATGGAGAAAGATTCATACCACTTCGCCAAGAAATGTCCTAAATGCCAGATCCATGGCAATCTGATACATGCACTAGCACAGGAACTGCAACCATTCACGACATCCTGGCCCTTCTGTCAGTGGGGGTTAGACTTGGTCGGCAAAATTCATCCTTCATCTTCAAATGGACACAAGTTAATTATAACTGCAACAAAATACTTTACCAAGTGGATAGAAGCAGTCCCCATGACCACTATGACTAGGAAACAAATTGCCTCTTTTATCCTAAATTATCTAATTTGCAGATATGGTATTCCAAGTTCAATCATCACAGATAATGGACGGCCTTTCAAAAACCAAGTTGTACAAGAACTATGTGAAAAATTCAAAATCCAACATCGATTCTCTACACCATACTACCCACAGGGAAATGGTCAAGCAAAAGCATCTAATAAGACAATACTAAAGATCCTAAAGAAAACAGTGAATGATGCAGGCAAAGATTGGCACGTACAACTTAATCCAGCACTTTGGGCATATAGAACCAGCATCTGCACACCTACAGGAGCAACACCATACTCATTGGTATATGGATCAGAGGCCATTTTACCCCTGGAAGTAGAAATCCCATCTCTCAGAGTCTCTTTGAAAGGTTTAATCCTAGATGAAAAGTATCGAGTTAACTGACTACAAGAACTCGAACTATTAGATGAAAGATGTCAGCATGCTTACACTCATCTCAAAGCATATCAACAACGCATGTGCAGGAGCTACAACCACAAAGTCATCCCTCACAACTTCAAAGTTGGTGACCTGGTCCTCAAAGAAAATCCAAGAAATCAGCAAGATCGAGAAAAGAAAGGGAAGTTTGAACCTAACTGGTTGGGTCCCTATGTCATCATATCAGTCTATGGATCAGGTACCTATCAGCTAACAAATTCAGAAGGAGATATGCTCGACGAACCAACTAACAACATCCATCTAAAGAAGTACTACACTTAAGTAGCCTAATGCACGAAAAAAGCCAAAAAAATAAAAAAAATCAAAAATCAAAAAAATCAAACAATCCAAAAAAAGCAAATAAAAATGTACAATAAAAAAAATGGTGAAAACCTGGTAAACAGGCACTATTGTGAAAGAACGACTCCTCTATCTATCTCCATACCATTTTATCCGTATCCTTAAAAACACTATCGGCCATCGCCCAACACTTAGTGCATATCCATTCAGGACATACTTAGCGTAGTCACTATCCTGGTTTATACATATATATCCTCTTACCACATTCCACCATGGCTTGGAAATCACTATACATATTCACATCAAGAGGCAAACTCAGCTAGGGGCAATAAATCATCAAAACTTGTAAACATTCAAAATGTCAAAACTCGAAACAAAACTCAGAAGCATTGCATCCAACTACCAAAACTACACTTCATCGCAAAGCAAAACAAAGAAACACAAAAATACCAAGGATGGATGATTTTTTGAAGTACTACATGTTGCATTATCGCATAAAATCTGACTATTTTTGCATTATTGAAAATTTTAAATTATTGGATTCTCTCCCTTTTCTCACTAAAATGCTTCATAGCTAGAGATCATGGGGAAACTCCAATATTTTCTTAGTCTTTTGTCTAGGAGGCGATCACTTGTACTATGTGGATACTTGCCTCGGGAAGTGATACATCGAATATCACTGAAGGCATGATTCCACTTCACGCATACAAATGATTCAATCTTGTCTATTTTTACGCAATCTGCACTCTGGTCGTCCTTGTTCAATTATACCTTGACGCTTGTGCTATCTTGCAAAATCAACTGTCATGTAAATTTTTCTCAAGTCATTATGGTTCAATTATACCATTATGCTTGTATAAATTTTCAACATATCCTAAAGAAATCAATGCTCAATGATGATACCTACAAAGAAAGCAAACAACATGTGGCTATATCAGATGGCAAATACAGAATGAGAATGCTACCAAAAACAAATAGTTGCATATCATTTTCCAATTAGTTGCATATCATTTTACAATTAGTTGCATATCATTTTACAAATAGTTGCATATCATTTCACAATTAGTTGCATATCATTTCATAATTAGTTGCATATCATTATCATACATCTCATTTTTTAAATACATCTCACAAACATATCAAAGCATACATCCTGCATCATACATTATATCATATATTTAAGCATTGCATCATCATAATGTAAAGAACATAACACATCAGCACATACATCCATATAACACACCACATGATCAAAGATAATGATGCCATATATATATATATATATATATATATCTCCAAAAATGATCAAAATGTACAAAATCTATCATCTCTGTGTCCAGTACAAAGAATACAATGATAAAAAATACAACAGAGACCATGTCTCTCAAGTATGGCTATCCCCTGATGGAGATGGTCTGGCTCCAGATGTCCCCACCCCTGGATCTCCAGGGGGATCCTATCTTGATGGCCCTGTCACACCTTGGCTCTCGGACCGCGACCCAGTATCTCGAGATCGACTAGATCTTGACTGTGTGAATCTCTGTACTCAGCGATCCTTGGGTACCACAGCCTCATAGTGCCGACGGTAGTACTCCACCTCTTGAGCTCTCAAAGATAGCTCTCTCAGGGTGTCTCTCATCGGACCACTCGCTATTGCTCTCTGCATGCTCACTACAAGCTCCTCCGCTTGACCCCATCGCTCTATCTCTGTGTCTCACTCAGTGGTCAACTACGCAATCTGTCGCTGATATGTCAATACTTGTGCCTGCAGCTGCTGTATAGTCACTTGCAGAGTTTGAATATGTGCATCCTCAACATGATTGGGGATCCAAACCCGTAGCGGTACCTGTGCAGGGGCATCCCCTCTAACTCTGCCTGTCCTCGGTGCTGGAGGTGGGAGCACATCTGTCCTCCTTTGAGCTGGCCGTGTTGCCTCATCTGTCCCCCCACTACAGCTAGAACCTCTCCTATCCTCCCCTCTCCACTTGCTCCAATTGCCAATCCGCCTCTCCCCCTGTCCATCACCGCCCATCTGACTGCTCTCTCCAAACCTCTATCTCCCCTCCTCCCTCGATCTCCCCTCCTCCCCTGATCTCCTCTCCCTCATCAACCTCCTCCACCATCTCCATCATCCTCATCATCTCCACCTCCCTCCTCATCATCATCATCAAATGTTGGCCGCATCTCATCTAGATTTGAAATTCTCACCACTTCCCATGCAACAAACAATCTCGTGAACTCATCTGTCATGCCCGCATCCAAAATCTCTAGGGTATAATCCCATATCTAGCCCGCCAAACTGACAAACTCCTCCACGGCCACTGTACTATCAATGGTCAGACCCCAATCTGGTATGTCCTGCCTCTACCATGCATATAAACAGGCCCCCTGAGGTATACCCTGCTGTCGACCAAACTATCGCAAAACTTTGGTCACCACGAACCTCTCAATAACAAATGGGGTCCTCCCAATCAGGTATCTTGTCATAAACACATAGGGCATCTCCAGCCCATCCTTCGCCCACATCTCACATCCTGTATACGGTCGCCATGTGACCGTATCAATGTCATCCAGCACTCTCCTCCAATGCTCTAGTTTGCCCAGCTTCCGCTAGACAACTAGACCCCTGTACCCATAGGCATAGGCACATCCAACAGGCCTATCTTTGTCTACTAATGGCCTAGTGGCCGAAATGTGCTCCCAGCACCATAACTGCAAGAGAGTCACGTCAGCTGAAAAACTACCATAACCTAGGTATACCACCTCATGCAAGTCCCTGTACAGATGGGCTAGCATAGCTGATCCCCACGCAAAATTGTGGCCATGTGTAACCATGTCCTCTAACACCAACCCCCATCCCACAGAGAATCCCTTTGACCTACGATCAGGACAAAGGAATCCACCGATAAACCCTGCCAGTACTGATGGAAGTGGTGCATAATCCAAGTCTAGGAACTCCTACCATGGGATCTCGTATCCGCATACTGTCTCATCATGAAAAATGTGGCGAAGTGCCTCTGTGCCACCCTCCTCTAACTGCTCATATGGTAGTAGTGCACCTACTACTGGTATGCATAGAATCTTGTAACAGTCCTCTGGCGTGATTGTCATCTCACCCGTGGCAAAGTGGAAGGTGTTTGTGTCATTGTGCCACCTCTCTGCGAGCACTGTAAGTAACCCCCGGTTCATGGTGAACCGAGGCATATCCAACAAGGACGTCAACCCACATCTCTCAATAATATCCAGGTTGACCTGTGTCAACCATGGTATCAGAGTCTAAGGCCTAGGAAATCGCTCACATGACTAAACCATGCCCAATCGCTCCTGTCAACCAGCAAAACAAGTCCAATATCAGTTTTCCACATCAAAACAAAGATATCAAAATCAAAATCACATCAACAACATGAAATAAATTACTCATATACACCAAGTTTAACATCCTATCATTTCATATCAACTTGTAACACAACTCAAGTTATCAAAAACCATATCAAAACTTGTAAAACAACTCAAGTCTCCAAATCACATAAACTTGTAAAACAACTCAAGTTTCCCACCCATATCAGCTTGTAAAACAACTCCAGTTTCCAACCCATATCAGCTTGTAACACAAATCAGGCTTCACACATTGAACTTGAAACAAAGTGCAAACACAAATCATGCTTTGATCAAACCAACACATGCATAACTTGAAATATCGCAAATCAAAACAAGTTATATCAACACTCATATTGGACAAATCAATAAAAACCATGATAGAAAAACACAACAATTTTGCAAATCACCCCATCTCACAATTTTTTTTTTCTGATGCACTAAAACAGATTATCTACACACTAAAATCTACCCATGCACTAAACTGTTTTTCCCACGTGCTAATTTGTTTACCCTATGCGCTAGAATACTTCTACGTGCTATCCTTTTTCCCCAATGCGCCACCTAACCTACCCTATGCACTAAACCCTATTTATGCGCTAACCTATACCTTGCTGACGCTACCTATTTAACCATATGTGCTAGGTCTACCCTACGCGCTAAAACCCCTTACCCATGCGAAACCCTGTGACCCCTATGTGCTAGGTCTTCCTCACACGCTACCCTATTGACCTGACACGCTATCCTATGTTTCACATGCACTACTTTCCCGCCATGCACTAACACAAAACTTCTATGCGCTACACTATTTTATTTTGGATGCCGCCCTAAAAACAAACTTCATGCGCTACCTAAATTTTCATATGCGCTAACTTGCAACTTTGACACGCTAAACCGCTAAAACTGAATTTCAAAAAAAAAAAATGACAAAAAATGACAAAATCAAAAATCAAAAAAGGGTCAAAAGTGTTGACTTACTAGTGGTCCATATGTGGCAAGTCTCCGGTACCTTCGAACGCGCTCAAAATGATGCCTGGAATATGGAATAGGCATTTTGACTTCTCTCCAAATTCTCTTTCTCAAAAGTCAACAATGCACAAATGAATCAAATAAAGACACTTTTCCCCTTTTATAGGAGAAAAATGAAATTAGGGTTAGGGAAATGGGCATGTAATATGCTCGTGGTCTCCCTTATACCCTAAAATGTGTAAATTATCGGGAGTTGAAAAAATTTCAACATTTCACATAGCCAAAATCATACACACCAAACACAAATCACCAAATCAAATCAAATTTTTTAAAATATTGATTCATCTCCCGAGGGGGCATCACCATCAAATATCGAATCTGGGGCATCACACATCAAATTAAATCTGGGGCACAACTAGAAAATTGTAAAAACAACATAAAAATTTCATTTGATCATAAAATCATGATAAACACATCATTTTCTTTGAAATAACATGTGCACACACGTCACTTCAAAGAGGGGCAAAATGTAGACGTATAAAAATGACCATATTCCTAAATGAATATTTTATGTTCATTTCTTTATTTGATTAAATCCAATTTAATTAAATTATCCGCATTCCTCTATTTAATTAAATAAATTACTCAATTAAATTCACTATACCCATTTAATGATTAAATCATTTTATTCAATTAAATCCCTTCTATCCACTTTTAATTAAATTCAAATTTAATTAAATAGTTATCCTAAATTGAATAAATCTAATTTATTTAATTTCCCCAAATTACAACCAAATTGAATTAAATTAACTTTATTTCAATTAAATCTTATTATCCCTCCATCCACTTGCAAAATCTTACACCTCCCACTTGCATCCTAACCCTCTTTCTAACCTCTTCTAGACTCTTCTAATCACTTCTAATTAGCCTAACCCATCTTCTAAGCTTTGTCACATCCCTAAGCAAAGGGAAGTCACTTCTCAAACCCTTAAAGTCTTTGATAACCATTAAAGGCTTCAAGTCTTCAACCAGTTAATTTTCTAAAGTCTCCCAAACCATTAATGGTTAACTCAACCCTCTAGCATGGTTAAAGAATTTCTTTTAACTCAACCTCCATCTAACCCAAGGGTCTCATCAAGCATTCATTTCTTTGACCATGGTTATTCCTTAATCATTTGCACAAGAGTTTATCCTTGGATTAACTCTTAATCCAATGGGTAATCTTAACTTAGGCTTGACCCTTACCCTCTAGATAACCATAAGGTCTTCTCAGGCATTTAATGCCTCCAACCCCTTCTCTCAACCCAACCCTATGTTGACAATTGTCACCGTTTCATTGGTGCCAATTGCAAATATGGATCCCCAACTTTCAAACTCAACCCTTGATTAAACCTTTCAATCCTGACCATCCATTGCCCTATTTTTGCTATAAATAGAGCTCTCATTCCTCCATTCTTATATCATCCAAGTTTGTAGTATCATACTTATGCTCAAATACATTCAAGCTTTCATACCATTTTTATGCTCATCATTTTAGCCTCTCTTTAACTAGGAATTAGTCTAAATATGCATGTTTAGAATACTTTCTTTATCATTTAGCTCAATCATAGACTAATATATCATGTTAGGATAGTATTCATACTAACCTTGTCATCTTATAGTTAGTTTATTGCATTTCTAGAATCATGCATAGCTTAGGATGCATCTCATATTAAAACCAACAAAAAGCATCCCTCGTTCTTGCATTTTCCATCCCTAAACCATTTTGCTCAGTGATCTTAGAGCAAAAACATTGGTTTGAGGGACTGTGTAAGATAGAGAACCATGGGACCAACCTTGGGAAGCTGAGTGATACTTCATTACTCCATAGCTTGCACCAAGAAGTCCCGTGAGTGTGTGAGCAAAGCTCCATAGAACTCCATTTTTCACTTTTCAAGTTCTATCAACCCGCTTTTCCCGCATACAGGTTCAAGCTACACAATGCCTAGATTTGATGCTTTCACGAACATGTTGATGATGGAGCAAACTAAGTTGATAAGCATGGGCATTGTTAAGACTTCTAAGTCTCAAGCATTAGTGGCAACTCAAGGGAACAAAGGAAATCAAGGAAAGGACAACTCAAACAAGAAGAAAGGCCAATCAAAGACTAAGGACAAAGCACCACCTTCTCCACAACAAGGAGATTCATCCTCTACCAAGAAGGACAATTCACCAAAGAAGGAGAGACCTACTTGTGCCTATTGTGAAAAGGTTAGTCATGAGGAGCATCATTGCCATTCTAAGAAGATTTATGAGCTCATACATATCCTCAAAAAGCACAACATTGATTTGCCTAATGCCTAAATGAAGGAGGATTCACCACCTTCCACATCCTCACAATCAAAGGGGAAAGGGCAAGCATTGATGGCCTTAACAAGTGGGAAGACTCACTCTCTTGGGAAAAGAAAAGGACAAGCTCTCTGTCCTACTACAAGTCATGATTTAGGGAGATGACTTCTAGATTCATGGGCTTCTCATCATATGGCATCTTCATAGACTATGTTTTCTACATTTGAGCCTTGCACCATGCCATAGATTTTGATGGGAAATCATACATATATGGATGTGATTGGGAAAGGATCTATTTCTATTGGGGATAACTCCTTCAATGATGTGTTGTATGTACCCCATTTGATAAATAATCTTCTTTCCATCTATCAAATCACACATGGGGCAACAAAGAAAAATATGGAGTTCACACCTGAGTCAGTTATCATTAGAGACTTGGAGAGAAAAGCTATCATTGTGACTAGGGTGATGGACCATGCATCTCGGTTATATTCCTTTTTAGATTTTGTTGCTATTGATGAGGATGATTCTACAAATGATGATCACACTTATTGTGATGATTCAGATTTTGAGGAGAACTTTGGGTACTTGAACTTGGGGATTCTCACATGTGACCTCATTCTTGAACCTTGCATTTCATCTCCTCCTCTTGATATCACATCGCCTATTGCACTTGATGATGCAGATGATGTGACGATTTTTCCTTCTTGTGATTCAGTGCAATAGGATATCCGTTGTCCTCCAACTTCAGTTCATTGGGATGACTACTTGACAAACATTCCAGGTTTATTTGTGGAGTCCTACATTTCAGATTTGGGAGACATCATTGATGATATTCATCTTCTCTTTGATGAAGATGATCCTTCTTCGAATGTTGCAAGGGGAACTCTGACCCTCTTTCTCATTCTATACATAATCATTCTTTCGAGGTTGACATGACTGTGGATTCCTATGTACAATAGTTGGAGGAGGTCTCTTTATCCTTAGAGGAGACATTTGAGTCTTTGAGACTTGTTCTACATTCCTCTCCACTAGATCTTGGAGTGCCTTTTTCAGCAGCGTGGAATAGTTCACCACCTTTGGAGGGGGTAAATTTCAACATCGACATGAAGACACCTAAGTAGTTTTCAAATACTTCATTCATCATGAGTTTTTTTCCTACATATTCCCTTCATGATTGGGGAGACTTCATGGATACACCGTTGGTTTTGTTTCTTCCCAAGGGGAGGAACATTGTTCGACATTTGTGGAGCAGTTTCTTCATTTAGTTTCCAGCTTCTACCATTGGTGCATATTCTACATTGAGGGGGGGCTACCTAGCTTCTCTTCTTCTCTCATATGGGGGAGGCTTTATCCTCACATGGGGTTTAGTACTTCACATACTTCTTTGAGAGATCCTTGTATAGTTTTCATCTCTCTTTTGGGGGATGGTTTTTTCCCATTGGTCTTTTCTATCTTTCCTTGCTTTATGGTAGATTGCATTTGCATTTGTACATGGGTACCTAACATGGCCTTATATCTGGGACCCATCTTGCATTGCTTAGTTGCATTGTAGACTTAAGTGCATTCCCCTAAGTTGCACTTAAGGGGGGGTGTTGGTGTAATTAATTATTCATCTTGGATATAATTACACTTTACTTAAGTTTACTTAGGTACATGCATAAAATTGTAGTTTGCATATGAGACACTTAGGGAGATATGAATACATTGGGAGTGTGGATGTAGGATAATTTCCATCTTTTAAGGTGTGATCTTCTTGTTACTTTATCATATCCACTTATTGTGGGGTGATAATTCCACCTTCGGTGGGTGATCTACCTCATGTGGAATATTTTACTATTTCTCCTACCTACTCATACCTACCCTTGCATCTCATTGACCCACATGTCATCATTGTGTGCTCTCTTGTCTCTTAGCCTTGCCTTTATAAGAATGCTCATCTACATTATATGTAGTAATTAATGATGATCCATTTGATCTCTTTTTCATCTTGATAGGAATACAATTTATTCTTATCATATTTTATCTCTCTTTGTCACTGTGCTATCTATTGGTCTCTTTGATCTTGGTTGCTTCAAGCATAATCTCACAGAGAGAAAGGTAGAGATATGTGGATAGAGATGGAGAGAAAGAACAAGAAGAAGGGAGAGAGATAGATATAAAGATAAGGATATGAAATTATACATAGAGAGAGGTAGATAGAGGGAAAGATATAGTGATAGAGAGAGTTGGAAAGACAATAAGATAGATATACATGGAAAGATGAAAGAAGAAAAATGGAGAGATAGTGGAGAAAAAGAGATAGGATAGATGAATGAATGAATTTGTCCCCCACAAAAGGTAAAGTAAAAGTGGTTTTTTGTCAACATTTTGATAGGTGCAGTAGAGACTCCATTGTAGGTATGATCTAAGACTAGAGGGCTTCTATCCAAGGAGGTTTGATCTAAGATGGTCTGATATAACCCTCTTTAATTAAAACCCTTCAAATGGAACCTCTCAAAGCTTTAAATCATTATACTTTCTAAAAAATATGTGTTTTCAAGAAAAAAACAAGATGTCTCAAGTTTGTCACCCATTAAAGTGGGATTAATGTTGCACAAATGTTTGGAACATATAAGTGAAAAGGATCTTAAGATATTAGATAAGCACGATTTTAAATAAAAAATGTCTTAAATGAAGGATATTGAGAGGGTCATGATTTATTATTATTTTAATAATATATAGAAATTTTATTAATTATCTTGAAACATGCCCAAATAAATATGTCATTGCTGGATGTCAGGTAGGCTTTCAGCACCAGTACACTTGGCAATTTGACTCTTAAATATTTTGGTAGATGTTAGTTTTCATTGGAATTGCATTTAATGCATTCTTAGTTATAAATGAAATGACATTTAATTTTGTCTTAAACTACAATTATTATTATTTGTACAATTAGTGGGCCTCATAACAAAATTGAATGCAAGGAAAATGTGATTTTTTTAAAAGAAAAATTAATTTATACCTACTCTTACCAATAGAAATAATAAAAATTGTCATTTCTATAATTAAGTAAAAGAAAAATTAAATTTAGACTATTGATTTTTTGTTCACAAATATTAGTTCTATGGACTGATTGAATAATCTAATTAAAAAATTAGATTGAATGAATGCAATAGTATCTTTCTTTGCTTTGGCAAGAACTAATAATATTGACCTCTTCCAATATAAATAATATCAACAAGATCAAACATATCAAATGAATAATTTTTAGTATCCTCTTTGTTTGATATTATCTTGCAATAGGAGATGAAGATTTACTAGATTTACAAAACACACAATACTCACAAAAAAAATTAATGGTCTTAAGATCCTTTTCACTTATATGTTGCAAAAATTTGTGCAACATTATATATGTGTAATCCCACTTTAATGGGTTACAAACTTGAGACATCTTGATTTTTTCTTGATAACACATATTTTTTAGAAAGTATAATGATTTAAAGCTTTGAGAGGTTCCATTTGAAGGGTTTTAATTAAAGAGGGTTATATCAGACCATCTTAGATCAAATCCCCTTGGAAAGAACCCCTCTAGTCTTAAATCATACCTACAATGGAGTCTCTATTGCACCTATCAAAATGTTGACAAAAACCCACTTTTACTTTACCTTTTGTGGGGGACAAATTAATTCATTTAGAAGTTATGTTTTGTAAGTATCCCTTATTATAAGCTATCAAAAAATATAATTTTGAATATATTTCATCAATATTTTTTTTAATTTCATGTGAATGTAGGTTTTTCACCAAGGATAAAGTTCCTTTTTCACACGTGGTAAAATGGGAAATACAAAAAAATTCTAAAATATATTTTCCCTAAGTATTGATATCCTCATTTTAACAAAGAAAGAAGTGTAATCAAATGCATACAAAGAAAGTTATGCATGGTGACATACACCTCTTGCCAAATTATAATTACTCTGACTTCAAAAATTAGTTAAGAAATACATATGCAATAATAAATTATGAAAAAATACCCATGCACTAGATATTCATGTGACAAATCTATATTATAAAAATTAGAAGTTAATCATTTCTATAAAAAAAATTATGCATGGTCTAGGGGCCTGGCTTGATTTCCAAGAGCTTCCTATGGTAGACACAAGGTCATGAAGTCCAATCTTCCCCCAACCCATGTATTACAAAATGGTGTGTTGTGCTAGTGTCACCAATCTCATTAAAACATTTACCCAACACACTATAGTTTATAGGGTGGCTACCCGATTCATGTAGTCTAAAAAAAAGTTATGCATGATGACACAAATGCCACTTTTAAAGAAAACTAATCACTATAAAAATTATTTATTAAAAGTTACTTAAAAAAAAATCACAATTTATTTCTGCTTTTTAAAAATATATTTAGAATATAAACAAAAAATCTCACAAATAAGTAGTTTTCTTCATCTTCAAATTTCTAACGATTTAGCTACTAAAAGTGTCAAAATGTGTTGATGTAGTGCAAAATGTTGATTTCATTTTCCTACTTTGACCAACAAGTGTGAACTCTTATTGTGGGATGACCCACATCCATTTCAATATTTCCTATTGCATTGATAGAGTTACAAAAAATTGAGGCACTAAACCTAAGAAAATCCCTTATCTAAGATCCTTTAGCTACCACCAAGTTTCCTTTGATTAACCTACAACCCTACTTGTACAATATCACAGACTCTAGAACCCTTTAAATTCAATATAAAAAGTAAGTTTCTTGCAATTCTTGAAATATGAAAAATATTTTTAGTTGTTTTAATCCTCTCACCACTAAAACACAATTACATTGTTCCCCTTAACTTCAACCTTTCCGATTTGTGGTGTCATAAAATAATGAAATATGTTAAATTTGTTTATGGGATGTTAGTTTTAGTGTGAAGAAATTAAGTAACCTTGTTCAAGAGTGATATTTTATTGAAATGTTCCCTTGTGGAAAGGTATTTATTGAATATTTATTTATTTGGTTAGATATTGCATAGTTCACTAACAACTTAGTAACTTTCCTATAACAATGTTGTATAGAATATTAGTTTATAAAGAATAGATTAAGCTACACTTTCCATTTATGTTCTTTTATATCTAATATAACATTTTATTTTTGTTGGAATTTATGATTAGGACGGAAAATTTTCTATCATGCTATTTTTTATTTATTTGTAATACGAATCTAGAGACTTGATAAAATTGCATGTGCGTGTACACCTCATTATGAGTTATTGGATTTAGTATGTTATCATGTCCCATTTTATTTGATAATGTTAATATCTAATGAAATTTCCCACCCTAAAGGGTTTGTACTACCCGTTGTAGCTCAATATAATTTTCTCATTTGGGGAGTGATCCAAGTGCCATATTGTTCATTATTTTGTTTAATTTATAGAGTTCATAGATATTGTATATCTATATATGTATGTGTATATATGAATTGTATTTATCGACTAAAAGATTTTTAGAATAGTTAATTTAGTGTTCCTTAAGGTATCTATAGATACATTTCTATATTTTCAAATAGGAAGAATAGTCACTTTTTGCATCAACCTAATATATGTAAACAATACATATTAGCATTTGTACTATAGCCTTAGCAACATAAAATATCAAATGCGAGTAGTAGATAGATCATTTATTTATTTTATAATTTTTATAGCATTAATAAAACTTGGATGTGAAAGTATCTTTTCTTCATAAAATTAATACCTCTCACCATTCAATGACATCTTATTTATTACATCTAAACTTATGATATTTATTAATGATATCTATAATTTTGATAATATGATCAATATTATGAATGCAATTTTCATTCAATGACTTCTTGTGTAAAGGACCCAACTCTTACTCTGCTTCAATTTATTTGAGTATGTTATTTACTATTTTTCTTTTATTAAAGTACATATAATTATCTATTTATAGATTTTGGTGTGTTTGATATGCCTTAGGCATGGGTTCGAGTATTGGAAGGATTTCACACACATTTACAAGTTATGGTGGGTGTATTACTTGGTTCAACCATAGCAATTTCATGGTTTTGGATATGGAAACTTACAATGCAAAAGATGTTTGATTCTTTGTACTTGTTGAAGTAGTTATTTCAACTTTTGGATTAATATGTTTCAATTTTTAAATTTGTTTATATATGAAAACTAAGATTTATCTAGACTTTGGTTTTTTCCAAATAAAGTGACAAAATGTTATCCATTAGCAAATATTTTTCATTAAATACTATGTTGTATTATTCCACTAAAAACAGTGCCAGATTTTTATTTAAAAATATTTTAAAAAGGTATTGTATTAATAATACTCATTGAATGATTTATAGTGCATTCCAAAAGAAGTACTTAAGACAAAATGTGGGGACCTCTCAAAATAGTTATGTTTTTAGTACACAAGATTTTAAAGATATATATATATATATATATATATATATATATATATATATATATATATATATATATATATATTAGACCATGTATTTGACTTCGAATTTATCAATATAAAAAAGAAAAAATATTATTATAAAAAGAAAGGCCTTGTTAAAATTATTTTAAATAATTCTATCAACGTTCAATTCAAATCTAGAGTCAACAAAATACATTTTAAAAATGCTATTAAACCTCGAGCAATTATTACTTATATGACATTATGCAAAAGGTGGTGATGGGAACTATGTTAGACTAGACTAAGATAAAGAAACAACTTAAGAAGATTGTTGGAGCAAGCAAGGGGAAGATTGAAGAAAAGAAGGGCAACGGTTCTTCAAATGAAGACTAGAAATAAATTCTACAGGAGATGTCCAAGTTAGGGAATCATTTTTGCCACCAAAAATCAAGGCTTTTAATGAGTTCTATGTTTGGATTTTTTCTACTTTGTAGGATGTGACTTGTGAACCATTTTAGTTTAATTTGTCTGATCTTAGTCTTAATTTCTATGTTACTGTCTAATGGTAATTTTAATGGACATATGGATTGTTTAAATATTTATATTTCATATACGTTAATTTTAAGGTTTGTGTGCCTTGACATGATAAGCTTAAGTAGGTATAATGCTATTTTAAATCTGAAGTTAAAAGACCTAAAAAATTATAGTGTTATTTATATTATGTTGCATCATGATGGTTTTGATTGTATAAGGGATGGCTCTAAAGGGGTCTTTTGGTAGTGCAACCTATCTCCTATGAAAGTTGTTTTTGGATTATTTAGCTATTTCTTATGGTTAATGTTTTGAATTGTTGTTTTGTTTAAGGGATAAAGGGCCTTCTCCCTTCTTATATAATAAAAAACATCCAAATATAATGGTGATTTTAAAAATAATTACATCTAATTAAATTTTTAAATTTAAAAAACATAAAATATAATATTTCTTTTTAACATTTCATTAGTCTACATTATCTCAAAATTTAGTGTGTTTGTCAATTTCAACTTATTTAAGTAAAATAGTTATATTTATATTATCCATTTCCTTCATAAAAAATATCATTCATCTTTGAAATTTCACCTTAATAAATAAATCCATTTGAAACATGTATTACACACCTATCCCAACATTATTACCTTTTTCCTTGCTATAGAATAAGGGGGTATCCATCAATTTATGAGCTAATTGTTAGGGTCTTATAGGCCCTTAGACCCACTATATCACCTAATAATTTTAGTGTTCATATGTTTCATCAAAACATCTACAACATTCATCGAAGTGTCAATATTTTCAAGAATTGCTCTTCCATCCTCCACCACCACACACACATGTATGCACACATACACACATATGAATTGTATGGAAAAAATTGGCTTCTTTACCAAGTTGATGTAACTAACTATCTCATTTAATTTGAACTATTCTATTTCTTATCTCTACATCTAAATTTAATATCTATAACTAGATTTCCTTCTTAGAGGCATGTAGAGTTTCTATGTACTCTACCTTCATAGTGAATAATTTAGGAACAATAACCTATCAAATTATTATCTAACTAATTATACCATCGAAATGGTTAAAACATAACCATTGGTAGATCTTTTTCTATCCACATTTCCTCCCAATATTAGTCAAGAAACCTTATATCTAAACATATTTTAGGTAATAGTTAACTTTACTACAAGTGAAACTATTTTTTTATTTTCTACAAGTTACCTCTATCCCTGATTGCAAGTGACCTTTTTTAGAAATGATGGAAACTAATATAATATGGAAATGTAAAATAATTGTGCATAATTAAAACTATCTAGAAAAATACCAATGAAAATTTATAATAATTTAAAATAACAATTGTACCATCCTAAATTTTAATCCATTACAATTTTGTCCTCATTTGGGCCCTCACCTTGGCATTCATCCTTTGAGGCTTGATTGGAGCCCTAATTTTGCTCACACCATGTACCAAACTTAATATTTTCAACATTTGTAGTTTCTCCCCCAAAATCCTAAGTCCCTAATTGGCCAAGACTAGGGCACCCACGACTTGGTCCTCCCAATTAAGGCCCATTTTGGGGCCTCACAATGGTAACTTGAAATGGGTGAGAACCTAGATCTCATGTCAGCTCATGTCAAAAAATTAATTTGCGTTTTCGACCAAGCATGCATAAAAGAAGATCTACCCCTCTCATTTTAATCCAAATCAATCTAATATCACACATATTCATCAAGCCACCAAGCATTCAAATTCAAGTGACCAAGCAATCAGTCTTCTTTCAGGCATTGGAGCAGAATTGAAGTCAAGATTCAGCATTGGAGATGACATTCATGTTCTATGTTTTATGAAGACTACATGAAACCCTAATTCCTTGTGCAGACAAACAAAACTTTATAAAAAGGTATATCATTAGTGTTTTGGACATTTTTATCATTTCTCTCAAAAGGAAATCATTTCCATTACAGTACTTCATTTACATTTCAATTCTATTTCATGGTCAATTCCAAAATTAGGGTTTCACCTAAGGCAAATCCATATTCCCAACCATTTTCCTTTCTCCATTGTGTGCGGGAATAAGTATAGAGTTGCAATTTTTAGTATCGACATTATTCATAGAGATGAATAGGTTCCCTTTTCGAAAATGAAAAATTTGAATGACCAAAGTGACGAGCATTCTAGTCTCGACAAATCAGGTCAACCTTTTGGGAATAGATCCAAACATTCACCTATTACTCAGATCTAGGTTCGTAGCTCCATTTGGCAACTGAAGCTCACCGTTTATGTATAATTACTTCAATTTCAGCATATTTGCCCCAAATTCAACATTATTAATTAAATCAATTCAAATTAAAGGGAAAGAATCTAAAACCCCTAGAATTTGATCAGAATGTATATCTATCAAATTCATCCTTGAAGTAGTTGGCCCCTAAGCAAAATTAGTGGTTTTATTACCTTAGTGGTAGAAACCCTAATTTTCCCCATCTTACATTTTGGTGAACCTGATGTCTTACACCTTAATTTCTGATTTATATTCTGAAATCTCACTATTTATGCATTTACAAATTCAAATTTACATTTGGAAGATTAATTTTCAATTGAATTTCATAAATGTAGAGCTCAAATTCACAAAACTATAATTTTTAATTCTAAAATTGAACTTGTAGGTTGCCTAATTTGGATTTTAGATCTGATTATTTATGCATTTTAAAATTAAAATTTGTAGTCATAGATATAATTTTCAATTGAATTTCATAAATTTAGTGGTTAAATTCAAAAATAGTAATTTATAATTCTAAAATTTACTTGTGGGTTGATTAATTTTTCAAGTTTATTTTCAGATATGATCTTTATGATACACAATTCTATGATTTAGAGACATTTATCTTTCAAATTTACAAATGAAATTTCTCAATTAATTGATTAATCAATCATTTTCACAAAATTTCACATTGTTTAACCATATGTTTTAATTTAAAATTCAAATTTTCCTCCTTTGTGCATGAGTTTTATTACTATTAGTCCTACCTATAATATTCTTGTGAGAAGAAGTTATAGAATTAAGGCTTCCCAAGGTTTAATAACTAAGGATATGGAGCCTAATTTGGACAACTTATTTCATGAGGATGCTGGTAGTTCTTCTAATCCAACAAATGATGTCATTTATCCCCATTCTTTCTATAATTCTCTTGATGGGGATGAATCACTAACTAGGGTTTTTGTTGACCAATTGTAGAAGATTGACAATGAATTTGAAAATCTTCAACAATGGATGAGTCAACAATACTAAAAAATTGAGGCAATCCCATTGATTGAAGGATTAAAAAGAATGGTTCAAAGTGATAAAATTGGTTTTGATTTGTTGTGTGGCCTTTCTCATATTGTTGACACTAATACGATGCCTATCAAAATTTGTGCCGAAGTCCTTAGTTACACTCAAGCTACTAGTCAAGTCAACTATTCTATTCCTATAACTACATCCTTGCCTAGTGTGCCTACATGCATATATTTTATCATGAATACTTCCACATAAAATGTTAATCCTATGCATGTTAGTCAAGGGGGCAACCTTGTTAATCAAAATTCTCTTATATCTCCTTCCGCGAGTCTTCCATTTGCAACCCAATCATCTCCCATACTTACATATCATAGTGTTCCACCTCTTTACTCTCAATCTCCACCTACATACAACAATGTTACTCCATCCCAATCCAATATGTCTAATTTTAATCCATCCACCGAAGCAACCATAAATAACTTAGCTCAAACTATTTCATCCCTACAACAACAACTAGCTTCCATTACTCAATCCAAGTTTAATGTATCCACATTTGATGTAGCGAGCCCATTGTCTAATGAAATTTTCCATGATGTCCCTCCTAAACACATGGAAGTCCCTCAATTGGAGTTGTACAATGGCAAAAGTGATCTCTTGACTCATATGAAAACATTTCAAACTTTGTATAGTGAATCTGCTCATGATCAAAGACTTATGGCTAAGTTGTTTACTCAAACATTTAGAGACAAAGCCTTCCAATGGTATTATTCTTTTGCTCCTTATTCTATTACATCATTTCAACAATTGGCTAATTCTTTTATTCAACAATTTTATAATAATATTGGTTCTAAAATTACTTTGACTGATTTGATTCATTGCAATCAATATGTTAAAGAAAAATTGACAGATTTTATTGGTATATATAAACATTCGTATTCTCAAATTGCTTATCCTATGCCCGATCACGACGTTCACAATTTTTTTATTGCTAATTTACAAAAAGACATTAGGTATAAGCTTCTCTTTTTTGAGTTTTTTTTTTAATGCAGTTGTGCATAGTGCTTCATAATTATCAGCTTCAAGTGATTCAATTTGAACCATCTCCTTCAATGGTTCCAATTGATAAGAATGAAAGTGCCCAATAATATTTTGTGAAGTTTAAACAAAATAAGGGATACAACAAGATCAATGACAACATCAATTTTGGCAAGAGACACTGCTTAGGTGGTCAGATGTTGTCATTGATAGAAACTCATGTTAGTAATTACATCCGTAGTTCATGATTTGCCTATATTGGAAGTCAGATTGAGTTTTGGTTAAGTCTGGTGAGTTAGAATAGGGCATCCGACAGAGTTCGGTATATTGGTCATTATTTCATTTCAGTTGAATATCTTGTGTTGTGGAGCTAAGGGAAGGTAGTTGGATAAATGGAGTATCGTGTTCCATAATCTTAGCCTCTGGTGATAACTGTTGTGCAAGTTAGAAGATCCGGTGTACAAGTTTTTGGGATGAACAATGTAGTTTGGGCGACATGTGTAATTAATTGTTATGTGGATTTGTTGGATATGTTTTGGTGACTATTTCTATGTTCAAGGATGTTTAGCCAACATATGGGAAGTGTGTGGACAATTATTTTTGGTCCGCATATGCATTTGTAAATAGATTCAATCAACAACTCATAGACGTTTCATTATTTGTTGAATGTTCTTGAAGCCGACATGTAGCCAATAAAATTTGATGCTATAGATTTATAAGGATGACATATTTGATTATTCTGACTAAGGAAAAGGTGTTGGCAATCGAGTGTGTGCAGTTTCACATGTGAAAGTTAGAGATCTATGCTCTGGATTAATGCAAAATAGTGGAACAAAGCAATATAAGACAAAGTATGAAATGTTTGATAAATGTGCTTAACCAGGACTATAATTTGGTATTAGTAGATGCTATTGTTTAGTTCAAGTAATTCAGTAATCATTTGTAACTGATTTGTAAGGCAATGAGCCTTCCGGGGTTGTAGCCCTTTCATGTTTTTGAGCACTAAGCTCTAGGCAGTGTGCCTAAATGCATGTGCATTCCCCTATGTAATATTTATATACTTCTACAGAGTATATTTATATTGTGGGTTCATCCCCATCCTAATTTTTCCCTTAACCGAGTTTACACATATTAAAATCTTGGTGTTATGGTGTTGTGCTTGCTTGCTTTATGTTCCTACATCTTACTTTTGTTCTTTTGCATTAAGTGGTTGAAGAATTAGTGTTATAATGTTAAAGATTGTAGAACACTGATTCACCCCCCCCCCCTCTTAGTGTTTCTTGATTCCAACAATTGGTATAAGATCCTAGCTCCTCAAAAGAAGTCTAATAACTTGAGGAGGATTTAGGAAGGTATTTCAATGGATTTCAGTGGCGTTGGTTCCTAAATTAAGAAAATTTAGTGGACACCCCTAAAAATGCACTCATAAATCTTGATCCTGATAAGAAATTTGACCTTGCAATTAGGTTTACCACTCATAAATAAACATGATTATCCTGATAGACTTATAAAGCATTAAGAGGGGGTGGGGGGTGAATCAGTGACACCAAAAACAATACTACTTAAACATTGATTGGTAGATATACTTAACAAGTTTATTAAACACTATGCATGTAATCCAAAATAATATTAGTGCATCCACAATAAGTAAAACATCCACCATAACACAAGTGTTTATATGTGGAAAACCCAAATGGGAAAAACCATGGTGAGATGAGACTCACAAGTTAATTATTTGCAGTAATAGGTAACTGACCAGTTAAGGTCTACAAACATGCTCTGCTTGGAGTGAATCCTGTTAAAGATCCCAAAGCTCTATTAGGAGCTATACCCTGTTAAAGGTAGTACCCTGTTAGGAGTAACCTCGATAGAGGATTTCTAAATCCAAAATAATGGATTACCTAGTTAGAGGATTTGTACAATGAAGCTTGTTATAGCTTACCAGATTAGGGGATTTGACTGTTGTAGTGATAAGAAAACAACAGGTGGTGTGATCTAGAAGTAGCACAACTTGCTTGAATAGATCCTCTTCTGCATACTCAAAACTGCATTACCAACATACTTTGCAACTTAACTCTTGTGTCTTCACACCAAATAATCTCATATCATATCTCATCATACATACAAAATAGTTTATCATAATGTAATTATATAGACATTTAGATTTCATGTCGGCCTTAGGAATCATATCACAATTTCCTAGGTGCGGTGTATTTGGACAATCAAACATAACTCATCACAAAATACCACCAAAATTTGTCGGTTAGGATAACTCATCACGATCGGTGATAACTCATCACACAATCAATGAATACCGGTTGGAACACTGATAACGGTTGGAGTTAACCTCTGTCAACATATAAACTGATTGTCCTCCATTGCTTCTTTGATAATCTCCACTGGATCTTCAAGTTGGTGTCAGGACATTCCTATATATACCGGTTGACGACATGTACAGGGTTGACACCATCACAAGAAAAAATTCTAATACCGGTAGAAATATAATAAAAATAACTTTGAAGTAACACTGGTAGACAAACATATGTGTGTGTGTACATGTTCCATCAATGACAACATATGAAGTCATTCATTACAATCATCATCAAGCCAACAATCTCCCCCTTTGGCATTGATGGTAACACTTAGAAAATTTTCAAACTATATAGCTAAGTGTGCTTACAAAAATTGTACACATATATTTTTACTCCTACCCCCCTTAACAATACATACAAATTTTTCACAACACAAACATATTTCTACTCCCCCTTTGACAACAATGCCAAATTGAAAAAGTAAAGTATATACATATATAGCAAAAATCTGTAGCAAAAGTTTACATATACAAAACTTGAAAATATGAATCAAGGATTGTTCATTGCAATTCTCAAAAAAATGTCACTAAAAGTACGCTTCAATTGAGAAAAATCATTTTCCCATGTCTCCAGCAAAGTTTCAGTGAGCTCAATTGTAGTCATGACCCCTGTACAAAATTCTTCCATTGAATCAGGTGTACACATTTCTGGAGTAGCCAAAATTGCTTTTGCATTCTTGTAAGCTCTTTGTAACATGTCCATTTTTGGTCTAAGTAAACTCTTCAACTCCTTCAGAGATCAGAGTCTTTTTGCCTATTCACAATCATAGACATCTAACTGGTTTTGCAAATCATCCATAGATTTGCCAAAAGATAAAATTGAATCTTGTAAAGGTATGTAAGCATGGCATATCCTTTCCAGTTCTTTCTTAGTTTTTGTTTGCCTTTGATTGATATCAGTATAAAATAATGAAACATTAGATGTAAATCCAAGAATTTTCCCTCCTATTTCAATAGCTTTTCTTAATAGGTCTTTATTCAAGGATAGGGTAATTCTCCCTGTATCAATATCCTTCATGATCTGATCTCCTCGCTTATTCCTGTAGCTCTTCTTTGCATAGGTATGTGTTTCTTCCTCAAGGGACTTAAGTTGGTCAGAGGCACCAACAACCAACTGGCCAAGCTTGCCAATGGGAGTTGACAAGTTCCCTATAGCAGTTTTTGGTAGAAGGCTTGACAGAATATCTACAACATTTTGAATGGTTTTGGCTTCCATTCTTTGTTCCTTAAGCCTTTTCTTCTGAGCTCGGGATTGCATCACATTTGTAAAATCCAACAGTTGTGATGCACTGATGTTATCAATATTTATTGGCCCTTTGATGCTGTTAGAAATTAGGATCTAAGGATACTAATCATTATAAACAAGATTATAAGGTGAATGAAATATGAAACATACATGCAAAATGTACACATTACACAAGATATACATGGGGAAAACCCTTTCGGGTAAAAAACCCCATAAAGCATCATTTAATTAAAAACACTTACAAATATAGTCTATAATAAAATAGACATGAACCTGGGGACACTCCTCCAATACTTCCACATGGCCAATAATACCTCATATGCATAGTGATACAACTCACCATAAAGATCCAAATTCACACGCCTCTCAAATGAGAGAGAACCTCCTTAAATATAGGAGGAAGGGTGACTTCACTAGTCACACCTTTTCAATAAACCCCACTCATAAATAATTAATAATCTAATAGTTATTAGATTATAATTATTTCAAATGGGATATGCTTATAAAGCATATAATATATAAGGTTTTATAACCTTATATTAGAACATTATATATAAATGTTATCAGGATGTGATCCCTAATAACATTATGTTCTAACAGATGCCAAATGAGTCATCATCATCATGCTACTATTTGACTAATGCCTTTTTCCAGTTCAGCGGATGTCTCCTTATTAGTCTTCTCTTCCTCTTGTCCTTTCTCCTTCTCCTATTCAGTGGTTGGTTTATCAACTTTTTAAGCAGGGTCCTCCTGAGGAGCCTGTGAAAATGGTGGGAGTTGGGGTTTCACTTGTTGATCATTTACCAGTGGGGGTGGAATATCCACACTTGATTGAGTTGCTGGTATCTCTACTATATTAACCTATGATACAGTAATTTCAGGTGGCTGCATATCTGGTGCAATGATGTTTCCAGATAGATCTATTCTATCCTGAATATCATCAACACATATTACTGGTTGGTAAGTAGTGTCATCCTTCTTCTTGATAGGATAGACAATATCATCTTGCACTATTTCTTCCTCATCCATTTTTAGTAGATCAATAGTATCTTGCTCATTATCCTATTGGGACTCTATCAGTTTATGCATATTCTGAATTTCCTTCGCTATTTGATGAGTATCATCTTCAACAAGTTGCTCCTTCCCACTAAGTAGCTTCAATCTTCTTGACTTAAAATAAAATTGAGCTTTGTGTTTATCAAGAAATATAATTAACTCATCCTTTGACAAATCAGAAAAATATTGCACAAACACATCATCAATAATTTCTTTTTCTTTCTTCACAGCTTCGTCCCATTTATTCAAAAGAATAGTATATAAAGAATCAAAAATATCCTTCTCAAGATCATGAGGTAATTGATTGTAATGACACAAATAGCTGATTACCTGTTGAACAATTTGTTCCTTCTAATCTTCATCAAATGAATCAAAATATTTTTTGACATTATCAAATCTATTTCTCCCCAATGTCTTTATGATTCTCTCAAAATTAGTCATAGGCTTGTAAGATAAAGCATTAATGGGAGTAGTCTGTTGAGAGGTGGCTTCAACTAGTTTGGACTTCTTGCTAGTTGCCTTTACCTTTTTGGTTCTTCCTCAGTATCAGTTTCATTAGATTCTGCTTGAAGAATCAGTTGCCAGCCTTTTTTCTTTGTTGCAGTCTTCTTCTTTATATATACCTTAGGTGTTGGTTCCTTTTTAGTTTGGACACTTTGTGTCACTCTAGTACTTTTTGACACCGGAGGCACTTGCTCAACCTTCTTCTTCTTTCCTTTACCACTACTGGTTGGAGCACTACTGGTTTCAGCTTTTGCAATTTGCTCCTTAGCAATATCCAGTCTTTTCTTCTTTTTGTCTACTGGAGATGCCAATAGGTTATTGGCAAAACCAATCAATAAGTCATAATTAAATTCATAGCTCATGTCTTCCATTTCATCTTCTCTCAGTTCAATAGCTTCCATCAGACAGAAATCAGTGGTGATTGTGAAAATGATGTCCTTAGCAAAGTTTTTCACCACATCCACAGGTAGCCTTACCCTCATACTCATTTTCTTCTGAAATTCATTGAAATATTTGTTCATTGCAGCCGAGAAGGTGTTCTTAACAACCTTAATGTTGTTCTTAATCTAAGCGGCTATTGGTAGGTCGTTAGACCATTCAAGATCACCAATTCCCAGTAGAAAATTCTGAAAGTAAAAGAATAGACCAATCAGTAACTAACAAAACTTGAACTTCTGACTATTTTTCTTTTTGATTGACTGTAGATTAAACATTAATTGACTTCTTATGGCCTTGCAAAGGTCATAATTTGCATTCTCAACAATCATTTTATAGGCAGTATGCACTACTGCAGATGGTACATTGTTCATTCCACTAGAATAGAATATCCGATAGTCTATAACCATAGTATCCAGTTTAACCGTTGGGTCCTTAATGTTATTAACAGAAAAATCATGCCTATCAGAGGTTTACAAGGTTAAAGTGGTTACTATCTCCTTATAAATTTGCCTCAGCTTAGGCACTTCACCGGTTGACCAAAAACCAGTCACAGCTTGAATAGCCTCCTTGGTTATAGTGCGTGTTCTTTCCAAATACATATTCTCACCATGAACACGACTCAAAATGATTCGGATATGTTCCTCTTCAAAATCCTCAAGAAAATAAGCTTCATTATGAAAAACTCTCTCATAAACCCTAATATACTCAGGTTGAATCTTTTCGCTCTTATCGCAAAGGGTTGTCAACTGAGAGTAAATTGACAATTATCCTAAATCTTCAATTTTACAATCAATGTAGCTAGACAAATCCCCTTTTACAATGACTTCGTCAAGAACTTGAGATAAAGCATTATAAGACACAATTTGTTCTGATTCCACTATCGTCATAGGTTCTGATGTGATCATTAACCTCTCTACTTGCTTAGATGATGAATCCATTTCAGATAAACTAGATTCGAAGCAGGATTTATAAAGAAATACCTCAATTTACACGCATTGCCTTGGTTACCGATTGATTTCTCAAATGCACACTAGTTCAGCCTTCACTAACCTTCAAATCAGCTTCAATCACACAAATTCGACAAAAAACAGCTAGCAATTCTCTCTCTACTCTACAAGTGCTCAAGAATTCTCTCTCAAATGCATTTAGGGTAAAAATAACAAAGTAAAACTTGCTTTTATCCTTTTTACCTACTACATTAAATGCTCGACCACTAGGGTTACAAACCCTAATATACCACTTAACGATGCATACATTATTAACAGGTGTAAAACTGATTTGATGAACTTTTGAAAAACTAATTGACAAAAGATATCAAGATTTCACACATAACAACTCAAAATTCAAACTCTCTTACCACTCATCTTTCAAGGGGTCCAGAAGTAGATTTACTACTATGCTCCCCTTAGCCCTATTGAAGGGCTCAATTCATCGGTGCAGGATTCTCTACACTAGGTGAAGTATTAGGTTCTTCTATAGGTATATCATTGCTCTTCTTTTTATAGATTCGGTTAATCTCTTCTCTGGTTTCCTCAACATTTACCTTCTGCTTTCCTTTCTGATCATTAGAATGATTAACTGATTTGTTCTTTTTGGATCTACAGAACTTCGCCATGTGTTCCGGTTTGTGACAATGATAGCAGGCCATTCCAGACGATCTCCAAGGTCCTACATTGCCTCTTCCAGTTCTCCTTCTGCAATTCATAGCCACATGACCATAATTGTTACAAATGCTACAAATGACATTAGTTACCTTTTCCTTCTCAAATGGACTAAACTGGTTGACATAGGGTCTCTGCTAGTTCATGTTACCTCGGTTATCATAGGTTCTCATCTAGTTGCCATTAGGTCTTGGATTCATGTGAGGTACTGGATTATTTGCTCCATCTCTACATTCAACTGATCTATGTCCATACATCTTGGATGTGAAACAATGACCTTCAAATATATTAGATACATATTGAGTATTTGCATTGTATCTTGTATTTCCATTGGGTTTGTTTCTACACACATTTGCAGTATGTCCAGGCTTATGATAGACAAAGCAAATAGGTTTAAAAAATTTCTTACTGGTAGATTTGTTAGCCTTGGGAGCATTTTTATCCTTGTGAATGTTGCTTTTGGTTCCAGAAGACTCTCCTTTCTCAGATGTGTTAAAACCAAGTCTAGAGGTATCTCCTTTCATCCTTTGTGATTGAATATGCTCATTCAGCATGGTATAACTTCTATTGAACTTTTCCATCTTTCCATTAACCTTAGTGAATTCTCTGGTAAGATCATTGTGTTTTAAAAGAGTCTCTTTCAGAGATGATGCTATTTCAAGATCTAGCTACAAGGTCTCTTTTTCTTCTTTCTCTGCATGCCAATGCTCATGCAAAGTAGTATTCTCTCATTTGATCTTGGCAATCTCATGATATCTCTCTTTGACAAGGTCTTCAACTGCCCTCCTAGCTTCCAACTCTTGACTCATGCAGATAGTTAGGGCTTCTAACTCTCTTCTCAGATTTAGCTTTTCACCATTCAGATTTTCAACTTCTTCGGCTAATGCATAAATGTTGGCTTCATTTGGAGAAATATTATTAGATATTTCCAATAGTTGTTTAGTTATCTCTCTCCTTTTGACTTGTGAGGCTTTGAATCTGACCCTTAGGGTTTCAAGCTCATCCTTGGTAGCTTCAAGCACTCTAGCCATCTCAAAGTAGCTCATATCCCCCATGGTGGCTTTAGGGTTTCCTTCTAAGCGATTAATCCTTAAAGAAGTTAGGCTCTGATACCAATTGATAGACTTATAAAGCACTGAGAGGGGGGGTGAATTAGTGACACCAAAAATAATACTACTTTAAACACTAACCAGTAGATATACTTAACACATTTGTTAAACACTATGCATGTGATCTAAAATGATATTAGTGCATCCAGAATAAGTAAAACATCCACCATAACACAAGTGTTTATACATGGAAAACCCAAATGGGAAAAACCATGGTGAGATGAGACTCACAAGTTAACTATCTGCAGTAATAGGTAATTGACCAGTTAAGGTCTACAAACATGCTCTTCTTAGAGCAAATCTTGTTAAAGATCCCAAAGCTCTGTTAGGATCTATACCCTATTAAGGGTAGTACCCTGTTAGGAGTAACCTCGATAGAGGATTTTTGAATCCAAACTAATGGATCACCTGGTTAGAGGATTTGTACAATGAAGCTTGTTAGAGCGTACCTGATTAGGGGATTTGACTATTGTAGTGATAAGAAAACAATAGGTGGTGTGATCTAGAAGTAGCACAACTTGCTCGAATAAATCCTCTCCTGCGCACTCAAAAATGCATTACCAACATACTCTGCGACTTAACTCTTGTGTCTTCACATCAAATCATCTCATATCATATCTCATCATACATACAAAATAGTTCATCATAATGTCTTTATATAAACATTTAGATTTTATGTCAGCCTTAGGAATTATATCACAATTTCCTAGGTCCAGTGTATCTAGACAATCAAACATAACTCATCAGAAAATACTGCCAAAATTTGTCGGTTAGGATAAGTCATCACGAACGATGGTAACTCATCACACAATCAACGAATACCGGTTGAAACACCAATACCAGTTGGAGTTAACCTCTATCAACATATAAAATGATTGTCCTCCATTGCTTCTTTGATAATATCCACTGGATCTTCAAGTTGGTGTCGGGACATTCCTATATATACCGGTTGATGACATGTACTGATTTGACACTATCAGAAGCAAAAATTCTAATACTGGTAGCAATATAATACAAATAACTTTGAATTAAAACCGGTAGACAAACATATGTGTGTGTGTACATGCTTCATCAATGACAACATATGAAGTCATTCATTACAATCATCATCAAGCCAACATATCCATATTGAGCTTCCCATAGTAAAATTTATGGTGCACACCAATTCAAGTCACACAACCATTTCGAATAACCATTTTTGAGATTTAATATCTTTGCATCTATAAGTCTTCATGTTTATTTTTTTGTCCCTATCAATTCTCTATATGACCAAGTACTCCCATGTCGATTTCCAAACTCATATGACTTCATTTCATATTTTTCATAGACCCAAATCATTTGCAATTTATTCAGTTTTTCATTAAAACCCATTAAAATGGTCCTCTATCCAAGTCAGTATTTGGCAACCTGATGAACCCCACATCAAGTTGATTATTCTTTGTAGTTTTCTACACTACAAAGAACCCCTATGCAAAATTCAGAGCCTCAACATGTCATTTGCTATTTTTTCAAAGTCGAAACTGTGTGAAATTTCTTCAGTTGGCAATGAACTATTTTAGAAGGCCAGCTTACGAGGTCAATGTTTTCACATCCGATCACATTAATGCAAAGTCACTTTGGGGACATACTGATGCTATATTCATAAACATGATTTCCAAATTCTATAGCCGTTGGAACTCCTGTGATATTTTTCCAAAGCTCCAACTTTTTTGAGTTTGCATTATCCTCATAACAACACATTGTCAGAAACACTCCAAAGGCCGAATTTAACAGATGATATCTCACACCTGAAGATAGATTTTACAGAACCATTTTTTAATATGAATTATTGGCTCAGATGTCTACATGGTTTCCAGTGAGGGTGGTCTAAAGACAATTTTTGATAGGCTTTTAAATTGTTTCCTGCCAGCTCCTGAGCCAAATTTGGTGTTCTAAAAAATGTGCAAAATTTGAAATCAAATAATTTCTTGTGCCTTAGGATGGTCACATGGGTATCCAATTTTCATTTCATCAAGATCTGAGCATGTTTTATATATTATTCTAATGTTCTTATTTTTTCGCTATCCGCTCCAGCAAGTCAGTTTACAAAGAAGGTACTTTAATTTTGCAAGTTGCTCGAATTCCGACATAAAACCCATGTTTTATTTTAAATATCATAATTGCTTGCCAATTTTTGTGGCTCGAAGACCCCTAGTTGGTCCCAAGTAGAATTTTTGGAAACCAATAATACTGAGAGGGGGGGGTGAATCAGTGTTATACCGGAATAGAAGATTTTAGCCTTAACAAAACATTTATACACAAACCAGTATACTGGTATAAACATAATTGAAAGAAGTAAAGCAATCAATAAACAAACACATAAATGATAACCATAACACACAAATTTATACATGAAAAACCTCAATGAGGAAAAACCATGGTGGGATTTGTGACCCACAATATCAATTCACTGGCCATATGAAAATATATTACAATATATGATGGGCCTACACTTGCACGAAGGCTTACAACCTAGAGCACACTTCTCAATCACAATAGGAGCCTCACTGACTACATAGAATTCTAGACAACAATCTGGAGAAGTGTTGAACTGCTAAGATAACATCTTCTATGCCAGAATACAGTTCCAGTTTACGCTCTATCTGTTCTAGTTGAAACCCTAAACCCCTTTATCGGAATAACCCTTACAATGAAATCTTCACATACATATCCTCTCTGATATATTTTGCATCATATAACATCATCATTCCATCATTACATCATTGAATCATATCAAAATGATCTAATCAATCTACCCCATATACCCTATACAAATTTATGCCTTATGTCGGCTTACAAGGATATATACAATATTAGATTACATGTCAACCATATAACATAAATGTACAAACATTAAAACAAGTTGTTGATGCCGGATCTAAGATAAGTCATCCTCCAATACTGATAACCTTTTCTCTACCATGTCGACCTACATTGTCGGTGACCAAAGAACTCTCTCTGCCCTGTCAGTGCCAATGTAGAATTTGGGAAGTGTCTGCTGGTACACCATATGAAGCTGGAACCCAAAATCATGTTGCCATGTTGCCATCAATGACAACATAGTGAAACCAACCAATAGAGTGTCAATTGCCAACAATCTCCCCCTTTGGCATTGATAGCAACACTCATGCGAAAAATGGTCATGGTTTCATCTGCCGGTTTCATCCTACCCTGCTCCCCTTGAGCTGAATATGCAAAATACTCCATATCTCCAAAATTCAAAAAACTCTGTAACTCCCCCTAATGTATGCAACCCTTTATCCTTTTTCACATCTATACTACCCCCCCTTTGACATCAATGCCCCCAAAAAAATTGCAAAAATAATGTCAAAGAATGAAGACTGTACACTCTATACCTCCAAAAATGTCTTACCGAAGCTTGACCAATTTCAAGATTTTTGGATAAGCTTTCTCTAGTAATTCTACATAATTATCCCAACCGGTTTTGAATGTGCCCGAAATAGATACAAGACCAGTCAATAAATATGCAAAAGCTTCTTTTTCATTTACCTCTACCGGTGTGGACTTTCCTAACATATCCATGTATTCCTTCTTATGTACACATAGTGAATCCAATCTTGGACTCACCAAACCTCTCAGACTTCTAGCTCTCTAAATCATTTTATCTCTTTCCTTCTCAAGAGTAGAAATTTGGTTCTCCAAAGTCAAAATTTGACCATCAATTGATGTTGTCAATGCAATTAATCCATCAAAAGAGTTAGCAATACTAGCAATTTTCTCTTGTATCTCCTTTATCTTTTTATCTGCATTTGCTATGAGTATATCAGTATTGCAACATACCCTATATATGTTAGTACCTTGTTTCAAAGAATTTTCAATTGGAATTAGTTTCTCCTCAATCTTTTTCTTCTCTATCTCAATGATTTGATCAAAAGCAGCTCTCTTAACCCGAGTGAATCTTTCAAGTGTTTGTCGGTTAGAGATCTACTATAAGGTTGAAAGTCTTTTGATATGTGCTCAATGATTACCTTAAGCTTTCCAGAAAGGCTCGTTCATTTTCAATCTTATATTCTAGGACCAATCTGTGCAAAATAGTTATTGATTGATCTATAATCCCCTTGTTTGTCGTTCCCTCCTTCATCAGTTTCTAAGCAGCCATCATCATCAGTTCTGCGGGACTCATCTCTGTGATGTTTTTCTTTTCAATTAGAGAAGTGTCAATTGTCAATAATGATGTGCCAGCAACTGGTTCCCTACTGGATTCCCCTATTTTCTCTAATGATTTATCCTTTATTACCTCCTTACTTGCACCGGTAGCTTCACCACTTGGTGCAGTCTATGCAATTGCCGGTTCCTCTCTAGGAATAGTATCCTCAACCTGTACATTAGTATCTAGAGGACAATTTTCCTCAATGTTAGTTTCCTATACAATGTTCTTAGTAATAACCGGTGTTCCAGTACTTGTTTGTACGTCTTTATTTACGCACTAGTACATTTAGGGCTGATTTCCGATGGCCTATCATCGAAATTTCGGCTATTTTTCTTTAGACTGCTGATAAATGAAGCCATCGAAAACTTGTCGTCAGTAATTCTGATGGTGCCATCTAATGTCAGAATTCTGACGACATCCTGAACTCTTTTGACAATGGCCATGTTTGCTCATCCAGCCAAAGAATGTTGTCAGGCATAAAGCATCCTCGTCGGATGGACGTCGAAATTCTGACGCCTACCAGGAACTTGCAGCGATGACAATTACAACAAGAGTTTGACAATAAAGTGTCGTCGGACATATAGCATCCTCGTCAGATATTTCTTCGATTGGCATCAAAATTCTGACACCTGCTAGGAACTATGCACCAAGGAGGATGTTGTTTTTCTGATGGTCTTGTCGTCTGTGCAAAGTTGGGATGATGTCAGAATTCCGACGGTGATTTATTTTAAAAAAATAAAATAATACGCATGCCAATTACAATGGTGCTTGTTGGTTCCCTTTTAGCATGTCCTACTAGATGGACCCAAGTAGTTCAATTTCAAGTATACTGGGATGAATTTTAATGCCATTTGGAATCCCACATGAAGCCACATTGATATTTTATCGATAAGACTTCCTATGCACTACTTCATACAATACAAAATTGACTTGATTCTCAAATATCTTATTCCAAATATATCTTTAACACATCATTTTAGGAGAACAAAATCAACACAAAGTCCAAAAATTAGTAAATTCAAGAAATATCAAGTCAAGTTCATCCTTGTGGTAGTTTGATTATGCTTGCACCCAAGAAAGATGACATATGGTGACTCTAAGTTGACTCTTATGTCTCAACAAGATCTCAATGAAGAACATGTATCTCTTTCTACACATCAACAATCACTTGGGTCATCTCTAGGCACACTAAACCAAGTCAACATATCATCAAGTTTCGATCCAATAATTTGTTTTTGGAAAATTATATTCAAAATGTGAGGACTCTATGAATGGATGGCTATGCCTTTTGACAGTTTTTAATGCTCTTGTGACACTCGTGCTTGATAAAAAATGTTATCATTGTCTACATGGATGACAACCTAATCTTTAACAAGATCTTAAAAGAATACATGCTACATGTTGCACAAGTACTAAATACACTACATCAACACAAGTTGCAAGCTAACCTTGATAAATGCATTTTGGCACCACACAAAATTAACACCTTGGTTACATAATCAACCACACTTGCATTCATGTTGATCCAGAGAAAATCAAGATGATTAAATACTAGCCTATCCCATACAATATTGGAAGAACATATGTGACACATTGCACATGTACCACATATGCTATGCCAAAACAAGTTGCAAACCAACCTCAACAAATGAAAATTTGGCACCATGCAAATTTAGTTACATTATCAACCACTCTCCCATTCAAGTTGATCTTGAAAAAATCAAGGTGACATGATACTAGCATACCCATGCAAACTCAAATAATTGCATAGCTTTCTCAAACTTGAGAACTTCTATAAAAGGTTAGTATTGGATTTTCACATGTTCCTTGATCACTCAACAAGGTTATATGCAGCAAGGAAACATTGCTATGGAATCCACAAAAAACATGCCTTTAATGGACTCAAACAACACCTCTACTTTGTGCTAGCATTTACTCTAGTGAATATTGAAAATCATTAGATATTAGATTGATGCATTTGATTATGTACTAGGCATCATGCTAATTTACCATGGCCAACCTATTGCCCATCACTCAAACTCTATTAATGATACATTGTGACACTATTCAAATTATGAAAAGGAGCCTTTCACCCTCATACAATTCATCAAACAATGATGCCACCATATTCTTAAGAAACAAACTACCATTCAATTGATCATCGCCCACTTCAATTACTACACACAAAGTAAATTGGAAAATGTGTGGCATGTGAAGTGGATGATCTATCTACAAAAATTCTCTTTGGCCATTAAGCATTTGAAGGGGCACAACAAGGCTACAAATTAATGTAGTCATTAATGGTATTCATAATGCCAAGGGTGGTAGGTTGAGAGGGGTAATAAAAAATGATAGGAATGCAGTTTGAAGGTATGGATTGGCAAAAGGGATCAATGATGGCATGCACAACTCTAAAGTACCAATGAAGAGATGAGTGAAAAAGAAAGGAACGTTGCAACCCTTTGGTAGAATGAGAGAGAAGAATAATATCATCAACAAGTAGATTAGCAATAACACCTCATGTAATAGTGAAGGCATCCAACAAAGAGCTAAAAATAAAAAGAGAAGTATGAAAAGAAAACAAATTTGGCACCTAATAGTGATGGCATGAAACTACCTTAAGAATGAGAAGCTCTGTTCTCATTTCAAACAGATCTAAGCATAAACGCTTCTAATTAGCTTGGCTATTTGAAAGTCATGGCTAATGCAAACTATTATGCTGTGAACATTACAAAGACCAGTAGTTATATAGAAGTTTGTGGGGAATCTGACCTCCCTCAAATTCCACCTACATTCTGCAACTTGGTATGAAAAATTTCTGTTTTAATGGTGTACTTCTTGAACCTGCAACAACATTTACTTTTTCTATAAGTGTAGGCCATGGCTGTCAAATGACACATAGTTAAAAAAAGACACATACTAAGTAAATGATACACTACTTGATTCTCATTACCTAGTTATAGTAAGCATGAGTGAGAGAGAAAGGAAAGTATGCAGAGCAACTGTGACTTAAAGCCAATAGGAAGCATTTAGACAAAAGGAGGACTATTGTGACAATACTATTCTTAAGAAAATCTTGAAAACATAACACAAATATTAGTTTCCAGAAAAGGGATTTGCTCTACAAGTAGACCACAGAAGAAAAGCATTCAACTAACATCAAGATCAAGATGAAAAAATCTAGTGTTTTCCTTGGTTTCAGTGAAACTTGTGATAGACGTCAAGATCACACATGAGATGCATGCATCTAAAGGTTGTTTAATGTCATTTATAACCCACAATTTGACATGGTATGGAAAGCCATTCTTACACTAATGATTAGAATGGTCATCTTCTTCACTTAGAGATTGTTTCTAATTCTTTGTGATTAGAATACTACTCATACTATGTGAGATTATGAAGCAACCTTTCTTTTGGATTTGTGCTCATTTCTTATTGGGTGAGATAGATTTGTAATTATTTGATCTTACTATATGTAATATATAAAAATAAGATTATTGGTAATTATTTTTTTATAATTAACAAGAATGTGGTTTTTTAATGTTATTAGATAGATGTAAGTTGAAAAATGAATCTAAAGTTTGAGTGCCTCAAGAATATCAGGGGTCTTTTGGAAAATGCTTTACATTCAATAAATCATATATATTTAAAATACTAGTCAAGGCATATGAGTACGTAGTCAAAGAAGCTCCACCAACTTGTGAATGTAGATGTTACAAAGGGTTAGAGATAGGACACCCTTGTTTGACCCCAATTGTTCTCCTCATCAAGTTGAAGATATTGTAAGCATGAAGCTGCCTAATAAATTTCATAAAGCCTACAAGCAATGCTAATGAGAGAATCCAAAATGCCGACATCATGCTTTTGTTGGAAAAGAAAGTGTCTCCCAATTGAGTCAAAGTCCTTCAAAAAGTCTATAAACAACAAAAGACTATGGAAGAGCGGTGGTGAGCCTTCTCAACAATAGCCTAGAGTGTAAATATGTGGTCAATGGTTTGATAATCTCCCTTGAAGCTAGCTTTCCCACAAGCTCGAACATTACCTTTCTCTAGGTACTCATAAAAAAATTGCATGCCTAAAATTGTGGCAAATTTTTTGACAAATGTATGACCAATCATTATAGTCCTATAGTTGCTAGGATTGAGAGATTCCTAGAGCCATGAATAGAATGAATTTATGTTGAAGAAGGGCTTGAGGGAGTAAATTTTTGTGACTTGGTGTGATTCAAGGGTTGGAAGACCTCAAGATAGATTTGGGCAAGGTGAGAATTCCCTATGTGACATATATCAATGGTTGTATGAGACTAGGGAGTAGGAGTGAGTCTTTGGGCTGTTGAAGCAACTTGAGGGGCTAGTAGGCTAGTGAGGGCTTGGGGTTTGTTCCCTATTTAATAGGAAAGTTGGGAGAAAGATATCCCTAATTGATTGAGATTGGTGGATGCTCTGCATCACAATGCTCCAATGTTGACCTTACCTAATTCTTTGTTTCTCATTGAAGCTTACACAAATGCTATTGAGGATGTCATGGGAGCCATATTGTTATAAGATGGTAAAATAGTATGTTATGATTCAAAGGTTTTCTTTTCAAAAATGAGGGACTATCTAGCTTATGATAGAAATTTATGCATTATTCTAGGTGATGAGAAAGCGTTAAAAAATAGTATGAGAAAGACTCAAATTATGGGGAATACAAATAGAAAGAAAATACATGATCATCAAGGGAAAATCTAAGATTGGTTGACAAATATAAGATAGAAACCATGCAGATCATACAATAGTGATAAGGAGAATGCCTAAATAATAGTCCATATGAATCACCAAGTAATAGCAGCATATAGTCATAATAATCCTCACATAGAGCAACCATGGAGTCAAAGAACACTATCCCATGTACAATTATAGCAGGATAAGAACTTTATATCCATCTATTCTATTGATACATTATCACTATTATCATGGGTCTGAGACAATATAAAATGATCAAAATATACAGTTATTAGTAGTCATAAACTATCTTAGAGGATTGGCAAAGAAAAACATAGGTGTTCTCCTCATAGAACATAGAGATATGAAGCAATAATGAGATGTGAGGTAATAGTTATAAAATTTGGATGAACTCAAAGAGACATTTACAAATACAACCCACCCTTTATAATACCTAATTGAAAAAATGAATGCAATGCAAGTCCTTGTATCAATAATGTCTGGCAGATAGTAAAAAACTAGAACAATAAATTCCATATAAAAGTGGTTAGACTTAAAATGATAAGGAAACTTTAAAAATGCTAAAGAAAATGTCAAGTAATAAAAAAAATTACAAGGATGAGGCATATTCATAACTTTTGTAGTCCCACCATGGATATCAACACTAGAAGCAACTCATACTATTAGTGTACATACAAGACAATATGGGAGTTCATTATACCCAGCAACTTGTGGTGTTGTTGTTCGTGTTGGCTCTGTTGGACCCTGCAATTAAGATTCAATATACATTATTCAATAAGATTAATCGTGCAACATAATCAAATATTGAAAAGTGTGTTATCTTATTGACTTCGCTTGGTTCTGAGAATATTTTAATATTCTCTACTTAACAGGACCAACCACATGAAGGTGGAAGCTCATTTCCCCCCCTAACATCACTCTAAATTCCTCATTAACATCTAACATTCATTCATTCTTTCTACCATTAATAAAATATAACATTCATTCATTAATATCACATAACATTCATTAACACATAACATTGATTAACATTAATTAACACACAACATTCATCAATATTAATTAACATATATAATTCATAACCATTCATTAGCACATAATTACATTCATTAACACATAATTACATTCATTAACACATAAAAATCAGTCATTATCAAATAAGGTAGATTACAATCATTTCTATTTTTGTTTTTTCTTTGAAGCTATGAAAAGACTAAGTGGAGCATCGTTTTCTTCATCATTCCCCCCCTCTTCAGTTGTTCTACCCTTTTCTCGTGATATCGATGTATGTCTAGTCCTATACTGAGGACGAGGACACTGAAGCGAAGGGGGGTCCTCTGCAATAACAAAGAAATGGGTTAAATTCAATTTTTTTTATTATTGTTACAAGTATTTAATTAATTTATAGAACATAACTATTGCGCTCTTTACTTGATGGAGCCACATCATTTTGTCTAGCCTCAACCTCAACATGTTGAACACCCTCCTCTGGAGTTGAAATACTAAAGGTTACATTAATGTTGAACACCAATTGCAATTAAATTTGTTTAAAAGAATAATAGTGGTCCTCTTTACCTAATTGGGGAACATCACATTCCTGATGTTGTGTACTCGGATCATGCTCCACTTGGTTACCACCGACTACATGCTCTAAAATATTAACAAAAAAGGTTACATTAATTACTACTCTAATTACAAATTAACATGTTTAATTGTATTAATAATTACATAAATAAATTTGAATAGCAAATGAATACCTCCACTACTGAGATGCACATCCGGACCTTCATGTGCAGGTGGTGTTTCATGATTAGTAGGTTGCATTCCAATGTCATGCACATTGTTATCATTGCTTGCTTATTTAAAAAAGTATAGTCACTTTATGTTGGAACTCAACATCAATTAGATTATTGGTAAAGTATTCAATTTGAAACAATTTTCATTTAGCTTATTTACCTGTGTGATGGATGCACCATAATCTTGTGTTTTCCCACTCAATTCTCATAGCCATTCAGCCACAGTTGTATAGCATTGCTGGTATGTGATTCTCTTGTAATCTTCTATGGGCACTCTATTGAATTCAGAGCCCTACATTTTTTCTTAGTATCATGAATTTTGCTTGCATTGTTCGATAAAAAAAAAAAATTGTTTGCAATTTATAAATATTTTGATGCGATATTTCATTTATAGATACTTACAATTCGTGCGACAAGTTTCATATAACCACCAGAGATGAGTTTTTGTTGCCCGTGCTTTTCGTTTCTTGCCTTGGTTTCCTTTGACGTGTCACTCAGTCTATGAAAAATTTGAAATATGTTAGATTATATAAATATAAAGAGTAATTAATTAGTACATAATTACATTCTTAATAGTATACCATACCTTCTTTTGGCGTCTGGTGGTGTATTTCCTTTTTTCCTTTCAATTATCTCCTTGGCATCCAAAATCAAGTCCTTCCACTCCCTCTCTGGAATCATGGGGGGACACTCGTACTTTACATTCATCTCTAAATGGGTCTTGTATTGGTCCCTCACATACTTTAGATATGTGCTACCTTTTTCAAGGAGCTTGGTTTTGTCAAATGTATCATTTCCAAACCACTCAACCATACGGTTTGTCAATTAATCTTGTAACCTTTTTTCTTGGTCATTCCACCTTTTAAAGAAAAAACAAACCTATTAGATTCAGAAATGAATTGAAGCTACATTTATTATAGTTCAAGAAATGGATCAAAGGAAAACTATTCTAGCAATGATATGAAATCAAAATAGTGGATTAGGGTTAGTTCACATATGATGTTCCACCTTGTACATATGGTGGGCCCAAATATCTGCAATGCAATTTCATTAAGATTTTTATAAAAAATATCATTTCCTACAAAAAATTCATGGGATCATTAGTCCAAAATGAGTGATCAAAAAGTAAATTACAATTAGATTATATATAATAATAATTTTAAAGTACCTAGAACCTTTTTAGCTTTAAGAGAATCATTTCTTCATCGCTCACCACCGATGTGGCCTGCAACATTCTCGTACTAGCAATACAAGAAGATCTAGGAAATGATGGTATGTTATCAACAGTAGTCACCTCTAGTGCATCCTCATGTGCATCTCCTACTGTAGAAAATGAATCCACTATGAAATGCCCCCAAGAAAGAACGCTTGAAGGGAAATAAACACATAATAGAAGATAGAGCAAAAGAGGGATCTACCAACAATGGGTGGGCCAATATGACATGCAATAGGGGATGTCTGCATGTTGCGTGTTTTTGACATTGTAGTTGACAATACAGGTGGGGCTAACCTCTGATGAGGCATCGATGACATTTGCACAGGAACATTGACAACACCTGAAGAATAATACATTAAATATATGAAAAGTGCAAGAATTGTAAACAAGGATGAACCTTTATTATGAACATTGACAATATCAAGTATGATGTATTTTGGGTGCTCAAAGTGATAAGCCAAGAAAATTGTCATCACCTGAACTACCTGCAATACCTTAATCATGGCCACTAGGTTGATGAGGATGCATAAATTGTTGTAAGAACAACACGTACATATTTTAGTTAATGGCATAAAAGAGTATAAAATATAAACCATTATTGAACTTTTGTTATAATTAAAGCTTTCATTACTACTTACTTGCGAGTTTTATGTTGTCTGAATCAATTTTTGCACCCTCTCTCGTATCTCATCAGTTTGAGGCTCCACGGATGCCAAAGCAACAATCTCTCTACTAATTTTTCTAATAGACTTTTTTATCAACTATAAAGGGTTTGTGGAATTTGCAGGATCATCATCGCTTAATCCTATTGAGTCCACATCCCTAGAGAGGTTCTCAGGTACTGCAGCTCCCTTTCCCTTTCCCCGAACATCTGTCTATGACAAGAATATCATTAACAATTACGAAATTACTCTATAACACTCAAAAAAAGAACATAATAATGTAACAATTTGCTTCTTTCTAATTTGTACAATTACAATGAGGTTTACCTTCTTGGTAGAAGTGTAGCGACGTAAATCCCTATCTATTCTATGTGATGGATCCATGTCGCCCTATGACAAAGAAAAAATATAAAAAACGTTAGCGAAATAAAACCAATAGACTTAGCAAAAAAACTTCATAATAAAATGGTATATTGGAGTCATTAATTGGAGGTTGGTTAATTTAAATGGTATATACTACGTACAACCCCCATGATAGTAACTTTGTTTGTATCTATACGATTCAAATTCTAATCGATTAGCAGCTCTTCCCTTGCACTTATTGATTTTATCGTACATGTGAATACATGATTTCCTTTGCTTGCCTGAAATATTCAATTGGGTTGTTTATTAGTTGACCCAAGTCACATACTATTTATAAAACCTGTAATATTCCCTGTTTCTTTTGGCCTTCCATCAATGTATACAGCTACTTGTTTACTTTGATCATTATCTTTCTGTTGTATATAATTTGCTGACAGTGCATACCTACGCATACTTTTTTTATATCGAACAATCTGCATCTAATTATTGTAATTGTAACAAGGTTCGACAAACTCCATCAATCCAACAACTTCGTTGTAATAGACCTTTATGCCATCCATAGAAAATAGGCCCAAACCATGTAATGATGAAGGTGCTATGCGATATATCCTATCGTTAACAAAAAAATCAATGTTTATTGGAGGAATTTCCTTGGGTACCCATTGTTTCTGTAGATGTTTGTACCTCAAGGGCACCTCAATGTCACCTTTGGTCTCATCATCATAAGAACATGACCCCCCTTGAGCAAGGAAAAATTTCATGCGTTTATTGAATTTTCTTCTAATCTTTTGACCTCTAGTTGATCTCCCTATTATAGACCTACTACATGTCTCACTTTCATTTTCTATTCCTGCATTTCACTCACTCAAGGAAGACACATTTGACAAATACCTATTTGGTGGTACCTGCACTCCATCAAATGAGAGAGTTAGTTTCCAATGAGAGAGATATTTTACAAATGAGGGTAATTTTGATGAAGTCGGCCCTAAAGTTGATGTTGAGATTAAAATTTGAATAAGTCCAACTAGGGCCTCAAGTGTTGATAACTGTATTAGATTTGCTGCTAATTTTGAGGTTTGAAAAATTGAGGAAGTTTGTTTTCCAAGTAATTTTAAAAAAATAAACTATTTCTATAGGGTGTATTGACTTATACCTGTCGATCCATGAGACTATGCAGGATCCTCATCAAAGGGGTTCAGGTTCCTACACATGTAATTCAATTATCTTATGTTAACAAAAAATTACATAGCACACAACATGAACAACATGAACTTTGTAGACAAAAAGAGTATTAAATAAAAAAAATATGTTGTCATAATAATCATTGTAAATTTTTTAATTCCTTACCATTACTTTATGTAGACTATGCAGGATCCTCAACTAAAGGGTTGACGATGTCTGTAGTCAATGACCTGGTCCCACCAAGGGTGACAACATCACACAAAATATATACATGAAATCAACACCATCAATTGAGCATCATAAGCAATACATTTTTAAGTTGATAAACAATAAATACATATGTATCATAAGCATCATAAGGATCACATATGTATCATTATATATATAATTGAGCATCATAAGCATCATACATGTGTCATCATAAACATGTAATCCATAGCATATGTATCATAAATCACCATCCATCACATAGGTAATAAACAATCCACATTCTATAAATAAACACAAAGTTAAAAAAAATGACACGTGTATCATCATAAACATGTAATCCATCACATATATATTTTAAATCAACATGCATCACATAGCTAATAAACAATCCAAATTCCATAAATACACACAAAGTTTTAAAAATGTCACATAAATAGTCATTGTTCCTATCTCCATCTCCTTGGGTTGGCATAGTTCTACTATTAGGACCTGCTAGTGGTGGAACATGAATTAAAAATATTAAAAGATGCATCATGAATTAATTATGTAGCCGTATAAGTCATAAATTTCTATCAAGAAATCAATATTAAATATATCATATACTAATCACATACCTCATACATTTCATTCATGTCATTGATATTCTTCTTCATCCAACTCATCATCATGACCATCATGATCATCATGATCATCATCACCACCACCACCACCACCACCATTGTCTTTGTCATCGTCATCACCACCATCACCATCACCATCACCATCACCATCACCATCACCATCACCATCATCATCATCTTCTTCTTCTTCATCATCATCGAGTAACTGTCCATCCTGATCATCATCTACATTATCTTCTACTTCTTTGGTATCTTCTTCTTCCATCACATTATACTTTATCAGCCTTCCTCTTGGATCATGTCTAACAACAAATGACAAACCCGGTTTGTGTGGAACCTCTGAGTAAAATACCTACTCACATTGGCTTCAAAGAACATAGGGATCATCCTCAATTGGCTCAAACAACGTTGTATTAACCATTGTAAAACCATTATCATGTTTAATAACAGTTCTATCAAGATCATTTTTATTCAATCATAGCCTGTACCATTTGACAATGAACAAAACTAATTTGAAGGAATTAAAGTCACACTCAAGTATATCATCCAAAATATCATAGTATTTATTTTGAGACTCTTGAGGATGTGTGTAGTTTCTCGATGAAATATTTGTCACCTCAAAGACTCCAGTTATCCCAGAATCACAAGTTTTCTTCGTGTCATCCAACTTTTTGATGCAAAATTTACAACCATTGCAGCACATAGCATTGTGGTGTTTGACCTGCAATATGTCAAACATGTAAAAATTATTGCATCTTGAGTTGATAAACATATGGGTGATTAATACATTTATACATACCTATTTATCTCTTAAACCATATGCTAAATCAATTTCCCTTTGCATAACATTGGAATCTCCATTAAGATGAGCTTCTTTAACCAATGAAGTCACACCTTCCCATGTTAATGTGCGACTACAATGTTGACAATGTTCAATCCATACCGTCATCCAATCAAGGTTGTTTGCAATATACAAATGTAGTGCATCCCACTCTCGACCAACTGTACAAAAAATAAATAGGCATCTTACAACCGATTTATTTTGAAGATTACGAATTAATTAACTATAATAACATCTTATAATTACCTCTCACTTTCCTCAATCTACCTTTCCCCATCAAGTACTCCCCTTCGAATTTGTTAATGGGGTTGGGATCCCAAATGCAATCCACGTAGATCTTTGCTGCAAACTTAGGAAGATATTCAGAAATGTACACCATAGTCTGGTATACCAAAGCCTTCATAAATTTCAAGTGCCTCTCAACCATCCACATTGACCTAGTGTGTACAGGTCCACACAACTCAATCTCCTCAACTTGGTGTATGAGGTAGTGTTCTTGTGCATTGAAAAAAGATGAAGGTAGACACTTTTGCATTTCACACATTAGATGAGGAATTTTTCTCTTCCAATATTTTATATCTTCTTTATGGATTTCTTTACATGACAACCACCTACAAGATATTCAAGACGCAAAAATACATATTACATAACATGTAAAACAAATTGCAAATATAATATCTATACAATAAACTGAACAAATATCACTACTTACCTCATGTATTTTCCAAGATCATATATGACTTGCTTGACATTATTGTCGAAGTGGTCTGGGAGAGATAGAGGTAGAACGTACTACAACAATTATAAAATTATCTTTTCATTTTTTTCTAACATAATACAATGAAAAGTACATGTGTAGTATACAAATATATAGTAAATACACAAGAACATGAATTACCTTAATGAAGGTATGCCAATCATGCATTTTCATCCCTAGCCCAAATTCACTTTTCTTTGATATGAGATTGTTTATGTTAGTAGCAAATCCTGTGGGAAAATGAATTTTTCATATGACTTCTTTTATAGCATTGCTTTGCTGGTCCGTTAATAACCAAGGAAGGTCACTTATATTAATTTGGTCTCCATGGCTATTTGATTTAATGACATTTTTCATTGCATGATTGGATTCCTGAATGTCACTAAAAATTTTGACAATTTTTTCTTTGTCACGCCTTCCATCCAATATTTTCCATAATGTCTCTACTATATTCTTTCCAATATGCATAGTATCAAACTAATGCACAATTTATAACTGCTTGTAGTAGGGCAACCTACTAAATTGTCGGGGATAACTTTTTAGTCCCTTAGGAAGGTGGTCATTAATGCCTTGACGACCTTCACAATCATCAATCACATCATCAGTAAACAAAACACAATAGAAAAGATGTTTTATGACATGAACCATTAGATGGAATGGCATTACCTTGACGACTAATTCTATTATATTCCAACTTCCATAGGTTAGGTGTTATTCTTCATGGCTTTGATGTATTCTCTTCTTTCCCATTGAAAAGATGTTTTTCAGTATTTTGATACTTATGATTTTTGTGGAGAAAGTGCCTATACTCATCAAACACATGCTTTCGTAAACTTTTTGAATGACAAGATTTCATCTTTGGACCACAAACTAGACATGCAAATTTTCCCTTTGTTTGAAGACCTACAAGATAATGTATAATTGGATTAAATATGTTTTTTTTTTAAATTATAATTATCATGCGCAACTTGAACACTATAACATACCACAAAAATGTGTTAGCCCTGGGGCATCGTGTATTGTCCATACAAGCATCGCATGGAATTGAAATTGTCTTTATCCTATTGGTCTAGAGACGTCATACATAGTGACACCATTCCATAACTCCAACAACTCGTCGATAAGAGGCTCAATATATACATTTATATCTTTAACTTGGTACTTACCTAATCGAATGAACAAAACCATTACATAATTATTATGACCATTTTATTGCAATATTTATAATTAAATGTAGATGACTATTAAATGATAAAATACATAGAACAATCATTGCCAACATTATGTGCTCCCTCTTTATTGACATCCATGGAAGAATGTTATTGTTGATAACAAAAACAAGCTACACTGAGTAAACAGATCTCAGCTCTCCAAATGGATTGACACCATCCGCTGCCAATGAAAGCATGAGATTACGAGGTTCTTCTTTAAAGTGTGGCCACTTTTCCTCTATGTCCATAAATGCTGAACCATCCACAAGCATTTGAATAATGTCATCTTGACTTCTATTGCATGCATGGTAATCCATAAATTGTGCCAAGCTAGTGCAGTTGAATAATCGTTGCATATGTGGAATAATGGGAATATAACGAAGAACCTTGAGAGGCACCTTTTTTGTTATTTGATCTGTTCGATATCTACTGATATGACATTCAGGGCATTCAGTTCAAAATTCTTGTTGTTTATGATACATAACATGATCATTGGGACAAGCATCTATTTCTTAATACTCCATTCTAATATCTTTCATAATGGTAGATAATTCTCGGTATGAGCGAGGTAGAATATTTTATGGTGGAAACAAAAACTCAACTATCAATCTACAACAAAAAAATATAATTTGTTAATATAAAGAATATTAATGGTACACGATTCACCATTTATTAACTATAATGACATATATGACATACCTTAACATTCATGAGGTTATTATGTTGGATAAACCATTCATAACCTTCAAGCTCACCAACAACAATACAATGGAGAGAAGAATTGTCTGGGAGCCTTCATAAAGGGCTTTAGATGCCTTCTCAAGTAGAGGTAAATGATGAACAACATCAAGGTCATCTTCATCATCATGATTAGCTACACTAGTAGTAAATGTGTCATGGATCAATGTATTTGTACCATCATCTTCAATTGTGTTTTGTGGATCATGATCGTTATCTTCCATGGGATCATTATCTTCAGCTTTGATATTCACACCTCCATGTTCCTCCACTTTGAAAACCATATTCTCTAGGTTGTGTTGATCCATATCATGTGATCTGGGGTGCTTGACCTATATAAAATTGATAAACATAAATAAACCATGATCACGATCTCATCATCAAGTGATTTCTTACGTATGTAAATTCTTAAAATGATATAATGAAAAAATTACCAATGGATGATAATCATGTCCCCCTTCAATGTGACCTTGCAACCTACAATGTTTCTTAGTTGTTTTGATTAGAAGTCTTCTAGTCTTTAACCCCTTACAAATTTTGCAGAGACAATAACATTTTCCATCACCTTTTCTTTTCAATTTAGACCACAATCTAGCACTTATCTCCTTATTTTGTTGTTCGCTGATATTGTTTGACATGGTCTTTCTTTAGAGGCGAAAAAATTGGGATATAGAACTAGTTATATAGAAGTTGAAATGTTGGTTATGAAATCACATTTCAGTATAATATACCAAATTAAATTACTTGAACATAGAAATAATGCGAATTGAACCAAAACCATTTAACTCTTCTTTTTCATCTCAAAACATATCTAATGGCTTTGTGATGATTTAGAGAAGGTGGCATGCTAATGGATTTGTGGTATGCAATCCTTGTATCATATCTTAAGTTGACTAATGTCTAATTGGGGTAATCCATGAGTGTCTAATGTGAATTCATTATCAACGTTGTGAAGTCATCGAGAGTATGGTGATAGTCATCCTTATAGGATCCTCTCAATACTATCCAAATCAGTCTAAAAGGAAAGTAACTATCCATTCCCATGCTCATGTATACTTACATGACTAATGTTGCCCTTGTGTATCCTAAACATTGGAGAGACCTTATTTGACTTGCCTAATCAATGTGGTTGCTGTCCTAATATGAAATACTAAGTTCTACCCTTGCCTCTGCATCAAAATTCTCACATCATGTTTCTTCAATAAAACACACTATTCTGATCCCAATCTTCCTCAATACCCTCAATGGAGGGGCATTTATAATGGTTTCAACATACAAAGTCAATGATCATACAATCCATTCTTCTAGACACCCTTGGATACATTACTTGGCTTCTAGGCTTGGGAAAACTAATATGAATTGAGCCAACACCATGAGGATAGGGTCAAGTATCATGGAAAATAATCATAATACATGAAGATGGGGTCCACACCTAAGTGTTGGCTCTCAACAATGCCACACTTCCAAAATTGTTAGTGTCAAGACTTCTCCTATTGGGTCAACACTTATTGATGGCCACAAGGCCAAATTAATGTATCTAGGCTTCAAACTCCTTACTCTAGGCTTGGAGGACCCTACACAAGGTCTATGAACACTCACTTGGTATTACAATAGAAAGAGCCTTCCTCTAGAACTTTGTTTGCAACACACACATCATTGGTAATCATTGTTATGATGGATGGTCTATTAGGATAGTAAATAAAATGCTTATTCTTTTTCCACCCTTTGAAAATACAACAAGGTATTTGACTTGGCAGGGTCGCAACACATCACTTCAACACCAAACATTAGGAAATTCAACCTTTTTCCTTCTCAATGCATTTTTTTTTGTCTTTCACTGGTTTTCTTAGTCTGATACATAGGGATATCAGACCTTTCATGGCATCATCACATGCACAAAGTTCCCCATATGTCCCTATAAGTCTAATATATTAAATACATTTCACCTAGCACTATCTAGTATAGATTCTTGTGTCCTATCCATATAGGATGTTTTCACACCACACTATCATCCTTGACTCATGTGTATGATGTAGAGGTAGGGGCATGTATAATGGTTTCAACATACAAATTCAATGATCATACAATCCATTCTTCTAGACACCCTTGGATACATTAATTGGCTTCTAGGCTTGGGAAAACTAATATGAATTGAGCCAACACCATGAGGGTAGGGTCAAGTATCATGGAAAGTGATCATAATTTGTGAAGACAGGGTTTACACTCATTGATGGTCATTTTTCTACTCACCTTGAGTCTACATGAGCTGTAGAAGCTTGTGATAAGTATGGATGATTGTCTCCTTCCAATATGTAGTCCTTTAATATTTTGGGTGCCTAAACACTATGTTGTTGTTAAGTATTGATGTAGTCTTAATACATCTCATGTATCCATTACATGTCCACACTTGGGTTTACAAACACAACTTTGTCAAAACAAAAATAATATCACTCATAAAACTATGACTGTGACAATTAATACCCTTAGGACAATCATAAAAATTTAATCTATTTCATTTGGTTTTGATCCACAAACCCTTCTAAAATTTGTATAGGGTCCCCTCGCCCCTCTCTCTATCATCAACCACTTCAAAATACGAATCACTTGGTATTCCCACCAAGTTCTTCACTCTTATTGCCTTTTAATGTTTGATACATAGAGATATCAGACTGTCCTCATGCCCAAACACATACCAAATCTAATTTGGAGCCCTACACACAACATAATATGATACATATCATGAAAATAGGTCTTTCCACACATTTGGGTGAATTTATATGCATGGGAGACCAAACTATACATTATTTACTCCTCTCGGTAAACACTAGGCAGGGTTTTGACATTTTTTAGAAAAAAACTATGATATCTTCTTTAAAACACAATGAAATTCAATGCCACAAAAAGACAAAATGAATTTAACTCACTGCTGTACCATATCCAATTGACGTCCCATCAAATTATGATGATTTTCACAATGAAAAATGAAGATAATCAGACCGAAACGTCAAAAAATGCACAAAAAACCCCAATTTCACTAAGAAAAAATCTTGGATGACATGCCAAAGGCCTATTTATTCCCATAAAAGTGGGTTATAGCCTCAAACCACCATAAAATAACTTTCCAACTATATTTTTTAAGAAGTTTCTACAAGAAATGCAAAAGTTGTCATGACAAAATGAGAACTTTTTTCCCAATGGACCTCAAACTTTCACAATTAGGTCCCAATACATGAATATTTGAATGGAATGGGAGCTTCCAAAGAGGGTAAAGCTTGCACACAAATTGAACTGACATAAATATTACAATAAAATATTTATTCAAATATGCAATTAACAATCTCCATGCACATCAATCCTCTTCACATTTAATGTCTCTCCCTAGCATTTCAATTTTTTAGATAGTTATTGATGTGATCAAACACATGGAAATTATATTTATGGTAGATTTTAAAAAGACTTTACACTTTGATGGATATCATACCCTACTCTATGGCTCAACCTAGCATGTTTTCTATTCTTTTTTCTTGCAGAGCCTATCTCTAAATTGTGTCATGCACCGTCTCTGCAGCTTTCCAAAGTAGTGTTATGTTCATTCATTGCCCCTTTTACTAAACTCTATAAACTACAATCTTGTATTTATTTTTAATCAATGCTTTCCTACATTGTTTGATCTTTTATCTTGTTATAAATCTCCTCTCTATTATGCTTTGATGGATGTCGCATCCTGTTACAAACGTCACATTTTGGCACTTGTAGAAAGGATATTAGCAAAGGTTGTGGAATATGGATTTTACATCTACCAATTGTCATTCCATCTTGTGCATATGGCTTTTACATGTAGAATAAATAAATTTAATAAATATGCCATATGGTGGATGATAAGTGGAGGATGTAAGTACTAAAGGTGTGGCACTAGTGGCTTTGGTACATGAAGGTGACTAGAGATTGTTGAAAGAGAAATGGTGGAAGTTGGATCTATGGTAGAGGTGGGAGTAGATGTTATTTATGCATGAAAATGTTAAGCTAATACTAATAAAATAGATAAGAATCCAACTTAAGGCCTTCTATTTGTTAATAAATTTCTCTAACATTGAGGTACTACCCCCTTTCTTACCATTCCACTGTTGGCTTGAGTGTAGATTATTTTAAACACCCATTATAAGACACATTATAGGTTCTTGGGGCTCCTAAGATAACCTAGCTTTGATAATATTTTGAGCTACTACTCATGGACTAGTTAGGTTATCAAGCTATGACCTTCTATTTGTTGTTAGAATGCGATCTATCACTAAGTATTAGAGGATCGTACTATCTTGGGTATCATGCTTTTATGTGCCTCTGACATGACTCCTAGTAACTATATAAGGATATTACTAGTCCTAGATCTATGCCTTGTCTTTTTGATATGGTTCCTAGTGAGAATATATGAATCTTACTAGTTCTAAATGTCATAACTTTGTATTTTGCATGGTCCACGTGTGTTACCAATGTTACTCATATTACTCACTTTGTACTTCCCTTTTATCTCAATATTGTAGATTGACAATATCATAAGTCTTGGGAGCTACCACCTTTCCAAACTTGTAGTCATCTTGACTCTTCAATATCTTGGTGAAAGAATATTTGGTTTCTCCATATTTTCCCAAGAGTACATGAGCATAATTTCATACTCTTGCTAAGAGGGGGCTAAATATTGCATCATAAGTTGTATCTCTTTATAAATATACACTAGGTTTGGACTCACTTTAGTGGTTGTACCTTATTTATGCCTAATTGTACTTAGGTTTGAGAATGTTTCCATAATTTTGGTTGATTCCCTTATTAATGATGTTCCTCATGGCTCAATTTTGTAGGACTAGGGTCTTGGGAACCCTTATTCATGGAAATTAAACCTAAAATTTGAAAGATGAATGTTGGATTTGCAAATAGTAGGAATTCCCTCTCTAAATTTGGACTTTTCCAAAAGTTCAATTTGAAAAGGTTCAAGTTTCATATAGATACAAGTCTATTTCTCATTTCAAACCCTTATCAACTCCAACCCACATCTACCAATTTTTCAATCAAGCAATTCAAATCAATTGAGCATAGATCTATAATCAAGGAACAAGGCATTAAAAGATACAACTTTGTTACATCAGTTATGATCAACTAAATTACATTTTTCCATGATGAAAGCATACACTAACATGTTATAGAAACATTAAGGATTGTGTGGAACTTCATGGCAAGCATTTCAAAATTGAGGTATATTTGTCAAATTTTTATTTACATTTATGTTTAGCCTCTTTCCTACTAAGGTCATGCACTCTTTTTACTTATCATAGCCCCTTTCTTCTTTCCTCGGTGGTGTCTACCATGGGTTCTTAGTCCTACAACCGCCATGGTGAGTTGTTTGAGTTCAATTTTATTGGATTCCTTAGTTTTTCAGTCTACTGCAAACATTTTTTGACTACCAATCTCATAAGCTAGTAAGCTTGCAAGATCTCTCAGGATTTTTGAACCCCCTCATGAAAATTCAGAAACCTTTTTGGATTTCACAAGCCAACTCCTACTAAATTGGTTTCCTCTACTTAGACAACAAAACTTATGGATCCAATGGTTGGCATTTTGAAATGGTCGACATGCGAGCTCTGATCAAGCTCAAGATTTGACTTCCTCAGGTGCTTCGAGCTCACAAATTTGATGTCTTCTTGTAAATTTGTTACATTGCTCTGAACATCTTTTATTTTGGGACTATTTTGCTATAAAGTTGAAGGACAAAACTAATAATGATGCAGAAGCACAAGATGCCCTCCTAGCAATCAAATTAGTAGTAGAATTATCCAACTCAAAATTGCATTGAGCGGGAGAGCCACAAATCACAGTCAACATAATTATAATGGGGGGGGGCTTAGAATTAGAAGTTAAACAAATGGATTAAAATTATCACAAGGAAATTGCATATGTATTGAAACTCAACCAACAAGTTTTAGTAGGCTAGATTCTACTTGGAATGGTGAGTGTGTGAAAGTACCTCAAATGGTGAGGGTGTCATTTGATCTTTCTAGGGGTTGCCAGAGGTTGACACGGAAGCCTACGTAGGATTGATTGCACAAATGACTTGCCCTCTTTTTTTTCTTTTTTTAAAGTAATGCCCGTTGTCATCGAAATTTCAATGAATGCAAGCACTTTAAAAAAAAAAATTCATTGCTAATGCCTTCTCCATCAAAACCAAATGTGAAATTATCATTGGAATTCTGACGAATTTGGGCATTTTTTCAAAAAAAAAAAAAATTTGGTCACAATATACCTTCTCTGTCGGAAACCTTCGTCGAAATTCTAGACCAAATGTATTAGTGATGGGTGGCTCAATTTCCACTATCTTGATATTTTTCAAAACTGAGGGTGGAGTACCCATAATCCCTTTTCCTTTCCCTTAAACCGAGGTATCTTCAGTGTCTATCTTTGTCTCCGGTGAAGTAAATGTTAGGCCCAATATGGAAAGCTAATGTATTGAGAGGGGAGGGGCGAATCAGTACTTCAAATCCTTTCTTCAATAATATCTTTACTGCTATGCATAAACCAAAAACTGTTGTAACATAACATAAAGTTAAAACAAATAAATAACAATCATACATGATTCACTCCATAACACATATATTTTGGTTATGTAGAAACTCTTGGTTAGAGAGAAAAACTACTTAAGTTATTGTTGGCATTATAAAAGACATGAGAGATTGTTGGCATTCCAATTATTATAAGAGATTGTTGGCATTTCAATAAGGATATTGAGAAGGTTGTTGATGACTAACTCTTTTGAAAACATTTTACCTCACCTTGGAACTTGCATTTTCTCCTTGGAACTTGTGCTAGGGTATTGCGGTTCAATCTGAGTTGTAGATCTTCCTGCCGATCTTCCATTGCCATAGATTCTTTAACAAACTTCATACATGGCTTACCAATCATTTAATCAACTCCAACTCATCAGCTTCCTTCATTAAATAATGCTCCTATACATTTAATGCATTCTGTTATTATTCGGTTGCAACTCGATAAATACTAAACTTCACTCGGTAGACATTTGGCCTTCATTAACTGATAGTGATAACCTTAGGGTTTACCAACTAGGTTCCTTAGGGTTTACCGACTAGGTTCTTTGCTCAGTAACATAGTATAGTATTAACCTTACAAACAATAGCATATGTAGGATATCAAAACAATCTAAACATCATGATCTCATCATTTTCTAACTCGGTAATAGTTGCCCATTGAATAACTTATTCCTCCCCTTATTCATTACATTCTTTCTGTGTCTTTTATCATCATCTTTATACTCATCAAATCATACTGCTTAAGATATGGCAACATCATACTGAATCAGAAAATCAATTTCTTGACATCAATTACAAAATAATAATGTTAAGACAATGAACATCCTTAATCAATTATATCCATAGTCATCAACAACCTTCTCAATATCCTTATTGAAATGCCAACAATCTCTTATTGTAATTGGAATGCCAACAATCTCTCATGTCTATTATAATGCCAACAATCTCCCCCTTTGGCATTGATGGCAAAACCAATTGATTTGACTTGATTGATTCAGATTGCTGTGAAATGCTGAGATGTTCTCCCCCTGTCATTAGTCTTCTCCTTCAGTCAGTAGCCTTCTCCCCCATTCATTAGTCTTCTCCCGCTTTGACAACAATGCCAAAAATGAAAAGAACTAAAACATAATTTCTGTTGCAGAGAAGTGAATTCCTAGCTATCATGTATCTACTAAGTCTCGGTCTGAGCATTATGTATTCAATTCCTGTTCCTTGTTATTGTTTCCTGCACACCTTTAAAAAATTTCCTAAAGTGTGTAAATCAGCAACAACTCTTACAAAATATTCTGTAGAGTCATCGAATTGTTGCTTTCACCGAACTCGGTCAGTGAATGGAAGATAGGGGTAGGACCCCTAGCTAACTTCTGAGATATTCAAAAGTGTCCCTTGGTAGTGGCTTGGTGAAGATATCTTCTATTTTCTCCTTTGTGCTAACATACTCCAACACCACTTTCTTCTCTTGAACTTCTTCTCTAAGATAATGATATTTGATAGAGATGTGCTTTGTCTTAGAGTGCATTACAGGATTCTTTGAAATGTTAATGGCACTAGTATTATCACAGAATATAGTTACTAGCGCAATAACTTGCTCATTTATGCCTTCCAACAGTTGTTTGATCCATGCTATATTGGTACAGTTCAATGCTGCAACAACATATTCAGCTTCTGTTGTTGACTATGAAACACATCCTTGTTTCTTGCTAAGCCAACTCACTAGTCTTTCTCCTAAAAAGAAAGCTCCTCCACTTGTGCTTTTCCTCTCATCAATGTTGCTTTCCCAATCAGCATCAGTATAAACTTTTAAATCAAAGACATTTCCTTTCCTATATACTAAGCCATAATCTTCAGTGCCTTTCAATTATCTAAAAATTCTTTTGATTGTTGTCATGTGTGTTTCCTTGGGATCTGTAGAGAATCTTGCAACTATTCCTATTGCATGTGCTATATCTGGCCTACTGTGAACAACATATTGCAACTTTCCAATCATAGATCGGTAAAGTGTCTCATCAACAGATGTAGATTCATCATTCTTTGATAGTTTACAGTTCGTAGTCATAGGAGTACTTACAGGTTTAGAATCCTCCATACCAAATTTCTTCAAGATTTCCTTTATGTACTTGGATTGGGTAATGAAAATCTCATCTTTCATTTGCAGTATCTGTAAACCTATAAAATACTTTATCTCACTGATTAATGACATCTCAAATTCTTTGTTCATTTCATTTCCAAAGTTCTTGCATAGAGAGTCATTTCCAAAAAAGATAATATCATCAACAAATATGGCTGAGATCAGTATTCCATTCTCATCATTCTTCATGTACATATTGTTCTTTTCACTTGTTCTTATAAAACCAATTTTGATCAAATAGGAATGCAATCTTTCATACCATGCTCTTGGTGCTTGTTTCAAGACATACAAAGATTTATTCAATTTACATACCTGATCATTATTTTCTCTTTCAACAAATCCTTCAAGTTGTTCAATGAAAACTTCTTCTTCTAATATACCATTGAGAAATGCAGATTTGACATCCATTTGATATACCTTGAAATTCTTGAATGCAGCATATGCCAAAAATGTTCTTACTCCTTCAAGTCTTGTCATAGGTGCAAAAGTTTCACCATAATCTATTCCTTCTTCTTGAGCATAACCTTTGCGAACTAGTCTTTCTTTATTCTGAATGACCTCTCCTTTTTCATTTATCTTGTTTCTGAAAATCCAGTTTGTACCGATTACATTTTTATCCTTCGGTCTTGGGATCAATGTCCATGTGTCATTCTTCTTGATTTGATCAATCTCTTCTGTCATAGCATTTATCCAATCTTCACTGTTAAATGCCTCTTTCACTATCCTTGGTTCAAATTCAAATATCAAACATGTGTTTTGTCTCAGTTTGTTCCTTGTGATCATTGGATCATCCTTATCTCCTATAATCTAACTTGATGCATGATTCCTTCTGACATACTTGGCTAATATAGGCTTGGTAGGCTCTGTATGATCTGCTTCATCACTCGGTAACTAGATATTCTCTTCATTTCCTTCAACAGCCTTCTCGGTAGGACTTCTAGGTTGAACATAGACAAATCCTTCATAATCTTCTGGTTCTTTGGAGTTTCCTTCATCATTTTTGTCTATAAATTCATCAATTTTCACATTTGCACTTTCTACTATTTTGTTAGATGATTTGATTAGACATTTATATGCTTTGCTTCTAGAAGAGTAACCTAGAAATGTACCTTCCTCACTTTTCTGATCAAACTTGCCATTTCTATCATCTTTGCACACATAGCATCTACTTCCAAAGATTTTAAAATAACTTACATTCAGTTTCTTGTCATACCAGATTTCATAAGGTGTCTTCAAAGTTCCTTTCTTCAGTTGTACTTGGTTCAGGGTGTAAACTGTTGTGCTTATTGCTTCTCTCCAAAATGTTTGTGGCACATTCCTTTCAATCATCAGGGTTCTGGCACAATCCACAATAGATCTATTTCTCCTCTCAGCTATTCCATTTTGTTGTGGGGTTCTCGGTGCAGAGACTTGCCTTTTAATACCATGATCATTGTAGAACAAGTTGAACTCATCAGATGTGAACTCTCCTCCTCTATTTGATCTAAGACATTTCAGTTGTCTTCCTATCTCATTTTCAACTCTTGCCTTGTACCACTCAAACATTTGAAAAGCTTCTGATTTTTCTTTTAAAAACATTATTGACATCATCCTTGAGTAGTCATCCACAAATAATATGAAATATTTATCACCATAGTAACTCTGAACTTTCATAGGACCACAAAGATCAGGATGCACAAGATCTAAAATTCCCTTAGAAGTATAGGACTTACTTGTAAAGCTTGATCTTGTCATCTTTCCCACATAGCATCCTTGACACATAGCATTCTCAGGTTTTTCAAGACTCGGTAGCCCTCTTACTCGATGCTTCTTACTTATTTTGATTAGATTATCAAAATTTGCATGACAAAACCTTTTATGCCATAACCAGGTATCATCTATCTTTTCATATAAACACTTATTCCAAGTTGAGTCAAGGTGAAATGTGTTACGTTTTGTTTGTGTCCTGGTAGCAGCTAACTTTCCATGCTTGTCATAAACATTGACAATTCCTTTTTGAAACTCTATTCGGTAACCTGTTTTGTTTAGTTGTTCTACACTCAACAAATTGTATTTCAAACCTTCAACCCAATAAACATCATTACATTTAGCATTGTTAAGAAGTGTTATGGATCCTTTACCTCTTACTAGACATGGTGCATCATTACCAAATCTCACATAGCCTCCATCATAATCTTCTAATATAACAAACTTGTGTTTATCACCTATCATGTGATGTGAGCATCCACTATCTATGATCCAAGAATCATTAGTATTTATATGAGATATTAAAGATTTTTCTTCATAACTTTCTTCATCTAATCCATCTTTGATAGCCACATAAACAACTTCCTCTGTATCAGTTTCATCTGATTTGTCATCATTAGATTCCTCATCAGCTATTAGACATGTCTTTTTATCTCTTCTCTTGAAGTCTCGGTGTCCTCTGTAATGATTATCTTTCTGCCTGTCATCTCGGTAATCTCTCTTTTCACTAGATTCTTTGTCAGGACAGTTAGAAGCCATATGTCCAATTCTATCACAATTGAAACATTTCAAAGGTAGTTTTCCTTTGTACTTACCTTTTCCTCTCGGTAACCTTCTGGCCAATAGTGCTTCAAACTCTTCTTGCTTTCTGATTTCCTCATACAGTTTGTGTACCTCCTCCATGTTTTTGTGAAATCTTTCACTTGCTCCACTGTGATTCCCTTTAGTATACTTATACTTTCTATCATTGTAATCATTAGATTCATCAAGATGGAAAGAACTAAATGCAGATTCAACTTTATTTACTCATGACCCACTATTATCAAAGTTACTTAACTCAAATGCATGTAGCTTACTGATAGTAGCATCTAAAGAAACTGGCATATTGGGTACAGACCTCAATTCATTGATTGCAAAGACTCAGATTGCATAGGCTGGTAGAAGGGTTCTTAACAACTTACTTGTTACATCCTTTTCTTCAATAGTTCCACCTGCTCCTTTGATTTGATTGACAATCTCCTTTAGTCTTGTACTATACTGGGTTATGTTTTCACCTTCATTCATCCTCATAGATTCAATTTGTCCTCTTAGACTATCCACTTTTGCTCTTTGAACATGTTCATCTCCACCATACATAGATATGAGCTTATTTCACATTGCCTTTGCATCATTGTAGCCTTCTAGGTCATTAAACTCTGAGTCGGTCAATGTAGATGTTATTTCAATCATTGCTTGGATATGTTCTTGCTTTGCCTTTATCTCTTCCATTATCAATGGAGAGGTGCTAGGTGTGGAGTAATCATTCTCTAGATAATATACAACATATTCTCCTACTCTTGATAGGTGCAGCTTCATCCTTTTCTGCCATGTAGAGAAACTAGACTTGTTCAGCTTCGGTGCATCCCTCTTATACATCTTTGGATCTTTGCCTCAAGTACTTTTAAACTTTTTCTCCTAGAATCCAAAGCTCTGATACCAATTGATAGTTCTGATACTAATATGATTAGTATAGATGCCAAGATAACAAGATGAGAGGGGGGGGTGAATCATACAAACTTAATCTTCCATAATAACAACAGATTCAACCTCGGTAAACATATCAGAAAAATTGTAAAGCATGCAGACTCATAAATAGATAAGATCACACAACATATAACACTAGATTTAACGTGAAAACCCAAATCGGGAAAAACCACTATGGGATTTCGAACCCACTAAGAAATATACTCTTCTAGAGTATGCTCGGTTAAACGATAACCCTGTTAAAGATTACAAACACATTGCTAGATGTGGCCCGGTTAAGGGATTTCCCTCAGATCTGTTAGGATCTTCACCTTGTTAGAAGTGATCTTGTTAAGGATTTAAAACACTCAATAAGAATGTCACCTTGCTAGAGGGTTTTACAAATAAGACTATCAAGTCCACTCGGTTAAGAGATTTTCTGCTACTTCACAAAATAATAGTAATAAAAATCTATCTGCAACTTCACATCTAAAAATTCTAAAGCAGATTCTTATTTACTCAATACAATCTATTCATAGGACTTATCTTATCCCTCTGCTGGGCTCTATACTCTATTAGCAAGATAGATCTTCAAGCTTCTATGCTTGGTAATCACTATGTAGCATTCTTGTGCTTACACTTGCCCACATACATTATTTATTAACAGTTTCCTATTTATAAACAATTTTCCAACCACTTAATATCCTTGATCACATTTCCCATGATCAATCATAGCCATCAGATCTTCAATCTTATCCAAGTTCAATGTATCCTTCAATTTGAAAATGTTTTACCTTGCCTTGGAACTTGTGCTAGGGTATTGCAGTTCAATCTGAGCTATAGATCTTCCTGCTGATCTTCCATTGCCATAGATTCTTTAACAAACTTCATACATGACTTACCAATCACTTAATCAACTCCAGCTCATCAGCTTCCTTCATTAAATAATGCTCCTATACATTTAATGCATTTTGTTATTACTCAGTTGCAACTCGGTAAATACTAAACTTCGCTCAGCCCAAAAATAACAGAAATAACATATTCATAATCATCTTGTTTATTTGCAATGTTTTTTATTGAGGATTTGAAGGTTTATACTGAGCCCAACAGAGGGACAAGATAAGTCCTATGAATAGATTATAATGAGCAAATAAGAATCTGCTTTAGCCTTCTCAAATTTCTCAAGACTCGGTAGCCCTCTTACTCGGTGCTTCTTACTTATTTTGATCAGATTATCAAAATTAACATGACAAAACCTTTTATGCCATAACCAGGTATCTTCTATTAGAACTTACACAGATTCTTATCACTAGACTCTTTTGACAAAATGAGTCTCCGAGTAGATTTCTTGTAAGTTCTTGTTACCTTTGGAGCGGCAACAATCTTTTGTTTCTTACTCGGTGATGCTGCAGATGCTCTTGTGTTAGGTCACTTTGTTGGAGGAGTTGGTAGGGCCTTTGAAGTGTCCTGTTTCTTTCTTTTTAACACTTTACCCTTAGGCAATTCAGTGCTCAGTGTTATGGCTGCCTCTTGAGCTTCAAATTCCTCTTCGGTGATGGCTAATGTGCCTTTGACAAGTGTGGAGGAAGACTCTTCTCCAAATTTCTTTGTCAATGCCTTTATCATTTTTGTTGCCTTTCTTGTAGCTTTGGGTACTACAATACTCATTTTTACTTTTTCCTTCACTTCTTCATAAGTTCCATACCTTAGCTCGGTAGCATGCCTTGGTAATGTCAGAAATGCATCGATTTTTTGTTGTGTGATATCAAAGTCAATCTCGTAACCCATAGGAGGCAAAGATTGAGTCCTCGGTTCCACAACATTCACATAATAGTAATTGGTGTCAACTTCAAAACATATTTCATCTTTGTATTTTTCTACTAGTTGGGGTGGAATCCGGTACCTGTTATGCATTTTCTCTTGAAATTTACTGAAGTAATCATCCATTATATCATTGAAATTATCACCTAACTTCTTGATGAAGTCATTAATCTAATGGGTGATTGGTCAGTGTAGCTCCCAAACTACTTTACTGACTATTGGAAATATTTTCACAACAGAAGCTCTGATACCAATATTAAAAATAAAACAAAAGCAATTGAGAAAGAGATCACCGATCTCTCAAATAAGTTGACCCCAGAGCCCAATTCAGTTCAGAATTTTTACACAAAGTTACAACAGCTCATGGCTCAACAATTGGAACTAAGAAATGAGGAACACAAGATTAGGATGGATATAATAACACTTCAGACATTATTCCTTCCTCATCTTTCATCCGTTCAAGAACAGATCAACCGAGCCACATACCTCTCTACTACACAAGAGGGAACCACTTTAGATGGTTTAATTTTATTATTGGCTGATATTAATGTGCATAATTCTTTAATGGATAGTGTAAAGGATGCACTCTCTATCGCTCTCACTGAAGCCAAGACAAAGTATAAATCCATTGTTTGATCAGTGTTGTCAAAGGGGGAGAAGACTAATGAATGGGGGAGAAGTCTGAAGGAGAAGACTACATTTCAGAACCAGAGAAGACTAATGACAAGGGGAGAGCATTTCAGCATTTCAGAATTTTACAACAATCCAAATCATTTAAAGTCAAATCAATTGGTTTTTCCATCAATTCCAAAGGGGGAGATTGTTGGCATTATAACAGACATGAGAGATTGTTGGCATTTCAATAAGGATATTGAGAAGGTTGTTGATAACTATGGATATAACTAATTAAGGATGTTCACTGTCTTAACATTATTATTTTTTCATTGATGTCAAGAAATTGATTTTCTGATTTAGAATGATGTTGCCATATCTTAAGCAGTATGATTTGATGAGTATAAAGATGTTGGTAAAAGACACAAAAAGAATGTAATGAATAAGGGGAGGAATAAGTTATTCAATGGGCAACTATTATCAAGTTAGACAATGATGAGATCATGATGTTTAGATTGTTTTGATATCCTACATATGCTATTGTTTGTAAGGTTAATACTATACTATGTTACCGAGCAAAGAACCTAGTCGGTAAACCCTAAGGAACCCAGTCGGTAAAAACTAAGGTTATCGCTATCGGTTAATGAAGGCAGAATGTCTACCGAGTGAAGTTTAGTATTTACCGAGTTGCAACTGAGTAATAATAGAATGCATTAAATGTATAGGAGCATTATTTAATGAAGGAAGCTGATAAACTGGAGTTGATTAAATGATTGGTAAGCCGTGTATGAAGTTTTTTAAAGAATCTATGGCAATGGAGGATTGGCAGGAAGATCTACAGCTTAGATTGAACTGCAATACCCTAGGACAAGTTCCAAGGAGAAAATGCAAGTTCCAAGGTGATGTAAAACATTTTCAGATCAAAGGATACATTGAACTTGGATGAGATTGAAGATCTGATGGCTATGATTGATCATGGGAAATGTGATCAAGGAGATTAAGCGGTTGGAAGATTGTTTATAAATAGGAAACTGTTAATAAACAATGTATGCGGGCAAGTGTATGCACAGGGATGCTACATAGTGATTACCGAGCATGGAAGCTTGAAGACCTATTTTGATAACAGAGTATAGAGCCCATCAGAGGGACAAGATAAGTCCTATGAATAGATTGTAATGAGCAAATAAGAATCTACTTTAGCATTTGTAGATGTGAAGTTGTAGATAGATTTTTATTACTATTATTTTGTGAAGTAGCAGAAAATCTCTTAACCGAGTGGACTTGATAGTCTTATTTGTAAAACCTTCTAGCAAGGTGACATTCTTATTGAGTGTTTGAAATCCTTTAACAAGGTCACTTCTAACAAGGTGAAGATCCTAACAGATCTGAGGGAAATCCCTTAACCGGGTCACATCTAGCAATGTGTTTGTAATCTTTAACAGGATTTGCTTTTAACCGAGCATACTCTAGAAGAGTATATTTCTTAGTCGGTCCGAAATCCCACAGTGGTTTTTCCCTATTTGGGTTTCCACGTTAAATCAAGTGTTATATGTTTTGTGATCTTATCTATTTATGGGTCTCCATGCATTACTATTTTTCTTATAAGGTTACCGAGGTTGAATCTGTTGTTTTTATTGAAGATTAAGTTTGTATGATTCACCTCCCCCTCTCATCTTGTTAGCTTGGTATCTATACTAATCATATTAGTATCAGATCTATCAATTGGTATTAGAGCCATCAGATCCATATACTTTCAAAGTTATAACTCAAAGGAAAATGCAAATCCTTTAATATTATAAACATTAATATTAGTAATGTTTCAAAGTTATAACTCAAAAATCTATATACTTTACAAAATGATTATACTTGACAGTATATACAATAGTCAATGAAATAGTATATGCAGATATACTCCCCTTATCATTATACTGTACAAAACTCTGATTAAGTATGCTCGATGATCAATATTCTGTAATCATTGTTCTTTTCTCTATTCATTTCTTGGTTCACTGCTCTTGGATACTCTACTTATTCTGCTCATTTTGCTCAGTATACTCCCCCTATGTACTACACTCCTATTAGTTGATACTTTGAATACTATACACTCCCCCTTTTTGACAAACATCAAAATTTAGTTACAATTTGGAGGTGGCAACTGATCAAAAATGGATTTATACTTTGTCTTGGTTTCAGTGAGAGCGATAGAGAGTGCATCCTTTACACTGTCCATGAAAGAATTCTACGCATTAATATCAGCCAATAATGAAATTAAGCGATCTAAAGTGCTTCCCTCTTGTGTAGTAGAGAGGTATGTGGCTCGGTTGAGCTATTCTTGGATGGATGAAAGATGAGGAAGGAATAATGTCTAAAGTGTCATTATATCCATCCTGATCTTGTGTTCCTCATTTCTTAGTTCCAATTGTTGAGCCATGAGCTGTTGTAACTTTATGTAAAAATTCTGAACTAAATTGGGCTCTGGGGTCAACTTATTTGAGAGATCAGTGATTTCTTTCTCAATTGCTTCTGTTTCATTTTTAATATCATTAATGAATAAAGAAAATGTACAGAGTTTCTGAAATAATGAAAGAATGTACTTGAGTTGAGGGGACAACTTAGCAATAAATTGGACAAGTTTTACCTTGCCAACAACAATGGATTTATGTACTTCTATCATTTTATTAGTGAGCTCTTTGTCTTTCAGCTTGCTCAAATACTTAGATGCATCAACTCCAGATGTCTCTATTTGATTAAGGAGTTCATCCAATTGAATATAGATGGTTGCATTGGTTGACATAGTAGTGGTAGGTAGAATATCTGATATCAGTGTCTTCACCTTTGAAAGTACTTTATTCTTCTTTTGTATGGCCAATTGCTTTTCCTGTTCGGCCTTTGCTTTGCATAGTTCACCGAATTCAGTAAGTGCTTGCCCCTTTAATTTTGAGATATCAACATTTGGCAACACTATTGGTTTTGACAAATCTATTTTGAAACTATGCTTTTTCATCTTCTTTTCTTTAGCTTTCACCGGGTGAACCACTACAATAGCTTGAGAGGCTTGTTGATCCTCTCTGGGTTGCTTGGTAGAGGCAACACTTTCGTCGGTTCCTTTAGCCTCTGTAGAGTCCTTCGGTGTCTTGGTACTAGGTGTCTCAGCTACAACATTTTCAGTCCTCAAAAGTGCTTGTGAGGTCTATTCTAGAGTAGTATCTTCTCCTGTAGTAGACTTGTGACCTTTGGTGCCTTGTGCTATATCCTGAGGAGTTTCGGTAGAGACAGGTTGATTGACCAGGGGGTAAGGCTGAACTTGTACTAAAATGGATTCACTAGATACAAGTTTTGCATATGTAGTGCCTTCTATCATTTCCTGCTCCGGTGCTTCTGTATCCATGATGTCTTCATCTATTTGAATAGTGTCAGTCGGGTCTTGTTCGGTAGCATCAAGACCTTGCTCAGTGACATCAATTATTTCAACTGTAGATTTCTCACCTGCTTCCTTTCTCCGAAAGATTTCCTGCCATTTCTCTTTTGTTTCCTTCTCCACTTCTATGTATAGGCCATTCATCAGTTTCAAGGCCTTTTGTTTGACTGTAAATTGTGTTTGGTTGTTTTTCAGATGTTCTTTTATTTCATCTACCGACATATCAAGAAAGAGATGGATTAGACTTCTTTTTCTGATTTGTTTCTCCGATTCTAGGGCATATTGCCACCTGGTTTCAATATGTGCCTATAATTCCTTAGGAAGAGAATTACATACTTCTAATGGGACCAATTGGAATTTCAAAAGTGTGCAGATGACAACTTCTTCTATCTGTCTCTTTTCATCAGCAGATCTAGATTCATATTTGACAAATCTAAATCCACCAAATCCACCATATTCCTTCAGATTAGTACAAAAATTTTCTACACTATGTACATCTACCTTCTTGCTTTTGACAATCTGAAATTTGCTTGCATCTTTAGATTCGGTATCACTAGACTCTTTTTCCAAGAGGAGTCTCCGAGTAGATTTCTTGTATGTTTTTGTTACCTTGGGAGCAGTAACAGTCTTTTATTTCTTACTCAATGATGCTGCAGATGCTCTTGTGTTAGGTCTCTTTGTTGGAGGAGTCGGTAGGGCCTTTGAAGTGTCCTGTTTCTTTCTCTTCAACACTTTTCCCTTAGGCAATTCGGTGCTCAGTGTTATGGCTACCTATTGGGCTTGTGATTCCTCTTCGGTGATGGCTAGAGTGCCTTTGACAGGTGTAGAGGAAGAGTCTTCTCCAAATTTCTCTGTCAATGCCTTAATCATATTTGTTGCCTTCCTTGTAGCTTTGGGAACTACAATGCTCATTTTCACTTTCTCCTTCATTTCTTCATAGGTTTCATACCTTAGCTTGGTAGTATGCCTTGGTAATGTCAGAAATGCATCGATTTGCTATTGTGTGATATGAAAGTCAATTTTGTAACCCATTGGAGGCAAAGATTGAGTCTTCGGTTCCACAACATTCACATAACTAATCGGTGTCAACTTGAAAACATATATCATTTTTGTATTTCTCTACTAGTTGGGGTGGGATTCTATATCTGTTATGCATTTTCTCTTGAAATTTATTGAAGTAATCATCCATGATATCATTGAAATTATCTCCTAACTTCTTGATGAAGTCATTAATCTGATGGGTGATTGGTTGGTGTAGCTCCCAAACTACTTTACCGTCTATTGGAAAGAATTTTTCAAAGTAGAAAAATATGCATACCAGCAGTGATCCAAACTTTAGAGTATTAGCCGAGTTGTTCTTCTTCGGCCTCCTGATTGTGTTCAGGTTCTCAAACAGATTCTTCAATAACACCTCACATAAGTCAATTTTCATGCCTTTCTCAACAATTTTGTATGCTAAGTCTACTATTGCACAGGGTACATTATTTTCCCTTGCCGATTGGAAGAAACAGTAACCGATAACTCTAATGGAAAATTTTAACTCTGCATCAGTGACATTGTTTAACTTTAGTCCTCTGCAGTCTGATTCTACTCCAGTCAAACTGATCAATTCCTTCTGTGATATCATTTTCTGTGCTTGGGCATGATCAGAGATAGGGTAACCGATGATCAGATGAATGATTTCCTTAGTAATTTTAAATGGTTGCTCTTGTAGCCACATGAAGTCATCATGCACTTTGCTTAGTACAAACTTGACCCACTGGGGTTTGAACACACGAGGATAGGTTAGGGCTTCAGTTAATCCCTTGATCTTGATGTGCTCATACTTGCTATCCATTTTACCATCTATGCACAATTCATCATATGCATCTTTGATTTCAACATGACTGAGTTCTTTCACACGACATTTGGTGAAGAATATCACATCCTCGACTAACAACACTCTGTCCGGGATGAGTGAAAAGGCGGTTTTGTCATCAAGTTTGGAAGTGACTTTGGGAGTCAAAGAGTATTTTAGTGAGGGCTTCTCTATATTCTTGACAACTATGGGATCTTGGATCTTGGGCGCCATTAAGATTTCAGGGTAAAAACTAGTAAAGAGTCCTCAGGGTTTCAGGATTTCAAACTACAGATGCTTTAAACTTAGCAAATAATAGCAACTAGATAAGATTGATAAACCAGCTTAACAATACATTGAGATTTGATGTAAATACCTTGGATTTGCTTTGAATGAGTTTTTTGATCGCCTTGGAATCTCTTGCTCAGCTCTCTCGAAAACTTGGTATGTGTAAATGATCGCGAAAATGCTTTTAAGCACATAGTAAACCTTATCAAGCTCTGTGCAGATTAGGTTAAAACATTAAATGCACTCGATTCCACTAAAATTTCTTTACTTTATTTTTTTGTGCTTTAACTGAGTCACCAAATTTCCTTCTTTTACCGACTTGACAAGCTTCCTGTATTCACCGACTTGATAGGTTTCCTGTAAAGTGCTTCAAAAGACTTTGATAGAATTTCAAACTTACTAATACATCTTAACTATGCAGATTTTGAATTTAGTACATAATAGAATAGGATCTGTTAAAGATTGAACCTTGTGAGAATGCACTCCCTTCATACCTTTACTAATTAATTTGGAATAGGTGCACCTAACTTGGTAGGTAAGGTGCTTTCTTTATTTGACACAATTTCCTTCTTTTTCCAAATCATCTGTAATTTTTCTTTTATTTCCTCAGTGTCTTTTCTAGGTTGATCTCTGCAATCTCCAGCCAAGTGTCCAACTTTGTGACAATGAAAACATGCCATACCAGGATTTCTCCATGATCTTTGGTTGTTCATTCCAAAATTTATAAAACAATTGGCACTTATATGTCCATATCTTCCACAACATTCACACCATATCCTTGTATTGTAATCCCATGGTACTGCAAAATATTGTTGGTAAGGATTTGTGTGAGTTTGGTAACCTCTAGTATTTGCTCAGTGTGCAGACCACATGTAGCTCTTTTGCTTAAACCAACACTTCTCGGTACTATGTCCATATCTATTGCAGTTTTTCCAAAACCCTTTGAATTTTTCCTTCTGATAATTGTTAATAGACTTTGTCCTACATTGATTAGATATGTGACCATATTTATTGCAATTGTAACAATAACCATTGGACTTAGTGACATTCAGTTGCTTACCTTTTCTGATTTGGCACATGTTAGTAGTATGACCTTGATTTCCACAGTAGTTGCAAATAGGCTTCTTTCCTTCGATGTTCTTCTTGATTCCAACTTGCTTTGATGATTCTCCTCTCTCGGTAGTATAGATTCCCTTCTCAATAGAGTCTTTTCCTTTGTAACTGAGTCCTGAATCTTTGTAGGGTTGTCTTGCATTCATTTTCTCATCCAACATCTTTGATGCTTCATAACTCTTCTTCAGTGTTTCTTTGGATTTCTTCTCTGTTTCAAGTTCATTGGTCAACTTTGATACTTCAAGTTTCAATGCTTGATTCTCATCAAATTTCAGATTTACTTCATGATGTGCATAACCTAGGTTATCTGATATATTTTGTTGAATCCCAGTCAACCTTATGATTTCATCATTCTTATCAGATACTAAAGCTTCAAGTTGTTGTTTCTCTCTTTCTAGATCTCTTACTTTATCCTCGGTTGTCCTCAATGCATCAAGATTTTCAGGCAACTGTGTGCTGAAATGTTCATGTTCTCTTTTCATTGCTTTTAGTTGATCAGCCAGTGCTTTGTGCTTTTCTTTCAATACTCCAATCATTTCTTTGGTCTCTTCAGATATACTGTTCTTAGATGATGTCTCAATTTGTTCCACTAACTCTTGAGAGTCTTGCAAATCATCAGACAATCTTCTTCTCACTTTTAGAGATTTTTACATTTGCTATTGCATCTGTACTAATCATAAAAACTTAGTAATGTTTCAAAGTTATAACTCAAAAATCTATCTACTTTATAAAATGATTATACTTGACATTATATACAATAGTCAATGAAATAGTATATTCAGATATACTCCCCTTATCATTATACTGTACAAAACTCTGATTAAGTATGCTCGGTGATCAATATTCTGTAATCACTATTCTTTTCTTTGTTCATTGCTCGGTTCACTGCTCTTGGATACTCTGCTTATTCTGCTCATTCTGCTCGGTATACTCCCCCTGTGTACTACACTCCTGTTGGTTGATACTTTGAATACTATACACTCCCCCTTTTTGACAAACATCAAAATTTAGTTACCATTTGGAGGTGGCAACTGATCAAAAATGGATTTATACTTTGTCTTGGCTTCGGTGAGAGCAACAGAAAGTACATTCTTTACACTATCCATTAAAGAATTATGTGCATTAATATCAGCCAATAATGAAATTAAGCCATCTAAAGTGCTTCCCTCTTGTGTAGTAAAGAGGTATGTGGCTTGATTGAACTGTTCTTGGACGAATGAAAGATGAGGAAGGAATAATGTCTGAAGTGTCATTATATCTATCCTGATCTTATGTTCCTCATTTCTTAGTTCCAATTGTTGAGCCATGAGTTGTTGTAACTTTGTGTTCCTCACTAATGTTTGTACTAATTGTTAGGCCCAATATGGAAAGCTAATGTAATGAGAGGGGAGGGGTGAATCGGTACTTCAAATCCTTTCTTCAATAACATCTTTACTGTTATGCATAAATTGAAAATTGTTGTAACATAACATAAAGCTAAAACAAATAAATAACAATCATACATGATTCACTCCATAACACATATATTTTGGTTATGCAGAAACTCTTGGTTAGAGAGAAAAACTGTGGTGGGGATGGCACCCACAACTTCACTACTGCAATAATAAAGATGCTTGGTTAAAGCTACATGTTTAGCTATTTCTGATAGCTTACCTTGTTAGGAGTATCAAGATCTGTTAGATCTGAGTTCATGATGACTTCATGTGGCTACAAGAGCAACCATTTAAAATCACTAAGGAAATCATTCATTTGATCACCGGTTACCCTATCTATGATCATGCCCGAGCACAGAAAATGATATCACAGAAGGAATTGATTGACCGAGTCTTGAGAAACTAATGAATCTGGTAACACATTTCACTCAGTGTATATCAACTCGGCATGTCATCTTTGCTGCTCGGTAGACATGAAAAGATGCTCAGTAGACATCTCGGTGTATACTATGTTCTGTGACTACTTTCTTCTGTAACTGACTAGACTGTCCATACCGACTGAATAATTTGGTAATAGTAATTGACTAGAGTATATAGTATAACTTTGACATAAAACTAATGGCAATCTGATAAGTAGTAACAATCTCCCCTTTTGACATTAGTTGAGATGTTTGACAAAAACTACTTTCAAAGTTATAACTCAAAAATCTATATACTTTACAAAATGATTATACTTGACAGTATATACAATAGTCAATGAAATAGTATATTCAGATAGACTCCCCTTATCATTATACTATACAAAACTCTGATTAAGTATGCTCGGTGATCGTTATTTTGTAATTACTGTTCTTTTCTCTATTCATTGCTCAGTTTACTACTCTTGGATACTCTGCTTACTCTACTCATTCTGCTCGGTATACTCCCCCTGTGTACTACACTCCTGTTGGTTGATACTTTGAATACTATACACTCCCCCTTTTTGACAAAAATCAAAATTTAGTTACCATTTGGAGGTGGCAACTAATCAAAAATGGGTTTATACTTTGTCTTGGCTTCAATGAGAGCGATAGAGAGTGCATCATTTACACTTTCCATTAAAGAATTATGCGCATTAATATCAGCCAATAATGAAATTAAGCCATCTAAAGTGCTTCCCTCTTGTGTAGTAGAGAGGTATGTAGCTCAGTTGATCTATTCTTGAACAGATGAAAGATGAGGAAGGAATAATGTCTGAAGTGTCATTATATCCATCCCGATCTTCTGTTCCTCATTTCTTAGTTCCAACTGTTGATCCATGAGCTGTTGTAACTTTGTGTAAAAATTCTGAACTGAATTGGGCTCTGTGGTCAACTTATTTAAGAGATCGGTGATCTCTTTCTCAATTGCTTCTGTTTTATTTTTAATATCCTTAATGAATAAAGAAAATGTACAAAATTTCTGAAATAATGAAAGAATGTGCTTGAGTTGAGGGGACAACTCAACAATAAATTGGACAAGTTTTACCTTGCCAATAGCAATGGATTTCTGTACTTCTTCTATCATTTTCGCAGTGAGCTATTTGTCTTTCAGCTTGCTCAAATACTCAGATGCATCAACTTCAGATGTCTCTATCTCATTAAGGAGTTCATCTAGTTGAATATGGATAGCTGCATCGGTTGACACGGTAGCGGTAGGTAGCATATTTGATAGTAGTGTCTTCACCTTCTGAAGTACTTTATTCTTCTTTTGTATGGCCAATTGCTTTTCTTGTTTGGCCTTTTCTTTGCATAGTTCACTGAATTGAATAAGTGCTTGCCCCTTTAATTTTGAGATATCAACATTGGGCAACACTATTGGTTTTGATAAATCTATTTTGAACCTATGCTTTTTCATCTTCTTTTCTTTACCTTTCACTGGGTGAACCACTACAATAGCTTGAGAGGCTTGCTGACCCTCGATGGGTTGCTCGGTAGAGGCAACACTTTGGTTGATTCCTTTAGCCTCTGTAGAGTCCTTCGGTGTCTCGGTACTGGGTGTCTCAGCTGCAACATTTTTAGTGCTTGAAGGTGCTTATGAGGTCTGTTCTAGAGTAGTATCTTCTCCTACGGTAGACTTGTGACCTTCAGTGCCTTGTGCTATATCCTGAGGAGTTTCGGTAGAGACAGGTTGATTGACTGGGGGGTAAGGCTGAACTTGTACTAAAATGGATTCACTAGATAAAAGTTTTGCATATGTAGTGCCTTCTATCATTTCTTGCTCCGGTGCTTCTGTATCTATGACATCTTCATCAATTTGAATAGTGTCAGTTGAGTCTTGTTCGGTAGCATCAAGACCTTGCCTGGTGACATCAATTATTTCAATTGTAGATTGCTCACCAGCATCCTTTCTCCAAAAGATTTCCTTCCATTTCTCTTTTGTTTCCTTCTCCACTTCTATGTATAGGCCATTCATCAGTTTCAAGGCCTTTTGTTTGACTGTAAATTGTGTTTGGCTATTTTTTAGATGTTCTTTTATTTCATCTACTGACATATTAGGAAAGAGATGCACCAGACTTCTTTCTCTGATTTATTTCTCTGAGTCTAGGGCATATTGCCACCTGGTTTCAATATGTGCCTATAATTCCTTAGGAAGAGAATTACATACTTCTAATGGGACCAATTGGAATTTCAAAAGTGTGCAGATGACAACTTCTTCTATCTGTCTCTTTTCATCAGCAGATCTAGATTCATATTTGACAAATCTAAATCCACCAAATCCACCATATTCCTTCAGATTAGTACAAAAAATTTCTACACTATGTACATCTACCTTCTTGCTTTTCACAATCTGAAATTTGCTTGCAACTTCAGATTCGGTATCACTAGACTCTTTTTCCAAGATGAGTCTCCGAGTAGATTTCTTGTATGTTTTTGTTACCTTGGGAGTAGTAACACTCTTTTGTTTCTTACTTGGTGATGTTGTAGATGCTCTTGTGTTAGGTCTCTTTGTTGGAGGAGTCAGTAGGGCCTTTGAAATGTCCTATTTCTTTCTCTTAAACACTTTTCCCTTAGGCAATTCGGTGCTCAGTGTTATGGCTGCTTGTTGGGCTTGTGATTCCTCTTCGGTGATGGCTAGAGTTCCTTTGACAGGTGTAGAGGAAGAGTCTTCTCCAAATTTCTCTATTAATGCCTTAATCATTTTTGTTGCCTTCCTTGTAGCTTTGGGAACTACAATGCTCATTTTCACTTTCTCCTTCATTTCTTCATAGGTTCCATACCTCATCTCGGTAGTATGCCTTGGTAATGTCAAAAATGCATTGATTTGCTATTGTGTGATATCAAAGTCAATCTCGTAACCCATAGGAGGGAAAGATTGAGTCCTCGTTTCCATAGCATTCACATAACAGTAATCGGTGTCAACTTCAAAACATATATCATTTTTGTATTTCTCTACTAGCTGGGGTGGGATCCTATATCTATTATGCATTTTCTCTTGAAATTTACTGAAGCAATCATCCATGATATCATTGAAATTAGCTCCTAACTTCTTGATGAAGTCATTAATCTGATGGGTGATTGGTCGGTGTAGCTCCCAAACTACTTTACCAACTGTTGGAAAGAATTTTTCAAAGTAGAAAAACATGCATACAAGTAGTGATCCAAACTTTAGAGTATTAGCCAAGTTGTTGTTCTTCGGCTTCCTGATTGTGTTCAGGTTCTCAAACAGATTCTTCAATAACACCTCACGTAACTCAATTTTCATGCCTTTCTTAACAATTTTGTATGCTAAGTCTACTGCTGCATAGGGTACACTATTTTCCCTTGCCGATTGGAAGAAACGGTAACCGATAACTCTAATGGCAAATTTTAACTCTCCATCAGTGACATTGTTTAACTTCAGTCCTCTACAGTCTGAATCTACTCCGGTCAAACTGATCAATTCCTTCTGTGATATCATTTTTTGTGCTTGGGCATGATCATAGATAGGGTAATTGGTGATCAGATGAATGATTTCCTTAGTGATTTTAAACGGTTTCTCTTGTAGCCACATGAAGTTATCATGCACTCTGCTCATTACAAACTTGACCCACTGGGGTTTGAACACACAAGGATAGGTTAAGGCTTCAGTTAATCCCTTGATCTTGATGTGCTCATACTTGCTATCCATTTTACCATCTGTGCACAATTCATCATATGCATCTTTGATTTCAACATGACCGAGTTCTTCCACATGACATTTGGTGAATAATCTCACATCCTCGACTAACAACACTCTATCCAGGATGAGTGAAAAAGCGGTTTTGTCATCTAGTTCAGATGTAACTTTAGGAGTCAAAGAGTATTTTAGTGAGGGCTTTTCAATATTCTTGACAACAATGGGGTCTTGGATCTTAGATGCCATTCTAGATTTTAGATAAAAATTGACAAAGGATCCCTAGGGTTTGAGAACTAACAAACGATAGACGCTACACACTCATCAGATAATAACAATTTGATATGATCGGTAAACCAGCTTAACAATACGTTGAGATTTGATGTAAATACCTTGGATTTGCTTTGAATGAGGTTTTTGACGCCTTGGAATCGCTTGCTCTGCTCTCTCGAAAACTTGGTAAGTGTAAATGACCGCGAAAATGCTTTTAAGTACACAAAATACCTATCGGGCTCCATGCAGGTTAGGTCAAAAACATTAAATGCACTCGGTTCCACTAAACTTTCTTTCCTTTTTGTGCTTTAACCGAGTCACCGAATTTCCTTCTTTTACTGCCTTGACAGGATTCTTGTATTCACTGACTTGACAGGTTTCCTGTAAAGTTCTCTAAAAGACTTTGATAGAATTTCAAACTTACTACTACATCTTAACTATGCAAATTTTGAATTAAGTACATACTAAAGTAGGAACTGTTTAAGATTTGACTTTGTGAGAATGCAGTCCCTTCATACCTTTATCAATTAATTTGGAATAGGAGCACCTAACTCGATAGGTAAGGTGCTTTGTTCATTTGACACAATTTCCTTCTTTCTCCAAATCATCTTTAATTTTTCTTTTATTTCCTCAGTGTCTTCTCTAGGTTGATCTCTGCAATCTCTAGCCAAGTGTCCAACTTTGTGACAATGAAAAGATGCCATACCAGAATTTCTCCATGATCTTCGGTTGTTCATTCCAAACCTTATAAAATAGTTGGCACTTATATGTCCATATCTTCCACAACGTTCACACCATATCCTTGTATTGTAATCCCATGGTACTGCTGCATATTGTCGGTAAGGATCTGTGTAAGTTCGGTAACCTCTACTGTTTGTTCGTTGTGGAGACTACATGTAGTTCTTTTGCTTAAACCAACACTTCTCGGTACTATATCCATATCTATTGCAGTTTTTACAAAACCCTTTGAATTTTGCCTTCTGATAATTGTTAACAGACTTTGTCCTACATTGATTAGATGTGTGACCATATTTATTGCAATTGTAACAGTAACCATTCAGTTGCTTACCTTTTATGATTTGGCACATGTTGGCAGTATGACCTTGATTTCCATAGTAGTTGCAAATAGGCTTCTTTCTTTTGATGTTCTTCTTGATTCCAGCTTGCTTTGATGATTCTCCTCTCTCGGTAGTACATATTCCCTTCTTGGTAGAGTCTTTTCCTTTGTAACCGAGTCCTACATCTTTGTAGGGCCATCTTGTATTTAGTTGCTCATCCAACATCTTTGATGCTTCATAACTCTTCTTTAGTGTTTCTTTGGATTTCTTCTTTGTTTCAAGTTCGTTGGTCAACTTTGATACTTCAAGTCTCAATGCTTGGTTCTCATCATCTTTCAGATTTTCTTCATGATGTGCATAACCTAGTTGATTTGACAGATTTTGTTGAATCCCAGTCAACCTTATGGCTTCATCATTCTTATCAGATACTGAAGCTTCAAGTTGTTGTTTCTCTCTTTCTAGATCTCTTACTTTATTCTCAGTTGTCCTCAATGCATCAAGATTTTCAGTCATCTGTGTGCTGAAATGTTCATGTTCTCTTTTCATTGCTTTTAGTTGGTCAGCCAGTGCTTTGTTCTTTTCTTTCAATATTCCAATCATTTCTTCAGTCTCTTCAGATATACTGTTCTTAGATGATGTCTCAATTTGTTCCACTAACTCTTAAGATTCCTGCAAATCATCAGACAATCTTCTTCTCACTTTCAGAGATTTTTGCATTTGCCTTTGCATGTCCGCAATCACTTTATTAGCATGATCTAGCTCTTCTTGCAGATACACAATCCTCTGAGATTGTTTGTAGCCTTCCATTGATAAGATCTTTCTCTTTAGGCAGTTATACCCTTTTCCAAGATTCGAGCTCTGATACCAATTGTTAGGCCCAATATGGAAAGCTAATTTACTGAGAGGGGAGGGGTGAATTAGTACTTCAAATCCTTTCTTCAATAATATCTTTACTGTTATGCATAAATTGAAAACTGTTGTAACATAACATAAAGCTTAAACAAATAAATAACAATCATACTTGATTCACTCCATAACACATATATTTTGGTTATGCAGAAACTCTTGGTTAGAGAGAAAAACTGCCATGGGGATGGCACCCACAACTTCACTACTGCAATAATAAAGATGCTCGGTTAGAGCTACATGTTTAGCTATTTCTGATAGCTTACCCTTTTAGGAGTATCAAGATCTGTTAGATCTACCTTGCTAAAGGATTTTACAACACTTAAACTAAATGCTACACCTGGTTAGAGGCTTTACAATTTATAGACTTGATTAGAGTCTTTTACCCTGTTAGATGTTTCTCTTACAACTTCAAAATATTACAATAAAATCATTACAAATATCTGCAACTTTACATCTGGAATGTTATAGCAGATTCTATGTGCTCAGAATAAGTTACCTTGCTTATAGCATACCTCAGTAACCCATATAGTAACTTGGTATACCCTTTTGTTTACTTTGTTCTTAACTGTTCTCTGAAAACCTTCTCGGTGACCTTTGTGTCTTTGTAACAGTCATAATACTCATGCATACACCCTTAACTCATGCTGTATAAATATATCTCTTAAGAAAATGATCCATTCATTATTTCAATCTTACAAACATGATTTATCGAATGAATAACATGCAAATTACTTCATTTGTTAGATGACCTCAAAATCATACACAATCTTCTAGTGCAATTTCCAATGTGATAACGGTTAGATGTGCCTCGATCTTGTAACACATTTTCATATGCATGTCTAGGTTCAATGAATCTGGTAACATGTTTCACTTGGTGTATATCAACTCAGTGTGTCATCTTTGCTGCTTGGTAGACATGAAATGATGCTCGATAGATAGCTCGGTGTATACTACGTTTTGTGACCGTTTTCTTCTGTAACCGACTAGACTGTGCATACCGACTGAATATTTCAGTAATAGTAACCGACTAGAGTATATAGTATAACTTTGACATAAAACTAATGGCAATCTGATAAGTAGTAACAGTAAAGAATCCTCGATGTTCTCCCAAAAAATTAATCCACACCTTCTGAGTTTCCTTAATTAATTCATTCATTCTCCCTTGCATCAGGCTAGTTATCCTATTTTTTCTATTGAAAACCTATCTGTCAGCCACCTCAAGTGTCTTTTTCATTTCATCTGGAGCTATAGTAACATAGATAGCTAGTAGTTCTTGCATTTTAATGTGTTTATTCTCTTGCATAGCAGATAACCTTCTAGCATCTAACGTGTTATATAACTCAACCAATATTTGAGTTTCTATCTCTATTAATGCTTTCTTATAGATATCTAAGTATAATAGGATTGCTTCCTTTACCTCTCTCTGTTCATCCTCCTCTAATTTGTCATAATAAAACTTAACATTCTTTATCATGCCATCTTTAGTAATTTCATCTACAATTTCTGCACAAGTTTTAGGAGTAACCTTACCAGAATCAGTGTCAACCTTCTTCTTCCTCTTTACAGTACCAGATGCAGCTGTAGGTGTAGCCTTAGGTGGTTTCTTTTGAGCTGGTACCTTGATTGTGACCTTTCTAACTGGTTGCTTCTTTGCTTCTACCTTAGGTTCTTCTAATTTCTTCCTAAGAGCCCTCTTGAAGGCTAATGGTGTGTCATCCTTTGATTCAGATTCAGTATTTACAGGTTCAATGTGAATTTATGGATCCTTCCTCTTTCTCCCTTTCTTCGAGACAACATCAATGAGTGCCTTTATGTCCTTTGAAACCTCTTGTACAAATTTACTTACTTTTACTTCTTATTTTTCACTTCTCTTCCAGTTGAACTCTGTTTCAACCTCTAGAGTCTTCTATTGTACAGTTCCATAGGGCTTCTCTACGTCATCAATTTCTGCATCAATCAGATTTTTTGCATAGGCATCAAGGATTAATGCATCTACCTCATAGCCCATTTCCTCTATCCAAATCTTCTAGGGCTTGACTGCCTCCATGAGAGTCACATCCTTCTTGACCATGAAACATATGTCAATAGTGTTGGTATTTTGGTATGGTTTTGTCATTGATGTCAACACCTACTAAAACTCTAGCACTTTGAGATCCAACAACATTCACCGGCATGCAAGTGAATTTTGCATAGTCACCAGTATATGGTACACCGATAGGATATAATGATCACCAACACTTGGAATGGCATGGAAAACACTTGGTAATGTCGAAGACATCATTTGGACATCTTGTCTTGGAGAATTGGTTATTGGTATAATCATATTTGCATATTTGCTATTATCGGCAAATAGGTCCAGGTTATGCACCGACAAGTTTATCTTTTTCAGATCAGCATGGCACACTTTGGAGATGATTAATTATTGTTGTAAATGCATTAAGCTGACATGTTCAATCAGTTATTGCATCGGATATTGTTTTGTTTGTAAAATGTTTTATTGTAATATCTTGTAGAGTTGACCTACTAAAATTGGTCTTAGGTTATGGTATAAATGTAAGATCTTAATTGTAAGATCGAATATGGAATGCGAAAAGAAATTGTAAGGAGGTATATGCGAGATTAAGCAGAGCTATACACGCATACATCATTTGAAGGTGAAGCTAGGTTTTTGTGAAGACTATCAGAACTACACCGGTACTGAATCCAACATGTGAAGATGCTATTTTAAGTAGTACATTCTTATTGGATTTAACCATCTAATTGTATTTAGTGTGACTCGCATTGAGCAGTGAGCTCTAGGTGCTTGGCCTTTCTGCACGTGCAGACCCCATTTGTATACACTTACTATCTGTAGTAGTATCATTTGATTGTGGGTAAGGTTTCCCACCGTGGTTTTTCCCCTTACAGGGTTTCCACGTATAAATATTGGTGTTATGTGTTGTGGATGACTTTGTCTTTTTGTTTCATGCATTAATCTTTACCGGTATTACAATTATTTGATAAAAATGTCCACCGATATAATAGACCGGTTCACCAGTATCAAGCAGTAAATTGATTAAGTTGTTTTTGGTTTAAATATATTAGACAACTGATTCACCCCCCCCTCTCAGTTGTCTCTGGGACCTAACAATTGGTATCAGAGCTTGGTCCTCTATTTTCAGAAGCCTAACAGCTTGAGGAAGATCTTGACACCAGTAGAGATGGAAAAATTGATGAAGCAACTTGAAGCAACTCTCTCAGACTATGATGCAGAAAAGGTGAAAAATATCAAACTTGAAGATGATCTAAAAGTAGCTCAAGATATTATTCAAGCACTTCAAGAAAATCTTACTATTACAAGAAACAAGAGAAGATAAATTTGTGAAAAGATGCAATTTGAGAGTATGGATGTGTCACAAGAGGATACAAATCCTAATTTCGAGGTATTATACACAGTTGATGTTGATACTCAGAAAGTCAACATTGTGGTAGACAAGGACACAACTGATAAGACCGATATGGCTAGTGAGCCACTGGTAACTAATGAAATAAATAACACACAAGGAGAACCAGCAATAGGTAACATAGGACAACATATAGAGAATCAAACAGATCAACAAACAGAGCGATAAGCAGATCAATAGGCTCCAGAACAACAACAAATTAATGTAGAATCAGTGCTACCAGAAATTGGTGAACAAGGTAGACCATTGCTTAAGGAAATGGAAACACAAACTAACCTACCAGAGGTCACCACAAGTAAGGATATTGTTCCCACCGGCGGAATACAGAGTGTTGGCCCTTCAACTGTAGGATTCAAAACAACTAATGTAACAGAAGTTCTTTTGGACTCCATAAAGAAAATAACAGATTGTAGCTTCCTAGCATACAAGGCTATAGATGATACAATCCCAATTTTGAAAATGATAGCTCCAAAATGTAATGTAGATAACAAGGATTCTTTGAGTCAACTTGACACTTTGTCTAAGTATATTATTGAAAACACAGTGACAATTGAGCAAATAAAGGAGGAAGCATTTAAAGAGAAGTTAGAAAAAGAAAAACAAAAATTCTTTGAGGAACAAATAAAGAAGTGTACAAGGCAGTTTGACACACTTCTACCAGAACTATGTAGCACATTGAAGGAATTCAAGACTTTGTATAGAGACACATGTAAAACAAACTTTTTGACAGTTGACATAGATAGGAAAATGAGCAAGATACAGGAGGAAATTAATCAACTAGTAGACAATTTTATTAATTCATCTGATACATTATCAATTTTTGAGCAAAAGATAATAGGTTTTGAGGAAGAGTTACTAAAGCTAGAAAGAAAAAAGGAGAAAATAAAAGGCAAGGCTAAGGATCTAAAATGGAGATTAAGTCCAAAGTTCGACTACCTCGCATGTTTAAGGAAAGAAATATCTGATGCATTAGTACAAGGATAGAAAACACTAGCAGAGCAAATGCAACACCTCACCGGTACAGTTCAAAGAATAGAGGCAGCAATAAAAGATAGTAAAAAGTTTCTTGAAAGCCTAAATTTGGTTTTGGCAGATCTTTTTCAAATTGTAACCACTCGGTTACAAGGTTGAGATAGGAAACCATACTCTATTGACACTTTGACAACCTTTGTCATTGATGCCAAAGGGGGAGTAGTGGTATGAGAAAATAATCAGCTAAAGACTCATCTGCTCAGGGGGAGTTCACACATTTTTGGTAATATTTTTGGACTTCAATTTTGGATACACTTTTTGAATTTTCTCATGAGTGTTACCATCAATGCCAAAGGGGGAGATTGTTGGCAAATGCACACTCCAATGAGACATTGTAGGTGATTGAAGGTTTTGTCATTGATGGCAACCTTACAATCCTATAACACCGGCAAGGCAATCCACCGACACTAGCAAGATTAGACTCTACATCGGCACACAGACCACCAGCACCGCTAGTGAAAGGAAGTATACTAGCACAGAGGCCGACATGAATTTTATTAATAATGTATTTTGTTTATTATTGTAAAATCATTGTAAGCTAACTTGGCAAATTGTAAAATGACTCATATATATAAGAGATCATTGTTGAACAATTAAAAGAGAATGGAGGAATATAATTAGGCGAAATAAGGTAGACCTATTATGCGAAATATAGGTTAAGGGTTTATGTAAGAAGCAGAGCAAAAACCAATACTGGATCTGGCATTGTAGATGCTATACTGAAGCAGTACAAGACACTAGATTTATATAATCTATTTTGTAAGTCAGTGAGACTTCCTATTTTGTATTTGAGCAGTGAGCTCTAGGCACTTGGTCTTCCTGCATGTGCAGGCCCCTATTGTAGTAGTAATATTCTCTTATTGGCCAGTAAGTGAATATTGTGGGTCACAAATCCCACCGAGGTTTTTCCCACATCGGGTTTCCTCGTTAAAATATTGTGTTATGGTGTGCTTTTCATGTGGTTGCTTTTATCTCTGTTTATTGTATTACTTTCTATTTACCGGTATGTAGTATTAATATGTTCTACATGTATTAAGTTAAGAAAATCAACACACCGGTTAGATACTGATTCACCCCCCCCCCCCCCCCCCTCTCAGTATCTGTGGGAATCCTAACAAGTAGAGTATTTCTCAACTATATGCTCAGGTATTCTTATCCTAGACCTCATAGATTTTTGAAAAGCCTTAAAATAACCCCATACCTTATCATCTCTTTGACTTCCTAATGCAGCAATTGATTATTTTAACTATCTTCCTATTGGAATGTCAAAACCCCATACTTTCTTCTTATTATTGGTCTTCCTGCATGTGCAGGCCCCTATTGTAGTAGTAATATTCTCTTATTGGCCAGTAAGTGAATATTGTGGGTCACAAATCCCACCAAGGTTTTTCCCACACTGGGTTTCCTTGTTAAAATATTGTGTTATGGTGTGCTTTTCATGTGGTTGCTTTTATCTCTGTTTATTGCATTACTTTCTATTTACCAGTATGCAGTATTAATATGTTCTACATGTATTAAGTTAAGAAAATCAACACACCGGTTAGATACTGATTCACCCCCCCCTCTTAGTATCTGTGGGAATCCTAACAAGTAGAGTATTTCTCAACTATATGCTCAGGTATTCTTATCCTAGACCTCATAGATTTTTGAAAAGCCTTAAAATAACCCCATACCTTATCATCTCTTTGACTTCCTAATGCAGCAATTGATTATTTTAACTATCTTCCTATTAGAATGTCAAAACCCCATACTTTCTTCTTATTATTGGTCTTCCTGCATGTGCAGGCCCCTATTGTAGCAGTAATATTCTCTTATTGGCCAGTAAGTGAATATTGTGGGTCACAAATCCCACCGAGGTTTTTCCCACACCGGGTTTCCTCGTTAAAATATTGTGTTATGGTGTGCTTTTCATGTGGTTGCTTTTGTCTCTGTTTATTGCATTACTTTCTATTTACTAGTATGCAGTATTAATATGTTCTACATGTATTAAGTTAAGAAAATCAACACACCAGTTAGATACTGATTCACCCCCCCCCCCCTCTTAGTATCTATGGGAATCCTAACAAGTAGAGTATTTCTCAACTATATGCTCAGGTATTCTTATCCTAGACCTCATAGATTTTTGAAAAGCCTTAAAATAACCCCATACCTTATCATCTCTTTGACTTCCTAATGTAGCAATTGATTATTTTAACTATCTTCCTATTGGAATGTCAAAATCCCATTACTTCCTACCACAACTGGGTGTATCATCAAAAAGTATAGCATTAAACAAATTAAAAAATTTCCATACCAGAAGGTGCCCTTCTTCTCACCTTTAATATTTCCCAAGTTGATTAACAACTCATCAAGCATCCAACCACAAAGATCTAACTTTACATTTTCTCTCATCATCTTATTTGCAACCAAAATACATGAACTAGAAATTGAATTTAGTCAGTTTGACTGAGTTACCTTGTATCCTATAACCATGCTTCCAAATTTGATGTCAGTTTTGGTGATAGTGCTCACTTTCATCGATCTCTTGTCAAATGTGGAACCGATGATTTGCCTCATGAAGTCATTTGACAATTTCTTATCCAACTGTTGCCCTACCAATGGCAAACTAGTAATTGCCCGGATGGCTTCCTTAGTAATATATCTGACTATTTCATCGTCAAACTTTGGAATATCTAGGATATTTTATAAACCCTAGCTCTTCAAGATATGTTTAAAGCCTCAATCTTAGTACATATCTGACTATTTCATCGTCAAACTTTGGAATATCCAGAATATCTATAAACCCTAGCTCTTCAATATGTTTATATACTGGTTTAATCTTTCCAGATTCTCCCATTAATTCATTCATATACATTCCCTTGATCTTTGAACTTTCTAAGTCCTCTATGTGACAATGAATGTATGCCCTAACATCTTCTACATACACCACTCCCTCCTGAATGCGAGAAAATGCTCCAACCGAATCATCTTGTTGGTATTTTGATGTTGTTGTTAGGCCCAATATGGAAAGCTAATGTATTGAGAGGGGAGGGGTGAATCAGTACTCCAAAACTTTTCTTTTGTAATAAACTTACTGTTATACATAAACAGAATAGTGTAGTAACATAAAAAAAAACTATAATCATCAGATAACATTCATACATGATTCACTCTATAACACATATATTTTGGTCATGCAGAAACTCTTGGTTAGAGAGAAAACTTGCGGTGGGGATGGCACCCACAACTTCACTACTGCAATAATGAAAAGTGCTTGGTTAGAGCTACATTTAGCTATTTCTGATAGCTTACCCTGTTAGGAGTATTAAGATTAGTTAGATCTACCTTGCTAAAGGATTTTACAACACTATATAAGTGTAGCACCTGGTTAAAGGATTTATAGTTTATAGACTTGGTTAGAGTCTTTTACCCTATTAAAGGTTTCTCTTACAACTTCAAAATATTACAATAGAATCATTATGAATATCTACAACTTTACATCTGAAATGCTGTAGCAGATTCTATGTGCTCAAAATAAGATTACCTTGCCTATAGCATACTTCGGTAACTCATAAAGTAACTCGATAAACCCTTCTGTTTACTCTATTCCTCGACTGTTCTCTGATAACCTTCTCGGTGACCTCTGTGTCTCTGTAACAGTCATAGTACTCTGTGATTTCTCATGTATCACATAAGTCTTTCTTCATACACACATGCACACACATTTCTCACATTCACATCTCTTTCTCTAACCCTAAATTCATGTTGTATAAATAGACTTCTTATGTTGGTGGTCTGATTCATTGCTTCGATCTTACAAACATGATTTCTTGAATAAATAACCATTCAAAATATTTCATTGGTTAGATGACCTCAAAATTATACAAAATCTGTATGTGCAATTTCCAGTGTGCTAACAGTTCTGTGTGCCTCAATCTTGTACCACGTTTTCATATGTGTGTCCAGGTTCAATAAATCTGGTAACACATTTCACTCGCTGTATATCAACTCGGTGTATTATCTTTGCTGCTCGGTAGACATGAAATAACACTCGGTAGACAGCTCGGTGTATACTGGGCTTTGTGACTGTTTTCCTTCTGTAATCGACTAGACTGTTCATACCGACTTCTCTGTGTGTACCAACTTCATGATTCGGTAATATTAACCGACTAGAATATAGAATGACTTTGTATATAAAACTAATGGCAATTTGATAAGTAGTAACAATCTCCCCTTTTGACATTAGTTGAAATGTTTGACAAAACTACTTTCAAAGTCATTACTAAAAAATCTGTATACATTACAAAAGTGACTAAACATGTAGTATATACATTAGTCATTGAAATAGTATAATCAAATATACTCCCCTTATCAATATGTTGTACAAAACTTTGTAAACACTATTCTTTCCTCTGTTCATGCTCGGTTCACTACTCTCGGATACTTTGCATATTCTACTCATTCTCTGCTCGGTATACTCCCCCTGTATACTACACTCCGGTTGTTTGACACTTTGAATACTATACACTCCTGATGATATACTTTGATATACTCCCCCTTTTTGACAAACATCAAAATTTAGTTACCATTGGGAGGTGGCAACTGATCAAAAATGGATTTGTACTTTGTCTGGGCATCGGTGAGGGCGACAGAAAGTGCATCCTTGACACTGTCCATTAAAGAATTTCATGCATTAATATCAGCCAATAATGAAATTAAGCCATCTAAAGTGCTTCCTTCTTTTTTAGTAGAGAGAGAAATGGCTCGGTTTAGCTGCTCTTGAATGGATGAAAGATGAGGAAGGAATAATGTTTGAAGTGTCATTATGTCCATCCTAATCTTGTGTTCTTCATTCCTCAATTCCAATTGTTGAGCCATGAGCTATTGGAGCTCAGTATAAAAGTTCTGAATGGAATTTGACTCAGGGGTCAACTTATTTGAGAGATCGGTGATCTCTTTCTCAATTGCTTCTATTTTATTCTTAATGTCCTTAAGAAATAAAGAAAATGTGTAGAGTTTTTGAAATAATGAAAGAATGTGCTTGAGTTGAGGGGACAACTCAGCAATGAATTTGACAAGTTTTACCTTGCCAACAACAATTGATTTCTGTACTTCCTCTATCATTTTAGCAGTTAGCTCCTTGTCTTTTAGTTTGCTCAAGTATTTGGATGCATCTACTCCAGATGTCTCAATCTGATTGAGGAGTTCATCCAATTGAATATGGATGGCTACATCGGTTGATACTGTAGCTGAAGGTAGCATATCTGATAGTAAGGTTTTTACCTTCTAAAGTACTTTATTCTTCCTCTGTATGGCTAGTTGCTTCTCCTGTTTGGCCTTTGCTTTGCATAGTTCATCGAATTCATTGAGTGCTTGCCCTTTTAGTTTGGAGATGTCTACATTGGGCAACACTATCAGTTTTGATAAATCAATTTTGAAAATTTGCTTTTTCAACTTCTTTTCTTTACCTTTCACCGGGTGAACCACTTCTATAGCTTGAGAGGTTTGAGGACCCTCGGTAGGTTGCTTGGTAGAGACAACACTTTTGTCGGTTTCTTTAGCCTCGGTAGTGTCCTTCGATGTCTCGGTGCTTGGTGTCTCAGCTGTAACATTTTGCGTGCTAGAAGGTGGCTGAGAGGTTGGTTCTTGTGAAGTACCTTTTGCTGTAGACTTTTGACCTTTGGTGCCTTCTCCTGTAGCCTGAGGAGCTTCGGTTGTAGCAAGTTGATTGATCGGTGGGTAAGGCTGAACTTGTTCTAAAACAGATTCACTGGAGACAAGTTTTGCATAAGCATTGCCTTATATCATTTCTTGTTCAGGTGCCTCTGCATCCATGATATCTTCATCTATTTGAATGGTGTCTGCAGGGTCTTGCTCGGTGACATCAGGCTCTTGGTCAGTGACATCGACTATTTCCACTGTAGATTGTTCACCAACATTCTTTCTTTGAAAGATGGTCTTCCATTGCTCCTTTGTTTCCTTCTCTACCTCTATATACAGGCCATTCATCAATTTCAAGGCCTTCTGTTTTATTGTAAATTGAGTTTGGTTGTTTGTCAGATGTTCTTTTATTTCATCAACTGACATATCAGGAAAGAGACGCACCAAACTTCTTTCTCTGATTTGTTTCTCTGAGTCTAGGGCATATTGCCATTTGGTTTCAATATGTGCATATAATTCCTTAGGAATAGAATTACATACTTCTAATGGTACCACTCGGAATTTGAGAAGTGTGCAAATGACAGCTTCTTCAATTTGCCTCTTTTCATCAACTGATCTAGATTCATATTTGACAAATCTAAATCCACCAAATCCACCATATTCCTTTAGATTATTACAAAAATTTTCTACACTATGTACATCTACCTTCTTGCTTTTCACAATTTGAAATTTATTTGCATCTTCAGATTCGGTATCACTCGACTCTTTTGGCAAAATGAGTCTCTGAGTAGATTTCTTGTAAGTTCTAGTTACCTTAGGAATGACAACAGCCTTTTATTTCTTACTCAGTGATGCAACAGATGCCCTTGTGTTAGGTCTCTTTGTTGGAGGGGTCGGTAGGACTATTGAAGTGTCCTGTTTCTTTCTCTTCAACACTTTTCCCTTAGGCAATTCGATGCTAAGTGTTATGGCTGCTTCTTGGGCTTCTGTCTCCTCTTCAGTGATAGCTAGAACTCCTTTGACAGGTGTGGAGGAAGACTCTTCTCCAAATTTCTATGTTAATGCCTTAATCATCTTTGTAGCTTTTCTTGTGGCCTTAGGTACTACAATGCTCATTTTTACTTTTTCTTTCCTTTCTTCATAGGTTCCATACCTCAGCTCGGTAGTATGCCTTGGCAATGATAGATAGGCATCGATTTTCTATTGTGTGATATCAAAATCAATCTTGTAACCCATAGGTGACAAAGATTGAGTCCTCGATTCCACAACATTCACATAGTAGTAATCGGTGTCTACCTCAAAACATATTTCATCTTTGTATTTTTCTACCAGCTGTGGTGGAATTCGGTACCTGTTATGCATTTTTTCTTGGAACTTGCTGAAGTAATCATCCATTATATCATTAAAGTTATCACCTCACTTCTTGATGAAGTCATTGATCTGATGGGTGATTGGTTGGTGAAGTTCCCAAACAACCTTACCGACTGTTGGAAAGAACTTCTCAAAGTAGAAAAACATACACACAAGTAGTGATCCAAATTTTAGAGTGTTTTCCGAGTTGTTCTTCTTCAACTTCCTGATTGTGTTCAGATTTTCAAACAAGTTCTTCAGCAATACTTCACATAGGTCAAATTTCATGCCTTTCTTAACAATTTTGTATGCTAAGTCCACTGCTGCACAGGGTACACTGTTTTCCCTTGCCGATTGGAAGAAATAGTAACCAATTACTCTGATGGCAAATTTGAGTTCAAGATCAGTAACATTGTTCAACTTCAGACCTCTATAATCCGATTCAACTCCAGTCAAACTGATCAATTCCTTCTAAGATATCATTTTTTGTGCTCGGGCATGATCATAGATAGGGTAATCGGTGATCAGATGAATGATTTCTTTAGTGATCTTAAATGGTTGCTCTTGTAGCCACATGAAATCATCATGCACTCGGCTTAGTACAAACTTGACCCACTGGGGTTTGAACACACGGGGATAGGTTAGGGCTTCAGTCACCATCTGTGCACAATTCATCGTATGCATCCTTGATCTCAACATGACCGAGTTCTTCAACATGACATTTTGTGAAGAATCTCACATCCTCGACTAACAAGACTCGATCTGGGATGAGTGAAAAAGCAGTCTTGTCATCTGGTTCAGATGCAATTTTGGTAGTCATAGAGTATTTTAGTGAGGGATTTTCTACATTAGTGACAACAATGGGGTCTTGGATCTTAGATGCCATTTTGATTTCAAAAAAAAATTGACATAGGAACCTTAGGGTTTGAGAACTTAACAAACGACAGACACTTCACACTCAGCAGATAACAACTTAATGAGTTCAGTAAACCAGCTTAGCAATGCGATGAGATTCGATGTAAATACCTTGAAGATGGTTTAATTGCCTTGATTCACTCTGCTCTGCTTCTCAAAAACTTGGTGAATGAAAATGACCGTGAAAAACCTTTTAAGTACTCAAAAATACCTTATCGGGCTCCGTGCAAGTTAGGTCAAAGACATTAAATGCACTTGGTTCACTTAACTTTCTTTCCCTTTTTGTGCTTTAACCAAGTAACTAGATTTCCTTCATATACCGACTTGACAGGCTTCCTGAATTCACCGACTTAACAGTTTTCCTGTAAAGTGCTTCAAAAACTTTGATAGAATTTCAAACTTACTCCTACATCTTACTATGCAAATTTTGAATTCAGTACATACTTAAATAGGAACTGTTTAAGATCTAACCTTGTTAGAATGCAGTCCCTTCATACCTTTACTGATTAATTTGGAGTGGGAGCACCTAACTCGGCAGGCAAGGTGCTATCTTCATTTGACAGAATTTCCTTCTTTCTCCAAATCATCTTTAATTTCTCTTTTATTTCCTCAGTGTCTTCTCTAGGTTGATCTCTGCAATCTCTAGCTAAATGTCCAACTTTGTGACGATGAAAACATGCCATACCAGGATTTCTCCAAGATCTTCGGTTATTCATTCCAAACCTTATAAAGAAGTTTGCACTTATATGTCCATATCTTCCACAACATTCACACCATATTCTTGTATTGTAATCCCATGGTACTACAGAATATTATCGGTAAGGATCTGTGTAAGTTCAGTAACCTCTAGTATTTGCTCAGTGTGCAAACCATACGTGGTTCTTTTGCTTAAACCAACACTTCTCGGTACTATGTCCATAACTATTGCAGTATTTGCAAAACCCTTTGAATTTTTCCTTCTGATAATTGTTAACAGACTTTGTCCTACATTGATTAGATGTGTGACCATATTTATTGCAATTGTAACAATAACCATTGGTCTTAGTGGTATTTGGTTGCTTACCTTTTCTGATTTGACACATATTGGCAGTATGACCTTGATTTCCATAGTAGTAGCAAGTAGGCTTCTTCCTTTTGATGTTATTCCTTTTTCCAGCTTGTTTTGATGATTCTCCTCTCTCAGTAGTGCAGATTTCCTTCTTGGTAGAGTATTTTCCTTTGTAACCAAGTCCTCCTTCTTTGTAGGGTTGTCTGGTGTTCAGTTGCTCATCCAACATCTTTGATTCTTCATAACTCTTCTTCAGTGTTTCCTTGGATTTTTTTTCTGTTTCAAGTTCATTGCTCAACCTTTATACTTCAAGTTTCAATGCTTGATTCTCATCATCTTTCAGATTTGCTTCATGATGTGTATAACCTAGTTGATCTGTCAAATTTTGTTGAATACCAGTTAGCCTTATGATTTCATCATTCTTATCAGATACTAAGACTTCAAGTTGTTGTTTCTCTCTTTGTAGATCTCTTGCTTTATGCTTGGCTATCCTTAATGCATCTAGATTTTCAGTCATCTGTCTACTGAAATGTTCATGTTCTCTTTTCATTTCTTTTAGTTGATCAGCCAATGCATTGTTCTTTTCTTTCAACATTCCAATCATTTCTTCCGTCTCTTCAGATATACTATTGTCAGATGATGTCTTGATTTGTTCCACTAACTCTTGAGAATCCTGCAAGTCATTAGATAATCTTCTCCTTACTTTCAGAGATTTTTGCATTTGCCTTTGCATGTCTGCAATCACTTGATTTGCATGATCCAGCTCTTCTTGTAGATACACAATCCTCCGAGATTGTTTAGAGCCTTCCATTGATAAGATCTTTCTCTTTAGGTATTTAAACCCTTTTCCAAGATTCAATCTCTGATACCAATTGTTAGGCCCAATATGGAAAGCTAATGTACTGAGAGGGGAGGGGTGAATCAGTACTCCAAAACTTTTCTTTTGTAATAACCTTACTATTATACATAAATAGAATAGTGCAATAACATAAAACAAAACTATAATATAGAATGACTTTGTATATAAAACTAATGGCAATTTGATAAGTAGTAACAGTTGTTTAGTTGAGATTGTCATTGATGGACACACACTTGATGTATGAGTTATTCTCAACCGGTAATTGTTTCAACCAGTATTGTATGTCATTAATTTATATAGTCTTTGTTTGTTGAATACTATCAGTGTTTTGTAGAAGATGCTTACCGGTCAAAGCATGATCGAAGACCTCAAGCGATATGAAGATCTCAAGTGGAATGAAGACCTTGTGTGGCAGTTGATCATTTGATTGGAACACTATGTTCCTGTTTTCCAATCTTCACTTGACAACTGGTAATCGGTATACTTTGTTAACCAGTATAATTGTAATGTGTGATGAGTTATCATCCACCGACACTATGGTAGTGTTTCTATGTCGTGTTACCAAATATTTCTAGATGCACTATACCTAGGAAATTGTAGTCTAATCTTATTGAACCGACATGAAATCAGATTCCTATAAGAGGGCATCATATCTAGGGTTTTAATTAGTTAATTTTTGTGCGAATATAGGAGAGAAAATTAAGTCTGTGCGAAATAGGTATCTCACTACAGAGATTGTGAATGCAAAGGATAGAAGACTGAAGTAATGCTATGATGCATTAAGAGAGAACTATCAAGGATCTAATCAAGCATTCTATGCTAATTTCTAGATCATTCACTTGTTGATTACTAATCTCTTCAACAAGGCTGAAACCCCTAACTGGGTAGGCCCAACCAAGCTTATCGTAAATCCTCTAACAAGGTGGTTCACAATTGTGAATCTAAAATCCTTTAACAAGGTAGTCTTTAATAGGACTTATCTCCTAACAAAGATCTGGATTCTTAATAGGATCTGTTCTGGTGAAGACCATTGTAAGGCCGTAACCGGTCTAACCTTAATTGGTCTGGTTACTATTCTATAGATAGTTGACTTGTGAGTTTTACTCATCATGGTTTTTCCCATTTGGGTTTCCACGTCAAAATATCTTGTGTTATGGTGATTGTGCTTCTGTGGGTGAATGTTTTATTGGCTATTTAGCTTGTTTATGTTTTAATTGGTTTATTGTTTAAACTACTACACTAGTCTATAGTAAATTTGTTTAAGAATTTGGTTAAGTATTTAGGCATACTAATTCATCCCCCCTCTTAGTATTCATCAATTGGTATCAGATCCTCCCTTTCTATAAGTCTAACCACTTGGAAGGAGATATGGGGGAATACAACATGAGGGAACTCACTCACCATCTTACTGAGTTTGAGAGAGCTTATGATGAACTCAGAATCAAGTAAAAAGCCTCTTTAGCCAAGAGAAGAGAACTTGTAGAGCAACTGATGGAATTTACTGAAAACAACTCTTCTGATGAAGCAGACACGGAGGCCCTAGTCAGAGAAGTGGAAAAACTAAATGAATCCAAAACTAACCTAATGAGGGAGTTGGAAAGACTAACTATTAGGATGAGTCAAGAGCTAGAAAATAGAAGAAAATCTGAAGATTTAGTGAAGGATGAGGAGCATGAGATCTCTAATTTGAAATAAGAGATTGGAACCATCACTGCTCATCTGCAAGAGGGTAATGTAGAGAAAGAAGAAATACAAGCAGACCTAAATGCAACTATCTCTCAAAATGAAACCTTGATGAAAACCAATGATGGTCTTTCCAAGGAACTTGCTGAATCAAATGAGATACTTGAAAAGTTCAACCGAAGTGCTACTAAGTTGGAACAAAAGCTGGAATCAGTGAAGCCATCAAAGGATACCACTGGACTTGGTTTCTCTAGATACAAGGAAGGTGAGACCTCTGGAACCAAGAGTGATGCACTAAAGAAGGAATCGACACCTAAGAATAACAATAAGAGTAAAGGCAAGCAAAAGTTTAAACATGTTTGCTTTAACTATCTTAAAGAAGGACATACTACCAATGTATGTAAGAGCAAGGCTTACAATAACTATCCTTAGTTTCAAAACAATGTGGCTAGATATAGTAGATTTAATGGTCATTTTTATGCATGCAACAAGTTTGGGCATAGATCTTTTGAGTGCAGGTCAGTTATGAACAACTCTGGAAGTTATCCACCAAGATCTAAAGGATTTGTCCTAGAACCTGCTATGAATTGTAACCCAAACCGGTATAGAACCTATGACCACTGGTCAAATGGTTATGAAGCGGCAACCAGTTGGAGAGAAACCTATTTTATCTATCATGGTAGTGGTCACACTACTACAACATACATAAGGAAGAATAGAAATGTGAACACTAGACCATGGAGAACACCTGGTATGATATGCTATCATTGCAACAAACCATGACACACTGCCAGAACATGCAGAATGAGAAAGAATCCATCGGGAGACATAATGATCAATCCAAAAGGGAATATTGATGTTGAAACTATTCAAGCAGATATGGATAAAACTTGGAAAACGAAATCTGAAGAGAAGCCACAAGATGCACTAGTTTTCGCACCCAATGTGGAGGCCCCTCAACTGGCAAACTGAGCTTCAAAAAACTTAGGGGGAAAATATCGGTAAAATGTTTCGAACCCCAAAGTATATTGGTAAAGTGCCTTTATCAGTATTTGTTACCTATCAACTGCCAGAAGAAATGAACCAGTAAATGGTAAAATTAGGGTTTGAGCCCTAATGGTGATGCATTTATTATGGTAGGTGGGATCATGTTCAAAAGTGACTTTTGTAGTCATTTTTACTTACCTATTTTCAAAGAAGATTTTTTCTAAGCTTGAGCAGCACAACCAGAGCAATTTATCTTGAATTCGAAAGAATTTTGAAAGGAATCTTGCACAAGATCTTGCAGCCAATTCAAACTATCAATGTGAAAGTCAAAGTGGTAAACAAGCTTCTGAAGAGGTGTGTTGTGCTCCACAATGGCAAACCCTAGTTCAAAGTGTGAAGGTATTTCTCGTTGAAACTTTCTTGTTATTTGGAATCTTCTAGATATGGCTTCTGCATCTAAAATTCTCTCTAGTTATACTGAACCTGAGGATGCACCTGAGTTTCTTAAAAAGAAGATGAAACATAATGCCCTATCTCAAATACCTACCAAAGTTATTGTCGAAGGCGATGTTTCAAGATATATTGATTGCAGTTGATCATTTAATCGGAACACTATGTTCTGGTTTTCTAGTCTTCACTTGACAATTGGTAATCAATATACTTTGTTAACCAGTATAATTGTAATTTGTGATGAGTTATCATCCACCGACACTATGGCGGTGTTTCTGTGTCGTGTTACCAAATATGTCTAGATGCATTGTACCTAGGAAATTGTAGTCTAATCTTATTGGAACAACATGAAATCAGATTCCTATATGAGGACATCATGTCTAGGGTTTTTATTAGTTGGTTTTTGTGTGAGTATTGGAGAGCAGATTAAGTCTATGCGAAATAGGTATCTCAGTATAGAGATTATGAATGCAAAGGATAGAAGACTGAAGTAATTCAACGATGCATTAAGAGAGAACTATCAAGGATCTAATCAAGCATTTTGTGCTACTTTCTAGATCATTCACTTGTTGATTACTAATCTCTTCGACAAGTCTGAAACCCCTAACCGGGTAGGCCCAACCAAGCCTATCATAAATCCTCTAACAAGGTGGTTCACAATTGTGAATTTGAAATCCTTTAATAGGGCAGACTTTAATAGGACTTATTTCCTAACAAAGATCTAGATTCCTAATAGGATCTTTTCTGGTGAAGAACAGTGTAAGGCCTTAACTGGTCTGACCTTAACTGGTCTGGTTACTATTCTGTAGATAGTTGACTTGTGAGTTTTACTCACCATGGTTTTTCCCATTTGGGTTTCCACATCAAAATATCTTGTGTTATGGTGATTGTGCTTTTGTGGGTGAATGCTTTATTGGCTATTTGGCTTGTCTATGTTTTAACTGGTTTATTGTTTAAACTACTACACCGGTCTGCAGTAAATTTGTTTAAGAGTTTGGTTAAGTATTTAGGCATACTAATTCACCCCCCTCTTAGTATTCATCATGTCCTTGGTAGCCACATGTGGATACCATATTAAAAATGGTCTGGGGCAGTCCTTAACCTCTACTACTGTCGGATTTGCAACAAAAATAGGAATAGAAGATGATCCCGCTTCCATGTTTCAAGAAAAATACCTTTAGCTTGCTCTCGATGAAAAAATTTAACGAATCCTTCCAGATGATGGTGTGACCTCTCAAGAAGAAATTTGATTGCCTCTGAATAGCCTCTGATTGTACTTAGTCACTCTAAATTGCTCTGAATGTAGGGTGATTGATAATGAAGTGTATTCGACCTTTTATCCATCAAGAAAAACCCTAATCTTTTATTGACATAAATGATAGCCAATGAAAGATACCAGATCTTGCTCTGAATATATCCGTGCCGGATAATCCTCTGCAATATCTATAACATCTTCCATAACCTCTTCCTGGGGCATATGCAACATCTTCATGAATTTTTCCTACCCCTAAGGCATCTGCCTTAGTTACTGGATGAGCTCACTGCCGATGCAGGAGCAACCTCTTCTACTGGATAGGTAACTGGGATATTCCCATTTGATAATTGTTCTTTAGTCTTCCTAACCCATCTTTGAGTATGATCATGCCGGATTTCATTAACCTTCTCCTTTCCTTTCTCATTAGATCCTCCATTACTAACCGGTGGATTTTTGCTTCTACAGAACTTAGCAATATGTCCAACTTCATTTCATGCATAACATGTAACATTGTTCTTTTGAATTGCTTTGCTAAAACCGGTGAAATTGCTTGACCTGCACTGATTAGCCATATGTCCAAATTTTCCACAAGCATAGAATTTTACATTCATTCTACAATCTTCTGTCTTATGACCAATTTTATTGCATTTAGAACATTTACCAGGAGGAGAATCAAGATTCTGATTTGCTCTATTTCTACATTGCTTAGCCATGTGACCAAATCTATTGCAAACAAAACATCTACCATTGAATTTATAAGCATTGAATTGCCTTACCGGTGCCTTATGGTTTTTATCTTCATTAGCAGTACCAGAACTCTGTCCTTGCTCAAATCCAAGTCCACTGGAATCTCCAATCTGCCTTTGTTTTTTAATAACTCATCAAGTTGTGCTAAGTTGATCTTGAATTTTTCTTTGTATTCACTTACAACAGTTAGATGTTCTCTTAGTATTATCATTTGTCTCTCAAGCTCTCACTCATTACCCTGGGATTGTATCAAATCAGTTCTTAGCATATCATTTTCATGAACCAACCTACCACATTCTTCAAACTTGTTCTTTAGGGATACAACAAGATTTTATTCCTTTTTCTTTCTGTCCTCAATATCCTTAGACATCCTCATAGTTATATCTTGCATTTCATTCTTCATAACCATGTTCTCCTGACTCAATTTCTGACATTGTTCCTTAAGTGCATTTATTTCTTAATTATCCTGATTTTGGAAAAGTTCCTTCCTCCTAGCTTGAATAGATGATAGCCTCTCTTGTAGGACAAGAATGAACTCCTTAGCATAATTCAACACATCTTGTAGCTTTAAGTTCTTCAATCTTTCAACATCATAATCTTCAAGTGTCATCTCAAGCTGCTTCTCCAAAGCCATATTCAATGATTCAGGTTTCACCATCTTCCTCAATCTGTTAAACTTCCTCCAAAGCACAAGGATCTGATACCAATTGTTGGAAACCAATAACACTGAGAGGGGGGGGGGGGGTGTGGGGGTGAATTAGTGTTATACCAAAAAAGAAGATTTTAGCCTTAAAAAAACATTCATACACCAACTGGTATATCATTATAAATAGAATTGAAAGAAGTAAAGCAATCAATAATCCAAACACATAAATAAGAACCATAACACACATATTTATACGTGGAAAACCTCAATAAAGAAAAACCATGGTGGGATTTGTGACCCACAATATCATTTCATTGGTCATATAAAAAGATATTACAATATATGATGGGTTTGTACTTACAGGAAGGCTTACAACCTAGAGCACACCGCTCAATCACAATAGGAGCCTCACTGACTACATATAATTCTAGACAACAATCCAGAGAAGTGTTGAACTGCTAAGATAGCATCTTCTATGCTAGAATAAAGTTTTGGTTTAATCTCTGTCTGTTCCAGGTGAAACCCTAAACACCTTTACCGGAATAACCCTTACAATGAAATCCTCACATACATATCCTCTCTGATATATTTTGAATCATATAATACCATCATTCCATCATTATATAATTAGATCATATTAAAATGATCTAATCAATCTACTCTATATACCCTATACAAATTTATGCCTTATGTTAGCTTACAAGGATATATACAATATTAGATTACATGTCGGCCATATAACATAAATGTATAAACATTAAAACAAGTTGTTGATTCTGGATCCAAGATAAGTCAGCCTCCAATATCGATAACCTTTTCTCTACCATGTTGGCCTGCATTGCCAGTGACCAAAGAACTCTCTCTATCCTGCCAGTGTCGGTGCCAGTGTAGAATCTGTGAAGTGCTTGCCGATACACCATATGAAGCCGGAACCCAAAATCATGTTTCCATGTTACCATCAATGACAACATAGTGAAAGCAACCAATAGAGTGTCAATTGCCAACAAGAATTACTCTGAAATGGTGGCTAGAGAAATTAAAATTTTCCTATTTCTCTATAGTTTGTGGAGTTATAATTTTTTTTAAATATATTTCTAAGGAATGATTCTAGGGAAAATAAACATAAAATATGAAAGCACAAATGTTGGCCATGAACTATCTGCTGATGTGCCTTACATAAATGTAATCTTAGGGAGTATAATGTACACAAGCTGCAACTGCCTTAAAGGAAAGCACACAAAGAAATGAACATCTAATTTTCCAGCATAATAGCAATAACAATTTAAAATATTTGAAGATGGAAGGTAATTATGGAGTGAAGGTTCAGAAAATAAAAGAAACACCAAAGCTTGTGTTGGTTCCCAAATCAACAGATCCTAAATCCTAGAGAAATAGCCATTGAATCATAAATAGATCTAAGATTGTTTTTGGCCAATGAACAAGATTCAACATAAAAGCTACAATCTTCTACTCTTTTGGCTCTATAGGACCTAGGTGGGTACCCCTATTGCAATGTTATACAACATTTTAACTTTATATGAACAAACATTGCATTGTATAACAAATGCTTTCAATGAAAATATACCAAGGAAAGTATGATGAACTACAAATTTTGGCTTGAACCTTAGCTTATATCACTTTTCTTGTAGTGAAATTTGGCTCTAATCTATTCTACTCCTAATGCAAAAAATTTGCAAACTAAAATATAAAAGGTGAAATAAGAATGTGAAAATGATCCTAAAACTTAGAAAAGTATGACTAGTACCCGTTCGAGAGGAATACAGAGTCAAACAATAGGCCTAAAGACAAACAATATCATAGTATCAACATTAAGATCCAATACTAAACATTCAAGACTTGCTTAAAATGCTCAGATTGAGAATGCATCCACAACTTCCTCACAATATCTCTTACACAAATGCTACAGTATTCAAGACAAAATTTAATTCATTTTACTTGAAATGAAACCTATCAAGGAGTACACATTCTCTATTAGAGAAGACAAGCTGAACATGTCATTAACATAACAACTCATACAACACAATACAAGAGATACGAGCAAGAAAAATAAATGTTCTCTTTATTGATTTTTAGAACAAAATTGATACATTCATGATAGATTGCTATGCCCACTAAACCTGCAAAAGACTAACTATAATTATATTGCTTCAAAGCTTTCCTAGTACATACTAAGCAAAATTTTGGAATCCTTCTCCTTGGCCCTGAATTCCATTTTAAAACACAAGGGAGCCAAATATGCCTCAGGCCAAGAAGACACATGCCAAAATTACATTCATTACAACTCGCCCTAAGGATTTTTGTCCTTGTTACCTTGCATGCACACTTCTCTGTTGCATTAAATCTGAGGAGGCTAAGAGGGCGTCATCCTGGAAGCTTTAGATTGTAGGTCTACAAAAACTACCCTTTCACTGGTACTTCAACGTCTGCTCCTATCAGGATTTGAAAAACATATTGGCGTTTGGTAGTAGGTAACCTGGAGAATGGTTTTGTGGCAATTGAGTACAGGTCTACCAATTCTCCTCAAAATACGCAACCTGCACAAAATTTAAAGTAACAAAATAGAAGGATTATGACTAATCCTCTCCCTCAATTTTCTCTTCTTCAAAGGATTAGTACTTTCTATGTAGTGCTTCTATCTCGTCCAATGGCCAAGAAAAACCCATCAAACCCTACAACTTATTTATTGCTTCCCTTGTTTTATGGGCTGGCAAAGTAGCAACCTCCAAATTAAATCTATGGTACATCAAATCCACCTCCATAATTTTATCAATGATATTATAATATGATTCACTTTGAGCCAGATCAGTAGCCAAGGAAGTCAAAACTGTATTTATGGCATCTTGGAAGCCCTGCTTCCACTCTTCTAGGCTCTTGATTTGTCCTTTGCCTATAAAAATTGTGGGGATATCCCACTTTTTCAATCCTTGGAAATAATCAATCATTTTAACCAATGCCTTCTTTTCATCCTCAATGTTAGGCAATTATTTAATTAATAAATTTTAATTCTTCCAAATCACCCCCATGACTTGGGGTGGAGAGGCTACATTTTTTACTGCCAGCATGACCTCTTTTTAGTCTTGACCTTTTGGCATCCAGGTGATCCTAATAGGCTGAAATAATGAAATAATTTCATCCAGCTGATTAAGGAGCTATGAAGTCAAAGAAAATGAGGTGTGCATCTCACTCAATTTTTTAATAACTTTATTTGCCACCTGCAAAATTGAAGCTTTGCTGATTTCAAAATAATTATTATTAGCCTCATCCTCGAGCCTCTGTAATTCTTTATTCATTTTTTCTAACTCTTCAGGTCTAATTCCTTCTGAAGAATCTGCTATCATTTTCTTTTTTTGCTCATTTAATGCACAGTTTTCAATGAATAATTTGTTGTAATTTGCATTAAGAGCCACATACATATCCTTCAATATTACATGTTTTTGCTCAAGATCTTCTACTACTAGCTGAGAAAATTGGACTGCATGTGGCGTGATAGCTACAACCTCAGATGTATTAGTGTCTTCAAGTGTCCTCACCACTGCATCCCTTACTTTTTGTTGTCCACCCTGTAGAATTATAGGTTTCTGAAAATTTGGGGCTTTAGACCATAGAGAAAAAGCCTTTAGGCTTATGCTTACCCTTGAACCAAGTTCTCTGAACTCTTTGGCAAACTTGGGGTCTTTCTTCCACATGATTTGATCTATCAAGAAGACTTTTTCAAAATCCCAGTTAGGAATAAGAAGCATGCCACTATTTTCAATCATCTCCATGCCTTCTTCAGGGGTGCATATGAAACTATTCCTATAAAAATTTATAATCTCTTCATCAGATAAATCCTTTAACTTTTCCATAAGCCAAAAAGATTTGAACTCGGGAGAGTTCACAAAACTATCATCTACCATGAAGTTCTTTGAAGCAATGATTCTTTAACCATCCATTTCTTCTATAGGAATTGTACTCAGGATGATGGCTCTATCTAAATCATTTAGGACTTCACCAACATCCTTATCATGGAATGTTTCCCAAGGGGGAGAAGGTGGTGGAAAATCCATATCAAAATCTTCTTGGATATCTACAAAGTCAGACATTTTTGCTTTTTCTTTCTCAAATTTTCTCACTTGTTCAACAACTTGCCTAGAGGTTCCAAGAGAGAGTTCTTCAACTATTACTATATTCCCTTTCATCTTGTACATGATTGAGATCCCATTTCTTCTTCTTGTGATCTACCTCAGCAGGGTAAGAATTTCTAATTAGATCCTCTCTTTTATCAAATGAGTGGAAGAAGCCTTTCTCCTTTAGCTTGTATACTCTGAGATCATTTATACATTGCTTAGGGTAAAAGTGTCTAGCTTGGGCAACCTTTATACTATAGTTCTTTACCAAAAAGTCCTACGCCTTCTCCAAGGGGTCACAACCCATAGTGAATTCTCCAAAAATAGTCACCCTAGGGAGGAGATTTCCCTTCTTATCTTTTTTAATTTGTTCCCTGTCCAGCCACATTAATTGTCAAATTAATTCAAGGAATGATAGCCACAAAGAGACAAAATGTGGCAAAGGATGGGGTTCTTTCTCACACCCATAGACCTTGATGATAGTGCAGTTGCCATACAAAGAGAAATCCCCAAAATTATGGATGAAATCCCCCTCTAGATATATCATCCCTTCAGCCCTACAACCTCTTATCCTTAGAATTTTGATGATATTATTGGGTAGCCTTGGTAACCTAACTCCGAGCCTTGACAAAACTTTCATGACAAAATGCAATTACCAAAGGTGCATCCTTTATCCCACATTTGAGTCCATCTTTGTACTAGCCATGGAAGACCTGTGTGTGGGTCATTTGTCCTTATCATTAATTCTGGATCCCAGTTGTGATGTGGGGAAAAGTGAATGATGGAGAGATCAAGAGGAAAGATTTTCTTCCCTCCAAGGAGAGATGAAAGTTTCACTGTGGATTTCCCTTCAAACACTTTATCCACATTACATTTAAAAGAGGGGGGAAATTCACTAGATCCAATCTCTTAGGAAAGAGATTGAATACTAAATGATTGATAATGGTGTGAAAATGACAAGCTAACCCCTCTTTTAGAATGGAAAATGGTTGAAGTATGTGTTTTGAGACTAAGTGTAAAATTAGGAAATACCTTATTATAACTTGAGATAGAAGCGTGGGATGAATCAATTCACCTGCAACCTACATGCATAAAAGAGAGGAAAAGGGGTTGGGATTGGGGGTTTGCCTTTAGGTCAAACTCCAGTTTTGGAATTAACTAAATGATGAAAGAAATTAATTGAAAGTAAATGTAAATGAAATATTGAAATGTAATTCACCTCAAGGGAGGTTGTAGATAGAATTACTTGTGTGAAATTGAATGTTGAAAGGGATCTCCTCTTCAATGGTTGAATCCTTGACTTGAATGCAACACCTAGCCTTGAAGGGAGACTTAAGAATGCTCAATGCTTGAAAGGGATGCTTGAATGATTGAATGCTCTTGAATGCTTGATTGCTTGAACTTGTGATCGATGAAAAATTCCAACTTATGACTTATGAAAATGGGAAGGAAAATGCAACTTATATATTCATCAATTAGGGTTAATTGACTGATTTTTCGTCATAGGTCGACATAAGGAAAGTTCTCTTGCTTTAAGCGAAAAGACCAATGCAAAGAAAAGACAGAGGGGGCTCCAAAATAGGGTAGGGACAGGGGCATCACACACCTATCCTGTCCTTATATTAGGACAAGAAGCAGGTACAGGCAGTGCAAAGGGCATAAAGAGTGTATTTTTTGGGGATGAGAAAGTCTCGGGTCTTCAATCAGGCTTGGGGATTCAAATCGCCAACGTGAAGATCCTAATGTGGTCAAAATTATAGGGGTTGCAATTTTATGACACTACATTTAGCCCCCAATTTAGTGGGAGTATAAGCGTCCGCCAATACTATTAGTAAAGTACAAGGAAACAAGATTGAAAGACTTCTACCATGTCAAGGAGGCAAAATGCACCAAGCTGCCATTGGACTAAGGATCTTATGACATCGATTGACAAACCAAAAGGGAAGATCAAGAAGGGAAAACCATGACTGCAAGTAGCAAGGTTCCCCTCACTATGAGTCATGAAAAGCAAAGATACCAAAATTATAAAGCAAAGTTGAGTTCACTAAATAACTTTAAGTATCAAGAAAGAAAATATGAGGGGAGTGTATGCCCCCACGTTAAAGCGACCACACATGCCGTATCAAGATCAATTTCTATAAGGTAGGATACACTCAATGGTGCAGGGCACACATCACTCCAAGAAAGAAATTTTGGTTTTTTCTAAGTTTTTGTGTTGTCTTTCAACTTGTAATAATGGACCAACCATTTGAGATTAAGTGAAGCCATGGTTGAGTTGTCCAAGCTTTGATATGTTCAAGATGTTGATACCCTAGGAAGTTGTAATGCTGATGTTGATCATAGGTGTAGTAATCTAGAATAGGGTCATCATGAAATAGGGGTTTAATGTATTATTTTTAGGTCTTCTAGGATGTTTAGAGGGCCTTTGGGGGTCTTGTAATACACATGAATGCAAAGTTGCATCCTAAGTCACAAAAAAGTAAAAGTTGCTAAGCAACATTTTGAAACATTTTGCAAAAGTTGCATTTTTGGATGTTGGCATTGAAAATTTGGTTCAACCAACTTAATCATGAGCATATAAGCCAAAAACAACTTCATTGCATAGGTTAGAGGATCTGGAATGCAAAAGCAAGTTTTTGTTACAAAAAGAAATCTTGTTTTGATATCATTTTAACTGTTTCCCTTTGTTTTATTGCATTGTACAGCCTAGTATGAACCTGTTAGAAGGATATCATTGTAGGGCATGAGATTTTGTTGAATATTCTTTCCAGCAAGGTAGATTAGCAAGTTTGATTGTGTTTGGTTGCAAGGATCTAATCCATTCTCTGTGACTAGGTGTAAAACCCTTGCGAAGTAGGGTTTAAGGAAAAATGGCTCTAACCTGAGCATCCATTGATGGCACTAGTTGTAATCATGTGGAATGATAGGTTAGGGTTTGTAAATAGATTTAGAATAGGTTGTCTGATTTTGTAGACTTTTGTGGAGGATCTACACTGAAACCCTAGGATCATAGCTAGGAGTTGGTGAGTCTAGGACATAAAGAGATGTGCGTGTTAAGAGTACATATGGATTGGTGGAGCCAAAATTGAGACATGGTTGGAAAGCCCTTTGAATATCCCTAAAAAATCCCTAATTTATTTGTGTAGATGATTTTACTAGTGAAGGTTTTTAAGACCAAATTTGTGAGTCACCCAGGTAGGTCTAAACCCTTGAAAATAGGACAGTTTTGGTTCCCATATGTGTACTAGGAACCCAAATGGAATTTGAAATATTGTATGTAACTATGAAAATTGTACTTTAATCTGTAATTTATTTATGGCCTTGTGTGGAAATATTTGAAACTAAACCTTGAAAACTGCCATAGGAGGCCTAATTGTATTAGGCCTATTTGGAGCCGGTAGAGACCAAGGGAGGTTGAGAAAGCTTGGAGATGGGTTTGAAGGTGACCAAACTAGTTGAAGACACCAAAAAAATTGTGTAACTTCATGTTGCACTCTTGAAACAAGTTTGTGAAGTGGGATCCTTTACAGAGGTTGTTGGAGCACTTAGGAGTGGTGTTAGGGATTGAGGTGGAAGCCTCAATAGGAAGTGTTGATTGTTCAAGATTAGTGGATATACCTTGGAGGTTTAGATAGAAAACCCCCTACCAAGTACCATTGGATGGGGTTGAGGAGTTAGAGGGTTGAGTGAGACAAGAAAGACAAGAAGGTGAATAGGATTAGCTCCAAGACTCTCTGCATCAGAGTGGTATCATAGCCACCCTTTGAAAAATTGGTGTATGTTAGACTATGAGGAATTAGAAGCAAGTCCAATGCCTCCAAAGGAAATGACTCCAAAAGCCATCCGACATATGGTGGCAGAGATGATAGAAGGATTGAAGGATCAGGAAGGAAGTAAAGGAACCCGAGATGCTTAGAAGGAGAAGGGGAAGGTTAAGAGAGAATGGGGAGATGAGACAGATGAAGAAATGGAAGATGAGGAGGACCAAACAACAGTAGCAATGCCCCAAGACTTAAAACTATTCTTGGATGTAGTCAAATCCATCTCTAAGGATAACTTGGATGGATTACCCACCTATGGAGGAAATCTAAATGGAGAGGAGTTACTAGATTGGATAGAAGCATTAAATAATCATTTTAATTATAAGGAGGTAGTAGAGGAGAAAAGAGTAAATGTGGCCAAGTCCAGATTGAGGGGATATGCATTGGTTTGGTGGAACATGATACAAGAAGAAAGGGTGCCAGTAGGTAAGAAAAGATAACCTCATGGGTGTATGAAGATAAGGATGAAAGCTCAATTCCTACCAGGAGATTAGGAAGTCCAAATCCACAAGAGACTGCAAAATTTGAAACAAAGGGAACTAGATGTCAATGCATACACCGAGGAATTCCACAAGCTAAGTTTGAGGGCTAGGAAACATGAAAATGAAGTGGAGAAATTGGCCAGGTACATGAATGGCCTTAGGAAAAACATACAAGATGAAATAAGCATCCTCACACCAGAAATTGTTCATAAGTGTTTTTAGTTGGCATTAAGGGCAAAGGAAAAGATCAAAAGGAGAAGTGAGAAAAATCAGAAACATAGAGGTGGTAAAAAATTTAGAGGTAGAGGAACCTTTGGTAGAGGGCATAATGCTTCAAGAGATGAAGAACCTCAAAACCAAGAAGGAAGTGGGGACTCACAAAGAGGAACATATAGAGGATCCTTTAGAGGAAGAAGCAATTTTAGGGGTAGGTTTGGAAGCTTCAGAAGAGGAAATACAATCTTCACCGGTAGGTGTTATCACTGCAACCAAGTTGGACATGCCATGAGAAGGTGTACGAGAAAAGCCTCAAGTTCAACTAGCTCATACATGGGTGAAAGAAGGACTCGGTTAGTGCAAGAGGAGGATACTCAAAGTGATACCTTTCCAATCAACAAGGCAAGGCTAGTGACAGATGGAGAAAATTTAATGATGAGAAGAATAATGATAAAGTTACCCCAATCTCAAGATCCACCACAGAGGAAAAGTTTATTTAGGACCACTTGTAAGTCACATGGAAAATTTGTAAGGTGATTATAGATTCAGGTTCCACAAAGAATATTGTCTCAGTTGAAATGGTGGATAAGCTCAAACTGAAAAGATTACCTCATCTCACTCCCTATAAGGTGTCATGGCTCAACTGGGGTCACCATGTCTTAGTTTATGAACAATCTTGGGTGGATTTTGAAATTGGTGAGTACAAAGACAAACTATTATGTGACATATTGCCTATAGATGCTTTTCATTTTCTTTTGGGCCATCCATGGCAATATGTTGTGAAAGCCAGTCATGATGGAGAAAAGAACAGTTATCTCATCACCAAGAATGGAAAGAAGTCAAATGGATCCATTACCTGATCCAAAGGAGGAAAAAAAATTAGGGTCAAGTGTTATGTTGCTAAGTGGTAAAGAGTTTCTTAAGGTATTAAAACAAGAAGGTAATCAGGGCTATGCTACAGTGATAAAGCCTAAAGATTAAGCTAAGGCAAATTCAATGAGTAAAGTGCCTCGGGAGGTGCAAGGTTTACTAAAGCAATATGCAAAATTTATAGGAGATGCTATGCCTGATTCTTTGCCTCCAATGAGAGATGTAAATCATCAAATAGATTTGATCTGAGGGGCAAATCTGCCTAACAAAGCTACTTATAAAATGACACCTAGCCTAAATGAAGAGATCGCCAAACAAGTGCAAGAACTCTTGGAAAAGGGGTTTATTAAAAAGAGTTTGAGTCCACGTGCTGTTCCTACTGTATTAGTGCCTTAAAAATGAAGAAAATGGAGGATGTTCACTGAATCAAGGGCAATCAATAAGATCACTATAAGATATTGATTTCCCATGCCAAGGCTTTAGGACCTATTGGACAATCTAGGTGGAGCAAGCTACTTCACAAAGGTGGATTTGAAATCTAGTTATCATCAGATAAGAATTAGACCTGGTGATGAATGGAAGGTAGCCTTTAGAACATATGGAGGCCTATATGAGTGGTTGGTGATGCCATTTGGCCTCACCAATGCACCTAGTACCTTTCAAAGGCTCATGAATGAAGTCTTAGTTGAGTTTATTGGTAAATTTGATATAGTGTATCTTGATGAAATTTTGGTCTTCAGCAGGTCCAAGGAGGAACACCTTAAGCATGTGGAGATGGTCTTGAAGAAGTTGAAGGAGGTTCAACTCAAAATCAACCTTGAAAAATGTGAGTTTTTGAAAACAAAGTTAGTTTACCTTGGTTTTGTCATTTCACAAGGTTGTTTAAAAATGGATCCAAGTCAAGTAGAAGCAATACTTAATTGGCCTATATTGAGGGGCATAAGTGATGTTAGGAGTTTTCATGGAATGACATTTTTTTATAGGAAGTTTGTGAGAAAGTTTAGCCATGTTTGTGCTCCTATACTCAACACCATTAAAGGAGGGATTAAATGTCACTTTAAGTGGATAGAGGAAGCTAATAAGGGATTTGAATTGTTGAAAGCTAAGATAGAAGAGTTGCCAACCCTTAGATTGCCTGATTTCAGTCAGTTGTTTACAGTAGAGTGTGATGCTAGGCAAAGGGCAATAGGGGCAGTTTTAAGCCAAGACGGTCATCCTATAGCATTCTTCTCAGAGAAATTGAATGAAGCTAACCAAATATATTCCACATATGATTTGGAGTTGTATGCCATAATGCAAGCATTGAAGAAGTGGCATCATTACCTGCTTCCCAAAGAGTTTGTAGTTTTCACTGACAACCATGCCCTTAGTTTCCTTAATGGGCAAGAGAAGTTTAATCAAAGACACCTAAAGTGGATTAAATACCTACAATCCTACACCTTCACTATCAAGCACAAGAAGGGCACTGCAAACAAGGTAGTTGATGCATTAAGTAGCAGAGTCATGACTATTTAGGAGATACAATTGCAAAGTGTGCGATTGAATGAGTTAAAAGACCTCTACAAGGATGATAAAGATTTTGCAGGGATATATGTCATTTATTCTGATTTTTCTAACACCTCACATGTCTCTTATTTAGAGTATATGATATAAGAGGGTTTTCTATTCAAATGATGCCTTCTTTGCATTCTCCAATGTTCTATGAGACAAAACATTATACAAGAAAAGCAACAAGGAGGTCTAGGAGGTCATTTTGGCATAGATAAAACTATGGAGCAGGTTAGTAGGTTTTACCATTGGCCCAAGTTGTAATCAAAAGTGAGAAGGTTTGTAGAACAATGTGCAATCTATCAAAGAGAAAAGGGTTCATCAAGTAATGCAAGTCTATACCAACCTTTGGTAATACCTCAGAGGCCTTGGGAATGTTTGAGTATGGATTTTGTGTTAGGCTTACCAAGAACTCCAAGGGGATTTGATAGTGTGTATGTAGTGGTTGATAGGTTTAGCAAAATGACACATTTTATATGTTGCAAGAGCACCAATGATGCCACCTATATTGCAAGCCTAATCTTCAAAGAGATAGTCAGTATTCATGGCCTTTCAATCAACATAGTCAGTGATAAGGATGTGAAGTTCATAAGCCACTTTTGGAGGACACTTTGGAGAAAGTTGCACACCAAATTATTCTTTTCATCTTCCTATCATCCTCAAATAGATGGTCAAACAAAGGTAGTCAACAAATCCTTAGGTAATCTATTAATATGCCTCAGCAAACAACATGAGCAAACTTTGGATTTGGTACTTCATTAGGTAGAATATGCATATAATGACTCAGTTAACCGAAGCACAGGTAAAAGTCCCTTTAGGATAGTGTCTGGATTTCATCCTAGGGGCATACTAGAGCTCAGAGATCTTAGTTGTATGGCACCTAAGAGTGCATAAGGTGAGAAATTTGCAAAAGGTATCAAAGAAGTGCATGATAAGGTAAGGCAGACCTTACAACAAAGGTCCGAGCAGTATAAGATGAATGCTAATAAAAAAAGAAGGAATGTCCAATTTAAGGTTGGAGATTTGGTCCTAGCATACCTAAGGAAAGAGAGACTTCCAAAAGGGCAGCCTACTAAGCTATTGATGAAGAAGATTGGGCCTCTCAAGGTGGTGCACAAATATGGACAGAATGCATATGAAGTTGAACTCCCTCCCAACTTGGGTATTTCTCCTATCTTTAATGTATGTGATCTTTATCCATACAAGGGAGAATCACAAACAACTTAGTTGGACACTTCATCACAAGCTAATGAAGATTGGTTGAGAGATTTTCCACCATGCCAACCGGCCAAGTTGGAAAGTATCTTGGACACCAAGATAGTAAAGAAGATAAGGAAAGGAGTATACAAGCATTATCTTATCAAGTGGATAGGGTTACCTGAATCAGATGCTATGTGGATGTCAGAATCAGATATACTTCAACAAGGAATGGAAATTGCAGACCTCTAAACTCAAGGGACTTGAGTTCTTTGTCCTAGAGGAGTATGGTGTAGGGCAAACATCACTCCAAGCAAGAAATTTTGGTTTTTCTAAGTTTTTGTGTTGTATTTCAAGTTGTAATAATGGACCAACCATTTGAGACTCAGTGAAGCCATGGTTGAGTTGTCAAAGCTTTGATATGTTCAGGATGTTGATACCCTAGGAAGTTGTAATGCTGATGTTGATCATAGGTGTAGTACTCTAGAATAGGGTCATCATGTAATAGGGGTTTAATGTATTGTTTTTAGGTCTTCTAGGATGCTTAAAGGGCCTTTGGGAGTCTTTTAATATAGTTGAATTCAAAGTTGCATCCTAAGTTACAAAAAAAGTAAAAGTTGCTAAGCAACATTTTGCAACATTTTGCAAAAGTTGCATTTTTGGATGTTGGCATTGAAAAGCTGGTTCAACCAGTTGAATCATGAGCATATAAGACAAACAAAACTTCATTGTATGGGTTAGAGGATCTAGAATGCAAAAGCAAGTTTTTGTTGCAAGAAGATATCTTGTTTTGACACCGTTTTAATTGTTTTCCTTTGTTTTATTGCATTGTACGGTCCAGTACGGACTTGTCAGAAGTATCTCATTGCAGGGAATGAGATTTTGTTGAATATTCTTTCTATCAAGCTAGATTAGCAATTCTGATTGTGTTTGGTTGCAAGGATCTAATCCATTCTCTGTGACTAGGTGTAAAACCCTTGCAAAGTAGGGTTTAAGGGAAAATGGCTCTAACCTGAGCATCCATTGATGGAACCAATTGTAATCATGTGGAATTATAGGTTAGGGTTTTTAAATAGGTTTAGAATAGTTTGTGTGATTTTCCAGGCCTTTGTGGAGGAGTTGCAATGAAACCTTAGGCTCATAGCTAGGAGTTGGTGAGTCTAGGACAACAAAAGATGTGCATTTTAAGAGCACATATGGATTGATGGAGCCAAAATTGAGACATTGTTGGAAAGCCCTTTTAATTTCCTTAAATAATCCCTAATTTATTTGTGTAGATGATTTGACTGGTGAAGGTTTTTAAGACCAAATTTGTGAGTCACCTAGGTAGGTCTGAAGCCTTGAAAATAGGATAGTTTTGGTTCCCATATGTGTATGGAGAACCTAGATGGAATTTTGAAATATTGTATGTAAATCTGAAAAGGGTACTCAAATCTATAATTTATTTGTGGCCTTGTGTGGAAATATTTGAAACTAAACCCTGAAAAACTGCCATAGGAGGGCTAATTGTATTAGGTCTATTTGGAGCTGGTAGAGACCAAGGGAGGTTGAGAAAGCTTGGTGATGGGTTTGAAGGTGAAAAAACTAGTTGAAGACACCAAAAAAATTGTGTAACTTCATGTTGCACTCTTAAAACAAGTTTGTGAAGTGGGATCCTTTGCAGAGGTTGTTGGAGCACTTAGGAGTGGTGTTAGGGATTGAGGTGGAATCCTCAATAGGAAGTGTTGATTGTTTAAGATTAGTGGCTATACCTTAAAGGAAATCCAAAGTGGACTAGACCTTGGAGGTCTAGATAGAAAAACCCCTACCAAGTACCATTGGATGGGCTTAAGAAGTTAGAGGGTTGAGTGAGACAAGAAATACAAGAAAATGAATAGGATTAGCTCCAAGACTCTCTGCATCAATCAAAGAGAGAAGAGAGGGAGCACATTATCATGAGAATTTAGCCTCCATCTGAGGAATAAACCCAAGGACAATGAACACAAAACATGAGGTAGCTTCACTTTCTTCGGGGTCAATATGCTGTATGATAACTCATGTATATGCATATAATAATCGTCATTCCCCAAAGAAAGGATACTACCTTGGAAGAAAGGGAATAGAGGATGTCTTTTGAGTCAAAATGAAAGAGACCAAAAGAGATCTCAATGCTTTGCATCATCCTCAAGTAGAAATTAAGGGAAAAATAGAAGAACAGGGATAAACATAGAAGAATAGTCACAAAAGAGCAAGAGAGGAGAGAGGGAGAAGATCTACAGTGCTAATATTGCTAATCTAGCACAACATCCACCTCCCGATCTTACTGATCACTATTTCAGGAAGGCAGGAAACATGCCAAAGGAGTGACATCGAGCACAATAGATGGAGCTAACACAAGATCCCAAGAAGGACTATGCTCATATGCTAAGTCACTTTGTTCGATTCTAGGAGCTAGGATTAGGGTTTTTGAAAATTTAGCTGATAAATACTTGTCCACATCAACATATTCATAGTCACTATCAGAAGTATTACGAGTTGTATTTCCATCATGAATAACATTTTCACTCATTTCTTTCTCTAGATTTATAAAAAGAGGAGTACGAACACGAATAGGAGTAAAACCATCACATGTTTTTTGCAATTTATGATTTGGAGATGTAGGTTCAACATATTTCTTAGGAGAAAAGGGAATCATGTCAACTATTGGAGTCTTGGGAGATTGAATGCTTTGATGAAAAAATTCATGAGCTCGGGAATGATGCCTTCATCGGTGGTCTCTTGCACAACAATTTCATCGAGTCTTAAAGGAAGGCTAAGAAGAAGGAGGAACATTTGTTGAAGGATGAATAGTCTCCTCTTTGATAGTTGAAGGTTTAGGTTGAGGTATTTTAGGTTGGAAAAGAGAAGGCAACCCTCTTCTCTCTATAAGAGGAAAGAGGTGGAACTGCACCATATAAAGGAGGAATATTAGGTGTAGGAAGGAGATCGGGTCCATCATGAGGAGGTGGTATAGGTCTAACCTTAGAAGAAATATTGTTGTTCTTCTTAGGAGAAGGAATAGTTACATCCATAGGAATAGGTTGAGGATCTTCCTAAGGAGGAAGATTAGTCCTTTCTGTTAGGGGACGGATTTTATCTTCAAGAATGACAGGGATATCAATTGTTGGGGATCTAGGGTGACTCAAGGATAAGATCATATATTTCTTCCATTTTTGATAAGATTGGAAAAGAGCATCGCTCCTTTGTGGAAGATATTGAAATTGCTTAGGCCAAAAGAAATCAATAGGAACACCTGGGTTTCTGTCGGATGATCAAAATAAGTTGTGGTTAACAGTTATGATTTCTCCATTGTGAGGAAATTTTAAACACTTATGAATAGGAGAAGCAATATCCTTCATGGAAGATAGCCAAGGGTATCCTAACTTCACACAGAATCACTTGGAAGAGGGAATGATAAAAAAGTTGACATCCATAGATTTAGTGTGAACTTCAATAGGAAGAGTGATGGAACCAATGGTAGGGCACAAGAATCCATCAAATAACTTCACAACCACATTAGAGTCATCATAAATCAATTTGTGCAATTGTAAGGTGAAAAGATACTCCTCAATGATGACATTAACCATGCAAGTGGGATCAACAAGAGCACCATGACAAGGTATGTCCTTAACCTTCGCAACTATGTATAAAGGGCCATCAAGTTCTTTAATGGTATCACTAGGGTGAAATGTAATACAAGGGTCCTTAGCTGTCTCTTGTTTCTCTACCATATTCACTAAATTCAAAGTTGAGGTAGTAAGATCAGAAGGAGAAAAAGAGGTATGTTTAGTCTCAATCATGTTAGAGGTATGAGAAGGAAAAGGATTAGTAAAAATATTAAGATTATGATTAGAAGGAGCTACTAATTTGTTTCCCTTATCATTCACACCTGTCACAGATATAGTATTATTATCAATCAAATCTTGAATCTTACTTTTCAATGCAAAACATGTCTCGGTATCATGACTAGGCTGATGATGAAATTGACAAAAGGATTTGCTATCAAAATAAGGGGATGCTAGCTTCGAAGGATCAACTAGTTTTATAGGAGGAAGTTTGATAACATTTCTTTATAACAACTAAGACATGATACTATGTAAAGATTCATTCAAAGGAGTAAATTGTCTCTCTTTTAAAGAATTTAGAAATAGGAGGCACATCTGTTGTAGCATTCACATTGTTGTTGTTTATTGTATCAGTGAACTTGATGAAGATATTTTTTGGTTTGAACTTCACAAATGGTTGTTGAACACTCTTCCCCTTATTACTTGGAGCCATAGGAGTAGATTGCTCCATTTGACTCACAACTAGTTGATAACTGTGGAGTGTTGCACACAAATGCAGAAAGGAAGTAAACTCAAACAAAAGAAGCTTTTCCCTGATATCTTTTTGTAAATTAGAAATTAAAATTATTTGAATATAATTATCAGGTACATGAAAAAAAATTTGAGCACACAAATGCTTATATCTACCAATGAAATCAGTCACTTTTTCTTTAACACCTTGTTTACAATGCATTAAATCAATCAAAGTGATTTTAGGACCAATGTTGTTTTGAAATTGTTGAATGAAATCATTTTCTAATTGTTGAAAAGAAGTAATAGAATAAGAAGGCAAAGAGAAATACCATTGTAAAGCCTTATCTCTGAGTGTTCTTGTAAACAGTTTTGCAGGCAATCTTTGATCATAAACAAAGTGAGTACACAAAGTTTTAAATATTTTGACATGCGTGTGAGGATCACCTTTTCCATTATAGAGTTCCAATTGAGGCACCTCAACATGTTTAGGTGGGAATAATTTAACAAGATCAATAGAAAGTGGATTCACAACATCAAATGTGGGTACACTAAACTTGGATTGACTGATGGAAGCAATTTGTTGTTGTAAGGAAGACACGGTTTGAGCAAGATTTTTAATGGTTGCTTCAGTAGAAGAATTGATGTTAGACATGGTTGAATGAGAAGGTGGTGTAATATTATTGAAGAAAGGCATTGAATAAGGTTGTGGGAAATTATGATAAGTAGGCATAGGTGATGATTGAGTAGGAAGAGGGACACTCAAAGGAGGAATAATTTTTTTGAATGAATTTACCCCTTGTGTCACATTGATTGGTTGAGGGATAATAGGAATGCTTATTGAAGACATAGGTAAAGATGGAGGATTAAATGAAGAAGAGATATTTCCCCCATGACTAATTGTTGTAGGAATGACATTTTGAGTTGATAGAGCCATGATGTTTGAGGTAAAAGTAGGAACACTAGTCATAGGAGTAGTCAAAGGAATAGAAGAACTGATTTGTGTTGAAGGTTGTGAAAAAACTAGGGTTTCAACACAACTCTTTATAGACATGACATTGGAATAAAAAATATGAGCAATGCCACACAATATATCAACTCCATTCTTATCACTTTGAATCACGTGTTTAAAGCCTTCAATTAATGGAAGAGCTTCACTACTAGGGTACTATTGGGACATCCATTGTTGAAAGTTATCAAATTGATTGTCGAATTTTGAAAGTTGATCTATGGAAACTCTCGTCAAAGATTCTTCTTTTTCATCATGAGATTCATCAATTGGATAAATAGGGATATGATTACCTAGGATGAGAATAATTGGCATTATCCTCATTAAAGAAGTCACCCAAATTATGCTCCATCTCCTTGGTAATTAAACCTTGATTCTAATGCTTCATCTAACGAGGATAATATAGGTAGGACTAATGGTGGTGAAACTCATGCACTAGAGGGAAAATTTGAAATTTTGGATTTGAATTTTGAATTATAGGAACAAAGTGCACAAAAATTGAATAATGCAAAATTTGGTAAAATAATGATTAGACAATTTGAACTTTGTTGAAAGAAGAAAAATGACACAATTTACAAAAATAATTCTATGATAAATGAAAGGAAATTGGAATTTAAAATTAGGGCCAATGGGATACCACTAAATTATAAAATTGACAAAATTAGAATTTTTAAAATTAGGGCCAATGGGATACCACTAAATTATAAAATTGACAAAATTGGAATTTTTAAAATTAGGGCAGATTATAATTAACCACTTAATTTTAAAAATTTTCTTGAAATTTGAAATGTTGAATTTTGAAGGTATTTTCTATTTTAGAGGGATCAAAAATTGACAAAATCAGCCAATCTTCTGGTTTTAAGCTATTAAATACAGTCATAACAATCTCCCGAAATTTCAGGAAAAAAGTCGGGCATTGTGTTGAAAGTGCACATGGTCCGACCAACTTTTTTTGAAATTTTTAGGGATAAATGTTATAAAGATTTTAAAGATAACACCCATAAATTGGTGGATTTTATGATCTTTAAATGTGTGAAATTAAGAATTGAGTGTGAAAATAGGACCCTATTAGGGTTTTGAGAAAAAAAGAGGAATTGAATTGCAAATTTAAAAAGGGTCAAACCTAATGGATAGGGACACCTTGGAAAATGTTTAGAAAACTAAAATTGACTGAAATTGATTGAAATGTATGCAAAATCAAATTAATCTTGAAAATTAGGGTTTTAGGACTTAACCACTTAATTTTTGAAATTTTGAATTTTGAAAAAGGAGGGAAATTAAAAATTTGAATTTTAAGAAAGAGGATAAATCTAAAAACAGTCACAAATATGAAAATTAAATGGAAATTCAATTTTTGCACAATTTCAAGATAATTTTGAAAATTAGGGTTTTGACAATTAACCTCTTAATTTTGTGAATTTGATTTGCAAATTGAACAAGACAAGGAAGAAATTGAATTTGACAAACAAAGCAATTTTTAGATCTAAGACAATAGCAAGCAATTTCTACAAAACACAAGTTCAATTTCAATTTTTAAAACTCGGGTTTTGAATGAATTAACCACTAAGTTTGCAGAAAAACTAAACTTGTAAATGAAAATATGCAATGATTTTTAGAATAAAGCATGCAAGACATTGGGTTCACCAAAATGTGATGTGGGGAAAAGTGAATGATGGAGAGATCAAGAGGAAAGCTTTTCTTCCCTCTAAGGAGAGATGAATGTTTCACTACCGATTTCCCTTCAAACACTTTATCCACATTACATTTAAAAAAGGGGGGAAATTCACTAGATCCAATCTCTTAGGAAAGAGATTGAATACTAAATGAATTGATAATGATTTGAAAATGACAAGCTAACCCCTCTTTTAGAATGGAAAATGGTTGAAGTATGTGTTTTGAGACTAAGTGTAAAAGTAGCAAAGAATTGATTAAAACTCAAGATAGAAGCGTGGGATGAAGCTATACACCTGGATCTAGCTATAATATGTCAAGACAAAGCTGCCCTACAAATTTGAGGAAAAGTTTTGAGGACCGTGTTGAAAGTACACATGGTCTTCCGAAAAATCCCCCAATAAAAAGGGTTTTTTCGCCTCTGCAAATGAAGTCCAAATCTACAAACACGGTGTGGACCTACAACATACACACAGAAAAGAGAGGAAAAGGGGTTGGGATTGGGGGTTTTCCTTCAAGTCAAACCTGTTGGCATTTTGATGATGTTTGTACTTAGTTGTGATTGCCATTGATGGAAACAAACTTATTTACTATATGAGTTATTCTCAACTGGTAGTATGTGATGTATTGTTCAAACCAGTACTATATGCCAATGTATGTATAGTCTTTGTTTGTAGAAGACTATCAGTGTTTGCAGAAAGAGCTTACCAGTCAAAGCATGATTGAGGACCTCAAGCAGTATGAGAACCTCAAGCGGTACGAAGACCCCAAGTGACAACCAATCTTTTTAAGATCGGAACACTATGTTCCAGTTTACCAGTCTTTGTTTGTAAATAGGTAATCGGTATACTTTGTTTTGTTAACCAACAAACTTTTAAAGTGTGATGAGTTATCATTCACCGACATCGATGTAGTGATTCTGTGCCATGTTATAATTATGTCTAGATGCATTGTACCTAGGAAATTGTAATCTAATCTCATTGGACCAACATGAAATCAGATTCCTATATGAGGACATCATGTCTAGGGTTTTGGGTGTGTAAGATTGGGTCTTTGCAAAAAAGGTATCTTGCGACAGAGATTGAACATGTGAAGGACAAATGACTAAAGTAATGCTGCAATGCATTAACATAAAGCAATCAAGGATCTAACTAAGCATTTTGTGCTACTTTGTAGATCGCTTACTTGTTGATTACTAACCTCTTCGACAAGTCAGAAACCCTTAACAAGGTGGTTCACAGTTATGGATCTGAAATCCTTTAACAAGGTAGTCTTTAATAGGACTTATCTCCTCACAGAGATCAGGATTCCTAATAGGATCTATTCTGGTGAAGAACATTGTAAGGCCTTAACCAGTCTGGTTGCTATTTTGTAAATAGTAGACTTGTGAGTTTTACTCATTGTGGTTTTTTCCATTTGGGTTTCCAAGTCAAAATATCTTGTGTTATGGTGATTATGTTATTGTGGGTGAATGCTTTATTTTATAATTGGCTTGTTTGTGTATTAACCAGTTTGTTGGTTAAAGGGCTATACCGGTCTGCAGTAAAATTGCTTAAGTGTTTGGTAAGGTTTTTGGGTATACTAATTCACGCCCCCCCCCTCTTAGTATTCATCAATTGGTATCAAAGACAACCTTTCTTTAAGTCTAACCACTTGAAAGGAGATATGGGGGAATACAGTATGAGGCAACTCACTCACCGTTTGGCTGAATCTAAGAGAGACTATGATGAAGTTAAGGTCAAGTATAAAGCCTCTTTAGCCAAAAGAAGAGAACTTGCTGAGTAAATGCTGGAAATTGCTGAAAATAGCTCTTCTGATGAAGTAGACATGGATGCCCTAGTCGAAGAAGTGGAGAAACTGAATGAGTCCAAAAATAACCCGAGGAGGGAGCTGGAAGCACTGACCATTAGGATGAGTCAGGAACTAGAAAATTGAAGAAAAGCTAAGGATCTAGTGAAGGACAAGGAGCACGAGATCTTTAAGTTGAATCAAGAAATTGGTACCATTACTGCTTATCTGCAAGAGGGTAAGGAGGAGAAAGAAGAAATGCAAGAAGAACTCAATGCAACCATTTCTCAGAATGAAACCCTAATGAAGACCAATGAAGCTCTTTCCAAATAACTTGCTGAGATGAAGGAGATACTTGCAAAGTTCAACCGGAGCTCTACAAAATTGGACCAATAGCTGGAATCAATGAATCCATCAAGGGATACCACTGGACTTGGTTTCTCTGCATATGAGGAAGGTGAATCCTCTGGAACCAAGATTGATACACCAAAAGAGAAACCGGTACCTAAGAGCAACAACAAAAGAAAAGGTAAGTCAAAGTTCAAACCTGCATGCTTTAACTATCATAAGAAAGGACATACTGCCAATGTATGTAGGAGAAAGACATAATAATTTCCATTACATGCAAAACAATGTGTATAATTACAAGGCTAAACTGGTATATTTTAATGGTCATTGTTATGCATGCAACAAGTTTGGGCATAGATCTTTTGAGTGCAGATCGATTACGAATAACCCTGGAGGTTATGCACTGAGGTCAAAAGGAGTTGTCCAAGAACCTCTTATGAACTAGAACCCAAATCGGTATAGAACCTATGATCAATGGTCAAATGGTTATGGGGTGATAAACGATTGGAGTGCAACCTATGTGATCTGTTGTGGTAGCAGTCACACTGCTACAACATATAGGAGAAAGAATGGAAATGTGAACACTAGACCATGGAGAGCACCTGGTATGGTATGCTATCATTGTCACAAACCAGGACATCTTTCCAAATCATGCAAACTAAAACAGAATCCATCAGAAGATAGACTGGTTGACCCAGAAGGTAAAGGAAAGGTCAATGTTGAAACCGCTCAGGCAGATATGAATAAAATTTGGAAAAAGAAATCTAAAGAGAAACTAGAAGATGTACTAGTTTCTATACCCTGTGTGGAGACCCCTAAATCAACAAATTGAGCTTCAAAATTTTTAAGGGGGAACATATCAGTAATAATGTTTTGGACCCTCAGAGTATATCGGTAAAGTACTTTTATCGGTATTGGTTACCTGTCGACCGACAGAAGAAATGAAGTGGTAAAAGGAAAAATTGGGGTTTGTATCCTATCGGCGATGAATTTATTATGGTAGGTAGGAGCATGTATAAAGGCGACTCTTGTAGTCATTTTTACTTACCTATTTTCGAAGAAGCATTTTTCTAACTTGAGAAACATAACAAAAGAGATCAATCTTGCATTCGAAGAAATCCAGAAAGAAATCTTGTGCAAGACCCAACAGTCATTTCAAGCTATCCAGAGTGGAGGTTAGAGTGGTAAAGCAAGCTTTTGGAGAAGTAAGTTGTGCTCGATATTGATGAACCCTAGTTCAGAGTGAAAAGGTATTTTTCGTCGAATCGCTCTTATCATTCAGAAATATTTAGACATGAATTCTTCATCCAAAGTCTCTTCTAGTTCTTCTGCACCTGAGAATTCATCCAAATCTTTTAAGAAGAAGTTGAATTACAATTCCCTATCTCAAATTCCCATCGGAGTCATTGTTGAAGGGGATGTTTTTAGTTACATTGATTGCAGACTAGAAGACCTAGGGTCTCTAGTGATTCACTCCCAGTTGAATTTGTTCTGTTTGAGAAGATAAGAAGATTAAACCGGAGTACAACATGATCGAGAAGAAGAATTTCCACAATGCAACATATTTTCTCAAGGAATTCACATAAAATCATTTAAGAATTATTCTTAGTAGGGTATCTATCTTGAGCAAACCCATGATATCACACCGAAAGAAATCCATGTCATGACTAGTTTTTGCAATAGTGGAGAAGTCCTTGTTCTTCGTAAGATCACAAAAGCCAAAGTGGAAGAGCTCACTACTTCTGTAAGCAACAAGCGTACAATGATTGTCAACACCATAAGAGATGACTTGGTGAAGTATGCATGCATGGTAATCGGGAATAGAGTACTCTATGCTAGCAGGATAAATTATGTTCCTACAGCTGTGATGCATGCCGCTTATCGAATGATCAAGGAAGATGCATAGTACAACTTGTGTACCTACATGCAAAAAAAACTCATGGAGAATTTGAAATCCATCAAAGAGGACAAGGCACTAAGGTTCAAGTTTGGTCAACTACTTGTCAGGTTGTTTTTCTACTTTCAAGGGTATTTTCTAGGAGTTGGTGATATTCAATGGTCAAGTGACCTACTAGTTACAAGACAAATCAAGGAGATTCTGCAAGCAGTGGGATCTACTTATCCAAAGACTCTAAACAAGTATTTTGATGAGTTCACATTGAAGATGAACTAGAGAACAAGGCTATTAGGTGACCTGGTTAAGAAGTATGAAGATGATATTTGTTTCATGATCAAAGTGGATCATTGCATAATGGAAGCGGTTGAGCCAAGAAAAGAGAAAGTTGAGCCTATGGGCTATGAAGTGGTGAATGATATACTCATTGGGTATGCCTCTACCCTACTTCCTTCACCGCTTGATCCAAAGAATAAGAGGACTGGTACCTACTCTGAGAGGGTTAATCCTACTGAAGTACCGAAGCAGAAGAAGAAGAAATTTGTGCCATCGGCATCAACACTGGTTACATCTGTTGCTAGTCCAAAAGTGACCAAGAGGTTACCAACCAAGAAGAAACTAGAGGCTATTCCGCCAAAAGTATTTGAGAGGAAAAGGAAAACCAAGAACGGAGCACAGGATTCAAAAGACACTGAATCAGAAGATGAAATGAAGAAGATGAGGCAATTGGGTAAGAAGACCAAGCTAATTGGTAATGTACCTATAACCCCTACACCGATAAATATAGACATTGCTTCTTACAAGCCTATGACACATTGTCAAAGGACTATAAATAATATTAGAAGGAAAGTTATTGATGATCTAAAAGATTGTTTTGATGATTTTAACGATACTGAAAAGCAGGAGGTAGAGCAAGAACTCATTAAGTATTTATGTGATAATGATCAGTCTCCAATCGATATTAAATTTATAATTTCTAATTCTTTGTATGATTCTTTGGAAAATAAATGGTGCATTGCCATTGAAAAGGAGCAAGAAATTAGAGAGCAAATTTTTGCTCAATATTTTCCAAATGCTTCCAATTTTGAATTATTTGAGATTCTTGATAGGTACAAAGGCACCTTTTTCATGAGAATGAGAAGACTTCAGTTAATTGGAGGTAAAATCTTTGAAGTAGAAAAGGACACTCATCTGCGGGCTCAAGAAGTTGTCAAGATGCAAAAGGTATCCAAAGAAAATCTACAGGCTGAGCAAGTGATTGACCTATCAAGATCAAAACTAGATGAAGCCTTCAATAATCAGGGAGAAAGAGCAACTGAGAAAAATGATCCTATTGATGTGGATGCATTAGATATTGAAGGCACTAAACTAGAGGATACTGCACTAGATATTCAAGAATCACCTAGTGAGAAAGCGGAGGAGAAAGTGGAGAAGGAGAAAGAAGAGAAGGAGAAGAAGAGACAAGAGGAGATCAAAGAAAAGGAAGGAGGATAGACTTCTGAGATTCCCAAGGAAACCAGAGATCAAGTTCAAGCTAAACAGGTTGATCCCACTGGTCACAGTGAATTGACTCTTGCCTGTCTTACCAAATCTGTAGACAAAAATGAACTACTTAGAAGTATTCAACTTGCTAAAGAAAGATTGGAGGAACTAAGAAAGAAGAAAGAAAAAGATGTTATTCAATTTGCTGTTGATACTCTTTCAAACTTAGTCCCCTAAACTGATCTTTCTGGTACCAATTTCGCACTCGCCTAGTTGAAGCTTCTATGCACAATAGTGGATGATCAAGTGAAATCATTGGAAGATGTTGCCCAGGATACTGTAGAGAAAAAGCATGAAAAGGAACTAAAAGTTGCATAGGTGAAGCAATTTAGTGAAGACAAAGACAAGTTGATCCGTCAGAGAAATGATATTAGTCTGGCAATGTTAGGACCCAAAGGCAACTGAGAGGGGGGGGTGAATAAATTGTCTATTAATTTCAAGCCAAATATAACTTAATCAAACTTTTTACTTAATACTGGTAAACAAAACTTAATGCTGGTAGACATATTAGCAGTTAATATTAATACCAGTGAAACTCAATGCATATAACAGAAAGAGAAACAACATCCACAACACATAACACAAAGATTTGTACGTGGAAACCCTGTAAGGGGAAAAACCATGGTGGGAAATTTTACCCACAATCAGATGATACTAATGTAGATATTATGTGTATACAAATGGGGTGTGCACATGTAGAAAGGCCAACCGCCTAGAGCTCATTGCTCAATCACAAGATAGGAGTCACACTGACTACAATTGGATGATTAAATCCAATGATAATGTACTCCTCAAAGTAGCATCTCCAATACTGAATTTAGTACCAATTAAGCTTTGATAATCTTCCTTGAACCTTCTCTATGGTCTACTCATATGATCTTCAATATTCTCACATACCATGTCACAATACCATAACCATATACCTATTACATGTTCCTTTGCTTGTTACATTTATCTCACAAATGAGATCTTACATATATACCAAAACCTAAGACCAAATGTGTAGGTCGGCTCACTAAGAATATTACAATTAAATTAATTACAAATAAGTCAAGATGTGATGGTTCATGTTGGCTCAATACATTTACAATAATATCTAATTAATCAATCATCTCCATAACGTGTCATGCTCATGACGGTCCAAACCTAGACCAATTTGCTGGTAACAACAAATATGTCAACTCGATTAGACCAATAACCAAAATACCAAAAGCAAGTGTCCAAACCATGTCTTTGACATAACCAAGTGATCTCTAGATGATAACAAGTCATCCTCAGTGTTGGTTAGTGATATATCAGTGACTGTGCATAAGTCACTAAACTTGTCGACGAACATAATGTGTCGGTTCAACATAACCAAAGATCTCCAGAAGGATAAGTGCTGATAAGTGTTGACATCAATGAAAAAACCAATGCAACATATCCATAATACCAACAATCTCCCCCTTTGGCATTGATGGCAACACAAGATGGAAAAACATCTAAGTGCCAAAGCAGAAATGCTAAAAACCAAAAACCAATAATCTCCTCAATACCAGAAATCAAAATACAAATGCAGAGAGTATATATTTCTCCCCCAATGAATGATCTCTCCCCCTAGGACAATGTTTCCTAAATACAAGGTTTTTCCATAGATATCTCTCCCCCTTTGACATCAAATGCCAAAGAAATACAAATATCAGATACAACCAATTCATAGTGTTTATCATAAAAATGGAAACAACAATATTGAAAGACTAAATGGATTCAACCATAAAACCCTAGCCTAACAACAACAAAGATCCACTATAACATATGAAGATTACCTAAGACAATGCAAATCAAATAAAATCACAAAGATTATACCATCACATGTCCAATAGGGTTTGGATCTCCATTGATCTTGCTTGATATATTTTCTCTCAGATTTTATGTGTGCACAAGAGCTCAACAAAGAATGGAAATGTGGTTGCAAGTAGGCTTGATCGTATATGAAAGTTTAAAAATGTAGTTGGAGAGTGATAGGAGTTGAATAGCTGATTAGGGTTGATAATGAAGGAAGTATCTCCTTATATAGAAGACACTATAAGAAATGGAGGGATAAGATTGAGAGGTGTAAAAGATAAATGGTTGGCTAGGATTAGAGGGTAGGTAAAAGAAATAAGAAAATAATGAGAGGGTAGGTAGTGTAGGAATTAAGAGATGAATGACATGTGTCATAGGTAGAAAAGCTTAATGAATTAATTAAATAAATAAAGATTCATTTAATTAATAGAAGAAGTGGTATCAATTAAATAAATAAGATATTTATTTAATTTAGGAAAAAGGATAATTTAAATAAATAAATGTATTTATTTAAATGAGAAATAAGGTTAGAAGAGGATAAATGAATTAATTAAATAAATAAAGATTTATTTAATTAATAGAAGAATTAGGCTTAAAATAATTAAATAAATAAAGACTAGACAATTTTAGGTGTCTACACATAGAACCAATTACAATAACCAATTGTTATAACCAACTTCTCCCCTTGAGAAGTAGCTCTCCTCCATCAAAGTTGGAAAAAGGTTTCTCTGTTAATTCTTCCGGTTTGATGTCAGTCATCAATTGTCTAAGTCTCTACCAGTGAGGGTATAACCCCAAGCTTCTCTCTGAGATATTCAAAAGTTTCCTTAGGCAAAGGCTTAGTAAAGATATATGCAATCTGCTCTTTAGTATTCACATAAACCAATCTCACTTCTTTTTCTTCAACATTCTCTTTCAGAAAATTATGTTTGATAGAAACATGTTTCGTTTTAGAGTGAAATACCGAATTCTTAGATATATCAATTGCTGTTGAATTATCACAATAAATGATTATAGGTTCTTTCCATTTTACCTTTATGTCCTTTAACATTTTCTTAATCCATAATACCTGAGTACAATTAGTTGTTGCTGCAACATATTATGATTCTACTGTTGATAATGATGTACAAATTTGTTTCTAGCTCAACAATGAAATCAATCTGCTACCAAGAAAGAATGCCCCGCCAGTGGTTCTCTTTCTGTCATCTACATCTCTTACCCAATTTGCATCTGTGTATGCACATAAATCAAAATTTTCATCTTTAGGATACCATAAACCAAGATTTGTTGTGCCTTGTAAATATTGGAAAATCCTTTTTACTTCTGATTCATGATTTTCTCTAGGATTACTCTGAAATCTTGAAATAATACATACTGCATTCATAATATCAGGTCTTGTTTGTGTCAAATACAGTAAACCTCCAATCATATATTTATATCTTGTCGGATTAATAGGAGTTGAATTATCCTTCAATGTCAATTTATTAGTTGTAATCATAAGAGTACTTACCGATTTAGAGTTTTCCATACCAAATTTCTTTAGTAGTTCCTTCAAGTACTTTGTTTGACATATGAATATACCTTTATCAATATGTGAAATCTGCAATCCTAAAAAGAATTTTATCTCCCCAATCATAGACATTTCAAATTCTTCCTGCATCTTATTAGCAAAGTCTTTACACAATCCATCTTCTCCTCCAGAAATGATGTCATCAATAAAAACTTCAATAACCAAGATGTCTTCATTAGTCACTTTGAAATATAAATTGCTGTCAACATTACCTTTAGTGTAACCAAGCTTAAAAAGATATTTGTCCAATCTAGCATACCAAGCTCTAGGAGCTTGCTTCAATCCATATAAAGATTTCCTTAATCTCCAAACCATATCTTTATCATTTGTGAATGAAAATCCATCAGGTTGTTCAATTTAAACTTCCTCTTCAAGATCACCATTCAAAAATTCACTTTTAACATCCATTTGATATACTTTATAGTTCTTGTGTGCTGCAAATGCAAGAAATAATCTGATTGCCTCAATTCTAGCTACCTGTGCAAAGGTTTCATTGTAATCAATTCCCTCTTTCTGTGAATATCCTTTACACACTAATCTTGCTTTGTTTTTTATTACCTTACCATTTTCATTAAGTTTATTTCTGAATACCCATTTAGTTCCAATTACATTCTTATCTTTAGGCCAGGGAACCAATGTCCATGTATTGTTCTTTTCAATTTGTTCTAATTCATCTTCCATAGCTTTAATCCAATGTTTATCTTCACATGCCTCAATAATAGATGTTGGTTCAATTTGAGAAATCAAACATACCTATTCATTTTCTAGTCTTCCTCTTGTCATAAAACCTTGATACTTATTCCTAATAATCTGACTTTCAGAGTGATTTAGTCTTATATACCTAGGTGTGTTCACTTGTTGTTGTTCTTCAGCCATTATGGAATTCTCTGATGATGTCGGTGTGACTAGATCCAAATTTTGTGCCAGTGCATTTTGTATAGGTTCATTTATGATCATCTCAACTATCGGTTCAGAATCCATATACCTTGAATTTCCTCTAAAGTGTTCATCTATCTTCACATTTGCACTTTCAATGATTTTCTGCAATCTTAAATTAAAACATCTATATGCCTTTCTCTTAGATGAATAACCAAGAAATATTCCTTCATCACTTCTAGGATCAAATTTGCCAACATACTCATCTCTCCTAATGTAGCATTTGCTTCTAAATATTCTGAAGTATTTAAGAGTAGGAGTATTACCAAACCATAGTTCATAAGGTGTCTTATCAGTTTCTCCTTTGATGTGAACTATATTAAAAGTGTAAACCGCTATATTCACTGCTTCTCTCTAGTACACATGAGGTAGATTTGCTTCTAATATCATGCTTCTAGCTGCATCCAAAATAGTTTTGTTCTTCCTTTCCATAACACCATTTTGTTGAGGTGTCTGAGGTGCTGATAGTTGTCTTCTAATCCCATTCACTTCACAAAAAGTATTAAACTCTTTAGATGTAAATTCACCTCCTTGATCTGATCTTAAACATTTGATTTTCTTACTGGTTTCATTCTCTACCATTGCCTTGAATAATTTGAATTTCCCAAAAGCTTCTGATTTCTCCATGAGAAAAGTAACCCAACACATTCTGGAATAATCATCAATGATTAGCATGAAATATCTATCTCCTTGTAGACTTCTTGTTCTTGTCGGACCACACAAGTCAGTATGAATTAAATCAAGAACATTATTGGATTTCTCATAAATACTATTAAAAGTTGTTCTAACTTGCTTTCCCATTTGACATTCCTTACATACTGGATTATGAGGTTTTACAATCTTAGGTGAATCCCTTACTGCCTTAGATGAACTAATCTTTATAATGCAATCAAAATTCACATAAGAAAGTCTTTTATGCCATAACCAACTTTCATCAATATGTACAATCAAGCATATCTTTTCATTGTTGTTCAAATGAAAGATATTACCTCTAGTTTGATTACTAGTTGCAATCTCCAAACCAGTTCCTTTCATGATTTTGCATTTACCATTGTTGAATTGTAATTGAAATCCCTTTTCAACTAATTGACCAACACTCAAAAGATTATGCTTCAAACCTTCAACATAATAAATGTTGTCAGTATTGTTCTTACCATCAAAAGATATAGTGCCTTTTCCTCTGATCAAACAAGCTTTGTCATCCCCAAATCTTACTAGACCCCCATTGTATTCCTAAAAAGATAAGAATTTACTTTTATCAATAGTCATATGATGTGACCATCCAGAATCTATAATCCATTCATCCTTTTCTTCAATTTTAGCTACCAGGGTTTGCTCTACTAGTGGAACAGTAGGTGTCAGTTGATCTTCTTTTATTGCAACAAAAGTCCATCCATTGTCTGTCGGTTCTTCATCAGAATCATCAGTAACTTCTTCATCAGCATAGTAACATGATTTGTCTCTATTCTTCTTAAATTTGTATCTCTGATATTCAGGGTTAGGCTTATATGTTCTTTTAGCTTCTTCTCTTAATCTTGCATGTCTATCAGGACATCTAGATGCCATATGACCAACTTTATTGCAGTTAAAACATTTAAATGGTGCTTTACCTTCATACTTACTTCCAATAGGACCTTTAGGCATTTTCCTTGCAAATAGTGCTTCAAGTTCTTCAAGTTCCTCATTTTCCCTCCTTATATCTTTGAGTTCTCTTGCATAAAGTTCTTTCCAATCAGATTTATCAGATGATAATGATGATGTTGCAGATGATGATGCTTTGAAGGCTAAATTTGTCTTAATTGTAGCAAGAGGACCAAATTCCTCAAGCTCAAATGCTGAAAGTTTTCCAACCAAGGTATCTGTAGATACTGATGTATTAGGCATTGTTCTCAACTCATTAATAGCAGTTACTTTCATTTTGTATGCTGGTGGCATTTTTCTTAAAAATTTAGAAACAATTTCATCTTCACTTAAGGAACCTCCACAACATTGTATTCCCAAAACAATTTCATTAACCCTATCCATAAAAGCAAAAAATATTTCATCTTCTTCCATTTTTAGATTTTCATACCTGACTCAGAAGCATTCTAGTTTTGCAATTTTGTCAGTGGTATCTCCTTCATTTAGTGTCTCCAATTTATCCCAAATAGCTTTAGTAGTAGATCGGTCTGATAATCTCATGATTTGCTGGTCTGACAAGGTGCTCAAGAGTGCTTCTCTTGCTTTGAAATTATTCTCTTGATCCTTACCAAATGTAGGTGGATTAGGTTGATTCTGTGTAGGACCAACATAGCCATTCTTTGTACCATCCCATATGTCTTTTCCAATGCAATTTAGATGTGTCTCCATTGTGATCTTCCATATACTATAGTTAGCTCCATCAAGTTTCAGACTGTCCTTTCTGAAAAAAGTTAGTTGTCATAGAATCTCCTCAAGTTGTTAAACTTCTACAAAAAGAGGACTTAGCTTTGATACCAATTGTTAGGACCCGGAGGCAACTAAGAGTGGGGGGGGGGGGGGGTGAATCAGTTGTCTATTAATTTCAACCCAAATATAACTTGATCAAACTTGATACATAATACTGATAAACCAAACTTAATGCTGGTAGATAGATTAGCAGTTAATATTAATACTGGTGAAACTCAATGCATATAACAGAAAGAGAAACAACATCCACAACACATAACACAAAGATTTGTACGTGGAAACCCTGTAAGGGGAAAAACCACGGTGGGAAATCTTGCCCACAATCAGATGATACTACTGCAGATAGTATGTGTATACAAATGGGGTTTGCACATGCAGAAAGGCCAACCGCTTAGAGCTCACTGCTCAATCACAAGATAGGAGTCACACTGACTACAATTGGATGATTAAATCCAATGATAATGTACTACTCAAAGTAGCATCTCCAATGCTGAATTTAGTACCAGTTAAGCTCTGATAATCTTCCTTGAACCTTCTCTATGGTTTTCTCATATGATCTTCAATATTTGCACATACCATTTCACAATACTATAACCATATACCTATTACATGTTCCTCTGCTTGTTAAATTTATCTCACAAATGAGATCTTACATATATACCAAAACCTAAGACCAAATATGTAGGTCGGGTCACTAAGAATATTACAATTAAATTAATTACAAATAAGTCAAGATGCGATGCATCATGTCGGCTCAATACATTTACAACAATATCCAATTAATAAATCATCTCCATAACATGTCGTGCTCATGCCGGTCCATAACCTAGACCAATTTGCCGGTAACAATAAATATGTCAATTCGATTAGACCAATAACCAAAAAACCAAAACGAAGTTTCCAAACCATGTCTTTGACATAACCAAGTGATCTCCAGATGATAACAAGTCATCCTTAGTGTCGATGAACAATATAACCTATCGGTTAGTGATATACCGATGACTATGCATAAGTCACTAAACTTGCCGGTGAACATAATGTGCCCGTTAACATAACCAAAGATCTTTAGAAGGATAAGTGCTGATAAGTGTTGACATTAATGACAAAACCAATGCAACATATCCATAATACCAATAGGCAATGGCTGAAGGACATAAACTTATGAGCAAACTTTGCCAGCTTGATCTATTTTGTGATGAATCTATGAAGAAGAAAGGTCAATTCCAATTGGAATTAAAGAAGTATATGGAGACCTTCAAAGTACCATGTGATTCCTTCATAGTGTATGGGTAGACTATACAAACTCATAGGAACCAGATTGTCATGATTGATTCAAAGATCTGTAGGAGTTTCAGATGCTTTTGTTACCTAAGTTGCAGATTTTTCAGAAGTGCTTTCTGAACATGGAAGCCATTATTGTCACTTAGGAATTGAGCACTATAGATGCCATGGAGGAGTTAGTATTCTAGATGAAGACTCAGAGTGAAAATGTTGCCTTCCTCCTAGATACTTGGTCTACAGACATGCAGGAATTTCTAAAAGACTTTAAATTCATTTGGAAAAGTTTTACTCATTATTGTCATAAACATATACTCTATTTTCATGTTATGCAATATGATTTTGGTAAATCTTTAAGGCATGTTTTCATTACTTTGTCATTGTTGGCAAAGGGGGAGTGGTATTGAATGAAAATTTTATGCAAATGGAAGTAGTACATGCTTGTAATTTTGGCAAAGGGAGTAGTGTATATGCTTAGGGGGAGTAATTTTGATTATGGCATCATTTTTGTTTTGTAAGCACTTAGATGTCAAATTTTCCTAAGTGTTGCCATCAATGCCAAAGGGGGATATTGTTAGAATTTTGATCATGTTTGTACTTAGTTGTGATTTTCATTGATGGACACACATACTTATTTGCTGTATGAGTTATTCTCAATTGGTAGTATGTGATGTACTATTCAAAACGATATTATATGCCAATGAATGCATAGTCTTTGTTTGTAGAAGACTATCGGTGTTTGCAGAAGGAGCTTACCAGTCAAAGCATGATCGAGGACCTCAAGCAGTACGAGGACCTTAAGCGATATGAGGACCCCAAGCAATAACCAATATTTTTAAGATCGGAACACTATGTTCCAGTTTACCAATCTTTGTTCGTAAACTAGTAATCGGTATACTTTGTTTTGTTAACCGACAAACTTGTAATGTGTGATGAGTTATCATCCATCGACACCGATGTGGTGATTCTATGTCATGTTACAATTGTGTCTAGATGATTATACCTAGGAAATTGCAATCTAATCTCATTGGACCGACATGAAATCAGATTCTTATACGAGGACATCATGTCTATGGTTTTGGGTGTGTAAGATTAGGTCTTTGCAAAAAAGCTATCTTGTGACAAAGATTGAATGTGCGAAGGATAGAAGACTGAAGTAATGCTGCAATACATTAACAAAGAGAAATCAAGGATCTAACTAAGTATTTTGTGCTACTTTGTAGATCACTTACTTGTTGATTACTAATCTCTTCGACAAGTCAGAAACCCTTAACCGAGTAGGCTCAGTTAATCTTGTTCTAAATCCTCTAACAAGGTGGTTCACAGTTGTGGATCTAAAATCCTTTAACAAGGTAGTCTTTAATAGGACTTATCTCCTAATAGAGATCATGATTCCTAATAGGATCTATTCTGGTGAAGAACATTGTAAGAGCTTAACCGGTCTGACCTTAACCGACCTGGTTGCTATTCTGTAGATAGTAGACTTGTGAGTTTTACTCACCGTGGTTTTTTCCATTTGGATTTCCACATCAAAATATCTTGTGTTATGGTGATTGTGTTATTGATGGTCAATTCTTTATTTTCTATTTGGCTTGTTTGTATATTAATTGGTTTGTTGTCTAAAGGGCTATACGGGTTTGCAGTAAAATTGCTTAAGTGTTTGGTAAGGTTTCTAGGTATACTAATTCACCCCCTCCCTCTTAGTATTCATTAAAACCCCAGATTTGGAATAAACCAAATGATGAAAGAAAGTACTTGCAAGTAAATGTAAATGAAAGATTGAAATGTAATTCACCTCAAGGGAGGTTGTTGATAGAATTGCTTGTGTGAAATTGAATGTTGAAAGGGATCTCCTCTTCAATGGTTGAATCCTTGACTTGAATGCAACACCTAGCCTTGAAGGGAGACTTGAAAATGATCAATTCTTGAAACTGATGCTTGAATGCTTGAATGCTCTTGAATTATTGATTGCTTGAACTTGTGATCGATGAAAACTTCCAACTTATGACTTATGCAAATGGGAAGGTAAATGCAACTTATATATTCATCAATTAGGGTTAATTGACTGACTTTTCATCATAGGCCAACACAGGGAAAGTTTTCCCACTTTAAGTGCAAAGACCAATGTAAAGATAGGACATAGGGGGTCCCAAAATAGGGCAGGGACATGGGTGCCACGCCCCTGTCCTGCCCTTATCTTAGGACAAGAAGCAGGTTCAGGTAGTGTAGAGGGCAGAAAAGTGTAGTTTCTGAGGATGAGCAAGCCTCGGCTCTTCGATCAGGCTTGGGGATTCAAATCACCAACGTGAAGACTGTAATGTGGTCAAAAATTGCAGGGGTCACAATTTTATGACACTACACTATAAGCCCTATTCTGATAAAGAATTAAATGGGACAATAAAGAATAATGTTTGAATTATAGCTTCTTTTATTTATTCTTTGGTCCTATTAACCCTTCATGAAGCTTGTTATGAATAATAGCTACAAAATCATATAGCTCATTTATTGAGGGGTTTTGGATGTTAATTGTAATCATCATGGCAACTTGTACGATTTCTATGCTAGAAATCATGCCAAGTTGCTGGTGCATTTGTATACCTTTTGCATGTCTTTATTGGCTTTCATGCATTATCTGTTTATTGTTTTTTATTGTTTATTATGCCTTGTTTAGTTTTTATCCTTTTTCTTTTTGGTTACTTTCATTTTTGTCTCCCTCTAGTGATTTTATTCATGCCCTAGGGTTTGCCTTTCGTTCCCAGTCTGGTTCTCTGTCGTGAATGGGCTCTAATGGGGAAGACGGTGGGCCTATTATCATCGATGCATCCATGGGTGCTAGTGATGATGGAGATTTGGCCGACACTACCAAAGGAGACTCAGTTTCTCCTTCCAAAATAGATAATGGTGGTAATGTTTAGGAAAAACCCTAATATAAAGCAGTTGTATCTAAGCACTTGACAACTATATGCCCTTCCTCAACATGTTTCGAAGGGAAGACGTGTTGTCTACCCAATGTGGAGCCGAGTTTCCATGTGGAGAGGTTCACTAAGAAAAATGGTATGGGTAAGGAATGCAACAGCAGTTGTGGAGACAAAGAAGGGGGTAATGATGGTAAGTCTTCTCCTGTAGGTTTGAAGATCCTTTCTCTCTCTCCTAATGAAGAAATGGTGAAAGCTATAAGGATTGAATAATCTCATCTTATAAATATTGTAGTCTTTTTTGTTTGTATGGATAAAGATGCATTACCTTCGAGAAAATTCTTTGATGACTGGATTTTGAATGTATGCGGAAAAAATATTGCTATTCATGTAAGCTTCTGTAGGATGGTTCAACAAGGGCTATTTGTAATTCTTTTAAAATCTCATGGCATGTAAGATAGGGGTTTAAATAACAAAATTTGGAGTGTGGGTCACTCCTTGTTTAGGGATTTCCCTTGGATCCCAAAGGGAAACCTGGAATAGGTTGTGGCAAGGTCTGCACCCAAATGGGTTGAGATAAAAAGCCTTTAGCCAAAATTCTGGCCTTTTATTTCTTAGACATTGAAGCCTTTGGGGTCGATCCTACAAGTTGATGACTCACAAGCCACTATGCCTCACTTGAATGCTAGGGTTCTTATTGAATTATCCCCTGAAGTTGATGTCCTAGAGAGGATTTCTTTAAAAATTGATGAAGATTTTTTGGGGGGGATTTACTTATGCTTCACAATTTGGGTACCTATTTTCACTGTAAAATTATTGGACACACAAGACGTGATTACACATCTCTAAAGAATTCCCTTAATGAAGATTTCAATGTGACAAATAACAATAAAAATGGTAATAATCCTAACTTTGGTCAAGGTGCTAAGGAAATTAACAACACTACAGATGGCCCTTTGACTAATACTGATAAGCCTGACCTACTTGATACCATTGAGGGTGGTGGTGGCAATGAGCCACCCTTTATTGTTAAAATGGGTAGCAATTTTATTAGTTTGGCTAACCCACTTTTTGAGGGGGAATTTGAAGTTTTCCCTGCATCAAATGATAAAACTAATACCTCATCTGACCAAGTCGGGGATCAAACAAAAAATGTGGCTACTGCGAACATCAGTAATGATGTTAACGAAAAAGATATAGATGTTCCCTCCAAATTGAATGCTCAGTAGATTGCATTAGCCTCCATTAATGAGAGGGTGAAAATAATTAGGAATACTAGACAACCCCCCTTTGATAAGAGTGATTCCTTCCTTGGTGTTGTGAACTCCATGATGGAAATGACAATAGATAAACAAATTGTGCCCTATCGGGCAAATGTCGAGGATAAAAAGGAATGTGAGGAATAGTTTACTGAAGTTATAAGTAAGAGTGCTAAAAAGAAAAAGGAAAACAATGGAGAGACAGTCGCTATCTGGTTATACAAGAACCACCAGCAAACACAAAAGTTTTGAACTACCTGATTGTTTCAATAGACTATGCAAGAACCAAAAACCCTCTCTGAAATAATGATGATGATCAACTTACATAGTTGGAATGTAAGAGGCCTAGAGATTATAGATAGGAAATATGTTGTAAGGAAATGGTGCAATATCCTCAAGATTAAGGATATTATCTTCCTTCAAGAAATCAAGGTTGTTGGTTTTCAGGCCTATACCATGAATTTTTTTTAATGCGATAAAGCTACAGGATTTCACTCTAACCATGATAGGGGTAAGGGTGGCATTTCCATCCTTATTGGTCTTGATTAGATTGATAAGATTATTTCCAATGGTGTTTCCCCTTGTCAAAGAGCTCAATGGGTCACTCTAAAGGAGAAGGATAACATTTTTGGCATTTGTAACATTTATTCTGCTAATGAATAGAGGGGTAGAGCCCACTTCTAGGATTGGTTAATTTTTGGTCTCCCTAATGCTCACTGGATTTTTGTTGGGGATTTCAACATGATTGAACAAAGTGAAGATAAGTGTGAAGGAATTAAACATTCCTGGAGAGGAAATGAACATTTATTTTGGTCCAAATTTAAGAGGAGGTTTAACCTTGTAGGCCTAATTGAAATGAAGAAGAATTCTTTTGTTGACATATGGTTTACATGGTGTAACAACCAAGATGGCCATTAGAGAGTGTACTACAGACTTGATAGATTTTACACAGATCGTGCCTTTTTTTTTCTCTTAATACCACTGATTGCCATTCTCCTATAATTGTGACCCTGATCACCATTTCTGATCATTCTAACTCTACTTCGGCCATCAGGCCTAAGAGGTCTAATGCTTTTAATTTGAATGTTTCCCTCATTCAAGATGAGGATACTGGGGAGGCCATCAAGATGGATACTTGTCTCACCAAGTTTTTTCAATAAAGACCTTAGGCCCAAATAGCTTTGGGACTCTTTCATAGAGACCTGGAGGAAGATGTTTCAGATTAATGGAAAAAAAAGGCCATGGATAGATCCAAGGAATAATCATACTTGCAACGTAGATTAAATAGTATTGAGAAGGAGCTCCAATATAAAGGGCAAGATTATCAATTGGAAAGTGATCTGAAATTTGTCAAAATACAACTTAGGAGGTTTCAACATTATAAGATTCAAGGACAAAAAGTGAGGGCTAGAATGAACTAGCTCAATGACAATGATAGGGGCACCAAATATTTTTAAAATAGTATCAAAGCTAAGCATAAAAGAGACTTTATAGATGAAATTTAGGTGGACAATCATTTGACTAAAGATCCTAATGATATAAAGGAGGCCTTCTATAACTTCTATGATAATCTAATCTCTTCTAAACATGGAAATGAAAATCATGAGGCCTTGAATAAATGCTTAAAGATGATCCCTAAAAATATTTCTATGGAAGAGGCTAATGTACTTAATCAGTCCATCACAATAGATGAAATTGATGCTACTATTAGTTCACTGGCCAATGGGAAGTCCTCGGGTATTGATGGACTCCCTGCTGAATTTTTCAAGAAGATTGCATATTGGATTAACTTGAAACTATTGAACCTTTATGAGGATTTGTTTGAGAAAGGATCACTGGGGGAGAATATCAATATGGGAGTCATAAAACTAATCCCCCAAAATGGGGATAAGACTCAGGTCAAAAACTGGAGGCCCATTACCCTGTTGAACTTATCTTATAAGATTATTGCAAAAATTCTTGCAAGGAGAATTGCTGGTCTCTTAAATAGCTTCATTTTTGTCACTCAAACAGGTTTCATTGAAGGCAGATACATACTAGAAAACTTGATTACTAGTTGGGAGGCATTACATTGGGCCAAGGCTGATGGACATAATTTTGCAATGTTATTACTTGATTTTGAAAAGGCATATGATAGAGTTGAATAGCCTTTTATTATTGGAATGTTACGAGCTTTTGGATTTGCTCATTATTTTGTGAAATGGATCAACATACTATTTAAAGATTCATATATTATTGTAGAGGTAATGGGGAGCTCTCTGCCCCTATACCCTTAAAAAGACCAATCCAACAAGGATACCCCATTGCTTTGACATTATATGTTATTGTTGTTGATACTCTATATTATATATTAAGATCTTATGATCTAGGTCCTCCAGTTAAAGGAATATCACTCCCCAATTAGGATGAATTGATCAATGCACAATTCATTGATGATACTGCATTGTTCTTAGATCTTATAGAAGATAATTTGGATAATGTAATGGATAGGCTACAACTATTTTGTCTAGCCTCTGTTGCTAAAATTGCTCCACATAAGTCCATTATGTTAGGATGGATTGACAATGCTCCTATATGGGTCTCTACTAAAGGCAGGTTGTGGGCTGGGCCTACCTCTATTGTCAAATATTTGGGAATTCCATTTGCAATTGAACCTTCCACCAAAGATATGTGGCTTTGGATTTATTCAAATATAAAAAATAGTAATTGAAATGGCAAACACATCTACTTTCTCTGGCAGGGAGAGTCCAAATTGTTCAAAAGGTGTTGGCATCCCATACTATTTACTATGCATCATCTTGGTTATTTGTCAACTACCAAGTTAATCAAATTGAAAAAAAAGTTGCGTGAATTCCTTTGGTCTGATGGCCTAGGGAACCAAAAAGGACAATGCATGAATTGGGACTGGTGTTGTAGACTAAGCAGCAAAGGTGGGTTGGGTGTCAGAGACATTAGATCTCATGGTATAGCTCTAGCATCCAAGTGGATTTTCATAGACTTAAAGGGTAATGAACCCTAGAAATTCCTCATTAGAAATAACATTGAAAGATCCATCATTAAGAGAGGGAAACGGTGGAAAGCCATACCCCTATGTGATATTATTTTGGGATATTTTGATGTTAAAGTTTTTGGCTCTTTTGTTTTTGCTTCATTATGGAGGGCATGGTCTCAAGTATGAAATTAACTCTGCTCCAAAGAAGTTTTTGGTAGCTCACCATCATACATAGTTATAAATAGATCTATCTGGTGGGGGATTTATATGAATAATAAGCCACTTGCTTTGACTCAAAGTTTCTTTGCTAAAGCTTGGAATAATAAAGTTATTCCTATAATCAGTGATGTTCTGATTGATCACCGACTTGGTTCTTGAGCTGAGATCAACACCAAGTATGGGATACCCTCATCTCAGAAAAAGACATATACACTACTTGCCAAAGCTATAGGATATTTCTTCCTTGGCAAGATATATGACAATGACTCTTTCTTGAAGCAGTTGAAATGGACAGATGGCTCAGGTTTGATGGAAGTTTCTACTAAGCAGCTATATAATATTTTGAAAGATGACTCATCCATTTATGACTGGGTTAACCAGTTTTGGGGCCTCAACTGGTCAAGCTCTAAATGACATTTTGTCTTCAATTTATTGTGGCACCAACCTACTGAACCTAAAAGACTTGTTTTCATTGGCTTCTTCTCCTTAAAAAACTAGTTGTGGGTGTTGAGTATGTTACTTGTGCCATTTTACAATCTTCCAAAATCTTTTGAACAATAGACCTGGTTTATCCTAAAGTGTAATTCTTGTTGGGTTTGTTGAGTTTTTTTATATCAAATTGAATCAATTCTGGTTTGTTCTCTCAATTGAGATTTTGTGGTCTCTTTGGAAGAAGAGGAACAAAGAGGTGTTTCAAAACCATAGGAGAAATCTTACTGGGTCTAATGTTAAACTCACACATTACTCTATCATGTCATAGGTGGCTGCTACTTTGAAGATTTCTCATAGTAGATTTATGATCTTGATCCATGAAGTTGCTATATTGCTCTACAAGGCTAACTTACATGTTGCTCACTACTTCAATACTCATAGTGATATGCTTTCCCAAAGGGATCTTGAAGAGTTGACTCAATTTTTAAAGAACACTAAAATCTTTTGTGAACAAGATGCTGCCAAAGATATGGTATATCATGAAGATGCCTCCAATCAGAATGTTGATGCTCTAGCTAGTGCACTTGCAAGTGAACAGTCATCTTCCAGTCACAACCTCTCTGCTGTATAAGGCTATTTGATCACTGGCTCTTTTTCTAGTTTTATATGATATAAATTAGGGAGATCGTAGACAGGCTCGTATTGAAAATATACTTATAACCATGATGTTGATGGTTAACACATGTATGCAAGTAACTTAGGCACAACTGATTGATTATGTAGGACATGGTTTTTGAGTACATCTCTATTTTGATCAGTATTCTGATGTATGCGGCTATTTGAACTATCTCAATAGAACAAAAAATGATAATCATCATGAAATCTGTAGTCACATAAATCTGTCCAGTTTAATTAAATGAATATTTGCTATTTTATTTGATTAAAAATCCACTAGCCATCAGTTAATTAAATTAATAAATTAATTAATTCATCTTCAGATATTCTCCTATTAATTAAATAAATTATTCAATCTATTTTAATTAATTCATTATAGCAAATTCACAGTCAATTAAATGAATAAATATATTTATTTAATTAAAATCCCCCTTTTCCTCTTTTAAATAAATTAAAATTTATTTAAATCATTAAAAAACCCCCCACTTGGATTTTCCTACAAATGGAACTTGCACACATTTGTTGAAATAAATGAATTTTATTTTTAATAAAATTCTATTTTCCCTCACCCACCAAATCCACTTGCACTCCTAACCCCCTTCTAGATTCTTCTAAACCCATCCTAATTAGCCTAATCCATTCCCTAATTATTGTCACATTCTTAAGCAACTTGGAGTCACTTCTCAAAGACTTCAAAGTCTTTGAAAGGCATTTAATGCTTTGTGTGTTCAATAATTTAACCTTCAAAGTCTTCCATGACCATTAATAGCTCTTACATAACCATTTATGGTTAGTTCATCTTGTCTCCTCAAGCATTTATTGCTTTGACCATGGTTATCCCTTTTGCCTTTGCACAAGAGTTTATCCATTGGATAAAAGCTTTATTCTTTGAATAAATAATTTATTCACTCAACCCAACCTTGACCTAAACCCCCAAGTTGACTCCCAAGTCATGTCAAGCATTTAATGCTTATTCCCTCTCCTATCAACCTATCTCATATTGACACTTGTCATCCTGGGATTGGGTTGAAAGCTCTCACATAGATTGAATATCATTCAATCCTGACCCTTGTTGAGATTACTCAATCTCAACCATCCATTGCTCCATTTTTCCTATAAGTAGAGCCCATTTCTTCATAATCTAGATCCTGAAAACTTGTATGCATTTAAGCTATAGTGAATTCTAGAGAGCATTTAACATAAACCACTAATATCTTGTCATTTTGGTTAAAGTAAATCATTTTTAGTATCAATAGCATAGTATTAGCTTTTTATTCACATTTAGAGAAAATACTTCAATCTCAAACCTCCATAAGCATCCATAGTGCAAAAAGTTGTTGAGAGCTACACTAGTTTGGAACTTGGAGAGGAGAGGAACAAAGGAGAAGGAGCCAAGAGCATGTTAGGAGGCATTTGGAGATGCCTCATCATATTTACTTTCCTAGTTAAATATTCTCTCATGCTTTTGGTATCTCTTTTGATATGCTTGTGTAGGAAAGTATTTTGTTTTTTATTTCTGACACTAACAATTTGGTTTTTCTTCTTGTTTGTGTTTTGTTATCATGACTAACCTTCCCTTTTTGTAGAGCATCAAAATCTATGGGTATTTTAGTAAGCACACAATCCACCCCAAGAACTTGCCCTAATGCATAGTAGGTCTTAACAAAATAGGGTTAAAAGAATTCCAATTTGAAAGGCTCCTTTTTAGATGGCAGGACATAATTCTGTGAATTTTTAAAAAGTTTCTTCATAAAATGAGGAGAAAGGTCCTTTCTATACCTCATCCTCTTATATTGATAATCCCTTTGAAGATTGATTTTGTTGATTCCATTAAGGGCAGACACATCCAAACCAAAACACTTAATAATGGCCATATGCGAGATGTCCAATAGGACATAACCTTCTGTAGCTCTTATAGCCCAACTTGGGGAATCCTAAGCATTGTCCAACTCTCTTATAAACATAGGATCAACAAAAACATTTGGTACTACTAGCTTTCCTAAATTTAGTGTCCAAGGATTTGATATTGGGACAGGCTTGTCTCTGTTGCCATGAAAGGAGTAAAATATATCCCTACCCCTTTCCTTTGTGAATGCATCTTTACATCCTGTCTCTTTATCAATGAAGGAAATTCTTAAATTATGCTACATGGAGGACCCCTCAAACAGTTCTAATAGGTCCCGATGAAGGATTATTGTCTGTCTAGTTGGTGTTTGAGCAACCTCTTCTAATTTTCATTCAACCTCATGCTACAATTCTTCTATAATCATTGCAAGAGAAAGAGGGGTAGTAGGCATTATTGTTGGTTGTTCTACTTAGGCATATGATTCTGGGAGCTAGATTGTTTGCAGGAGCAGTTTCCTTGACTTGCTCTTGAGGGTTTTTCTCTTGAGGAATTGGGGCTTCCTCAGTGGGAGGGTTAGCTGCAGAAGAGGCATCCTCTGTGGGGGAAGGAACTTCAGTGGAAGGTTTTTCAATAGAGGTTCTTTGTGTGCCCCTCCTCTTTTGGATAGGTTTTCTAGCTTTAGGAGGGGGGGAAAGCTCATTTGAATACTCACTATTTGAAACAATAGTGATAGTCTTCTGAATTGTCTTTCTTTTCCTCTTTGTGGATTTTTCCTTCGAAGGGGAGCTTTCTTTGGCCTCCTCAGACACTTGCGGGGTAGTTTGAGGGTTTGGTTCAACAACGATAGCACTCTTGATCACTGACATGGGTGCAATTACATCAAGGGGGACACCATGAGCAATTTTTGGCATCGCAGAGCTAGTACTAGTTTCAGGGGTACTTTCAATAGTGGGAGTAGCAGAATCTTTAGCATCGGAAGTCATTTTAATACTTGAAGCAAAGGAGACCTTGTAAAATTAGATGCAGGTGCAAACCCTATAGACTCTAGGACACACATAAAGAGCTCTATGTATTGACAACTATAGAAGCCTAACAAATGCACAAGGATGGTGGAATAATCAACTTAATGGTTTCTTTTTTGCTTGGCTGAATTTGTTGAAGGGCACATTGATTTGATAAAAAAATTTCATCTTCTCACTATGGAACGCTCTGAATTCTCTTTCGGATGCAATGTATTTGAGAAAATCGATGAATTTCTCTTTTATGGCATTGCCATTAATTCATCTATGCTAGATAGTGTTAGTCATTGGTGCCAAATTAAAATTTCATCTATTGATCAATAGATAAATGGTCAAGATTGTACTTTGACAACTCTTGAATGATAACACAACATTCATAAGACTCTCTCAACCACCTTATACTTCTAAAAAATTATATCATTTGAGCTTCCTTTACCATCTTATGATTTTTACTATTTCTGTGGGATAAGCCTTCCTTAGATCCCTTTTTATTTTCTTATCCTAGATCATCTTTTACTATCTTAGCTATCCCTGCGGGATAAGGTTCCTATGTATTTACTTTTCTTTTTTATCCCACAGCACCCAAAAGCATCCTTTTCACCTTTGTGGGATAAGGCCTTGCCATCTTTCCTTTGTTAGCATCTATCTCTTTTTATCCCACAACACATCGGTCCTCTTTGTTTTTCCTCATAGGATCAGGTTCTAAGTATGTCTTCTGAGAATCTCCTTATCCTGTGTTCCTTGTAGCTTCCTATTTACCTTCTTCTTGAAAGTTCTTTTCTTTGTGTGTTTGCTTCACATAGGATAAGCCTTTTATGCTTATTTTCTCTTATCCTGCATCCCATCTCTTATCCTCGTGGGAGTGTGTGAGATAAGTGATCCTCTACATTTGTCTTGTAATTCTTATCCCGTGACCACTTTTGAATGGAATAAATCCCCGTAGGATAAGGTTTCTTTATAATCCTTTGTTACTCCTTATCCCATAGGACCAACATTAGGAAATGAAGAATATAACGGGTCAATATTTTATACTTGTTATTTCTTCCAATATCTTTTATCCCGCGCTACCACTTTGATAGCTTGGAAACCTTGCAAGATAACATTTAATTTATAACTTTGAGTTATTTCTTATCCTACAAGCTCATCTCAGTGTCCCAAAATCACCGCAGGATAAGGCTATCTTCAATGCTCCTTATCTTCCCTTATCCTACGTGGTCACAATGCATACTAAGAAATTACTGCTGCTCTTGTGAATGCACCTTATTTGGTATGATCCTTTTGCTGTTATGAAGTGACTGCGGGATAAGGATTGCTTTGTATCTGCTTTAGACTTCTTATCTCGTAGTGTTGTACCACTACTTCAAATTTGTTGCAGGATAACGCTTCTCTTTCAGTGGTGCAATTCCCTTATCCCGCAGGGTTGAGACCTTTTTCCAAAATGTTTGTGGGATAACATCTCATAATATTTCTTCTTGACATGCTTATCCCACACAATGATGACACTAAGGTGAACATTTAAGTTAATATTTTGAGCACATCAAAACCTTTATGGGTAAAGTGATTTGTTCACGGGAGTCTTCATAGGGGATTTTAAAACCTTTTGTCATGGGGATTTTACAGCATTTAAGAATTAATGTGATATTTAAAAGAACCACTATGATTGGTGATTCCTAATCCATGGGTCCGATAATCAAATGATAAAAAGGAATCCCGACCATGACTTAAAAATAGGTCACCGGTGAACACAAGTCAACTACAAAATATAACCTAGTCCAGGAAAACAAAGGGGAGAAATTTGATAGGCATATAGCCCCTTTTGAAAAGCCTAAACCCTAAGCTTCAACACACATGTAGGGCACAAATAAAACCATTTTTTTATGTTTCCAATAGTGGCTCTAGCTTAGGGCGTTTGACCCTCCAGGTCAAAGTGAGGATCTAGATCTCCGGGACAACATACGAATCAAAAAATACCAAAATATTTACAAAAACCCAATCTAACCTATATACAAACCCTAAACCTACTGAGCATGGAAAAACATGAAGCAAAGAAGTGTTTAAAGAACTGTCCATGCACTGGAAGTTCATGCATCTCACAATTCATATCTATTAGTAAATATGAATCGTCACCATTCTTCTCTACAACAACAAATGGACCCATCCACAAGGCTTCAAATTTGTTGTGCTTACCTTTATCTTGAGCTCTAGCATTCCAATGCAGCAACAAATCATTGATTTCTAATTTTCTTTCTGATGCTTTCTTATCAAATATGTCCATACTTTTTTGTTGCAACTTCAAGTTCCTCCTATGAGCATCCTCCCTGATCTCATCCAACTTTGCAAGCGATTCCATTATTTCCTTCAATGGGCTGAAATTTCAAAGTCATTTTCATGGATGAACTTGTACACAAGCAACACATTATTTACTAGCATCCTTTCTTTAGATCCATACACTAGCTCAAAAGGAGATGTTCCTATGGCCTTCTTAACAATGATCCTATCTGCCCATGATGCCATCTTCAAATTATAATCCCAGGCTCTCTTTTTTTTCTCAAGTGTTCTCTTAATGATCTTCATGATATACTCTTGTTGCTAGACTTGGCCTATCCATTTCCTTGTGGGTGGTATGGAGATGCATATGAGATGCTTATCCCATATGATTCATAAAAATCTGTGAACTCTTTAGATTTGAAGCATATGGTATTGTCCATAATGAGTCTTACTGGTACACCAAATCTGGTCACAACATTGTTTACCAAGAAACCAATAACCACTTTGTTGGTTGTTTGTCTTGTGGGGATAGCTTCCACCCACTTGGTGAAATAGTCTGTAGCAACTAGTATCCATTTATATCCACCACTATATTTCTCAGTGATTTCTCCAATAAAATCCATTACCCATTGAGGGGGCTTCCACTTTCATAGGTCGAAGAGGTAATGCACCTACATATTTCAACTTTCCTGCAAACTTCTGACAAGGCTCACATTTTCTAACATAAGCGTGTGTATCTTCAAACAAGGATGGCCAAAAATATCCCACCCTTAATACCTTGTGAGCTGTGGTGTTTGCTGTGAAGTGTCCTTCACCTACCCCATCATGCATTTCCCTCAACACAAGTTGGGTCTTCTCATTCCCTAAACAAAATAATAGGAAACCTTTTTTTATCTCTATAATATAGATCTCTAGTAGTAAACACATACCTCTGTGATTTCATCTTTAAGTTTCTTTTTTGGATTTCTATGAAACCTTATGGATATATTGACTATATGAGAAAAGGAATGATCTCCCTGTACCATGGGGGTCTTTGGAGACTGCAGATGATCTCCTATGAGTCAGATAAAGTGTTTATATGAGAAACTTCCAGGTTTTCCTCTACCATAAGCTTTTCCAATCCCATTCCTTGGACCAACTTAGTGATTTGAATGTGAACATTGAACTCTTGGGTCTTGTTGATCCACTTGCACCTTCTTCTTGTTGTCTTTGATTGGACAAATATGTCCTTCACAACAACATTAGGCACATAAGCTATGACTTGGACACCTACAAGGTAAGGCCGAAAAGTTTCTACAACCTTGACTAAAGCATATTCTTTCTTTTTCATAATATAATATTTGAGTTCTGCCGCATGGAGGGATTTACTATAAAAAGAAATAGGTTGTTCATACCCCTCATTGTTCTTCTGTAACATAACAATAGCTACAATGTGGAATGAAGCAAAAGATAAAACTTGGAAAGGTTTGCTAAAATTTGGTGCCTTTAAAATAGGAGCTTGTTTAATGACTCTCTTGATAGCCACAAAGGCTTCTAAAGCTTCATTTGTCCAGTCTATTACAACCCCTTTCTTTAGCATCCTATAAATAGGTTTCACTATTTCAACAAAGTTAGATATGAACCTATAGACAAAGTTTGTTTGTCCAAAGAAAGATTGGATGGATTTCACAATTTTGGGGATGGGTATCCTATCAATAGCTGCCACTCTCTTAGGATCTATCTATTTCTACACTTGGATGTCATGTGTTATTAAGCTAATTAGGAAGTAAGAATGAATCACCAATTCCTAACTAATTAACAAACAACCAACCATAATCAATTAAAATTAATAGGAAATAAGGAATAAATTCAAATAAATGAAACTCCCTCATTCTGCAGCTTTGCTTCCATTGTGCTTCTCCAATTTGATTGGTTGGTGGCTCTCAAGTATTGCACCAATTTCCTACATGCAAATACTTTGAAGACTGTGATTTTGAAAAAAACTAGATACTAGAAGGCTGAATGCTAGATCGAACTCATGAAAATGATGCTTAATTTATAGATTTTCAACACAAAGGGGGTGAGAAATAGAACTCAACTGTTGATTGATAGATAACTGAAATTGATTGATCAGTGAACTAGTCATGATTGATTTGTTAACTCACTAGATTGATCTATTAACAGGATTTATTGGAGAGTGAACTGAATAGATTGTCTAGTAAACTCATTTAATTGATCAGTGAACTGAATAGACTAGGGAGATGACTGAATTAATGGATTAGTCATAAAAAGCTGATTTTGAGTTAGAAAGGATGATTGATGAGTTAATTGAGTTAACTGATTAGACAACTGATTTGATCAACCAGTTCTGATTTATCATGTGCTGTAGGAATTTGAAATTGAATTAGATTTTCATTTTCAATTTGGATTTGAATTTGGTCATTCGAATGCTAAAATGCACATGAAATTAACTGAAATCCAGATTTGGTGAAATGTGAATTTGGAAATGTGAAATTAGATGAAATGATATGAAATTCAAATTTGGGGAAATATGAATTTGAGAGAAATGAAATTAGTTGAAATTAATTGGAATTATAATTTGGGCAATCAGAGGAATTTAATTAATTTAAATAATTTAAATTAAATTATTTAAACTTAGGAGATTGAATTAATTAAATAATAAAGATTATTTAATTAAGGAATAAATCATTAACATGATTTGAGAATAGAAATAGAATAATTAGAAGTGTTGAAGGGTGATGATTAGAAGAAATAGTTAGTTTAATCAAATATTTAAAGAATTACTTAATTAAATAGATGAATAATTAGTGTAGAATTAATGAGACATTTTTCGGTGTCTACACTATCCTTACCCCATCCGTAGATACAATGTGTCTTAGTAGTTTGCCTTCTATCACAACAAAGTGATGTTTTTTAGGATTAAGGGAATCCCATATTCTAGTGCCCTAATGAATACCTTTTCTAAGTGCAAGCAATGTTCTTCTTCTTTCTTCGAGAATGCTATTAGATCATCAAGATAAACAACCATAATGATGACTATCAAATCTGACAAAGCTACATCCATAACACTTTGAAAAGTGGTTCCAGCATTATTCAGTCCAAATTTCATTCAAAACATTAAAGAATCCATAAGTCTTTTATTGTTCAGATTATTTGATCTTCAATTGGTTGTAACCAGAGAATCCATCCATCATGGATAGTAACTCACAACCTGTGACCTTCTGCAACATTTCTTCCATGTTAGGTAGAGGGTAATTATCTTTTAATGATGACATATTTAAATTCTTGAAAACTACACACAATATAATGTCCCCATTTTTATTCCTGATAGGGACAAGATTAGAAACCCATGATGACTGCCTAATGGTTTTGATAATACCGCCATCTCTGAGCTTCATTAGTTCCTCTTGCATTTTGGGTCTAAGCACTGGGTTAATTGGCTTTTTGTTTTGTCTAAAAGGCCTAGTAGTTGGGTTCAAAGGGATTTCATGTTGGAATAGGTCTTTTTTGTAAGCCTTTAGGTCATCATATGACCATGCAAAAACATGCTTATATTTTTGAAGTAAAGTAATCAGCATGGATCTAATATTTGGCCTAATCTTTCTACCAATGTAAACTTTTCTAGGAGATGAAGTAGTTCCTAAGTTAATCTCCTCAAGGTCCTCTTTGTTCATAGGAGACTACTTCATTGTTTGACTATCCTGATTGTCCAACATAATTTCTAGAGCCACCAATCCTTTTGGGATTTTATTCACCTTCATCTGCACTATTTCGTTCTGAAACACAGTATCCTTGCCATCTATGGTTTCCACAAAAGCATTGGAATGAATTTCTTGACTCTCATACTAATCTATGCAATGCAAGAACTTCAATAGGTCATCATCATCATTAAAGACCTACCAGTTGCAGATATTATCAGGTGTGGTAGGCCTATTCTTTACCTCCACCTTTGAAATTCCATCCAAAGTGATATCATCACTCTTCAAAGCAATATTTGCTAAGAAGTCTACCATAATATTATTTGATATTTCTATCCATCTGATGTTGAAAGCATAAAAAAATTCTAATGAATCCCACATAACTGATCTGTACTACTTCAATGTATCATTCTTCGATGAATAAACTGATCTAACCTATGATACAATCAATTTTGAATCCCCCCATACTGATAGTTGCTTTATCCCATGCTTAGTGGCAAGATTGAAACCTAATAACAATGCTTCATACTCTGCTACATTATTGGTACATTCAAAAAGCATCTAGAAAGAATATTTAAATGTACTTCCACTTGGTGCAATAAAAATTACTCCAGCACCTAACCCTTCCTTGCCGCATGCTACAACAAAATACATGTGCCGTATGGATTCTTTAATGTTCTGAATTTTAGTTATGACAGGGTTTGCAACTTCTAGGGATGGTTGAATAGGTTCAACTTTGAAGTTCCTCATATCAAAGTCACAAAACATCACTATGTTATTTAGGCCAACTTTCTCAATAGTAGTATCAGATCTAGTTTCTCTTTATAACCTGACATCTTGTCCATTAATAGGGATTGTAGCATATGAAAAATCTAGCTGAACATTTCCCCCAACCACAGTTGTGCATTGATGTGATAAAATCATAACATAGTTCAGTGGGACATATAAAACCATTACATCCACCTTGTAGGTAGCTTCTGGAAAATTTTTGATCTTGACTTCTAAATTTTTAAAGATGCCTATCATAGGTATGGATATGTTATTCATGGCATAACATTTCCCATAGTTACAATCAAGATTTAACCCAAATTCCCTCATCACCCCCACATGCATGATATTAATAGCAGCCATTCATTAACATATTCATACAATTTTTTACATGCCTACCATTGACTAACAAATTCATATAAAAGGGATCTACTCGGGAAGGGATGTTAGTGATATTATTCCCTAGATATACCTCAAGAGCTTGCATTGTTCTAGAGGGTTCCCCTTATGTACAATTAGTTTCATTTTCTAAAACAACATTATTGTGCAAAGCATCTTGGGGCATACCAAGAACTCCATTTATCAAAGCTAAAGCATTATTTCTATATTCTAAGATTTTCATCATTTCTAACAAAGGGACAAAAATCTTTATCTGAGCTAATGTTTGTATCATATCAAAATATGGTGCTATAAAAGTACCTAAATTAATCTCCTTTTGATTTGTTGTCTTTTGTTTCTTCTCCTCAGCTATTTCTGTTTTGGGGGGAGCTTTAGTTGTGATCTCTTTTTTCAGTCTTCTTGAATTTTTTGCTCCCCTTTGTCACATATTGCTGAGTAGAGGTGTTTTTTGCCACCTTGTTCTATTCTTTTGTGGATGGTGGAGGATTTTTTTGCTTAGGTTCTGGTTGTTTTTCTTTTATGAACATTCCACCAGGTTTTCCTTGGTTTGGCAAAGCACCTCTTGGCTTCAAATTGTACCCACTCTTAATTTGGGTGACAACAACCACAATGATTCTTTTGGTTTTTTATTCAAAAGGTCTCCTCAAATTGATGCTTTTAGATTGATAGTTAGAAGCATTGACCCTATAATCTTCCTTATTTTTTTCATCAAAAAGAAATTCCTGATGATGGCTACTACTCCATAGTATCTGAACATCTATATCTATTTCTCGTTCATTTCTTTAAAGGTTGAATACTCAGATTCATTATCAACTTGAAAAGAAATCATATTCACCATGTGATCAGTGAATCCATCTTCCATGCAACTAGCATAGGCATATTAATCTTCTTCCATGGCCTTTGCTATGACACATTGGGTTTGTGTGTGTGGAAAATTACATGCCATATACCATGGGCTATCTTCTACAATATGATCACTTGGTCTTTTCAATGGGTTTGGTGTTTCTTTATTTGTAAGCATCTGATTTACAACCACAAGTCATCCATCTTTCCAATTTGTTTTATAGGGCATGTCATGCAACTTTGGTATGTCATGCCTTCTAAAATTAGGCCTATCATGTGATATGGATTTTTAATTTCTAGCCACTTTGTAGCTTAAATCCTTTAAGGCAATCATAACCTTATCCAACTTATCCTCCTCTTTGGGCACTTTATTGTGATGTCCTTTGGGATTCTACAAAATTCTAACATAATCTCTTCTTGATGTTTTTCCTGAGACTTTCCTATTGTTTTATATGGTTTGAGAAAGTTTAAAAGTAAATCCCAAAGTTGAGGGGTTATTTGACCTCAACTCATACCCTATTTTAGGATTAAAAATATCAAAATAGAATACCAAGTTTGTATTGTTAGTTGGTTTCAAACTAAGAGGAATTTTGTTGAGTATTTTGATAAACCTATTATTAAAACATGCAACATCCTCATTCTGATTCTTTCTAATACTTGCTAGCTCATGCAAAGAAAACTTGGGGTCTAAGTGGTCACCATACTGATCTCTAAACACTATTTTGAAATCTTTAAATGATTTGATAGATAGGTCAGGCAGACTTTTGTACCATTCTCTAGCATCATCAGTTAAAGATTGCATAAACATTTTCATGAAGAAATCTTCACTTTCTACTTCAAAGTTATCCACTACATTTTGGAATGTTCTAAGATGATCTTCCCCCGAGATTGCATTGTTTCCTGATAATTTGGGTAGTGCATCCCTTAATTCATTGCTTACTAGATTTGGGAAACCTATGATCCCAGTGAAATCAATCTATCTATATCTATTCAATTGCATTGGTCTTCTAGCAAACTAATTTTGCATTTGTCATTGGTGTGCATTTCCTTGATTAGGAATTTGATGTTGCTGATGGTGTTGTTGTTGCAGGGGTATCTGATATTCTTGTTGGTATTGCATTGTCATTTATTGCTGAAATTGCAGGAACTATAAATACTATTGGTAAGCATTATTTCCTCCCATTTGGTTATTATTCAGATATGTTGGTGGGGGAGGATACTATGGGAAAAAGGGATATTGTGGAGGTGGTGGGCCAAACATCTGACTTGACGTGTTGCATTGACTTTGTGCACCATAATAATGTTGCTGAGCTCCATGTTGTCGACTAGTACTTGTCTAACCAATGTTTCTATTTTGGACATTAGTAGGAGGTACACTTATGCTTGCAGAGACAAAAGACATATTAGGCATTCCAGTTGTCTATGCATGCGACATTGGCACAGTATTGGCTGTAGTACTAGAAATATTTACTTGGGTACTAGTTGTTGGCATTTTGGCATTAAGTTGTCATTGATGTCAACTGACCTGATGGATATTTACATGAGTGTGAGAAGAAAGAATGAAGGCCTACTAGTAAGGTACAAACTGGTCTGAAGGTTGGTTGCTTGTTTATGATGAAGAGGCAGAATGTGAAAGTTGTCACAAACCACTGGAGGTGAAGATGTGTTACTAGTATAGTATGCTCTACTAGTTAACAGAAGAAGAAAGTTCTACTAGCAAAGGGATGTACTGGTATTAGCTTCCTGGACTGACTATGTGTTGGTGGGCCACATCTTGATCGTTGTGATGCCATGTGGAGCAGAGGTGGCAAATATGTTGTGGTTGGTGAAGCCCCATCGACAGGGTCATTGAAACAGATAATCACCATTAATGAAACAACCACAAGTAATGGGATTGTATATGACTATTGTAGCTTGAGGAAGAAAGGATAACAAAGAAAGATCAGGGAGCAATTGGTGCCTAAATCAATGCAAAGGAAATTCGATTCAGGAAGTCCTCGAAAATGAAACAACTAAAGTGTTTTTATGTGTCGATGGATTTCAAGGCAGGAGATCTTGTTTGAGATTGCTATTTTTTAGTAAATATGTATTGGATAATAGAAACTGTGTACATATGCATCCTTGAAGGATAGGTGATCAATCCAAGATAGGCTGGATTGGATCTCATGAAGATTGTGTCAGGAAGAGGAAACCCTAACCGCTTTGAAGTTTGAATTGCTTTTTGGCAAGAAACCCCTGGATAAAAAGAGAAGAGCTCAAAATAGAGCATGTTGATGTTGTAGAGAAGAGGAAGAGAAAAGAGAGATTAAGTAAAAAAGAAGAATTTCTAGCCTTAGAAATAGTTCTAAGAAAGTTGCAGAGTAAGTGAGCAAGCATACCAGTGAGAGGGTTCTACCGGCATAACTATAGTTTCACAGTTAAGCTAAATTGATAAGGTGTGACAGAGCAGGCAACATCCCAATGTGATACAGTGTGTTGAGAGACTGTGTGTGTGAAAGAGAGAGAGGTAATAGAGGCCAAGAATCAGAGAAATTAATCTCATAACCGGTAGAGTTAGATTTAGTGGAGGAGAAAAGACTGTCAACCGACAGTGAGCTATTTGATCGAAGAGTTGCAGAATTCATTTGCAACAAGAAGCCTTAATTGTATTCAATTAGTATTTAAATATACATCACCAAGTTGAAGCTTGGTGTAGGGGTCGGTGCTCCTTGGGTTGGTGCTCCTTAGGTTGGTGCCCTAAATCTTTGTAACCGAGTGTTTTACTTGTGAGGCTAGATTGGAGTAGTAGTTTCTAGTAGCATTTCTCACCGAGGTTTTTCCCATATTGGGTTTTCCTCGTATACCTGGTATTGTGAGTTGTATTTGTATGTTTAATCTCTTTAGTTTTCATTTTTGATTTACAAGTTTGGTTTCTTAGAGATTGAGTGGTTAACTAGTATTCTGAAGTTGATTTGAAAGTCAAAATGCTTTAGGAACCACTGATTCTCCCCCTCTCAGTGGTACTCTGTGTTCAACAATTGGTATCAGAGCGTAGGTTCCCAATTATCTTTAAACCTTGGGTAGATTATGGACTTTGAACACAATGGTAAGAAATGAGTCTACTTCCTCCAAAGCCCCCATGTTTGATGGATCTAGCTATGCCTTCTAGAGCAAAAGAATGAAGACCTATATTTCCTCCCTAGGTTTTGATGTGTGGATGTGTGTCATGAATGGATATGTTGTCCCTAGTGTTCCTCCCACTAATCTGGATGCCAAAAAGGAGTATGAGAATAATGCCAAGGCCAAACATGCTATCTTGAGCGAGCTATCTAATAATGAGTTTGTCCAAGTAATGCACTGTGTATCAACCAAGGAGACTTGGGATAAACTGCAGAGGTTGTTTGAAGGAGATGCAAAAGTCAAAGAGGCCAAGCTGCAAGCACTAAGGGGCCAACTTAAAAGTATCAAGATGAAAGATGATGAAAAGGTTGTAGATTATCTTCACAGACTTGATGAAACTATGAATACCATCAGAGGACTCGGTGAAGAGATTGCAGATGAGACTCTTGTCAAGAAGGTTCTTAGATCTCTCACACCCAAGTATGATACTAAGGTGTCTGGCATAAAAGAAGCTAAGGATCTGAAGAATTTTACAATGGATGAGTTATTTGGTTCACTAACAGCCTATGAGATGAGAACAACCGGTGATACTTCCTTAAGAAAAGAAGTAGCATTCAACATCACCAAAAAGGGGCAAAGAAGCAGCTTCTCATAAAGAATCTAGTGAAGACTTTGATGCTGAAGTAGAAAAATTTGTCAGGAAGCTTAAGAGAGGATCCGACTGGTATAAAGTAAAGCTACCACTTAAATGTTTCAACTATGGTAAGGTTGGACACTTTGCTGCAAAATGCCCCCACAAAGAAATCGATGGAGATGAGTCAAGAGAGTTCAGCAAATCTGCTGGCAAAGATAGAGAAAGAAACACCTACTGGAAAGGAAGAAGATGCTACCAGAATTAGAAAAACCTATGTACTATTGAGGATGACACAACAGATGAAGAAAATGCATTCGAAGATAATTACCATGAGAATGATAGAAAAATCAATCTCTTCATGGCACTTCATGAACTAGTTGATGAAAATGAGGAAGAGGAGGATATTGAAGCTAAAGTGTACTTGGAGGGTGAGCTTATCAGTTCTCTTGAAGAATTGAGTAAAATAGGAAGAGAACTCAAAAAGGTCAATCTTGTTGCAGTAGATGAACAAGATCTCTTGAAACAATCTCTGGATGAGTCCAGTCAAGTTATATCTGACCTGAAATTATAGCTGGAAGAAACTAAGAGGATATGTGAATCTACATCCTCTGACTTAACAAGGAAGGAAAGGGAGCATCAAGAGTTGGCAGCAGAAATAGTAAAGATTAGAAAGGAGCTTGAAGAAAGTAAGGAAGAAATAAGAATAAGGAGCAAGTATGAAGGCAACACCAAGGCTTTAGACAAGATGTTGAGCAAATAGAAGCAATCAGTGGCCTAGGCTTTGAAGAAGGTCAAAGTTCAACCCATAAAGATAAATCTAGAAAAGAAATAATGTTCACCTCTTCAATTAAAGGTGAAGAAAAGAAGACATTCACTGTAGGCAAGGATACCGACAAAAAGACATATGCAAATACTGTTGGAAACAACCACTCAAATCGATATATAGCAATGAACCGGAGGTCACACTTCTTGTAGCAACATGCAGATCCAAGGAGAAATGCAAGAATTGATCGTGAAGGATTCACCAGACTCAACAACATGAAGGGAAGACCCCCAATGAGGCAGCTCCATTCAGGACCAAGACAACCTAACTTGTATGTTCCAAACTTTCATGGTTACTGTTACTAGTGTAACAAATTTGGACATAGAATAGTTGACTGTAGACTAATCAATCAACCCTCCAAGAGTTATGAAAGTAGAAATCCATTTAATGCACTCTGGGATATGAATGTTATCTGTTATCAGTGCAATGAATATGGTCATAAGAGTTTTGATTATGGAAAGAATAAACCAGTACCCTACAATAATTTTAAGGATGTTCCCTTAAATGAAAATATAAAATGCTATAACTATCAAGGGTTTGGACACATAGAAAAGTTTTGTAAAAACTGGAAGATCAATCAGAAGTGTAAGGAAAGCAAGTGCGGAAATTCGCTTCCCTAATGTCAATTTGCAGAGGAGAACAAACTAGTGTTTAAAAATTTATTACTTTTACAGAATATGGCACATGCATGAGAATACATAATTAAACAACACAGAGATAGAACACATAGAGTTAATGTGGGAAAACCCTTTCGGGAGAAAAACCCACCACCAATAGGAAACAACTTTATTTATAGTATGTCAAATACAATAAAGTTCATTCTTCAGACTTCCTTCACTTTGTCAAACAATCATTTCAGATGAAACAAAACCACATAGGTCAAATTGTAATTATAGATCACTCAACAGCTATCATAGTTCATTCACACATCATTCAGTTCAAATTCGGCTTCAAATACCAAACTGGTCGACTGTTCATCTAAGAAAATGTAGCAACGACTTGAAGTCTAACCGTTTGTCTGCATCAGTCTGCATTCTTGAAATAATAATTATCCCACATGCATCAGGGAGTCGAGTCAGTTCGTATTCATATACACTGATAGTTTCATCCTTAGTGTCCGAGTGGTCACCTTTTTGGATCTCGATTAAATCTCACATCAACATCATTCTTCGCTCCATTGGCCATTGATAAAGCCTTCAAATGGTAGAGCCAATTGCCCAATGATACCCAATCACCGAAGGTGAATCAATCGGGTCACTAGCACAACGTTCAACTAGTAGTGCCGATCACCCAATGAATTGGTAGATGACTCCACCAAAGCAACTCCAAAACTGGTCGGCTCCATCGGATCATCGGGATAGCCTTCAATCGGTAGGCTTGACCTCTCGATGATACCCATTTGCCAAAGGTGACTCCATTGGGTCATTGGCTAGACAGATGAACTGTAACCCCAATATGCATTGTTACCCTGATAACCTAAGGTGGCCTCATCGGGTCATTGGCTCATGCCCAAAACTACTATCCCGATAAGCGAAGCACTCCAAGAAAAAATAGAGCGGACTTATCAGGACTTCGGCATAGCTTCCATCCTATCGACCCGATTATCGATAACAACCTGGAGCGCCTAAGGTAGGTTCATTGGGTATCGACATACCTTCCGATAGGAACACCCAATAGCTGATGAAAACCCAGACTGCCTAAGATAGCTCTATCAGGTCATTGGCACAACTCTGATGTAGTCTTCCACTCTAATGTTCCATCAGTGTAGGCAACCCTGATCAACCCATATATGTCAAGTGAATTAGAGGCACATTTCCAACAATAAAAAGACAAATCCGGATCAAGAGCTGGTAATTGAACCTAAGCTCAATATAGCAGCTGACAAGAAGAAGGAGACCAAACCAGTTTGGGTTGAGAAAGAAAAGAAAAAGACCAAATAAAGTCTCATAGTATAGTCTGCCTTATATGCTGAAAGGAAAAATATATGGGTGCTAGATAGTGGCTATTCAAACCACATGATTGGTGACAAAAAGAAATTCATTGAACTTAAAGACTGGAATGGTGGATCAGTAATGTTTGGAGACAATTCTTCCATCAAAATAAAGGGAAAAGGAACTCTAAGCATTGATGGAAAACTGAAGGCACATGATGTATATCATGTGGAAGGCCTAAAGTACAATCTAGTGAGTGTGAGTCAGATGTGTGACAAAGGTTACAAATTCACCTTTGACTCAACCGGTTGCCAAATAAAGAAAGACCGTACCGGTAAAGTTGTAGCAGAAGGAAAGATAATAGATGGAAATGTTTATAATCTGAAGGAATGTTATGAGTCCCAATGTATATTAGGACAAGTAGATGAAAGTTGGCTATGACACCAAAGATTAGGACACATAAATTTTGATAATCTAGTTGCACTAAGTTTAAAGGGGTGTGTGAGGAATATTCCACGTATCATCAAATTGGTAAACAAATTTTGTGATGAATGTGTAAAAGGTAAACAAACTAAAGTGAACTTCAGGACAAAAGAGAACACCTCAAGACCACTTGAAATTGTGCATATAGATCTGTGTGGTCCAACTAGGACAAGAGCACTTGCCGGTGAAAGGTATTTTATGCTCTTCATTGATGACTACTCAATAATGACATGGGTCACCTTTTTGCAAGATAAATCACAAGCATTTGAAAGATTTGAGATCTTTCAAAATATGGTGGAAAAAGAAAGTGGGTACAGGTTAAAGTGCCTAAAATCAGACAGGGGTGGAGAGTTTACATCAAATGAATTTGAAGATTATTGTAAAAAACATGGAATTAGAGGGAAATACTCTGCTCCTAGGACACCACAACAAAATGGTGTGGTAGAAAGGAATAATAGGATAGTCAAGGAGATGGTTACAACCATGTTAAATGAGGCTAGTCTGCCTTACACATATTGGAAAGAAGTTGTTCATACTGTTGCATATACTTTGAATTGGGTTCAATTAAGAACAAATAGTAGGATGACACCTTATGAGTTGTGGTATGACTAGAAACCATCAGTCAAATACTTCAAAGTATTTGGAGCAAGTGCTTTATCAAGAAAGATATGGATGGTCGAGGAAGTTTTGACTCCAAGAGTGATGAAGGAATCTTCCTTGGTTACTCATCTAACAACATGACCTACAAATGCTACAATAAAAGACTAAGAAGAGTAGTTGAGAGTGTATATGTAAAAGTTGATGAAGATATGCACAAAGGATGTCAACCATAGATTAACTGGTATGATAACTCTGGTGAAGAAGATGATGAAGTTTAGTCAAATACTAAACTAGAGGTAGCATACAAGAAGTCCCCCAACCAGTATCTATAGCTAAATCACCCAAAAGAGAAAATTCTCAAAAATAAGAGTGATGGTGTGCAGACTAGAAGAAGACTTGCCTAGAATGATGAACAAGTCAACCTATGCCTCATGACTGAAGTGGAACCTAAAACTTTCAATGAGGCTAGCAAAAGACAAGAATGGATAGATGCCATGGAAGAAGAACTACAATAGATTGAGAAGAAAAAGACTTGGGAATTAGTCCCTAGACTGGAAGATAAGAACATCATTGGCACTAAATGGGTCTACTAGAACAAGATGAATGAAAAAGGTAAGATTGTTAGGCATAAAGCTATACTAGTGTGCAAAGGATACTCTCAAGTAGGGGGGATTGAATTTGAAGAAACATTTGCATCGGTAGCTAGATTAGAAGAAATTAGAATATTTCTAGCCTAATCTGCTTACAAGGGCTATAAAGAATACCAAATGGAAGTAAAATCTTCCTTTCTAAATGGAAATTTGGAAGAAGAAGTGTACTTGGAGAAACTAAAAGGGTTTCTGCTACATGATGATGAGACATTTGTGTGCCGGTTGAAGAAGGCCTTGTATGGTCTAAAGAAAGCTCTTAGAGCATGGTATTCAAGAATAGATCAGTACCTAAAGGAGCAAGGATTCAAAAAGGCAAGTGTTGATAGAAATTTGTACATAAAGAAAGATGGGAACCACATGATCATTGTGGTTGTGTATGTAGATGACATCAATTTTGGAGGAAATAAGGACACCCTCTACAAAGAATTTGCTGATCAGATGTAGTCAAAATTTGAGATGTCAATGCTTGGTGAATTGACTTACTTCCTTGGTTTGCAAATATTACAACAAGATAAAGGAATCTTTATCTCACAAATAAAGTATGCAAAGGAGATGTTGAATAAATTCAAACTAGAAGATTGTAAACGGGTAGCACCCCCGTGGTGACCGACATCAAATTAAGAAAGAATGATGAATCACCGATGGTGGGTCAGACTCTATACAGATACATGATAGTAAGTCTATTATATCTAACTACTTCAAGACCAAATATAGTTCAGGCAGTATGCATGGTGGCTAGATTCCAAGTTGTGCCAAAGCATTCACATATGAATGTTGTTAGCAGAATTTTTAGGTACCTACAAGGGACACTCAACTATGGTCTATGGTATCTTAAACAAAGGGATTTTATCTTGAAAGAATACACTGATGTTGATTGGGTAGGCTGCATTGATGATCAAAAGAGCACAAGTGGTGGTGCATTCTTTCTAGGTGACCAGTTAGTCTCATGGAATAGCAAGAAGCAAGACTCAGTCTCTCTATCTATTGTTGAAGCTGAATACATTGCTTCTACTACATGCTTCTCTCAGGTGCTTTGGATGAAGAAGACTCTCAAAGACATACAGGTGGACATCACTAACCCTATTCTCATCCGGTGTGACAATTCAAGTGTAATCAAAATAGCAAAGAATCCAGTCATGCATTCCAGAACAAAGCACATTTCTATCAAGTATCACTTTCTCAGAGAGAAGGTTGAAGGATAGGAGATAAGGATGGATTATGTTCCTACTAGCGAACAAGTAGCAGACATTTTCACCAACCATTATCGGTAAGCACTTTTGAGTACCTCCGACAGATGTTGGGAGTTGTGTCATCTGTCTAGGAAGGCTTTATGTGCTTCAGGGGGAGCTTGGTATGGATCAAAGGGGGAGTGCACAGTACCCTTTTTCATTGTGTCAAAGGGGATGATATGTACTTGTATAAAGTTGTCTTGCAAAAAGTTGACATCAATGCCAAAGGGGGAGATTGTTGGCATTTTGGAATTAAGTTGTCATTGATGTCAACCGACATGATGGAGATTCACATGAGTGTGAGAAGAAAGAATGAAGGCCTACCGATAAGGTACAAACTAGTCTGAAGGTTGGTTGCTTGTTTATGATGAAGAGGTAGAATTTGAAAGTTTTCACAAACCACTAGAGGTGAAGATGTGTTACTGGTATAGTGTGCTCTGTCTGTTAACAAAAGAATAAAGTTCTACCAGAAAAGGGATGTACCAGTATGAGCTTTCTAGACTGACTGTGTGTTGGTGGGCCATGTCTTCATCATTATGATACCATGTGGAGCAAAGATGGAAAACATGATGTGGTTGGTGAAGCCCCATCGACAGGGTCATTGAAACAGATAATTGCCATTAATGAAACAACCACAAATCATGGGATTGTATCTGATTATTCCGGTTTGAGGAAGAAAGGATAATAGAGAAAGATCAGGGAGTAGTTGGTGCTTAAATAAATACAAAGGAAATCAGATTCAGGAAGTCCTTGAAAAGGAAACAGCTGAAGTGTTTTTATGTGTCGACGAATTTCAAAGCAGGATATCTTGTTTGAGATTGCTATTTTCAGTAAATATGCATTGGATAATGGAAACCATGTACAGATGCATCCTTGAAGGATAGGTGATCGATCCAAGATAGGATGGATTGAATCTCATGAAGATTGTGTCAGGAAGAGGAAACCCTAACCGCTCCGAAGTTTGAATTGCTTTTTGGCGAGCAATCATGAGATAAAAAGAGAAGAGCTTAAAACAGAGTGTGTTGATGTTGTAGAGAAGAGGAAGAGAAAAGAGAGATTAAGTGAAAAAGAAGAATTGCTAGCCTTAGAAATAGTTCTAAGAATCTTGCAGAGTAAGTGAGCAAGCATACCAGTGAGAGGGTTCTACCGACATAACTATAGTTTCATAGCTAAGCTAAACTGGCAAGGTGTGGCAGAGAAGGCAACATCCTAGTGTGATACAATGTGTTGAGAGACTGTGAGAGAGAGAGAGGTAACAGAGGCTGAGAATCAGAGAAAGTAATCTCACAACTAGTAGAATGAGATTTAGTGGAGGAGAAAAGACTGTCAACCGATAGTGAGCTATTTGATCGAAGAGTTGTAGAATTCATTTGCAACAAGAAAACTTAATTGTATTCAATTAGTATTTCAATGTACATCACCAAGTTGAAGCTTGGTGTAGGGGTTGATGCTCCTTGGTTTGGTGCCCTAAAAGTGTAGGGGTTGATGCTCATTGGGTTGGTGCCCTAAATGTTTGTAACCTGGTGTTTTACTTGTGAGGCTAGATTGGAGTAGTAGTTTCCAGTAGCATTTCTCATCCAGGTTTTTCCCATATTGGGTTTTCCTCGTATACCTCATGTTGTGAGTTGCATTTGTGTGTTTGATCTCTTTAGTTTTCCTTTTTGCTTTACCTTTTTGGTTTCTTAGAGATTGAGTGGTTAACTAGTATTCTAAAGTTGATTTGAAAGTCAAAAATTTTTAGGAACCACTGATTCACCCCCCTCTCGATGGTACTATGTGTTCAACACTAGTTTGGACATTAGTTGTGGTCTATGTTGAAATGATTCCCATAATAGGTATTTGTGCAGTAGTACTTGTGATAGTAGTGGTTGAGGCATTAATGGTATTCACATGGGAAGACATAAATGTAGAAGTAACTAAAGGGAAACTATTTGTACTAGAAAAATTGAATGTCTGACTAGACATCTCATGGGTAGGGATTTGGGTAGAATGCTAAATGGCCAAATTTAACACCTTTTGAGCCATCATATCCCTTTCTCTTCTTACTTGTTTCAACTACTTCTATAGCTCTTCTGTTGATCCTCTAGTTGTATTTCTTGAGGTAGAACATATATTAGACTCAATGAAGTGAGTTTGAAAAATATTCTATGCTAATGGAAAGTTCATAGACACAATGGTAGCTATAGTGTACTCTAGACCAATGTTACTTTGTGCACTAACTAACTAGTCATCATTCCTAGGTTCATATTCTCTTTTCAACCTATCCCTTTCAAAGTTACATACAAATTATCATAGGCAACCTGGTTCTGAGTAGGATATTCATAGTAGAGATTATGTAGGTTTTTATCCATGTTTGGGAAAGTGTGACTAACAATAAGATTTTCTCTTAACAAGATTTTGTCACTACTTGTATCCTCTACTTCATATGTAGACCTATAAGTGTCACAACGATAACCCTCTGAAACACACTTCCCTTTTAAATCACTTTTTAACTAATTTTGTTCCTCTATTTGTACTACAGGAGTATTGAGACTAATACTGACTAATGTTTGAGAAAGAGTGGTTTCAAGAATACCTTTGTCCTTGACAGTCCACCTTTTGCTGGTTGTAGACTTGTTTCCCTTTCCGCTCCCTTGATCAACTTCTTTATCTGAGCTAAGCTCAGTGTCTAATGCATTGCACCTTCCAATGCACTCACTCCTTGTAGTAGTATTTGTCACCCTTTTGCTGCTCATGTGATGTTTTCAAGCTATGAACTAGCTTTCTTCCTTTTCAGAGTCACCACCCAAAATGGGGATACTTGTTTGTTTCTTTCATAACTCTGGTTGTTGGATAAGGACTACTAGGATAAAATACTTTTCTTGACAAAGCCTTGAATTTGGTCCCCAACAAAGTCGCCAATCTATTGGTTCCCAAATCAACAAATCCTAAATCCTAGAGAAATAACCACTGACTCATAAACAGATCTAATATTGTGTTTGGCCAATGAACAAGATTCAAAATAAAAGCTGCAATATTCTACTCTTTAGGCTTTGCAAGACCTAGGTGGGTACCCTTATTGCAATGTTATACAATATTCTAAGTTTATATGAATAGACATTGCATTGTATAGTAGATGCTTTCAATGAAAATATACCAAGGAAAGTATGATGAACTACAAATTTTGGCTTGAACCTTAGCTTATATCACTTTGCTTGTATTAAAATTTGGCTCTAATCTATTCTACTCCTAATGCAAAAAATTTGAAAACTAAAATATAAAAGGTGAAATAAGAATGTGAAAATGATCCTAAAATTTACAAAAGTATGACTAGTGCTTGTTCAAGAGGAATACAGAGTCAAACAAAAAGCCTAAAGACAAACAATATCATAGTATCAACATTAAGATCCAATACTAAACATTCAATACATCCTTAAAATGCTCAGATTGAGCATGCATCCACAACTTCCTCACAATATCTCTTACACAAATGCTGCAGTATTCAAGACAAAATTTAATTCATTTTACTTGAAATGAAACCTATAAAGGAATACACATTCTCCATTAGAGAAGACAAGTTGAACATGTCATTAATATAAAAACTCATACAACACAATATAGGAGTGTAGCGTCATAAAATTGCGACACTTGCAATTTCGACTGCATTTGGGTCTTCACGATGGCGGTGCAACGTTGAACCTGAATGGAGACACCGAAACCTGTTTACGACATCAAAAAATGCATCTTTCTGCACCTTGGCCTGATCCTCCTTGCGCCCTGTTGTCCTAGGAGGTGGGACCATGGTGCCTAGCGCCCTGGTCCCTGGCCCTATTTTGGGCCCGGTCTCTTGTTGGGCATCGGGTCTTCAAGTTTGCAATTTGGAAAATAATGTTCCTAGGTCGGCCTAAGGTCAGAAAAATCAGTCTCCTAACCCTAATTGACAAGTATATAAACTACATTTCCCCTCCCAGAAAGGGGGAGGGAAAAACATATGTGTGTAAGAGGCGGAAGTGATAGGCAACCATTCAAACATTCAAGCATTCAAGCATTCCTTCAAGCAATTGAGCATTCTAGGTCTCCATTCAAGGCTAGGTGTTGCATTCAAGACAAGGATTCAACCATTGAAGAGGAGATTACCTACAACCTACAACATACAACATCATTACACCTTCGCATGTAAGAATGCAAACATTCTTACAACAAGGTATCAATACTTGATTACATTACAAACACTTACATTTACAGCATTCTCATTTCTTGGTTAATTCCAAAACCGGGGTTTGACCTGAAGGCAAACCCCTAATCCCTAACCCCCCAATCATCCTCTCTTTTCTATGTGTAGGTTGTAGGTACACAACTGTAATTGAAGATCTGGAATCCGTGTGCAGAGACGAATAGATCCCCCTTCGTTTTGTGGATTTTTCGGAGGACCGTGTGCACTCCGAGCGCCATCGTCCTATCAACTTTCGCTGAAAATTGCAGGACAACATCGTCCTAACATTTTACTGCTAATTTCAGGTCCGCAGCTTCATCCCGTGTCCCTATCTATGTCTACAAGCTAATCTTTCTTACTTTTACATACACTCCTAGTTCAATCCTTCTATCTACATTCTTTACAAAATAGGGTATCCTTGCTGTCTCAACCCTTGAAACTCATTTAGAATTCAATCCTGCATTGTGTGGGATTGGATCTTGTGAGTTTCAACCCCTCTTTTGAATGTAAAGTCTCTCCTAAGTGAAAACCGTCAATCCTAGTGACCCCCTTTCTCTCTCCTTGGAGTGGGGGAACGCCTAGGGTTCAATTTTCCGCTTTACATTTTGGTGAACCCGACGTGAACATCCTAATTCTGATTATTCATGGTTAGATCTGAAAAATTGGCTTCCTTAATTACATTTCCATGTTTGAGCTTTTGCAAATTTTAGAGGTTAATGGCATAAAAACCCTAAATTTTCTTTTTAGTAATTGAGCTTGTGAAATGTTTAATTGTGAATGCTTGTTTCAGATCTACCCTTCTATTGCAAATTGTCAATTCATATTTGTGCTTTAATTCTGAAAATTAAGTGGTTAAGTGTCGAAACCCTAATTTTTAAAACCCTCTTGATTCAACATTTGACCAATGATTTCACTAATCAAAACACCTCCAAATCGGCTGTAACTTTGGATTCCGCAACAAAATCATAATATCTCTCATCCCTGAAAATTTTGAAAAAAGTTGCAAGGACTGTGTGCACCCCGAGCGCCATTGTCCCCGACATATTTTCTGAAATTTCGGGAGCTAGATCTTACTGTATTTTTCTGCTAGAATCCAGAATCTTGGCTGATTTCATCAATTCTAACACTTTCAAAATTAAAGTCAAAGTTGGTCTAGTGATTGCTTGGATTAAGGCTTTTAATCATTCAAAAATTGTTGAAATTGAAATTTTGTGTTAAAATTGTATTTCTTACTGTCCTAAATCTGAAAAGTGTGTTGGCATTCATTCGAAGTTTCAGTGCTTTATTCAAATTTCTGCAATTTGTGACTTTTGAAATTAAGTGTTTAATTGCAACTTTGATTTCTGCTTTCAAAATTGAATTTTGCGTGAAATTGAGTCAACTATTAAAAAGCTTGCATTGCTCCTAGTATTCCCTCTTAAATCATAAAATTCAAAATTTCAGTTTCCCTCTCTTTTTCAAAATTCAAATTTTGCATTTTTCAACAATCTTGGTAGGGTTCAATTTTGAGATTGCAACTTTAATTTGGCCTATCTATAGATTGTAAAATCACTCAATTTTTTTAGATTAGCTTTAAAATCATCATAACTTTCATCCCTAAAAATTTTGAAAAAAGTTGTGAGGACCGTGTGCACTCCGTTCGCCACGGTCCCTGACATTTTTTCTGAAATTTCGGGAGATTGTCATGATTGCATTTAACAGCTTAAATCTAGGAGATTGGCTGATTTTATTGAAATTTGCTACCTCTAAATTCGAAAATAAATTCAAAATTCAAGATTTCAATTTTCAAGATAACAATTAAAATTAAGTGCTACCCCCTTGGCCCTAATTTTCAATTGTGCCTACCTTTCTTGGAAGTTGTGTTTCCCTCTTCTTTCACAAAGTTCAAATTGGATAATCATTATCTCATTGTTCAATTTTGCCAACTTTATTTTTCAAAATTCAAAATTTTCTTTCTCCCTCTAGTGCATGAGTTTTACAACAATAAGCCCTACTTACACTATTCTCGTTAGATGAAGCCTTAGAATTAAGTCTTTTCAAGGTTTAATTACTGAGGAGATGGAACCTAATTTGAATGGCCTTTTTAATGAGGAAATGGGTAATTCCTCTAATCCTCTTAATGATGAAGAAGCTCTCCATGAGGTTTCTGTAGAACAACTTTCAAAATTGGATAACCAATTTGATGATTTTCAGCAATGGATGTCTCAAGAATACCCCGATAGTCAAGCTCTTTCATTAATTGAGGGTCTAAAACGTATGGTTCAACATGATAAGAATGGAATTGATATTTTGCGTAGTATTGTACACTTCGTGGATTCAAATGTGATGCCTATGAAGAGTTGCGCCAAAACTTTAGGTTATACACAACCTCCTACTCAAGTCAATCATTCTATTCCTTTGACAACTTCTATTGCTAGTATACCTACTTTTACATCAAACATAATGACTACTTCAATACAAAACATTCCACCTATGATCACCAGTCATGGGGGCAATCCTTCTTCTTCAATCAACCCTCTTCCTTCATTCAATCCGACTTCTTCATTCATTCCTTCAATGAGTGTTCCTATTACATCTCCACAAATGAACATGACACAAGGGGGCAATTCATTTAACCATTCCATTCCTCCTTGTAGTGTTCCTTCTTTCCAATCATCTCCTATGACTAACTATCATAGTGTCCCGCCACCTTACTCTCAATCATTACCTTCTTTCAATAACATAATACCTTCATCACAATCTAACATGTCTAATATGAACTCTTCGACTGAAGTGACCATTAACAATCTTGCACAAACTATCTCTTCTTTACAGCAACAGATTGCCTCTATGAATCAATCTAAGTTTAGTATGCCCACATTTGATGTTGTGAGCCCACTTTCTCTTGACATTGTTTGAGCTATCCCCCCTAAACATGTTGAAATCCCGTAGTTGGAGCTTTATAATGGTAAAGGTGATCCTCTAACACATGTTAAGACCTTTCAAACAATATGTACCGATTTTGCTCATGACCAAAGGTTGCTTGCAAAACTGTTTACTAGAACATTAAGAGATAAGGCTCTACAATGGTATTGCTTGTTGCCTTCTTATTCTATTACTTCTTTCCAACAACTTGCAAATGCTTTTATTCAACAATTTCAAAACAATATAAGTCCTAAAGTTACTTTGATTGATTTAATGCATTGTAAACAAGGTGTTAAAGAAAAAGTGACCGATTTCATTGGTAGATATAAGCATTTGTGTGCTCAAATTTCTTTTCCAGTACTTGACAATGATATTCAAAGAATCTTTATTTCTAATTTACAAAAAGATATTAGAGAAAAACTTCTATTTTCTAAGTTTACTTCTTTCCAACAGTTGTGCACAACTCTTCACAATTATCAACTGACTGTGAGCCAAATGGAACAAGCAAATCCTATGGCTCCAAGTGATAAGGGTGATAGTAGTCAACAACCATTTGGAAAGTTTAAACCAAACAGAGGGTTCATCAAGTTCAATGAAAACATCACCAACAACAATGTGAATGCAGCATCAGGTGTGCCTCCTATTTCTAAGTTTTTCAAGAAAGAAAGAGAGTTTACTCCTTTGAATGAATCATTGCATAGTATTATGAATAAGTTATTGCAACAAAATGTGCTTACTCTCCCTCCTATAAAAAAGTCACCCTATTTTGATAACAAATATTTTTGTCAATTTCATTGTCAACCTGGTCATGATACTGAAAAATGTTTTGCTTTAAAGGGTAAAATTCAAGATTTGATTGATAATAATACTATCTTTGTTTCAAGTGTGAATGATAAAGACAACACATCTGTAGCTCTTCCTAACCAAAATCTTAAGACTTTTACTGATCTATTACCTTCTCATACCTCTAATGTGATTGAGACTAATGATTCCTCTTTCTCACCTGATGGTCTTGTGTCTATGACTTTGAATGTGATTAACTTTGTAGAGCAGTAGAAAATCCCTAAAGAACCTTCCATCACATTTGATTCCAGTGAAACTATCAAGCCACCTGATGGTCCTTTATATATAGTTGCAAAAGTCAAGAATACACCTTGCCGTGGAGTGCTTATTGATCCTTCTTGCATGGTTAATGTCATTACTAAAGAATTTCTTTTTACTTTGCAATTGAATCAAGTGATTTATGACAAAGCCAATGTGGTTGTGAAATTATTTGATGCATTTTCTTCTCCTGCAATTGGCTCTATTACACTACCTATTGAGGTCCATAACAAATCCCTTGATGTGATATTTGATATTATTCCATCTTCCGAACAATTTCGTGTGAAGCTAGGCTATCCTTGGCTATCTTCCATGAAAGCTATTGCTTCTCCTATTCACAAGTGTTTGAAATTTCCCCATAATGGTGAAGTTGTTACTGTCAATCATAGTCTCTTTAAACCAGCTGAAAGAACTTCTAGCATTCCTATTGATTATTTTTGGCCTAAACAATTCCAATCTCTTCCACCGCGAAGTGATCATCTTTTCAAATCTTATCAAAAGTGGAAAAAAGATATGATCCTATCTCTAAGTGAACCTAGAACACCCAAACTTGATATTCCCATCATTCTTGAGAAGGAAGTTCTTCCTTTGAAAGATAAAACTAATGTCTTTTCTCAAGAAGATTCCCAACCCATCCCTATGGATGTGACTATGTCTATATTTAATAAAATTTCTAAAAGTAGACCTATACCTCCTCGTCATGATGGACTTGGTCTCCTTCCTAAACCAAATATTCCTCCTTTATATGGAGCAGTTCCTCCTCCTTCCTCTTATAGAGAGAAGAGACCTTCCTCTTCTCCTATTGTCCAACCTAAGAGACCACAACCTAAACAGCCAGTGATAAGGATGAGAACATTCCTCCTCCTCAATCTTCTCAACTTCCTACTAAGACTAGATGAAATCGTTCTGTGTGTGAATGTCAACAAAAGCATTGTCTTAGAGCTCATGCAGCTGCTTTTCAAACTTTGCAATCCCCAAAAACACCTTCAGCTAGTATTATTCCATTTTCTCCTCAGCCGAAAATTGAGCCAAAATCTCCTAAACATAAGATGCATGATGGTTTTGATCCTGTGCGAGTTAAAGATCCTATTTTTATAAATCTTGATGATGATATAGATGAAAATGTTACTTCTCTTTCTTCTGATAGTGAATATGAATATGTTGATATTGATAACCATTTATCTAACGAATTTTCTAAAGCACTTATCTTAGCTCCTAGACAAGAACAACGTGGCTTGGAACATGAACATAGCCCTTGTTTGGATCTTGTGATAGCTCCATCTACTGTGTTGGATGTTCCTCCTCTAGCGTGTTTCCTACCTTCCCGAAATATTGATCAGCAAGATCGGGGGGTGGATGACGTGCTAGACTAGCTCATTAGCATAGCAGACTCTCTCCTCCTCTCTTGATCTCTTTTGTTACTTCTTCTATGTGTTATTCTCATTCTTCTATTTGTTGTCCTTAGTGTTGTCTACTTGAGGACGATGCAAAGCATTGAGATCTCTTTTGGTCTCTCTCATGTTGACTCAAAAGACACATGTGTTCCCTTCTTCTAGGTGACCTTCCTTGATTGGGGAATGAAGAACAATTATGCATACATACATATGATATACATGAATTATCGTACAGCATACTGACCCCAAGGAAAGCGAAGTCACCTCGTGCTTTGTGTTTTGTGTCTATTATCCTTGGGTTTATCTCACACTTGGGGGCTAAATCTTTGTGACAACATGCTCCTTTCCCTTCTCATTTCTTATGTGTATCACTACCTTAAAGAAATCACCCTCGATGAGGCATGTACGATCGCTTTAACGTAGGGGGCATACACTCCGTTCATATCTCTTCAAGATTCTTAAAATTTTTTTGGCGAACTTAGCTTTGCCTTGAAAATTTTTGGTATTATTCTTGCATGACTCATAGTGAGGGAACCTTACTACTGATAGTCATGGTTCTCCCTCGTGATCTTCCCTTTTACTTTGTCAATCGAAGTCGTAAGATCCTTAGTCCACTGGGGGCTTGGTGTATCTTGCCTCCTTGACGTGGTGAAAGTCTTTCAATGTTGTTTCCTTGTACTTTACCAGAAGTATGGGCGTACGCTTATACTCCCGCTAAAGTGGGGGCTAAATGTAGCGTCGTAAAATTGCAACACTTGCAATTTTGACTACATTTGGGTCTTCATGATGGCGGCACAATGTTGAACTTGAATGGAGACCCCGAAACCTGTTTATGACATCAAAAAATGCATCTTTCTGCACCTTGGCTTGATCCTCCTTGCACCCTGTTGTCCCGGGAGGTGGGACCATGGCACCAAGTGCCCTGGTCCCTGGCCCTATTTTGGGCCCAGTCTCTTGTTGGCAATTGGGTCTTCAAGTTTGCAATTTGGAAAATAATGTTCCTAGGTCGGCCTAAGGTCGGAAAAATCAGTCTCCTAACCCTAATTGACAAGTATATAAACTACATTTCCCCTCCCAGAAAGGGGGAGGGAAAAACATATGTGTGCAAGAGGTAGAAGTGATAGGCAAACATTCAAACATTCAAGCATTCAAGCATTCCTTCAAGCAATTGAGCATTCTAGGTCTCCATTCAAGGCTAGGTGTTGCATTCAAGACAAGGATTCAACCATTGAAGAGGAGATTACCTACAACCTACAACATACAACATCATTACACCTTCACATGTAAGAATACAAACATTCTTACAACAAGGTATCAATACTTGATTACATTACAAACACTTACATTTACAACATTCTCATTTCTTGGTTAATTCCAAAATTGGGGTTTGACCTGAAGGCAAACCCCTAATTCCTAACCCCCCAATCATCCTCTCTTTTCTATGTGTAGGTTGCAGGTATGCGGCTGTAATTGAAGATCTGGAATCCTTGTGCAGAGACAAACAAATCCCCCTTCATTTCGTGGATTTTTCGGAGGACCGTGTGCACTCCGGGTGCCATCGTCCAGTCAACTTTTGCTTAAACTTGCAGGACAGCATCGTCCTGACATTTTACTACTAATTTCTTGTCTGCAGCTTCTTCCCATGTCCCTATCTCCATCTACAAGCTAATCTTTCTTACTTTTACATACACTCCTAGTTCAATCCTTCTATCTACATTCTTTACAAAAGAGGGTATCCTTGCTGTCTCAACCCTTGAAACTCATTTAGAATTCAATCTTGCATTGTGTGGGATTGGATCTTGTGAGTTTCAACCCTTTTTTGAATGTAAAGTCTCTCCTAAGTGAAAACCGTCAATCCTAGTGACCCCCTTTCTCTCTCCTTGGAGTGGGGGAATGCCTAGGGTTCGATTTTCTGCTTTACAAGGAGATATGAGAAAGAAAAATGAATGTTCTCTTTATTGATTTTCAGAATAAAATTGATACATTCATGAATTAAGTACTTCAAATTCATCCAACTCTTTCTCCTATTCTTCAATCTCTCTCTCATCTCTCTTTTATATCTTGAAACCCTAGACTCTCTCTATCTTGAATCATACAATTGCTTCCTAGATACATAGGATTTAAATGCAATCTCATATTTACCATGTGATTCTCCAAATTCGCTTAACTCAAATGTAGCCAACTTACCAACTAACATATCTCTTGTCACAGTAGTCACACTTTGGATCTCATCAATAGAAACAACGTTTACTTTATAAGTAAAAGGAAAGGATCTCAATGTTGGCAACACCAAGAAGGAAAACTGAGAGGGAGGGGGGGTGAATTAGTTTTCACCATTTTCTCAACAATTAAGCACAATCTCAGATCTAAAAAACAACAACAACAATAAAAATAAGAACAATGATACCACAACACATAACACCAAGATTTTGACATAGAAAACCCGGTTAAGGGAAAAATCATGGTGGGAACCTACCCACAAAAGATGATACTCTACAGTAATATGTCTAAATATTATAATGGGAAATGCACATGTATTTAGGCACACTGGCTAGAGCTCACTGCTTAAAATAAGAGGGTGCAAAACTCTATAACCTTCAGGGAGGGTTCGCTACCTTACACTAAGATTTAGACTATAATCTAAAAAGAATGAACTGCAATAATAACATTTGCTAATGCCTAATGACAGTTCTGGTTAAGCACAAATGTCTACCCTACAACAATCTCTACTCAATACACCATACCGAAGGATAAATTCACTTATGCACCAATTACGCTAGTCTGTGATAATGCAGACACAACACTGATACCCAAATTACATGAATATTATATCCATTTATACAATTCATCAACCTTGAGTACAAGGTTGGCCAAACCCATAACAATTAATTACAAAATTATATCACATGATATATAAATCAACCACCAGACCAATATAATAATATGAATGGCATAACATGGACCTAAATCAAATCTCCAAACTCTCATCACCACCGAAAATCATGCTAAGACCAACTGTAACATGTTACACCACCAAAATACCACATAACACAAAGAACATCACCGGATCATGAAAATCACCAAAAAATTGCACAATAATAAATTTGGATGATCGAGACAAATAGGACATGATTAGGAAATATGAACAAGCATGTTAAAACCATTTGTAATAGCTGCACCAACAACACTCATCAAATCTTCATCGATCAACATCTAAAACTCAAGAACACTTAAACAACAACAACTACCACAAGGAAAGATAACTTGCAAAGCACCAAATCATGATTCATCTAAAATGAAGATACACATGATCATCCCAAACAATCTCCCAAAATCGCAACTCAAGATCTGATCACACCAGAATATTTTGGAGGAAATACTGAACTTTACAATGCACTACTCATAAGAACCAAACTATAAACCAAATCACTTGATATGATCAATTAAGCTCTCGGATCACTGAAACCAACACATAAAGATATAATGATACTAGAAATACTCCATATAGTGAACCATGATCTCAATAAACCGATTTGCAACCACCAAAGCAATAAATCAGAAGAATATGTTGACATCAATGACAACAACATATCCTAGCATCAACAATGTCCAACAATCTCACCCTTTCACATTGATGGTAGTATATGAATGTGAAAAATAATCGATGCAAAGGAATGAAACAACATCAATAAAAATCCAATAGGATCTTGCTAAGATCATGCACATGAGATTCCAAAAATAATTTTTCACATGCTTCTATCCCCCTTTGACAACAATGCCAAAGATATTGATCAAGCTTCTCTCCCCACAAGAACAAACAATTTCCCCCTCTTTTAATAAACTCATAGCTCAATCCACTGAACCACATACTAACTACTCCAGCTGAGTAGCAACATCAACTCATCAACCAGGATAAAAAGATAAGGCTTTGAAATCCACTGGATTGATCCATCTCAATGCACCTAGTTCTCATCAAGAGTGGCAGAGACCCCTAACTTGTCTCTCAAATGCACAAATGTATCTGCAGGCTAATGCTTAGTGAAAATATCTACAATCTAATCTTTTGTAGACACATACTCTAGTTTTACTTCCTCATCGCTAACTTTCTCCCTCAAGAAATGATACTTAATTGATATATGCTTCATTTTAGAATGCAGTACCAAATTCTTGGAAATACTAATAGCACTTGAATTGTCACAATAGATAATAGTAGGCTCATCATACGCAACTCTAATATCTTTTAGCATCTGTTTGTTAGGTCTTGGAGATAACTGAGAGGGGGGGGTGAATCAGTTGTCTAATAAATTCAAACCAAAAACTTATTAACCAACTTAATGCTTAATACTGGTAAACCAGTTAAGTATGCCGGTAGACAATGTTAACAGTAAATTGCTATACCAATAAGATTTAATACATGAAACATAAACACAAAGTCATCCACAACACATGACACCAATATTTGTACGTGGAAACCCTGTAAGGGGAAAAACCACGTTGGGAAACCTTACCCACAATCAGATGATACTACTGCAGATAGTAAGTGTACAAAGAGGGGTTTGCACATGTAGAAAGGCCAATAGCCTAGAGCTCACTGCTCAATCACAAATGGGAGTCACACTGACTACAGTTGGATGGTTAAATCCAATAAGAATGTACTGTACAAAATTGCATCTTCATATGTTGAATTCAGTACTGGTGTAATGCTGATATGATTCTACAAAAACCTAACTTCACCTTCAAATGATGTCTTCGTGTATACCTCTACTTGATCTCGCATATACCTTCACACAATTCTTTTTTGCATTCCACACTTGATCTTACAAATAAGATCTTACATTTATACCATACCCTAAGACCAATTTTAGTAGGTCAGCTCTACAAGATATTACAATAAAAACATTTTACAAATAATATAATATCCGATGCAATAACTAATTGAACATGTCGGCTTAATGCATTTACAACAATAATAAATCATCTCCATAGCATGCCATGTTGATCTGGAAAAGATAAACCTGTCGGTGTAACCCTAGATAATCTGGACCTATTTGCCAATAAAAGAAAATATGCAAATATGAATATATCAATGATTATTACTTCGAAATAAAGTGTCCAAATGATGTCTTCAACATTACCAAGTGTCTTCCATATCATTCCAGGTACCGATGAACAATATATCCTACCGGTGAACTATATACCAGTAACTATTGCACAGTTTACTGTTTGCCGGTGAATGTTGCTGGATCTCCAAAGTAGGTGTATTTAGTAGGTGTTGACATCAATGACAAAACCATACCAAAATACCAACAATCTCCCCCTTTGGCATTGATGGCAACACAAGATGGAAAAACCATCAAAGTACCAAAACATCAAAGTGCCAAAAAACCAACAATCTTCATTTCTCCCCCTGGGAGTAACAATACCAATCTTTCATGTGTCTTTCAAAATCTCTCCCCTAAAATCTCTTTTTCTTACCAAAAAGATAATGTTTTTCCATAGATCTCTCTCCCCCTTTGACATCAAATGCCAAATTCAAAAAAAAAAAGTCAAGTTCATACAAAATACCAACCAATTCAATATACCAACTACTCCCCCTGAGAAGTAGCTTCCTCATCAAAATATCGGAATAAAAGATTTGTCCATTTAATTCTGCCGGTTGATGACAATCATCAACTGTCTAAGTCTCTATCAGTGGTGGTATGACTCCGAGCTGATCTCTGAGATACTCAAAAGTTTCCTTAGGCAAAGGTTTTGTGAAAATATCTGCAAGCTATTCTTTAGAATTCACATAAACCAGTTTTATCTCTTTTTCTTCAACTTTTTCCCTTAGAAAATTCAGTTTGATAGAAACATGTTTTGTTTTAGAATGTAATACTGGATTTTTAGATACATCAATTGCTGTAGTGTTATCACAGTATATAGTAATAGGTTCCTTGCATTTTACTTTTATGTCTTTTAACATTTGCTTAAGCCAAAGTACCTGTGTACAGTTTGTTGCTACTGCAACATATTCTGATTCTGCTGTTGATAAAGATGTACAACTCTGTTTCTTAATTAACTCAGAAACTAATCTCTTTCCAAGAAAGAATGCTCCTCCAGTGATGCTTTTTCTATCATCCACATCTCCCACCCAATTTGCATCTGTGTATGCATATAGATCAAAATTTTCATCTTTAGGATACCATAATCCAAGATTTGTTGTGCCTTGTAAGTACCGGAGAATCCTTTTTACTGTTGATTCATGATTTTCCCTAGGATTACTCTGAAATCTAAAAACTATACATACTGCATTCATAATATCAGGTCTGGTTTGTGTCAAATATAGTAAACCTCCTATCATAGATTTATATCTAGTTGGATTAACAGGTGTAGATTCATCCCTTTGAGATAATTTGTCATTTGTAGTCATAGGTGTGCTTACCGGTTTAGAGTTCTCCATCCCAAATTTCTTAAGTAGTTCTTTCAAGTACTTAGATTGACTCAAAAATATGCCTTTATCAGTTTGTAAAATCTGCAATCCTAAAAAGAATTTTATTTCTCCAATCATAGACATTTCAAATTCTTACTGCATTTCAAGAGAAAATTCTTTGCATAATTCATCTTCTCCTCCAAAGATTATATCATCAACAAATACTTCAATAATCAAGATGTCATCATTAGTTACTTTGTAATATAAATTGCTATCTGCATTTCCTTTAGTAAAACCAATCTTTAAAAGATACTTATCCAATCTTGCATACCAAGCTCTTGGGGCTTTTTTTAATCCATACAGAGGTTTCTTTAATCTGCAAACCATATCATTGTCATCTATCAAAGAAAATCCATCAGGTTGTTCAATATAGACTTCCTCTTCAAGATCTCCATTCAAAAATGCACATTTAATATCCATTTGATAAGCTTTGTAATCCTTGTGAGCTGCAAAAGCCAAGAATAATCTAATTGCCTCAATTCTGGCTACTGGTGCAAAGGTTTCATTGTAATCAACTCCTTCTTTCTGAGAATATCCCTTACATACTAGTCTTGCTTTATTTCTGACAACCTTACCATCTTCATTAAGTTTGTTTCTAAATACCCATTTGGTTCCAATTACATTTTTATTTTTAGGTCGGGGAACTAATTTCCAAGTATTATTTTTCTCAATTTGTCCTAATTCTTCTTCCATAGCTTTAATCCAAAATTTATCTTCACATGCCTCATTGATAGATAATGGTTCAATTTGAGAAATAAGACATACCTCTTCATTTGCCAATCTTCCTCTTGTCATGACTCCTTTAAATTTGCTTCCAATTATCTGATCTTCAGAATGATTCAGTCTTACATTCTGGGGTGTCTTAGTCTATTGTTGTTCTTCAATTACTGTGGAATCCTCTGATGATACCGGAGTAACTGGATCATCATTCTACTGGTGGATTTATTGTAGGTTCATTTGTCATAATTTGTGTTTCCGGTTCAGAGTCTATATACCTTGAAGTTCCTCTAAATTATTCATCAATCTTTACATTTGTACTCTCAACAATTTTCTGTAATCTTTTATTAAAAAATCTATATGCCTTGCTCTTAGATGAATAACCAAGAAATATTCCTTCATCACTTCTAGGATCAAACTTGCCAATATACTCATCTCTTCTAATATAACATTTACTTCCAAAAATTCTGAAGTACTTAAGAGTAGGAATATTACCAAACCATAGTTCATGAGGGGTCTTACTGGTTTCACCTTTGATGTGAACTTTGTTGAATGTATAGACAGCAATGTTTACTGCCTCTCTCCAGTACACATGTGCTAGATTTGCTTTTGATAACATACTTCTTGCTGCATCCAAAATAGTTCTATTTTTCGTTCAGCAACTCCATTCTGTTGTGGTGTCTGAGGTGCTGATAACTGTCTTTTGATTCCATTTACTTCACAGAATGTATTAAAATCTTTAGATGTGAATTCTCCTCCTTGATCTAATCTTAAACATTTAATTTTCTTACCAGTTTCATTTTCAACCATTGTTTTGAATAGTTTGAACTTCCCAAGTGCTTCTGATTTTTCTCTGAGAAAAGTAACCCAACACATTCTAGAATAATCATCAATAATTAGCATGAAATATCTACAACCTTGTAAGCTTTTAGTTCTAGCTGGACCACATAAATCAGTGTGAATTAAATCAAGAGCATTATTGGATTTTTCTGGAATACTTTTGAAACTAGCTCTAACTTGTTTTCCAAATTGACATTCCTTGCAAATTGTATTATGAGGTTTCACAATTTTAGGTAGATCTCTAACTGCCTTAGAAGTACTGATTTTTACCATGCAATCAAAATTTACATGACATAGTCTTTTATGCCATAGCCAACTTTCATCTATATGTGCAATTAAGCATGCCTTTTCACTGTTATTCAAATGAAAGATATTACCTCTAGTATGATTACCGGTTGCAATTTCCAAACCAGTTCTATTCATGATTTTACATTTTCCATTTTTAAATTGTAACTGAAAACCTTTCTCAACTAGTTGACCAACACTTAAAAGATTATGTTTTAATCCTTCAACATAGTAGACATTATCAGTGTTATGTTTACCATCAAGAGATATTTAACCCTTACCTTTGATTGAACAGGCTTTGTCATCTCCGAATCTTACTAAACCTCCATTGTATTCTTGAAAGTTCAAGAATTTACCTTTGTCTCTAGTCATGTGATGTGAGCATCCTGAGTCAATAATCCATTCATCCTTTGATTCAACTTTAGCTACTAGGGCTTGTTCTATCGGTTGAGCAATAGGTGCCGATTGATCTTCTGTTATAGAAACAAAGACCCATCCATTGTCTACTAGATCCTCATCAGAATCATCAGTCACGCCTTCATCAGCAATGTAACAAGATTTATCTTTGTTTTTCTTAAATCTGTATCTCTGATATTCAGGATTAGGTTTGTATGTTCTTCTAGCTTCTTCTCTTAGTCTAGCATGTCTATTAGGGCATCTTGAAGCCATATGACCAATCTTATTGTAGTTAAAACATTTAAAGGGTGCTTTACCTTCATACTTACTTCCAATTGGGCCTTTTAGCATTTTTCTTGCAAATAGTGCTTCAAATTCTTCAAGCTCTTAATTCTCCTTCTTGGTTTCTTCAAGTTCTCTTGCATAAAAGGCTCTCTAGTCTGATTTGTCAAAAGATGAAGCAGATGATGTTGATGCTTTGAAGGCCAAATCAATTTTTATAGTAGCAACAGGACCAAATTCCTCAATTTCAAAAGCTGAAAGTTTTCCAATCAATGTATCCCTAGTTACTGATGTATTAGGCATTGTTCTCAACTCATTTATAGCAGTAACCTTCATTTTATATGCCGGTGGAAAACCTCTTAAGATTTTTGAAACAATATTATCTTCACTCAAGGTTCCTCCACAACATTTGATACCCAAAACAATTTCATTTACTCTTTCCATAAAAGCAGAAATCCTTTCATCTTCTTCCATTTTCAGATGTTCATACCTGACTTGGAAGCTTTCAAGTTTTGCAATTTTGACTGTGGAATATCCTTCATTCAGTGTTTCCAAATGACCCCAAATAGCTTTAGCAGTAGGCCTATCTGATAGTCCCATGATTTGTTGATCTGATAATGCACTCAGGAGTGCTTCTCTTGCTTTGCAATCATTTTCTTCATCTTTAGCTAAAGTAGTGGGAGCAGTCTGACCAGCTACAACAACAGTATAACCATTCTTAGTAACTTCCCAGATGTCTTTACCAATGCAATTCAGATGTGTCTCCATTTTGATTTTCCATATCCCATAGTTGATTCCATCAAGTTTAGGACTATCCTTTTTGAAATAATTAGTAGACATTGGATCTCCTCAAGTTGTTAAACTTCTGCAAAAAGAGGACTAGGCTCTGATACCAATTGTTAGGTCCCGGAGACAACTGAGAGGGGGGGGGTGAATCAGTTGTCTAATAAATTCAAACCAAAAACTTATTAACCAACTTAATGCTTAATACCGATAAACCAGTTAAGTATGCCGGTAGACAGCGTTAACAGTAAATTGTTATACTGGTAAGATTTAATACATGAAACATAAACACAAAGTCATCCACAACACATGACACCAATATTTGTATGTGGAAACCCTGTAAGGGGAAAAACCATGGTGGGAAACCTTACCCACAATCAAATGATACTACTACAGATAGTAAGTGTAAAAAGAGGGGTCTGCACATGCAGAAAGGCCAATAGCCTAGAGCTCACTGCTCAATCACAAATGGGAGTCACACTGACTATAGTTGGATGGTTAAATCCAATAAGAATGTATTGTACAAAATTGCATCTTCATATGCTGAATTCAGTACAGGTGTAATGCTGATATGATTCTACAAAAACCTAACTTCACCTTCAAATGACATCTTTGTGTGTACCTCTGCTTGATCTCACATATACCTTCACACAACTCTTTTTCACATTCCACACTTGATCTTACAAATAAGATCTTACATTTATACCATACCCTAAGACCAATTTTAGTAGGTCGGCTCTACAAGATATTACAATAAAAATATTTTACAAATAATATAATATCCAATGTAATAACCAATTGAACATGTCGGCTTAATGCATTTACAACAATAATAAATCATTTCCATAGCATGCCATGTTGATCTGGAAAAGATAAACCTGCCAATGTAACCCTAGATAATCTGGACCTATTTGTTGGTAAAAGCAAATATGCAAATATGAATATATCAATGATTATTACTTCAAAATAAAGTGTCCAAATGATGTCTTTGACATTACCAAGTGTCTTCCATATCATCCCAGGTATCGGTGAACAATATATCCTACCAGTGAACCATATACCAGTAACTATTGCATAGTTTACTATTTGCCCGTGAATGTTGTTGGATCTCCAAAGTAGGTGTATTTAGTAGGTGTTGACATCAATGACAAAACCATACCAAAATACCAACACTGTTTCATACAAACTACCTAAGTATAGTTTGTAGTAGCAGCAATGTATTCAGATTCAATAGTAGAATAGAGATATAGCATCCTGTTTCTTGCTAGCCCATGACACCAACTTATTCCCCAAAAAGAATGCTCGACCACTAGTGCTTTTTTAGTCATCTACATCACCTGCCCAATCAGCATCAATGTAGGCACAAAGCATAAAATCATCACTCTTTGGATACCATAGCCCATAGTCAATAGTTCTCTTCAAGTATTTGAAAATTCTTTTTACAATAGTAATATGAGTCTCTTTAGGATCAGCTTGAAATCTGGCACAAAGACACACAACATTCATAATATATGGTCTATTCTGAGTCAGGTACAATAGTCCACCAACCATAGATCTATACAGGGTCTGATTCACTTTCTTAGATCATTCTTAGACAATTTGCATCCAGTCACTATAGGAGTTCCAACAGGTTTAGAATCATTTAGCCCAAATTTCTTCAATAATTCCTTCACATACTTAGATTGAGAAATGAAAATTCCTTTACCAGTTTGAGTAATCTGCAATCCTAAGAATAATTTAATTTCACCTATCATAGACATCTCAAATTCCTTTTGCATAGCATCAAAAAATTTCATACTCAAATCATCATCTCCTCCAAAAATAATGTCATCCACATGTTGGTTCCCAGAAACGGGTTTACGTTGCAAGAGGCAGAAACCAAGCCGATTCTTGAAATATCTATGGAGAAGCCAACTCTAATTATTAAAACCCTCAAGAACTTGGACCAATTGACAAGGATTCTGCAAATCCTTCTATGCTTTGGCCTCTGTACAATCCAGGAGGGTGATCCCTTAAGTGAATTTTATGATCTCTGCACCACACTCAAAGATTCACTAAAACAAAGTAGATAATCTCATATACAGGCTCGATGACAGGGAGAATTCTCAAGGATGGCAAGTCCTCTAGTGACCCTCAACCTAATCGGAGCATGAGACATGTAGGACAAACAACAAAAGACATGAAATGAAAGGTATTCTGACATTCAACAAATTATAGTGATTTGTTAGTGAATTTGAAAAACAAAACTGATATTTAAAGACAGTTATAAACTATGATCAGTGCCTTACTCCATTGGGTACTTGAAATTACAAAATGTAAAAGAAAAAGTGACATAATCTTATCTAATAGTGTAAGATCTAAGATGATATTGCCTTACAATATATCTCATATGCAATCCCAACCTAAACTACTTACCTAAATCTCCGCATAAGCCCTACCACTCTGTAATTCCACTCAAGCATTTAATCGACCCCTTAGATTGAAGCATGAAATGAAAAATTACATACATCATAATAATGCAAGGATGTCTTTCTTTTTCTTGTGAGGAGGATTGCAGACAAATCCTTTGCAATGGTACCTGGGCGATAGGAAAATATTTAATGTATATCCAGAAATGGTACCCTAATGCAAGCATGGATGATAAATTTGTGGTCCAAGTTCTAGTCTGGATAAAGTTACCTGGGCTTCCTATGGAATATTGGGAGGAAGATGTGTTTGTTGGGATAGCCAATGCTTTCAGAGAGCTTCTCACCATTAATCCGGTCACAAAATCTAGAAGAAGACTTATTTATCCAAGAATCTATGTAGGGGTTGGGATTGAAATGTATATGCCAGAGGAAATAGAGATAGAATCAAAACTAGGTAAATGGAGGCAAAATATTATTTATGAATCAATCCCTTTTGCTTGTTTTCACTGTAAGAGAGTAGGGCATAGGGATAAAAAATGCCCAAGCAAAGTGGCCAAAAACTCAACCCCAAACTAAAGTTTGGAAAAAGATGGATAATTATTTGAAAGCATCTCCTTCTGATGGTTCAGATCAGGAGAAACAGTCCCAGGTAGGAAGGAATGAGGAGGTATTAGTTAGGGAAATAGGAGATGAAATGAAGAAAGGAGAGAAAGATATGGTTTCCTAGCAGGAAAAGAAGCAGGAGAATAGTGGAAAGGATTCTAACGATGGCGAAAGAAAGTCACAAGCTAGTAGTCAAAAAAATCAAAGGGATAAGATGAATCAAAATTTAGATCAGAGTGGGAAATGAAATAGTAGTCAGATGGATAAGGGAGATAGTCAATCCAAAGATAACAAGGAAGAAGGAGAAAATTTTAACTCAGTAGGATTCGAGTCAGAAAATGGAGCAAGTTGGATTCAAGATGCTCAACTAGACAATATCTTTGAGCAAGGGATCTTAGAGATATCATTAGCCTCCCCGAACCAGATCAAATTGACTTTCCTGGAGGAGAATGAACCAAGGTGGGGAGATGAAGAAGATATAAAAAAGGCCCTGGGAAAGAGTGGGATGAAGTAGGAAGAAGAAGTAATGGAGGATAAAAGAAAGAACAAGAACCAAAAAAAGAATAATAATAGCAATAACAATAATATAACCACTAGAAATACCAGAAGCAGACTAGGGGATGTGGGAGCTTAGCATACATCACCTGGAAGATATTCAAATGTAAAGAAAAGGACCATGGAAACAAGCAAGAACCAAGTAGATGGGACTCAAAGAACTATCTTCGAGGTAGGTATTTCTAAAAAGTCATGAAGATTATCTCCTGGAACATTCGAGGATTGAATAATCCTCACAAACATGATTTAATAAAAAGTATGATTAGGGACAAAACCCCGGATATTTTTTTGATTCAGGAAACCAAAATACCCAAGGATAAGGTTGAATGTTTGAAAATGTTTATTAATGGAGGAGTTAGTTGTGGAAGTTCAGAAGGAGCATCAAGAGGTATTGCTACTTTCTAGAATAAAAATAATGTACACGGAGAAGTGTTGATTCAAGACAACAATTTGGCTTGTATTGGATTTAAGCATTTGAAAGAGGGGAATTCATGGGTCTTGACTAATGTGTATGCCCCAAACACCAAGACTGGTAGAAGTGATTTCTGGAAAAGCTTATCCTTGTTTAGAAGTAAGTTTGCTGAAGATAGTTGGATTATAATGGGGGATTTCAATACCCCTTTGAGGGAAAATGAGAAAAAGGGAGGGAGCCAAACCAATCTGGATAGCAGACTGGATTTGATGGAGTTCATCAATAATCATACTCTCCATGATCTATATTTGCAAGGGGTTAAATATAACCGGACCAATAGAAGGAGTGGTGAAGATTTAATTTAGGTTAGACTTGACAGAGCTTTAATTTCTATGGATTCGTTTAATTCTCATTTTTGTTCTTTATCTGCTCATATCAGGGTCGAGTCAGATCATTATCCTATATCCCTAACGGCTGATGCCAAGAAGGTAAGAGGACATTTCCCCTATAGATTTGAGAGAATATGGACAAAACACCCAAATATGGAAAGCAAAATAAAGGAATGGTGTCAGGTCAGAATTGAAGGAAATGCTATATATAAGGTGGTCAAAAAGTTTAATTTTGTGAAAGATAATGTTAAAAGATGGAATAAGGAGTCCTTTGGGAACATTTTTTCTTCCAAAGCTACCATTCTCCTAGATCTGAAAGATATCTAGGATGAGATTTAGAATAATGGCTATACCAAGGTTTCAAGAGAGGTTGAAGATGAGATTCTAATGAAATGTCATGACATAATAGAAAAAGAAGAAACTTTCTGGAAACAGAGGTCAAGAAATATTTGGTTGAAGGAAGGGGACAAAAATACCAAATACTTTTATATGTCCACTTTGAAGCACAAGGCTATCAATAGGATATCTCAGCTTAAAGTCAATGGTAGAACTATTGAAGATGAAGAGCCTATGAGGGAGACAACCCTAGAGTTCTTCTCCAACCTCTTGACTAAGGAACAAAACTTGGACTTGTAGGCTCAAAAGGACCTTACGGACTGCATCCCCTCCATCTTGGATGTGGATGAGAATTCTTATCTCATTGCTATTCCATCCAATGATGAGATTCTAAAATCTATCAACTCCTTTGAAGGTAACAAGGCCCTGAGCTCGGATGGTTTCCCTTTGTTCTTTTTTTAAAATGTATTGGCATATTGTAGGAGGTGATGTCTCCAGTGCTGTGAAAGAATTCTTTGGTGCGAGAAGAATTTTGAAAGAACTGAATGGCACTTTCATTGCCCTTATTCCCAAAAGGATGGGTGTTGATTCCATGGATCTATTTAGACCTATTAGCCTATGCAACTCTGTGTACAAGATCATCTCTAAGGTTCTAACCTCAAGAATCTTGACTCTTCTCCCCTCTATCATCTCTCCCCAGCAAAGTGGCTTTGTCCTTGGGAGACAAATTTTGGATTAGATAATATTGGTCCATGAAAATATTCACTCTCTCTTTAGTGATAAAAAAGAAGGCTTTCTTTTGAATCTTGACTTATCTAAAGCCTATTATAGAGTTGATTGGGGTTTTATGAAGGATGTTCTCTCTGCTTTTGGCTTCTGCTCTAGAAGTATCTTTCTTATTATGCAATTGGTATCCTCTACTACCTTTTCTATTTTAATCAATGGGTCTCCATCCCCCTTTTTCAAATCATCAAGGGGTCTCAGACAGGGGGATCCTCTATCCCCGGTTCTTTTCATTATCATGGTGGAATGTTTGGGAAGACTTATAGGTAAACTTGTTGAGAAGGGAGAATTTTGTGGGCTGAAACCTTCTTCGATGGAACAAGTTTGCTCCCATCAACAATTTGTGGATGAATCTATTATTTTGGGGAATGCTTCAGTTAAAGATTCAAGGAGCTTAAAGAAAGCTTTGGTCAGTTATGGGACAACTATCAGTCAAATGATAAATTGGTCTAAAAGTTTTGTCTATTTTATCAACACTCCAGAAAGAAGACAGATTAAAATTAGTAACATCTTGGGATGCCATTTGGGGAATCTTCTTGCTTCTTATCTTGGGCTCCCTCTTTGTCAAGTCCCTCCTGATACTTTTTGGGCAGCTCTTGTGGATAAATTTCATAGGAAGTTATTTGGATGGAAAGGCTCCTTGCTCAGCCAAGCTAGTAAGGTCCAACATTTGAAATCTACTCTTCAGAGTATTCCTCTTTATGCCATCAGCCTTTTTCAAAATTCTAGCCAAGTTTGTGGAGGCTATTGAAAAAATTCAAAGATCTTTTCTGTGGACAGGGGTAGAGGAAAAGAAGAGAATGAATCTGATTTCATGGGATAAGGTTTGTAAACCTATAAGAAAGAGAGATCTCGGCCTTAGAAGAATCAGAGACATGAATGAGTTTCTCATGGCCAAGTAGATATGGAGAGGTTATAACACTCAGGGAAAATGTAAATTGATTTGGGACAATAAGTATAAAAGACAATTTCCTACCCTTCAAAGTTTCCTCAATGCTAAAGATATCCTGATTGGCTCTAATATCTAGAAAAATGTTACAAGAACTAGAGATCTAATTGCTAAAGGTGTGAAATGGAAGGTGGGGAAAGGTAATCTTATTAAATTATGGGAAAAATCTTGGTTGCTAGATACCCCGTTGAGTGATAGCCCTGATTGGGGGCAAATTTCAGAATAAGTGTAAAGGATAAATATGGCACTATGGTGGGTGACTATTGGAATGATGGACAGTGGATTGATTTATCCCCTATTGATCCCTCCCTTGGCAATCTGAACAAAATTATGAATTCCATGGTGGTGGTGGATGATGATGACTAGCTAATCTGGAAACTTACAACAAATGGTAAATTTTCTGTTGCCTCTTTATATAATCAACAATTTTCTAATTTGGAGAGTCCTTGCTAGGTTGAGGCTTGGGTAAAAGGTCTAATTCCCAAAATTAATATTTTCTTCTGGACTATCCTGCAAAATAAAATTTTGACTATTGATAACCTCAAAATTAGAGGATTGTGCATGCCTAGTGTTTGTCTTCTTTGTATGTAGAATGAGGAATCCATTAACCACTTGTTCTTCTACTATCCATTCTCTACTGGCATTTGGGCAAGATGTCTAGATCACTTCAATTTTAGTTGGGTCTTTCTGGAATGTGCCCAAGAGGTTTTCAATGCATGGCATTACCCCTCAAGGAATAAGTCTATAATTCAGTTATGGAGATTGGCCTTACCTCATATTTGCTAGGGAATATGGAAAGAGAGAAATGAGAGAGTGTTCAGAGAGAAGGCTTCTAAGTCTCAAACAATTTTTCAAAAAATCAAACGAAATATAGTGGAGAATATCAATATCATGGGTGGAATAGCCAACCCCAAAGATTAGGAGGATTATGTTATTTTCAAGAATTGGAGACTAAAGGAAAGTGAAATCTTTCAGGCTAATCCAAGAGAAGGTGTGAAATAGGAAATCCCTCCTCATGGCTGGATGAAAATCAACTTCGATGGTGCCTCAAAGGGTAACCCTAGCAATGCGGGGTGTGGAGTGGTTTTAAGGGATGAATGGGGAAAATGCAAAACCATTAAATGTATCCCTATTGGTAGTCAAACTAATCATGTTATTGAGGCCATGACAACTTATCATGGGATGGTTCTAGCAAAGGAAGCCAATTGTACCAGAGTATGGTGTGAAGGAGACTCTTTGAACATCATAAATTGTTTGAATAAGGTGTTCCTGCTCTCTTGGTCTATAAATAATGCTATTAAAGATACTAAGGAAATAAGTGAGACCTTTGATATGTGTTTTCACACATGTTTACAAGGAAGCTAACTCATGTGTTGACTGGGTAGCCAACCTAGCCTACCAATCTGAGAAAATCATTACCATTAATGGGGAAGACAAACTTGCATGTGAGGCAAAATCCTTACTCAAACTGGACCGTATTCAGATGAGGAAATGTGGCATCATTAATCATATTTCCTAATGCTTTTCCCAATTTTTTCGATGAAGCTTTATAGTGGCGGTGAAGAGCATTTATTAAATAGTCTTATCATATTAAAAGGGCACAGATTCTGGGTTGTTTTATAGAGCAAAAATAGAAACTAGAGAGGAAATAGCAGAGCAGAGATTAGGCATTCCAATGAATTTGAAGAAAAAATGGGAGGGAACAAGAAGAGGTTTGAACCAACTTCATGTGTAGATTGGAAGAAGAATAGAGAGGTTTGGAAGATTATACAAGAAGGGGGCTTAAGTGTTTTCATGGAGAGGCTCTGTGGTAAAGACCCAACAATTACCAAGAATTTTATAAAGAATTGAAAGAATGGAAAAGTTATGGTGGGCACTTAGATGATGATGGTGGATGAAGATATTATTGCAGAAGTAATGGGGATGGTGAAAGATGGTATTAAGTTCTATAGAGATCAAAGTGTCTCTGATAAGGCAGTGGAGAGATTTCCTATCATGGATGGTGAAAAGAATAAAATGGTGAAGGTTGATAACTCCTACCACTCCCCCAAGTGAATCTGTAGGCCATGGAGGTTTGTGTTGTTTGCTACCATAACCTACATTACTTTGGATGGTAGATTTATGAGGGCTTACAGGCACCATTTCATGCTACTCAACCACTTCCGCCATGGTGAAAAGGTAAGCTTTCCCTACTACTTGGCTTTTTCAATGGATCACACCATTAAAGAAATGCAAAAAGACCCTTAGGGGGACCATGCTCTTCATCAGGGTCTTATGGTTTTAGTCTAAAAATTATTGAAAGGGAAAACCATAGAGAAACCAATTAGAGGTAAAAATATCAAGGATGATGACACGGAAAGTGAAGGTGAGTCGGAGGATCTAAGCGAAAAGGGGAGGAATAAGGGGAAAATAAAGAGGATTATTGTTGATTCTGATCCCTCGGTTTTCAAGGATGAGTCCTTTGAGGAGAAATTCACCAAAAGCAAGAAAGGAAAGGGAATGCAAAAAAAACCCAAAGGAATAAGAAAACCAGTAGGGAAGCTAACAAGGTTAAAAATCAGATTTTAATAGCTTCTAATGAGGATGCAGAGGAGGAAAAAAATGACAATGTGAAGGGTAAGGAGGAGGATGAGCTTCCGTATGTGGGTCATGGTGAGGAGATTAGTACTCAAGGATTGCAGAATGAGGGCCAAGAGAATGAAAGGGGAAATCCTAGTGACTGTCATGGGGATAATGATAGTATTAAGGGATTTTGTGATACTATTAGCAGAATTGTGAAAGACATTAGCAACCTAAAGAATGATATTAATGCTATCAATAAAGCCACGATAGGAAAGAAGCCTCTGTCTCAAAATGTTAAAGAATTAGTGGTTGTGATCAATAATGCTAAAGCTATTGAGAACATGGTTGGTAAAATCCCTGACATAGAAAAGAAGGTTAAGGAAATGGAAGGGATTAGAGAGGCGAATGGGCTGAAAATGAACAAGCTGGTCAATAGAGTTGACAAGCTGGAATCTACTATGAAGAGGATTGCTGAATAGAATTTCCAGGTTCTTAAGGCCTCTATGGATAATATGAATATTTTGATTAATAGATTTGATAACATTAAAGACAAGGAGGACGACAAGGACCAAATGGAGAAAAAAGGTCATGAGAAGAGAACTAGGGCCAACACCAGGAGTCAGGGTGATATCAAGGGATGAGAGTTGGATGAATTGAAGACCTCTGCAGACAATATGAAGCAGATGGTGGTTCATGCTGAAGACATTGTGAAAAATATGTAGTTGTCTCGGTCTCTATCTTTGGCTTTGTGCTATCATTTTGCTATCCTTTTGTTGTCTTTCTGTGGCTCTTTGTGTTTTGAGTTCCCTTGTTGTTTTGGTTGGGAACTTTTTTTGTTTGGGTGAACAAGCACAATATTTATCTGTTGTAATGCTTTTTCTATTTCCTGATATGTAAAAGGTTCAGGTTCCTTTCAAAAACCTATTTTTACTCAATAAAAACAAATGAAAGAACCCTTGATTCTATTCATTTGAAATATGATAGAATTATACACCGGAGAGAAACAGATCAAAATTTTATTTCTATTGAATAAAATTACTACTTCTATCACAAAATAAATTTACATATGACTCCTTCAAGAACCTGCACAAAGCCCGACACTAAATGCTTTTCATTTTTTGCTCTATAAATGACTTTACAACTTACTCACTTCACCTAGACTCACTACTAGAACTAGAAAAGGAAACCCAAAGGAACCAAAAATTCAGAAACCTCTAGAGATTCCCCCAAAAGGAACACTTCTAATGGCCTTGATTTCCCTTTTTTATAGAAGAAAAGGGAGCAACAAGCTTTAGGCCAAGAGACACACGTCAACAGAAGATTTACTCTCAGCAATTGGGCCTAAAAGGCCATATGTGATTCTGTTACAAAAATATTCTTTATCCATATGCTGGCACCCGTGAATCAAAATTTTCAACTGAAAATTGGTAGAAACAAAACCACTTGATTCATGCCATTATCACCCTAGTGCCTTCAGATGGAGTGTGAGATGCCACGTTCTATCCAATAGAGCGTTTTCCTTCTCGAAAGGAATACTAGGTTCTGGCAAGAAATAAAGTCGCCCCTAAACTAGAGGAGGAGCTTCAACCTTCATGCCTAGGATCAGATAAAGTGGAAGGAGGATCTAAAGGGAAAACAACTTCCATGCCATCAAAAAGATGATTGGCTTCCACTCCCCACCCCAAAAATTCCTTCTTTCATTCCTCTACGGGCTCCTTCTTCAAACCCTTGACCAGCCGCTGGCAGAGTAGAAGCAGAGGATGTGCCATGCATGACCTTTCTTGACAAGAAAAGGCTTTCACACCTCCTCTGGAAATCCTTCTCACTTTCACAAACCCTCCGACAATAAACAAACTCAGAGAGGAGAAAAAACACCCATCCAGTACCATAGAACACACAGCAACTCCATGCATGATCCTACTCAAAAATCATCTTCCTTGCTGAGGAAAGAACTGCTCTCAAAAAATAATAAGTTTTCTTTTCTCTTCTACCAATTAAGTCACCACCCCATTGTATTTATAATTAAAAACACTTTATCTGGTGATGCTCATTCACGTGAAAAATCATCATTTTGGTGCTTTGAACTCACCCTGTCAGCAATGGACTCTAGAAGTCATGCCTATCAAATCCATTGCATCTTGCTTAGGCTCATCTTATAAAAATAATTTTATTTTGATCTTGTTCCTCCTTGATTGTACAAATTTTGCTTTAGAATCCCTGACAACAAGTAACCTTTGATTTCTTAGAGAAATATGTGATCTCCCATCTCTAACTCAAAAGCTATCCAATCATTTTATGTCATCTAAAATTGTCGTCATTTCTTGTCCAATAAGTCTTGACTCAATAGGAACAAGTCAGCATCCAAGAGTCCCAACTTGTCATTGGGTGAACTCACAATACTGGTTCCCACTTTTTGACCAACTTTGACACTTAGATGAATATTTTGAAAAAAACCTTCACTTTTTGACACCTATAACTTTTAAACTGTTAAGAATTTGAAGATGATATAAACTAGTGATTTTTAACATCTTGTTTGTAGATTCTAAATATATTTTTTGCAAATTTGTTTGAATAAAACTTTATTGATTTTTCCATCTCCCTCAAAAAGTAGTTGTTTAAAGCAAACAACATTTTTTAAGAGTGAATCCCGAAACGCATAATTTTTTTTCTATAAATGATAAAAACTTAATTCTTTTGAATTTTGGTTTGTAACATCAATAACCAGGGCATGCACTTGGCTTGATAGTGATATGTTGAATATTTTTTATTTTATTAAGTTTTGAAGTTTGACTAATTATAATTTGGATATAGGTGTACGTTTGAACACATAACTTGTTCTATATGTATCAAAATTCATTTTTCTTTTTTTTGTTAGAAAGAAAACACCAATACCTAGTGCATAGATATTTTTCAAAAAAAATTTGAATTATTTTACTATTTTTCCCAATGCATTGAACAAAGAAGTTCATGTTTGGTGAAAAACCTACATTCATAAGAAATAAAATAAAAATATATCAATGAAATTAAATATATTAAAAGTTATACTATTTGGAAAGCTTATAATTAGGACTAAATACTTTAAAAAATAAAATTTAAATGAATTAATTTGACCCCTCAAAAGCTAATGTAAAATTGATTTTTTATCAGCATTTGATAGATGCAAAGGAGACTCCATTGCAAGTATGATTTAGAAGTAGAGAGGTTCTATCCAAGAAATTTTGATCTAAGAGCCTTTGATTTAACTCTCTTCAATTAATTACTTCAAATGGGACCTCTTATATCTTAAATCATTATATTTAAAAAAAAATGTATGATTTCAGCAAAAATTAGGACGTACCAAAAAGTGGGAACCAACTTTGTGAGTTCACCCCACTATCCTGCTCCATGTCGACAAGCCTACATTTTGTTTGTTCCAACTTTCCCACGCGGATGACAAATAATACCTTTGATTACCTTTTAAAAATCAATTTGAAACTTTGTCATAGATCCTACCTAGCCTAGCGAATCAAACAATCACTAATGGTCAATTTGGAATTGACCCTCCATCATGGTCTGTGGACCCATCAAATGTGTGACATAGCAACGTTATGTCATCTCCTAGCCTAATGCTATTAGCGGGCCCACTGTCAGTCTTCTTAGTTAGCCTAGGACATGTGGCATCATCTCGTGATGCCATGGTATGGGGTTACAAAGGCCATTGGATCTGTTCGCACTTTACCTTGCGACCACAGTGCCTGTCAACCTTTGCAAATTAAAGTTGAGCATCTTTTCGCCCAGATTATAACATCACCGTTCATTGAAACAAGTACAAATTGATGGAACTATTAGTAGTTCAGTCTTTACCTCTTCAGAACTGGTAACATGAGAAATTTGAAAAGTCAAACCATCAGCTCTTCTCCGTCGAGGACACATGGCATCATCTCGTGATGTCGCGATCTTTATCTTCCTTGCATTTTCAATCGTGGGGCTGCACGAACCATAGGATTTGCTCATGATTAACATAAGGTTACCAAAGAAATACATAAAACTTTAGGCTCAGGAAAATTAGGCACTAGCAAAAAATATTAAACAGGAACCGCCTAGGGTAATTTAACGTGCAACTTAGGAAAAACCATAAAGAGACCAGCCGAACACAACTTAATGCTTAGGAAAAAGAATGGCCCTACCAACGGTAACCAACCCTTGGCTTTAAGTGGAAAAAGGTAACATTGAAATATAACAAGCTTAGCGTTTTTGATAAAATTTTATCAAAATGCATAGAACCCTAAAACCCTAAACCTCTAAGGACAAGAATAGAGAACAAAATAATTCTGAAAAATCATAAAATTATCAAGGCATGACAATCTCTTGGATCGTCATTTTTAGGACTATTACCACAAATACTTCAACAATTAAAATGTTATCAGTTTCAACCTTAAAGTATAAGTTACTATTAGTAGTACCTTTACAAAATCCCAACTTCATCAAATACTTATCTAATCTTGCATACTAGGCTCTAGGGGCTTGCTTTAGTCCATACAGTGTTTTCTTCAATTTGCATACCATATCACCTTCATTTGATAAAGAAAATCCATCTGATTGCTCAATGTAGACTCCCCCCTCAAGATCTCCATTCAAAAAGGCTAACTTGACATCCATCTGATAAACTTTAAAATTCTTATAAGCAACATATGCAAGTAGAAATCTAATAGCTTCAATTCTAGCTACAAGAGAAAATGTTTCTTCATAATCAGCACCTTCCATCTGAGAGCATCCCTTACACACTAATCTTTCTTTATTTCTTACCACTTCACAAGCTTCATTTAGTTTATTTTGGAACACCCATTTAGTGCCAATCACATTTTTGTCTTTAGGTTTCATAAGAAACTCCCAAGTGTTATTGTTTTCAATTTGATTCAACTCCTCCATATATTTTATCCAATTTTCATCCTTACATGCTTCAACAACATCCTTAGGCTCAATCTTAAAAACCAAACATATCTCTTCAACAAGTATTCTTTTGGTTATTATACCCTTGTTCTTATAACCAATAATTTTATTTTCTGAATGATTCAACTTCACATACATCGGAGTCTTTAGAATGTTCTAATTCTCAGGCTCTTGAAGTCCTTCACCAGAAACAACAATAACCAGATCAACTATCTCTGCTGGATTAATTTTCTATAAAATCTCAATCTATGCAGACTTAGAAGCAATGTCTTGTTCATCAATGTCATATATGTAGGCTTTGATCTGCTTACCAATACATTCATCAAATTTTATATTTACACTTTCCACTATCTTCCTCAACCTCTTATTGTAACACCACTAGGACTTACCATTAGTTGAATATCCTAAGAAGATTCCTTCATCACATCTTGCATCAAACTTTCCTATATCCTCATCTATTTTGATATAACATTTCCTTCCAAAAACTCTAAAATATCTAATTGTAGGAACATGACCAAACCATAACTCATAAGGAGTCTTACTAGAATCACCTTTTATATGCACCTAATTGAATGTATAAACAACAGTGCTAACAGATTCCTTCCAAAAGATTTGTGCAATATTTCCTTCAATCAACATCATTATTGGAGCATCCAAGATTGTTTTGTTCTTCATTTCAATAACTCCTTTGTATTGAGGGGATCTATGAGCAGATAAATGTCCTCTAATTCCATTCCTCTCACAAAATGTATCAAAATCACCAGACGTGAATTCTCCTCTTCTATCAGATCTCAAACATTTTAGCTTCAACCCTATTTCAATCTCCACCTTTGCTTTGAATATCTTGAATTTTTTCAATGCTTCTGATTTTTCCCTTAGAAAAGTCACCCCCATCATTCTTGAATAGTCATCAATCAGCAACATGAAATACCTTTCACCTTGCATGCTTCTCATTCTAGTAGGTCCACACAAGTCAATATGCACAAGATCTAACAATCCATTATATGTATACAAATTTCTTTTAAATGATGTTCTAGTTGGTTTCCCCAATTAACATTCTTTACATACCAGATTAGAGGGCTTCACAATCTTAGGAAGATCTCTAACAACTTGAGTATAACTTATCATACCATATAATAAAAGTTAACATGACATATCCTTCTATGCCACAACCATCTTTCATCTATCTAAGAAATCAAGCAATTTTTTTCATCAGCATTCAAGTGAAAGATATTACCTTTAGTCTTAGTACCTTTTGCAATCTCTATACTAGAGCCATTTAAGATTTTGCATTTACCATTCTTGAATTGAAAATTATATCCTTTGTCAACCATCTATCCAACACTCAGAAGATTATGCTTTAATCCTTAAACATATAAGACATCATCAGTGTTATTCTTACCATCAAAAGATATAGAACCTCTTCCTCGGACCACACAATGCAGCTTGTAGGATTCTCTGGTACCAGATCATCTTCTTTGATAGCAATAAACACAAAATCATCTCCTAAATTCCCATTGTTAGATTCTTTGTCAGACATACCTTCATCAACAACATAGTATCATCTCTTCTGATTTATGTACTTATGATAGGGCTTGTAGGGCTTATCATACTTATCATGCTTCTCATATCTGTCATTGTTATTAGATCTATCATGCCTATCAAATTTCCCATTCTTATCATATATGGACATTCTCTCAAGATATCTAGAAGCAAAGTACCCTATCTTATTACAAGAGAAACATTTCAAAGGTAACTTCTCATCATACTTACCGGCTCCTTTAGGCAATCTCTGAGCAATAAGTGCTTTGAGCTCATCTAACTCTCTCTTGTTCTTCCATCTGTCTCTTTTCTATTTCAAATCTGGATACCCAACATGAACTTTCTCCAAAATCACACTTTTGCTTCTTGGATACAAAGGCTTTAAATGCAATCTCAAATTTTCCATGTGATTCTCCAAATTCACTTAACTGAAATGTAGTAAGCTTTCCAACCAGAATGTCTCTAGTAACAATAGTTACACTCTAGATCTCATCAATAACACCTACCTTATTTTTGTAAGCAAGAGGCAAAGATCTCAACACCCTAGCAACAATCTCATCTTCTTCAAGGGTTCCATTGACACATCTAATATTCATGACAATATCATTCACCTTAGCCATAAAGGTTGATATATTTCATCTTTTGTCATTTTTAATTCTTCATACTTGTTGGTATTGTGTTCTCATTGATGTCAACCGGTATAGGATGGATACCGATATAAGAGATGTATGTGCAATACTGTCATAGTAAGGGAGAGTATGTCATTCAGCATAACGACCATTAGAGTCACAGGTACACAAGTTAGTGTTTCACTTGTGTTGAAGATATGGATATGATCCGGGTATGATATAACAACTGGTAAATGATGACATCTGTAAGAGAGAAAGATGTTGGTCAGTTGATTCTGATGAAGAGGGGGAATGTTATCTAAATCATAACAACACCAGAGGTGAAGGATTTGCAGGCCACCGTATGTTGTGTGGATGTAAATCAGCAGGACTCCCACTAGATAAAGATGTAGTCACCACGTGAAGAGATATCTTACAGTGAATGTGTCCTAACTGGATCACATGTGCTTGTTTGAAGATATGATGCTGAGACAGGGAAGCCATATTGATACAATGTTAGAAGCAGATGGCAAGGATCAAATCCCACCAGTAAGTGGATCATATCTCCTCTTATGCATGGAATGCATCATAGTTCTTGGAGATAAGACAACATATTTAAAGGCAGATGATTGAAGGCTCACACCGAATCAACTGAGGAAACAAAAGGATTCCTTAGGTGCACTAAATCAGAGATGTGCTCTAGATCATAAAGAGTTGGTATGTTGTGCTATCAAGATAGAAAAAGAAGAGAAAAGAAGTGATGGGTTTGTCACCCTGACAAACTAGTTGAGATGATGTCCAGGCTAATGATGAAGAAGGCAAAGTTGGAACAGATGTAGACATAGGACATTGCTGGATTGAAGATGGAGTCTGTTGAAGGTTGATGACATGGTGTCATCAAGGTGGTTACCAGTAAGTATGTCCATTGGTAAGCTGCCAATGAGAAGAAGTGAAAGGCTCCCATTTGTTGAAGATGTGCAGAAGGTAGGTTAGCAATTATGCTGACTAATTGAGTGTTCTACCAGAAGAGAAGAAAGGTGCAAGGTTGACGATAGATTGGTTAGCATATAACTGGCAGGGTTTGTTAACCAGTAGATGAACCCGATTCTAAGGTTGGTCAGTGATCCTATCCATACCGACACAGATGACCTAGTAAAGGTGCATGTCGATATAGTGGCCACTTGGAGTTGAAGTAGCATGCATGCACAGGTTGGTGAATGTGTTGTTGGTGAAGTAGATGGTGACAGGTTGACATTTATTGGGACTACATGATTCATGGGATGCATAGCAGAGGTTTGCGGCTTGAGTTCAAATGGAAAACAAAGATCCAAAACAAATTGTTTGAGAAGATCGAGGTAGTTGAAGGGAACCATGAAACCATTCTTGGTGATCGAACAAGAAATCATCTGATAGATTAAAAAGAAGATTGTTAAATGAGGAAGGCATGTTTTGGAAGGCATGACAATGGCAAGATTGATTGATGAGTTGTAGTTCATCAATCAAGGAGATCAGATCCAATAAGATTTTATTGCATTTGGTTTGCCTTGAGGTCAATGAAGAAACCCTAACCACCCAAAGTTTGAATTGGTTTTTGGCGGGAAAACCAGTTTATATATGTGCAAGCCAAAATCGATGAAGGCTGCCAGTGAATGAGAGGGTGTTGCTACTAAAGAAGTGAATTCAATCAAGTGCTCAACAAGAAGATGAAGAAGAATAGACTGAGTGTGAGAAATAATAGGGTTGAAGAGTTCAACCGACAACAACGAGGCAACTGATAGTCATCCATTGAGTCTGATAGAGGAGTAAACCAGTAGTGACCAAACCAGTAGAGAAGAATTGCAGAAGATTGTAGAGAGGGTGAGAAAAGAACCAACAGAGTGTAGTACCCATAGAGAGTTGAACCGACAAAGAAAAAGAAGAGACTAAACCAGTGAAAGTGCAGCGGTGAGTAAGTTGCATTAGGAGATAGATTTGCAACTGAGAGGTAAGAAGAGATCTGTTAGAGAATTGGAGATATGACAACTGGTAGAGAGATTTGTAGAATAGTTACAAAATGAATTTGTAACAAGATTATTACTTTTGTATTTGAATATACTCATAGTAGACCATTGAGTTGGAGCTCGGTGCAAGGGTTTGAGCTCCTTGGGTTGGTTCCCTAAATCAGGGGTTGGTGCCCTAAGCATTGTAATAAGAGTTTCTATTGAACACAATGTACCACTGAGAGGGGGGTGAATTAGTGGTACCTAAATTATTTTTCTTTTTAAAACAGCCTTAGAATGTTGGTTATTATCCTAAGCACTAAATAGTCAAACTTATATGACAAATGAGGATACCAATGATAACTCAATAATGAATGAATAGTACCAAACCGGTATTGAGAGGGGGGGGTGAATCAGTACAGATAAAAATACATTTCCTAAAATGGGTTTGTCAGAAGACACTGTGCATTGATAGACAAACAGTAACACCGGTCCTTAAACAGAGTACAATCAGAAAAACCTAGAATGACTGAGACAAGCATAAACTGGTTGACACTTATCTTCTCATACAGTCTAACACTTCATTTCCATTTCACCCTAATGCATGAACAAGAAATCTACCATCAAAGATATACATGTAAGCAACTAGATCACCATGATTCACCGCTTGACAGAAAACAACATAGCATCACATGAAGAAGACATCACAAATGACACACATATTTTTCACGTGGAAACCCAACTGGGAAAAACCATGGTGGGGATCAATACCCATAAGCTTGTTTTTGAACTATTTAGAAGTCCACTCTATTAGGAGCCTTCTCTGGTTAAAGACTAATATAATAGGTTCTGTTAGGAACCGATCCTGTTAGGGATCACCTGGTTAAGGGATGGCTAGAATACCCGATTAAGGGTTAAACCCTATTAAAGGTTACCTTGTTAGAGGATTTCAAGAACTTAATGGTTTTGAGTCACCCTATTAAAGGATTTACAGCAAGTCGATTAAAGCTACCCTATTAAGGGATTTCTCAACTGTTGAGGTGGTTAGAGATCAACAGGTATTACAATGAACTAGTAACAGCACTCAATGCCAATGCAGATCTGCTTAAGCTCCTCTTCACCTTTTGCACTTACACTCTACAAGTATCACTTCTCTCCTCTGGTCTAGCAAGAATCACGTATCTCTTCTCTTGGATACACACACACAACTTTTGTCAACAACCTCAGAAAGAAACATAACGTCGACCTTATGGGAAAATAGATAGGTCGGTAGCATAAACCCTAAACCCTAAACCTGTTAGGTTAAGGAATTCAAACGGTTCAATCTTGACCGTTGAGCATATTGCATTAAATGCAACAGTCTTGAACCAATCTCAAGACATTATCAATCGTTCATTTTCCACCGCTTTCATTGCAGCTAATAACCCATCATGCGTTTTCGTCGTTTACAAACTTCACACATTCCCAAGGTAGATAGGAACAATCTTCTTCATGTAAGATCCTTCATGTGTACAAGGTTGATGTGGCATCATGATCTGTTCTTCTATGCAGTGCTCACTCATCACATAAAGTGACCATTTGAGTCACACAGGCTTGAAGCACTTCAACCGAAAACCCTGAAGTTGAGACTACCAACTGATAGCCATACAAAGCTTCCATGTGCCGGTTCCCATAGTCATATGTCGGTTCGCCTTGAACAAACAGAACACTTCACTTTGGCACAAATGCTAGTTCACAATGTTATACCGGTTCTCATATATGTTGGTTCTTACCTCTTCAACATATTGACATCAATGACAACATACAATGTCGTTATGTCCTCATACCGGTTCTTATGCCGGTTCACATAATGCCAACAATCTCCCCCTTTGGCATTGATGGCAATATTCAAAGTTATCTCTTCGCTAACAATCTCCCCCTATGGCTTCTTATATCAGTTTCTATAGATATCTTCTCCGCTTCACTTCTTCTCCCCCTTTGACAACAATGCCAAAGTGGAGGCACAAGCTTTCCTTGATCCATTATGCCGCTCCCCCTGAGGAGTAGCATCCTTCAACACATCAATCCAAAAAAAATGACTATGCAACACTTGACTAATGTGGAGCAGCTACCTTTAGTTCACCTCCTAAAGTGGCAGTACCCCTAATTCACCTCTTAAGTACATAAATGTATCTTTTGGGAGAGGCTTGGTGAATATGTCTGCTAACTGCTCCTTACTAGAAACATGTTCGAGTGCAATCTCTTTGTTCTAAACCTTTTCCCTCAAGAAATGATACTTAATCTCAAAGTGTCTGGTTCTAGAATGTAAAACTGGATTCTTTGAAATATTGATAGCACTTGTGTTATCACAGAATATGCTTACCGGTTTAGATACCTGAACTTTGAAGCCATTTAATACATGCTTCATCTAGATTGTCTGAGTGCAGTTCATGAAAGATGCAACATACTCTACTTCCACTATAGATTGAGAGATACAACTTTGCTTCTTACTCATCCATGAGACCATTCTACCACCGAGAAAGAATGCACCACCGGTTGTGCTCTTTCGGTCGTCCACATTACCTGTCCAATCAGCATCTATGAATAATTTTAGGTTGAAATCATTGCTATATGGATACTACAATCCATAGTCAACTGTTCCCTTTAGATACCTAAGAATCCACTTGACTTCAACCAAGTGGGATTCTCTTGGACTTTTCTGGAACCTTGCAGTAATGCCAACTGCATGTGGAATATCTGGTCTGCTATGCACTACACAATGCAAATTACCAATCATTGATCAATATTCCTTCTCATCAACCAATGCTGAGTCATCCTCTTTGGATAGTTTACAACCAGTCACCATCGGTGTACCAACTGGTTTGCTATCTTCCATGCCAAAAGTCTTCAACACCTCTTTGACATACTTGGACTGAGTGATAAAGATTCCATCTTTCATCTGTTGAATCTACAGTCCAATGAAGAACTTAATCTCCCCTATGAGTGACATCTCAAACTCCTTCTTCATCTCATCTACAAAATCATGACTCATCTTGTCATCTCCACCAAAGATAATGTCATCAACAAATACCTCACAGATTAGAATCTGATCTCCTTCAGTTTTCAAGTAGATATTGCTATCTTCACTTGTTCTCTCAAATCCAATTTTCACAAGATGGGAGTGCAGACATTCATACCATGCTCTAGGTGCCTACTTTAGACCATATAAGGCTTTATGTAGCCTACACACCATGTCACTATTTTCAGATAGGGAAAACCCATCTAGTTGCTCTATGTACACCTCCTCTTCAAGTACACCATTTAGGAATGCAAATTTTACATCCATTTGATATACTTTGAATCCTTTAAAAGCTGCATATGCAAGAAGCATACAAACTCCTTCCAATCTGGCTACAGGAGCAAAAGTTTCTCCATAGTCTTCTCCTTCTTCTTGGGCATATCCTTTACACACCAGTCTGGCATTGTTTCTAATCACTATGCCATCCTCATTTAGCATATTCCTGAAAATCCATTTGGTACCGATGACATTTTTATGCTTTGGTCTGGGTACCAAAGACCATGTACCATTTTTATCTGTCTGGTCAAGTTCCTCTTCCATTGCCTTGATCTAGTTTTCATCTTTATGTGCCTCTTTGAATGATTTAGGCTCAAATTCAAAGATCAAACATGAGTTTTCTCTGACCTTACTTCGTGTAAGGATTCCAACATCCTTATCTCCTATGATTTGCTTAGGATCATGATTCAACTTGACATATCGAGGAATGGTCTTAACAGATTCCTCTTTCTTTTCTTCTTCATCCTCTTCTCCATCAGTATCAGCATTTGCATCTACCAGTGTAGAAACACTATTACTGGTACTTGGTTGACTGGCAACCAATTCCCATAAAGTTACAACCAGTTCATTTATCACTTTCTCACTGCCGATTTCCTCAATTTTCTCAGAGGTTTCATCGATTCTCACATTGATGCTTTCCATAATTCTCTGAGTCCTATTATTGAAACACTTAAGAGCTTTGCTTTTGGTAGAATACCCTAGGAATATTCCCTCATCACATTTTGCATCAAATTTTCTCTAGTGTTTGCTCCTCTTGATGTAACATTTGCTACCAAACACTCTAAAGTAACTAACCACAGGTGTCTTACTGGTCCAATACTTATAAGGAGTTTTATTCTTACCTTTCTTGATGAGTACCCGGTTCATTGTGTAGACTGTTGTGCTCACTGCTTCTCTCCAAAAGGTGTGAGCGACCTTTCCTTGAATCAACATTGTTCTTGCTGCTTCAACCACTATCCGGTTATTCCTCTCTACTAAGCCATTTTGTTGTGGAGTCCGGGGGGTAGATAGTTGCCTCTTGATGCCATGTTCTTCATAATACTTATTGAATTCACCGGAAGTGAATTCCCCTCCTTGATTAGTTCTAAGGCACTTGATCCTTTTACCACTTTCCTTCTCCACTAATGCTCTGAAGGCTTTGAACTTTTCAAAAGCTTCATACTTATCTTTCAAGAATGTGACCCACATCATTCTTGAGCAGTCATCAGTGAGAATCATGAAGTACCTATCACCCTGCACACTCCTAGTTTTCATAGGACCACACAAATCAGTATGCACAAGATCAAGTAAATTGTCAGCAGTGAAAGGTTTACCTTTGAAGGTTGAGGAAGACATTTTCCCCACTTGACATTCTCTACATAGGGAATTTTTTGATTTTCTTAGCATCGACAACCCTCTAACTGCCTTGATCTTACTAGCCTTTACAATGTTATCAGATTTTACATGGCAGAGTCTCCTATGCAATATCCAGCTATCATCAAGCTTGGCCATAAGACATGTACTGATATTTGCATTCAGCTGAAATAGGTTACCTTTGGTCTGCATGTCAGTGGCCACCAATTCACCATTCTTTCCTTTGATTCTACACACTCCATTCTTGAATTCCAGAGTGAGACCACTATCATTCAGCTAGGCAACACTTAGAAGGTTCTGTATGAGACCATCAACCCAATACACATTGTCAGCACTGTTCTTTCCATTCAGAGAGATGGACCCTTTGCCTTTGACCATGCATGGTGCATCATTACCAAAGCGAACCACACCACCATCATATTCTTCCAAGGATAGAAACTTGCTCTGGTCACCAGCCATATGGTGAGAACAACCACTGTCAATGATCCACTTATTGGAATTATCAAACTGGGAGACAAGAGCCTTCTTGTCTGACACATCTTCCTTGATAGAAACAAACACAATATCTTCATTTTTTCATCCTTTGATTCCTCATCTGTGACACCGTCATCAACTGCCACAAAACAGTTTCTCCAGTTTCCACCTTTGAATTTCTTGAACCTTTCCGGTTTGTCCTTGTTGTCACCATTAGGACAGTTTATAGCAATATGTCCTATCCGATTGCAAGAGAAAAATTTCAAAGGGAGCTTACCTCTGTATTTACCGGCTCCTTTAGGAAGTTTCCTGGCAAGAAGAGCTTCAAGTTCCATTAGAAACTCCTCATCATCCATTACTCTGCCCTGTCTTGTTGCATCATTGGTTCTTGCTTCTTTTCCTTTTCTGGATGATATAGTAGAAGCTTTAAAAGCTGATTTAGTCTTTTGAACACTGCCACAAAAATATTTAGCTCATAAGTTGTCAACTTTGCAATGATGGAGTCTAGGGATACCTTAGTCTTGTCTATTCATCTCAACTCCTGAATAGCAGAAACCCTTATTTCATAGACCGGCAATAGGGATCTCAGGATTTTGCTTACCACTGTGGAATCTTCCATTTTATCACCTGCACTCTTGATATCTCCAACAATGGCTTTGATTTTTATTCCATACTATTGAATGGTCTCACCTTCAACCATTTGCATGTCTTCAAACTTCCCTCTAAGTCTTTCTTCCTTAGATTGTTTTACATGCTCATCACCGCCATAGATATTTTCAAGAGTATCCCATACCTCTTTGGGATTTACCTTATCTTGGACATCAATAAACTCAATGTCAAATAAACTACTAATTAGGGCTTCCATGACTTTCCCATTCTCCTACATCTCTCTCTTTTGGTCATCGGTGAGAGTACCGGTAGGGGCAACATAGGCATTCTCAACATAGCTCCAGTGTTGAGCACCCATGCTTCTGATGCATATCTTCATTCTGTCTTTCCATATAATGAAATTTTCTTTGTTATACTTTGGACCTTCCCTCTTCATCATTAGACTGGAATCTTTACCTCAAGTGGTTAAGCTTATAACACAGAGTACCAAGAGGACGCTCTGATACCAATTGATAACTCAATGATGAATGAATAGTACCAAACTGGTATTGAGAGGGGGGGTGAATCAATACAGACAAAAATACATTTCCTAAAACCGATTTGTCAACAGACACTATGCATTGATAGACAAATAGTAACACCGGTCCTTAAACAGAGTACAACTGGCAAAACCCAAAATGACTAAGACAAGCATAAACTAGTTGACACTTATCTTCTCATACAGTCTAACACTTCATTTCCATTTCACCCTAATGCATGAACAATAAATCTACCATCAAAGATATACATGTAAGCAACTAGATCACCATGATTCACTACTTGATAGAAAACAACATAGCATCACATGAAGAAGACATCATAAATGACACACATATTTTTCATGTGGAAACCCAACTGGGAAAAACCACGGTGGGGATGAATACCCACAAGCTTGTTTTTGAACTCTTTAGAAGTCCGCTCTGTTAGGAGCCTTGTCCGGTTAAAGACTAATACAATAGGTTTAGTTAGGAATCGATCATGTTAGGGATCACCTAGTTAAGGGATGGCTAGAATACCTGGTTAAGGGTTAAAACTTGTTAAAGGTTGCCTTGTTAGAGGATTTCAATAAATCAATGGTTTTGAGTCACCCTGTTAAAGGATTTACAGCAAGCCGGTTAAAGCTACCCTGTTAAGGGATTTCTCAACTATTGAGGTGGTTAGAGATCAACAGGTATTACAATGATCTGGTAACAACACTCAATGCTAATGCAGATCTCCTTAAGCTCCTCTTCACCTTCTGTACTTACACTTTGCAAGTATCACTTCTCTCCTCTAGTCTGGCAAGAATCACGTATCTCTTCTCTTGGATACACACATACAAATTTTGCCAACAACCTCAGAAAGAAACATAACATTGACCTTATAAGAAAACAGATAGGTCGCTAGCATAAACCCTAAACCCTAAACCTATTAGGTTAAGGAATTCAAATAGTTCAATCCTAACCATTTAGCATATTGCATTAAATGCAACAGTCTTGAACCGATCTCAAGACATTCTCCATCATTTATTTTCCACCGCTTTCATGGCGGCTAATAACCCATCATGCGTTTTCATCATTTACAGACTTCACACATTCTCGAGGTAGATAGGAACAATCTTCTTCATGCAAGATCCTTCACGCGCACAAGGTTGACATGGCATCATGATCTGTTCTTCTATACAGTGCTCACTCATCACATAAAGTCACCGGTTGAGTCACACAAGCTTGAAGCACTTCAACAAGAAACTCTGAAGTTGAGACTACCAACTGGTGTGCCGATTCCCATAGTCATATGCTGGTTCACCTTGAACAAACACACTGCTTCACTTTGGCACAAATGTTGATTCATAGTGTTATACCCGTTCTCATATATGTCAGTTCTTACCTCTTCAGCATATTGACATCAATGACAACATACAATGTCATTATGTCCTCATACTAGTTCTTATGCTGGTTCACATAATGCCAACAACCAAAAGGGAAAAACACAGAAACGTATCCCACAACACCAGATGTACGTGGAAAACCCAATATGGGAAAAAGCTCGATGAGAAATGTTGCTGGAGACTACTGCTTCAATCTAGCCTCACAAGTGAAACAATGAATTACAAAGATTTAGGGCACCAACCTAAGGAGCACCAACCCCTACTGATTTAGGGCACCAACCTAAGGAGCACCAACCCCTGCTGATTTTGGGCACCAACCCAAGGAGCACCATTCCCTGCACCAAGCTCCAACTTGGTGATGTATATTGAAATACAATTTTGATACAGTTATAACTTCTGGTTTCAAATGAGTTCTACAACACTTGATGAAATAGATATCTACTAGTTAATAGTCTTCTCTTCTTGTCTCTCAGCCTCACAACACACTTAGTCACACTTGGATGCCTTCTTGACCAATCACACCTTACTTGTTAGCTCAACTATTAGACCTACAATAGTTTACCGGTACTCTGTCACTGTTGGTTAAACCCTCTCACCGGTTTGCCTACTAACTCACTTTGCAACTTACTTAGAATAAATTCTAAGGAAGATGTTCCTTCTCTATGCTCAATCTCTTTGCACTCTCCTTCTTCACATAAAGCATCAAACATTTCTTTCTTGAGCTCATACATTTATAATCTAGGATTCCCACCTAAAATCGTACTCAATCAATGTCATGTTAGGTTTTTCCTTCTCCAACTCGAACCAAATCCAATTTGATTCAGTCTTCTTTTCCAGAGATATGATCCTCATGACATCGATCAATCACCAGCAAAGCTTCACATTCTAATGTGCATTTTCTAAATCTAGGGGTCTGCACCATGCTTTACTTCTTTTCTCTGTCATATGCCATTAATGGCTTTGGTACGAAGATCAAATCCTCTTGTAGGATCAGTTCACTCGCTTTGCCAGCTTCCCTTCCTTGAGCCACAATCCTTTGGTATCCTCTGTGACTTGCAGGTTCTTCATAAAATTTGACCTGCTTGCTGATTTGTTACATCGATGCACACTCCACTGACCTATGTAATACCACCACCTGGCATCTAGCTATTATTCTTGTCAACATCCACCTCTACTTGGATGTCTAAGTTGGTTTGACATTCTTTGTTGGCTAAGGTTGACTATGAGCTCAGTTCACCTTACTGGTATGACCAACAAACATCCTCTATATGGATAGCACATCCTCTTAACAATTCATCATGCCTTCTGGTTTGTCTTCATACTATCCTCTTTGTTCTTCTCGTAGGATGTTGTTGTGATTCTTTTAGCATTTTTCCTCTTCATCACAAACAAGCAACCGACCTTCATCCCAGTTTGTGCCTTACTGGTAAGCCTACTTTACCAATAGATAACACAATTCATGTGTATTGGTAGCCTTCCTTTTGTCTTCTCACTCACATGTGCATTGCCATCATATGTCTTTCTCTTCTTGTACTAGTCACCACTTCTTACTTACCAGTGACCTTGCCAAACCAGTTTGACATCAATGACAACTTAATGCCAAAAATGCCAACAATCTCCCCCTTTGGCATTGATGTCAACTTACTGAAAGACTTCATACCGGTAGATTTCTCCCCCTTTGACACAATGACAAAGGGTATTGTACACTCCCCCTTTGATCCATACCTAGCTCTCCCTTAGGCTACTACCAGTGATTGCAGCCGAGGTTCAAGAGTTATAGATGTTGCTATGAACTTCCCCTGAACCATATAAATCCTTCCTTTCTCAAGTGTATAAGGAAGATAACACAACTCCCAACTTGTTTCTTAGGTACTCAAAAGTGCTTACCGATAATGGTTTGGTGAAAATGTCTGCTACTTTTCCTTTGGTAGGGACATAATCCATCTTTACTTCCTGTCCTTCAACCTTCTCTCTTAGAAAATGATACTTGATAGCAATATGCTTTGTCCTGGAATGCATCACCAGGTTCTTTGATATGGTGATGGCACTCAAATAATCACACCAGATGAGAATAGGATCAATGATGTCCACCTATAACTCCTTGAGAGTTTGCTTCTTCCAAAGAACCTAAGAGGAGCATGTAGCTGCAACAATGTATTCTTCTTTAGAAGTAGATAGGGAGACTGAATCTCACTTCTTACTATGCCAAGAGACCAACCGGTCACCAAGGAAGAATGCACCACCACTGGTGCTCTTCCAGTCATCAATGCAACCTGCCCAATCAATATCAGTTTACACTTCCAAGATGAATGCCCCTTGTTTAGGGTACCACAAACCATAACTACGTGTTCCTTGGAGGTACTTAAAAATTCTACTTACAACATTCATATGTGACTGCTTTGGAGTAGCTTGAAATCGAGCCACCATGCATACTGCCTATACTATATCTGGTCTAGAAGTAGTTAGATACAATATACTGCCTATCATGAATCTATATAATGTTTGATCCACCACCGGTGATTCATCATTCTTTCTTAATTTGCTTCCGGTCACCATGGGGGTACTTATTGGTTTGCAATCCTCCATTTGAAATTTCTTCAACATATCCTTTGCATACTTGGTTTGTGAGATAAATATTCCCTTATCATGTTGTACTATCTGCAAACCAAGGAAGTATGTCAATTCACTAAGCATTGACATCTCAAATTCTAATTGCATCTAATCAACAAATTCTTTGCAAAGGGTGTCCTTATTTCCTCCAAAAATAATGGCATCTACATACACAATCACAATGATCATGTCATTTCCATCTTTCTTTATGTATAAATTATTGTCAACACTCCCCTTTTTGAATTCTTCCTCCTTCAGGTATTGATCTAATCTTGAATACCATTCTCTAGGAGCTTTCTTTAAACCATATAGGGGCATCTTCAACCAGCACACAAAGGTTTCATCATCATGTAGCAAAACCCCTTTCGGTTGTTCCATGTATACTTCTTGTTCCAAATTTCCATTTAGGAAGGCAAATTTTACATCCATCTGATATACTTTAAATCCCTTGTAGGTAGAAAAAGCTAGAAACATTCTAATTGCTTCTAATCTAGCTACCAGTGCAAATGTTTCTTCAAAGTCAATGCCCTCTACTTGAGAGTATCCTTTGCACCCAAGTGTAGCTTTATGCCTAACAATTTTAACTTCTTCATTCATCTTATTTCGGTAGACCCATTTAGTGCCAATGATGTTCTTATCTTCTGGTCTAGAGACTAATTCCCAAGTCTTGTTCTTCTTAATCTATTGCATTTCTTCTTCCATGGCATCCTTCCATTCTTGTTTTTTGTTCGTCTCATTGAATGTTTTAGGTTCTACTTCAGTCATGAGGCATAAATTGACTTGTTCATCATTTTGGGCAAGTCTTCTTCTAGTCTGCACACCATCACTTTTATTTCCTAGAATTTTCTCTTTAGGATGTTTCAACTGCACATACCGGTTGGGAGCCTTTTTTGGATGCTTCTTCTGATTCATTTTCTGACCGAGTTTCCTCACCTTCATCACCGGAATCATCATAGCAGTTTACCTGTGATTGACTTCCTTTGTGCATATCCTCATCAAATTTTACATTCACACTCTCAATTACTCTTCTTAGTCTTTTGTTGTAGGCCTTGCTATTAGATGAGTAACCAAGGAAGAATCCTTCATCACTCCTAGAGTCAAAACTACCTAGACCATCCATATCTCTCTTGATAAAACACTTACTTCCAGATACCTTGAAGTATTTGACTGAGGGCTTCTGGTCATACCATAACTCATAAGGTGTCATTCTGTTGTTTGTTCTTAATTGAACCCGGTTCAAGGTATATGCAGCAGTATGAACAACTTTCTTCCAATATGTGTCTGGTAGACTGGCCTCATTTAACATGGTTCTGGGCATCTCCTTGACTATCATGTTCCTCCTTTCTATCACACCATTTTGTTGTGGTGTCCTAGGGGCTGAGTGTTGCCTTCTAATTCCATGTCTCTCACAATAATCTTCAAACTCATTTGATGTGAACTCTCCACCCTGGTCTGATCTTAGACATTTTAGCTTGCAACCACTTTCCTTCTCCACCATCTTCCTAAAGATCTTGAATCTATCAAATGCTTTTGATTTATCTTGCAAGAAAGTGACCCATGTCATTCTTGAATAATCATCAATAAAGAGCATAAAATATATTTCACCAGCAAGAGCTCTTGTCCTAGTTGGACCACACAAATCTATATGCACAATTTCCAGTGGTCTTGAGGTGCTCTTTTGTCTTGAAGCTCACCTTAGTTTGCTTCCCTTTTACACATTCATCACAAAATATGCTTACCGGTTTGATGATGGGTGGAATATTTCTTATACACCCCTTTCTTCTTACTACAACTAAGTTATCAAAGTTTATGTGGCCTAATCCTCAGTGCCACAACCAACTTTCATCAACCCGTCCTATCATGCATTGGGACTCATAGCATTCCTTCAGATTGTAAACATTATCATTTGTTCTCTTTCCTTCTGCCACAACCTGATCGGTATTCTCTTTCTTTATTTGGTATCCGATTGAGTTAAAGGTGAATTTATAACTTTTGTCACACATCTGACTCACACTCAAAAGATTGTGCTTTAGGCCTTCCACATAATATACATCACGTGCCTTCAATTTTCCATCAATCTTTAGAGTACATTTTCCCTTTATTTTGATGGATGAGTTGTCTCTGAATCTTACTGAACTACCATTCCAGTCTTCAATTTTGATAAATTTATTTTTATCATCAGTCATGTGTTTGGAACAATCACTATCTACAACTCATAGCTTTTTCCTTTTAGCATGTAAAACAATCTGCACTATCAGACTTGATTCTGCCTTTTCTTTTTCTTTCTCAACCCATACCGGTTTGGTTTCCTTCTTCTTGTCAGCTGCCATTTTGTGCTCCAGTTCAACTACCAATTTTTGATCAGGATCTGTCTTCTTCTGCTTGATCTTATTGTTTTTACAAAACTAAACCCTTGACAGTTATAGCATTTCATATTTTTATTTAAACATGAATCTTTTAAATTATTGTAGGACACCAGTTTATTCTTCCTACATTCAAAACTCCTATGACCAAATCCATTGCACTGATAACAAACAACATTCATATCCTAGAGTGCATTAAAAGGATTTCCACTTTCATAACTCATAGTTGGATTATTGGTTAATCTATAGTCAGCTATTCTATGCCCAAATTTGTTACACCGGTAACAACAACCATGAAAGTTTGAAACATAACGGTTAGGTTGCCTTGGTACTACAAATGACTACCTTATCGAGTGTCTTCCCTTCATGTTGTTGACTCTGGTGAATCCTTCATGGTCAACTCTTTCATTTCTCCTTGGATCTGCATGTTCGTACAATGAGTGTGGCCTCCGGTTCATTGCTTGTGTATACCGGTTTGTGTGGTGATTTCTAACAACATCTACATATGTCTTCTTCTCGGTATCCTTGCTAACTGTCAACGTCTTCTTATCTTTACCTTCATTGGAACATGTGTCTTTGTTGTTTGAACTTTGACCTTCTTCAAATCCTAAGCCACCGGTATCTTTGGATTGCATTTGTTTGCTCAACATCTTGTCTCAAGCTTCAGTGTTCCCTTCATATTTGCTTCTTACTTTTATTTCTTCCTTACTTTCTTCAACCTCCTTTTTGAGCTTCACTATTTTTGCTTCCAGATATTGATGCTCATTTTCCTTCTTCATTAGATCAGAGGATGTAACTTCACATATCCTTTTGGTTTCTTCCAGTTGAAGTTTCAAGTTAGATATAACTTGATTGGACTCATCCGGGGATTGCTTCAAGAGACCTTGTTCATCTGCAACAGCAAGCTTGAACTTCTTGAGTTATCTTCTTGTTTTACTCAACTCCTCAAGAGCACTTATAAGCTCTCCTTCTAGATTCACTTCAACCTCAATGTCTTCTTCTTCCTCATCTTCACCAACTAGTTCATCAAGTGCCATAATGAGATTAAATTTTCTATCATTCTCATGGTAGTCATCTTCTGATGCACTTTCTTCATGTGTGACATCATCCTCAATAGTGTATAGACTGTTTTGCTTCTGGTAGCCTCTTCTTCCTTGCTAGTAGACATTTATTTCTTTATCTTTACCAGCAGATCTACTAAAACCTCTTGACTCATCTCCACCAGTTTCATTATAAGGATATTTTGTAGCAAAGTGTCCAACTTCACCACAGTTGAAACATTTGAGTGGTATCTTTCCTTTATATTTGTCAGATCCTCTTTTGAGATTTTTGACAAAGTTTGCTACCTCTACATCAGAGTCTTCACTGGATCCTTTATGAGCAACTACTTCTTTGCCCTTCTGGGTGGAGTTGAATGCTACCTCTTTCCAAATAGCTCATCCATTGTAAATATCTTCAGGTCCTTAGCTTCTTCTATGGCAAAAACCTTTGTATCATACTTAGGTGTGAGAGACCTAAGTACCTTCTTGACAAGAATCTCATCTGCAATTTCTTCTCCAATTCCTTTGATGGTATTCATAGTTTCATCAAATCTGTGAAGTTAGTCTGCAATATTTTCTTCATCTTTCATCTTGATGTCTTCAAGTTGGCCCCTTAGTGCTTGCAGGTTGGCCTCTTTGACTTTTGCATCTCCTTCAAATAACCTCTGCATTTTGTCCCAAGTCTCCTTGGCAGATGTACAGTGCATGACCTTGACAAACTGATTATCAGACAACCCACTCAAGATAGCATGTTTGTCTTTCATATTGTTCTCATACTCCTTCTTGGCATCTAGATCAGTGGGAGGAACACTAGGGACAACATACCCATTCTTGACAGACATCCACACATCAAAACCAAGGGAGGAAATATAGGTTTCCATTCTTCTATTCCAAAAGGCATAGTTGGATCCATCAAACATGGGGGCTTTTGAGGAAGCACACTCATTTCTTGCCATTATGTTCTAAGTCCAGAATCTACACAAGCTTTAATCAACCGAGAACCTAGGCTTTGATACCACTTGTTGAACATAATGTACCATTGAGAGGGGGTGAATCAATGGTACCTAAATTCTTTTCCTTTTTAAAACAACCTTAAAATATCAGTTATTATCCTAAGAACTAAACAGTCAAACTGGTAAGACAAATGAGGATATAAAAAGGGACAAACACTCAAACGCAACCCACAACACTAGATATACGAGGAAAACCCAATATAGGAAAAACCTCACCGAGAAATGCTGCTACAGACTACTGCTCCAATCCAGCTTCACAAGTGAAACAATGAATGACAAAGATTTAGGGCACCAACCTAAGAATCACCAACCCCTGCTGATTTAGGGCATCAACCTAAGGAGAACCACCCCTACTAATTTAGGGCAGCAACCCAAGGAGCACCAACCCCTACACCAAGCTCCAACTTGGTGATGTATATTGAAATACAATTTTGATACAGTTATAGCTTCTATTTGCAAATGAGTTCTGCAACACTTGATCAAATAGATTTCTACCATTAAAACAACCTTCTCTTGTTCTCTCTTAGCCTCACAACACACTTATACACACTTGGATGCCTTCTTTACCAATCATACCTTACTTGTTAGCTCAATTGTTAGACCTGCAACAATTCACCGGTACTTTGTCACTGCCAGTTAAACCCTCTCACCGGTTTGCCTGCTAACTCACTTTGCAACTTACTTAGAATAAGTTCTAAGGAATATGATCCTTCTCTATGCTCAAGCTCTCTTCACTCTCCTTCTTCACATCAAGCATCAAAAATTTTTGTCTCGATCTCATAAATTTATAATCTAGGATTCCCACCTAAAACTGCACTCAATCAATTCTCCAACTCGAACCAAGTCCAATCTGATTCGATCTTCTTTTCTAGGGATATTATCTTCATGACATTGATCAATCACTAGCAAAGCTTTACATTCCAATGTCCGTTTTCTAAATCTAGACGTCTACACCATGATTTTCTTCTTTTCTCTATCATATGCTAGTAATAGCTTTTTATGTTTCCTTCATCACATGAGTATGAAGATCAAATCCTCTTGCAGGATCAGTTCAATCACTTTTCCAGCTTGCCTTCCTTGAGCTACAATCCTCTAGCATCCTCTGTGACTTGTGGGTTCTTCATAAAAGTTGACTTGCTTGCTAATTTGTTACGTCAATGCAAACTCCACCGACCTGTGCAATACCACCACCTGGCATCCAACTATCTTGCTTGTCGACATCCACCTTTGCTTGGATTTCTAAGTTGGTTTGACATTATTTGTTGACCAAGGTTGACTACTAGCGAAGTTCACCTTACTGGTATGACCAACAAACATCCTCTATACCGGCAATACATCCTCCGAACAATTCATCATGCCTTTCGGTTTGTCTTCATGCTATCCTCTCTATTCTTCTCACAGGATATTGTTGTGATTCTTTTAGCATTTTGCCTCTTCATCACAAACAAGCAACTGTCCTTCACCTTGGTTTGTACCTTACAGGTAAGCCTACTTTATCGACAGATAACACAATTCATGTGTACCGGTAGCCTTCCTTTTATCTGCTCACTCACATGTGCATTGCTATCATATGTGTTGTTCTTCTTGTACTGATCACCACTTCTTACTTACCAGTGACCTTGCCAAACCAATTTGACATCAATGAAAACTCAATGCCAATAATGTCAACAGTTTCATTGTGAGGTTGGATTGGAGCAATAGACTCTAGCAACATTTCTCACTGAGGTTTTTCCCATCTTGGGTTTTCCTCGCATATGCTGCTATTATGTGATGTCTCTTTGATGTGTGATTGCATTTGTGACAGTCTCCCCTCTAACCGGTAAGTCTAGTTTCTATTAGATTTGATAACTAGTATACACACTTAGGATAGATAAAGGGAAAAGTTTGTAAACCACATATTCACCCCCGCTCTTAGTGGCACATTGTGTCTAACAATTGGTATGAGAGCATAGGTTCCCAGTTGATAAGATTTCTCCAACTTCGGTAGATTCCAGCTAAAGGACACAATGGTTTGTTTAGCGTCAATCCCAGCTATGGTATTTGATGGTTTAATCTAATCCATTTGGAGTTTTAGAATGGAAGTTCAGTTATCCTCTCTAGGGTATGATGTTTGGATGTCTATTGTAAATGGCTGCCCTAGTAAAGTCAGTCCTCCCACCAATTCATATGCAGAAAGAAGAAACAAGTGTAATGATGTAGCAATGAAGGCTATACTCTATGGGTTATCAGATGATGTTTCCTCACAAGTGGATAGATGCAGATTGACAAAAAGCTTATGAGATAGATTGAAGAATCCCTATGGAAATGATCCTACCCGTGCAGAACTGATTTGTGAAGAAAAGATGAGAAATAAATCTCATGTATCTACAAATGATGAAGAAAGATCTGTTAGTGACTGCAAAAATGATGAAGAAGGAACTCACCTCTTCATGGCTTAAGAATCAGAAGATGAGAGACACACATATGTGAATGATCATGCAGATCACTCCTACCAGAAAGATGTGTTTGGCAGTGATAGTGAAGGTGAAGAAGAAGAGGAAGCAAAAGTTGATCTTGAAGGAGAACTTATGAATGCACTTGAGGAGCTTAGTAGAGTAAGAAATAAATACAAACTATTCAAGAATGCTGCTATTGTGGAACATAACCAGTTGATCAGATGCCTTGAAGAATCTAAAAAATGTATCTTAGAATTAAAGACTCAACAAGAAGACACCAAGGTGTGTCGGTGTAATGATCTAGCATTTGAGCTAGAGGAAAAGGATAAGGGTATCAAGAAATAGTGAGAGAAATGGAGAACCTCAAGAAAGACCTTGAGAAATGTTAGGATGAGCTCAAGGTAAGAATCTGGTATGATGGCAACAGTGATGCCTTGGACAAGATGCTAAAGAAATAAAAATATTCCAAGGACACTGGAGGATCAAGAAGTGGTGTCGATGAATGCTCCACTAGCAAGAGTATCCCCTACAATGATATTATGTTTGATGAATAATGATGAAAAATAGATACCCTAATTGGTACTGAGAGGGGGGTGAATCAGTACATACAAAAAATTCTTCACAACTTATAATGATAATCGGTTGTCTTCATTACTAAACTTAACCATAGCAATACCGGTTAAACACAGTAAGACTTCAAACGTCTAAACCAGTAAATTGAATACTACAAATGTCATTCAAAACTTGATAACTGCTTCACCAATAAACATATGCACATGTTGTATCAGTAATACCATAACTATTATCTCTACATGCATAATCACCTAATTAAAGAATACTTAATCATGACATAAAAATGCACAACTCATGACACAAATTTTTCATGTGGAAACCCAAATGGGAAAAACCACGGTTGGGATAAATACCCACAAGCTTGTTTTGACCTCTTTTGAAGCTCTCTCTATTAGAAGCCTAGTCTGGTTAAAGACTTTTATAATAAGGTTCTGCTAGGAACCGATCCTATTAAAGATCACCTGGTTAAGGGATGGCTATATACCTTGTTAAAGGTTGAAACCCTGTTAAAAGTTGCCTTACTAGAGGATTTAAAGAACTCAACGAACTTGAGTCACCTGGTTAGAGGATTTACAGTAAGCCTGTTAAAGCTACCCGGAAAAGGGATTTTCCTTCTGTTGAAATGGTTAGAAGACAATAGGTAAAAACTCTAATCTGATAACAACACTATATGCCAAGGTAGATCCTTTTTAGTTCCTCTACTCTGCAATTTTTACTCACTAGTATGGAAAGTATCTCATCATGAGGATACATACACAACTTTTGCCAACAACTTATAATAACAAACATCATTGACCTTATAGACAACAATCAGGTCGGTAGCATAAACCCCAAACCCTAAGCATCTTAGGTTTACAATTATAAGCAGTCCAATCCTGACTGTACAAAACACTTAGCATAGAATGAAACAATCTTAAACAGATCACAAGTCATTCTGCATTGTCCATTCTTCACTGCACATAGAAATCAATAACCCATCATGCTTTCTTCTCATACCGCTAAGACAAATGTTCATTCCCAAGGTAGACAATAAATGCAGTCGATCTTCACATGCAAGATCTTCAAGGAAATCATTCACGTGTACAAAAATGACATGGCATCTCTATCTCATCCTCATTTCTTAGCTAACTCATCACAGAATATCATTGGTTTCATTGCACAAGGTAGATTTCCAAACCAGAAACCCTAGAGCTAAGACTACCAACCGGTAGTCACACTTGGTGACACTGGTTCACTACTTCTCTTCATACCAGTTCACCAACTTGATCACCAATAACAAATTCTTCCAATCTTCATATCATTTGACTTGAACTTATTGACATCAATGACAACATACATTATTTTCATATCAGCATATGCTAACATACCAATTCATCAAATGCCAACAATCTCCCCCTTTGGCATTGATGGCAATATTCAGTGTAGCATTGCAACTAAAATATCATAGACCAGTGCAAATATAATATATATCTTCTCCCATATCATATATCTTCTCCCCCTTTGACAACAATGCCAAAGTGGAGGCATAAGCTTCCATACTCCACTATGTTGCTCCCCCTATGGAGTAGAATCCTTCAACACATCAATCCTGAAAGATTTGTCATTGTAATACCTGACTGATGTGGATCAAACACATCTTTAGTTTACTTCATGAAGGTGCAAAACCCCTAATTCACCTCTCAAATAGGTAAATATAGTCTTCGGTAAGGGCTTAGTGAATATCTCTGCTAGCTGCTCCTTACTGGAAACATGTTGTAATACAACCTCTCTATTTTGATCCTTCTCTCTCAAGAAATGATACTTTATCTCAATGTGCTTAGTTCTAGCATGCAATAGCAGATTCTTGGAAATATTGATTGCACTAGTATTGTCACAAAATATACTCACCGGTTCAGATATAGGTACTTTGAAACCATCTAATACATGTTTCATCCTGATTGCCTGAGTGTAGTTCATAAATGTTGCCACATATTCTGCTTTAGTTGTAGATTGAGAAGTACAACTTTTCTTCTTACTCGTCTATGAGACTAGTCTTCCACCAAGAAATAACGCTCCACCGGTTGTGCTCTTCCAGTCATCCACATTACCCGCCCAATCTGCATCGGTAAACACTTTGAGATTAAAATCACCATTGTATGGATATCACAATCCATAGTCAACAATCCCTTTCAGATATCTAAGAATCTTCTTTACTGCTACCAAGTGGGATTCTCTCTAACTTTTCTGAAAATGAACAACTATGCCTACTGCATGAGCAATATCTGGTCTATTGTGCACCACATAGTGCAGCTTACTGATCATTGACCGATACTCCTCATTTACCAATGCTGAATCATCTTCCTTAGTTAGTTTACAACTTGTCACCATCGGTCTACTAACTAGTTTGCTTTCCTCCATGCCAAAGGTCTTCAATACCTCTTTGACAGGACTAGGTAATAAAGATACCCTCTTTCATTTATTGAATCTGTAAACCAATTAAGAACTTTATCTCTCCAATCAGAGACATCTCAAACTCTTTCTTCATTTTATCTGCAAATGCATGACTCATTTCATCATCTCCTCCAAAGATTATGTCATCTACAAATACTTCACAGATCAGAATCTGATCACCTTCAGATTTTAGGTAGATGTTGCTATCCTCACTTGTTCTCTGAAATCCTATTTTCACAAGATGAGAGTGTAAACGTTCATACCATTCCCTTGGTGCTTTTTTTAATCCATACATGGCCTTGTGTAATCTACATACCATGTTACTATCTTCTGATAAGGCAAACCCATCTAGTTGCTCAATATACACTTCCTCTTCTAGGATTCCATTCAAGAACATAAAATTTACATCTATCTGGTATACCTTAAATCCCTTGAATGTTGCAAATGCAAGTAACATTCAGACACCTTCTAGTCTAGCCATAGGAGCAAATTTTTCTCCATAGTCTTATCCTTCTTCCTGAGCATATCCCTTGCATACAAGTCTTCCCTTGTTCCTCACAACTGTGCCTTCTTCATTTACCTTATTCCTGAAGACCCATTTGGTACCTATGACATTTTTGTGTTCTGGTCTGGGTACCAAGGACCATGTTGTATTCTTTTCTATCTTGTCTAGCTCCTCTTCCATTGCCTTAATCCAATCTTCATCTGTAAATGCTTCTTTAGAAGTCTTGGGTTCCAATTCAGAAATCATGCAAGATTTTTTTTTCACCTTTCTTCTTGTGAGTATCCCTGCATCTTTATCTCCTATGATTTGCTTTGGATCATGATGTAGTTTCACATATCTATGAATGGTTCTAGCTGGTTCTGCTTTCTTTTCCTCTTCTTCTTCACTTTCTTCTTCTTCTTCACCTACTGCAGCTTCTATCGGTATAGGAACACCGATATCTTTACTTGTTTCTTTCTTAACGGGTTCCTAGAAAGCTATGCATAGTTCATCTTCCACTTCCTTGCTGCAGGTTTCCTCAGGTTCCTCTGGGGATTCATCAACCCTGACATTGATACTCTCAGCAATTTTCTATGTTCTATTGTTGTAGCACTTGAGAGCTTTACTCTTAGTGGAATATCCCAAAAATATTCCTTCATCACATTTAGCATCAAATTTTCTTAGATTCTCACCTCTCTTGATGTAACACTTACTACCAAATACTTTAAAATAACTCACAGTGGGAGTCGTCCCGGTCCAATACTCATAAGGGGTTTTATTTTTACCTTTCTTGATGAGTACCCGGTTCATAGTATAGGCTGCAGTGCTCACCACTTCTCTCCAAAAAGTGTGAGCATTCTTTCCTTGGATCAACATTGTTTTGGCCACTTCAACTACTATCCTATTATTCCTTTTTGCTATGCCATTCTGTTGTGGTGTCCTTGGGGCAGACAACTGCCTGTTGATACTGCTATATTCATAATACTTGTTAAATTCATCAAAAGTGAATTCACCTCCTTGATCAATTCTTAGGTATTTTATCTTATGACCACTTTCCTTCTCTACTAATGCTCTGAAGGCTTTGAATTTGCCAAACACCTCAGACTTGTCTTTGAAGAATGTGACCCACATCATTCTTGAGCAGTCATATGTAAGAATCATGAAATACCTATCTCCCTGAATACTTAGAGTTTTCATAGGACCACACAAATCAGTATGCACAAGGTCAAGTAAGTTTTCTGCTAAAAAAGACTCACCTTTAAAAGTTGAGGAAGACATCTTCCCAAGTTGACATTCTCTACATAACACATTCTCCGGTTTGTTCAGCAAAGGCAATCCTCTTACTACCTTGATCTTACTAGCCTTTACAATATTATCAAAGTTCATATGACAAAGTCTCCTATGCCATATCCAACTATCATCAAACTTTTCCATCAGACACCGACTTATCTTGGCATTCACCTGAAACAAGTTACCTCTGGTCTACTTACCAGTGGTAATAAGTTCACCACTCTTTCCAATTATACTGCAGACTCCACCTTTGAACTCCAGAATGAGTCCTTTGTCATTTAGCTGAGCAACACTTAACAAGTTATGCTTAAGACCTTCTACCTAGTAGACATCATCCACACTTCTCTTTCCATTCAGTGAGATGAATCCTTTACCTTTTTCCAAGCAAGGTGCATCATTGCCAAATCTGACAACACCTCCATCATATTATTCTAGAGACCAAAACTTTCTCCGATCACCAGTCATGTGGTGAGAACAACCACTATCAATAATCCACTCATTAGAGTTGTCAATGTGAGAGATGAGTTCTTTCTTGTCAGACACTTCTTTCTTTATAGCTACAAACGCTATGTCCTCATTCTCTTCATCCTCAGATTCTTCATCAGTAACACCTTCATCCACTGCAACAAGACAATTTATTTCTATTTCCTTCTTTGTACTTTCTAAACCTCTCCGGTTTATCCTTATTGTCATTGTTAGGATAGTTAACAACTGTATGTCCTATCTTATTGTAGGAAAAACATTTTAAAGGAAGCTTACCTTTGTATTTTCCAGTTCCTTTTGGAAGTCTCTTGGCAAGAAGAGCTTCAAACTCCATCAGAATCTCTTCATCATCCATACCTCTTCTTTGCATGGATTCATAACTGGTACTTACTTCTTTTCCTTTTCTGGTAGGTGCAATAGATGCTCTAAAGGTTGACTCAGTCTTCTGAACACTGCCATCATAGCTATTCAATTCATATACAGTCAATTTAGTAATGATAGAGTCTAAGGATACCTTGGTTTTGTCAATAGACCTTAGCTCCTGAATAGAAGCAACTCTGATTGCATAAACTAGTAACAATGATCTCAAAACTTTATTGACAACAGTGGCCTCTTCAATTGTTCCACCAGTGCTCTTGATATCTCCAACAACAGTCTTGATCCTTATGCCATATTGCTAAATGGTTTCACCTTCAACCATCCTCATGTCTTCAAATTTTCCTCTAAGGCTCTCTTCCTTAGCTTTCTTTACATGCTCATCACCGCTATAGATAGTTTCCAGTGTGTCCCATACATCTTTAGGAGTGTCCTTATCTTGTACATCAATGAACTCAATATTAGACAAACTGCTAATAAGGGCTTCCACGACTTGCCCATTTTCTTGAATCTCTCTTTTCTGATGATCGGTTAAAGTGCCAGTGGGAATTACATAGGTATTCTCAACATATCTCTAGTGTTGAGCACCCAAACTCTTGATATAGCTCTTCATTTTGTCCTTCCATATTTTGAAGTTATCTCTATTGAATTTAGGACCTTCCCTCTTCATCATTAAAGCAAGATCTTTTACCTCAAGCGGTTAATCTTATATCACCAAGGACCTAGAGTTGCTCTAATACCAATTGATAAATAATGATGAACAACAAATACCCTAACTGGTACTGAGAGGGGGGTGAATTAGTACATACAAAAACTTCTCTATAACTTATAATGATAACCGATTGTCTTCATTACTGAACTTAGCCATGGTAATACTGGTTAAACACAGTAAGACTTCAGACATCTAAACCAGTAAACTAAATACTACAAATGTCATTCAACACTTGATAACTACTTCAACAATAAACAAATGCATGTGTTGTATCAGTAATACCATAACTATTATCTCTACATGCATAATCACCTAAACAAAGAATACTTAATCATCACATAAAAATGCACAACTCCTGACACATAGATTTTTCATGTGGAAACCCAAATGGGAAAAACCATGGTGGGGATGAATACCCACAAGATTGTTTTGAACTCTTTTGAAGCTCACTCTGTTAGGAGCCTAGTCTTGTTAAATGATTTTATAATAAGGTTCTGCTAGGAACCGATCCTGTTAAAGATCACCCAGTTAAGGGATGGCTATATACCCTGTTAAAGGTTGAAACCCTATTAAAGGTTACCTTGCTAGAGGATTTAAAGAACTCAATGTACTTGAGTCACCTTGTTAGAGGATTTACAGTAAGCCTGTTAAAGCTACCCGACAAAGGGATTTTCCTTCTATTGAAAGGGTTAGAAGACAACAGGTAAAAACTATGATCTGATAACAACACTATATGCCAAGGTAGATCCTTTTCAGTTCCCCTACTCTACAATCACACTCTATAATTTTTACTCACTGGTCTGACAAGTATCTCATCACTCGGATACATACACAAGTTTTGCCAACAACTTACAATAACAAAAATCATTGACCTTATAGACAACAATTAGGTCGGTAGCATAAACCCCAAACCCTAAGCATCTTAGCTTTACAATTACAAGCGGTCCAATCCTGACTATACAAAACACTTAGCATAGAATGAAACAATCTTAAACAGATCACAAGTAATTCTGCATCGTCCATTCTTCACCGCACATAGAAATCAGTAACTCATCATGCTTTCTTCTCATACCACTAAGAAGAATGTTCATTCCCAAGGTAGACAATAAATGCAGTCGATCTTCACATACAAGATCTTCAAGGAAATCCTTCACGTGCACAAAACTGACATGGTATCTCAATCTCATCCTCATTTCTTAGCTAACTCATCAAAGAATATCATTGGTTGCATCGCACAAGCTAGATTGCCAAACCAAAAACCCTAGAGCTGAGACTACCAACCAGTAGTCACACTTAGTGAAACCTCGACACCGGTTCACTACTTCTCTTCATACAGGTTCACCAACTTGATCACCAATAACAACTTCTTCCAATCTTCATATCGATTGACCTAAACTTATTGACATCAATGGAAACATACATTATTATCATATCAGCATGCCAACATACCGGTTCATCAAATACAACAATGTTTGTCTCCTCAAATGGGGATAATAAGGGTCAAACCTTCACTATTAGTAATTATCCCTAGAAGAAGGTTGATCTAACCACAACCGGTGAAGACATGCAAATGAGGATGAAGATCGGTGCTGCAAGAAGGAGGGAAAATGCAGATCCCAAAGGAAAATGGAAGATGGGAGAAGAAAACTTCACCCGAAGCAAGAACATGAGAAGACAACAAAGAAGGCCTCCTACTAGTAGAAGACAAGGAAATGCTACTACCCATAAGACAAAGAAAGTGTAGGAAATGAATAGATCAGATGGAAGAGCTATAGAGTATGGACAATCCAGGATCCATTCTCAAAGAAGGATAAATGGAGAAGCTAGACCGGTAAGATCTCCCCATGCATGGCAGAATAAGTTTGTAAGTTATAAATCTTTCTTCTTCAGTTATTGCTTTGCATGTAATGGTCATGGCCATAGGGCAAAAGAATGTAGAAAGGGATCTAGAAGGAATAATCTAGGATTTCATAGATATTATGCATATGAGAAAAATGTATCAAGGAGTAGAAACATGCATACTTCCTCTCCTGGTTATGCAAATAGTGTTTGTTATAACTACAATAGATATGGCCATAGAGGGTTTGAATGCAGGAAGAAGTACTTGCAGTCATATGGAAGCTAGTATAGCTGCTATGCTCAATATAGAAATGAATATAGAGCATATGGAAGTTAGAAACCCGCATGGAATCAAAGGAGAAATATCCTTGCAAGATCAAGAGGTCCACTAGTTTCAGTTGTCGGTCACAAAAACATGACCAGAAGAAGAAGTTTTATTTTTTTGAGGATTTAGTCCTTATTATAAGCTTTCCAAATAGTATAATTTTTAATATATTTAAGTTTATTAATATATTTTTATTTTATTTTTTACGAAAGTAGGTTTTTCACCGAACATGAACTTCTTTGTTCAATGCATTGGGAAAAATAGCAAACTAATTCAAAAAAATTCTAAAAAATATATATACCCTAGGTATTGATGTCTTCTTTCTAACAAAAAAAATAAAACTCAATTTTGATATATATAGGGCAAGTTATGTGTTCAAACGTACACCTATATCTAAATTATAATTAGTCAGACTTCCAAACTTAATAAAATAAAAAATATTCAACATATCACTATCAAACCAACTGCATGCCCTGTGTATTGATGTTACAAACCAAAATTTAAAAGAGATAAGTTTTTATCATTTATAGAAAAAAATTTATATGTTTCGGGATGCACATCACTCTTAAAAAATGTTGTTTCCTATAAAAAACTACTTTTGAGGGAGATGGAAAAATCAATAAAATTTTATTCAAAAAAATTTGAAAAAAATATATTTAGAATCTACAAAAAGGATGTTACAAATCACTAGTTTACATCATCTTCAAATTCTTAACGATTTAAAAGTTATAGGTGTCGGAAAGTGAAGGTTTTATGCAAAATGTTCATCTAAGTGTCAAAGTTGGTCAAAAAGTGGGAACCAGTATTGTGAGTTCACCCGTATGTTAGAAGGTTCCCCAATCATGAGATTGGCATAGATACTATGTGCTACTATAACACTACTTCTAGTTATGTGGTAAAATCCAAAAATGGAAGGACTCATCAGAAATATAAGGTAAGACCTACTCCCAATATTGAAATTGGGAAGAAAAGTGAAGTCATGTAGATATGGAGGAAGAAGCAAGAAGATGCAACCTTGGATAGGGATTGTGCATTCAATAAACAGGTGATATCTCCAAAAGCTTAAAGGAGATACAATACCTTAGGGGGAGTAGTACACTGACCTTATCATTCACCCCTCAGTGGAACAAGATACATGGAAGAACAAGCTGCTACTGGTAACAAAGAAAAAAATGAGATGGCAAGTGTGTGTAGTGGCTACCTTGGCTACACACCTATACATGAAAGTTGGATCACTACTACACGTGTCAATGGATGGAAATTTTTTAATTGGAATCAGATGAAAATTGACACAAGATTTTAGGAGTTACAGGAAGGTGCTCTGATAGTGATGATAGACCAGTACAAGAAACCGGTGTGAGCAGGATGTTACCGGTATGAATGCTAAACAAGTCCTTGCAGGTTATGTAAGAAAATGAGGTTCGAGACCATTGCATTAGTCCCGATAGAATGGAATGAGGAGGTTATGTCTCTGTTGGTATTGGAAAAGACCTGAATGACATATGATGGCCTGACTATTGATTATGTATGCATGCATATTTTAGGGCTAACTAGTTTGATTAATGGCATGATGGTAATATTGTATGGTATTGTGTACATCTAGAATCATGTCATAGGCTAGGGTGGATACAATGGAGCTGAAAGACCATCAGATGATCACATTTGCACAACTCAACCAGTATATGGTGAAGATTGGAGCTCCAATTTTGGACTTGACTGGAAACATGGACCTGAGATGTATGACTCAGGGGGAGTTCAAGTGCTCATAATGCAAAACCGACATGCTTGAACTTATAGGTGTACTAGCTACATCAACTGTAGAAGATATAAATTGTTGTAGGAATACCTAAGAGATTTTCATTATTAAGGGTATGGTATCAGAAGGGTGATGATGCAGTTTGACTGATAGGTATCATGTACTCACTGACACATGGGCCTTCAATTGGTTTTAGTCTTGCATATGCATTAGGGTTCCGATTTGCATATACACTTGGGTGATGAGAAATTGGTGTCAATTGATGGTCAATCCCTCCATATCAAATGTTGTGATTTGAGAGGATGCAAAGTATGAAGGTTAAAGGAGATGATGCATCCGGTGGAGAAAAAGGGGAGAAAAATCTTTGTTTGGTCCCGATAGACAAAAGGAGGAGGGAAACCCTAACAATGCCCTTTTCCATTGTTGTCAAAGCGGGAGAGAGATTTTGTAGTATACTGCATACTACATGTGTGAGAATCCATGGATCACACAAAGGGGGAGAGAGAATATGTAGTATGTCGGATACTACATGTGTTGACATCAATGCCAAAGAGGGAGATTGTTGGCATTGTGTTGTTATTGATTTCAATCGGTATAGGATGGCTACCAGTATAAGAGATGTATATGCAACACTATCATTGATGCATACCAGATGTGATATCTTTGATGCCACCTATCTTAGCTGGTCACCGGTAAGGGAGAGAATATCATTCAACATAATGGAAATTGGAGTCACCGGTACACAAGTTAGTGTTTGACTTGTGTTGAAGATATGGATAGGAGCCCAGTATGATATAACAACCAGTAAATGATGAAAACTATAAGAGAGAAAGATGTTGGTTGGTTGATTGTGATGAAGAGGAGGAATGTTATCTAAATCACATCAACACCGAAGGTGAAGGATGTGCAGGCCACCAGTATGCTGTGTAGATGTAAATCAGTAGGACTCCGACTGAATAAAGATGCAGTCACCATGTGAAGAGATGACTGAAAGTGAATATTCACCAACCAGATCACATATGCCTATTTGAAGATATGTTGCTCAAACAGGGAAGCCATATTGATGCAATCTCAGAAGAAGATGGCAAGGATCCACTCCCACCAGTAAGTGGAGCTTATCTCCTATTATGCATGGAATGCATCACAGTTCTTGGAGATAAGACAACAGAGTTAAAGGTAGATGATTAAAGGCTCACATTGGATCAACTGGTGAAACAAAAGGATGCCTTATGTGCATGAAATCAGATATGTGCAGCAGATCAAAAAGAGTTGGCATGTTGTGCTACTGGGACAAAAAAGGAAGAGAAAAGAAGTGATGGGTTTGTCACCTTGACAAACCGATTGAGATGATGTCCAAACTAATGATGAAGAAGGAAAAGTTGGAACAACTATAGATAGAGGACATTGCTAGATTGAAGATGGAGTCTGTTGAAGGTTGATGACATGGTGTCATCAAGGTGGTTACCAGTAAGTATGTCCACCGATAAGATGACAATGAGCAGAAGTGAAAGCCTCCTATTTGTTGAAGATGTGGATAAGGTAGGTTACCAAGTATGCTGACCAGTGGAGTGTTCTATCAGAAGAGAAGAAAGGTGCAAGGTTGATGAAAAACTGGTTAGGATATAACCGACAGGGTTTGTGAATCGGTAGATGAACCCATTTCTGAGGTTGGTCAGTGATCCTATCCAGATTGACACAGATGACCAAGCAAAGGTGAATGCTGAAATAGTGGCCACATGAAGTTGAAATGGCATGCATGCACAAGTCGTTGAATGTGTTGTCGATGAAGTATATGGTGACAAGTTGACATTTATGTCAACTGCATGATTCACGGGATGTATAGCAAAGGTTTGTGGCTTGAGGTCAAATGGACAACAGAGATCCACAATAGACTATTTGACAAGATTGAGGCAGGTGAAGAGAACCACGAAACCATTCTTGGTGATCAACCAAGAAATCAGCTGATAGATTAAAAAAGAAAATTGCTAAATGAGGAAGGCATGTTCTGGAAGACATGACAATGGCAGGATTGATTGATGAGTTGCAGTTCATCAATCAAGGAGATCAGATCTGATAAGATGTTATTGGATTTGTTTTGCCAGAGGTCAATGAAGAAACCCTAACCGCCCGATGTTTGAATTGGTTTTTGGTGGGAAAACTAGTTTAAGCCAAAATGGATAAAGGATGCCACTGAATGAGAGGGTGTTGCTTCTAAAGAAGTGAATTCAGTCAACTACTCAAGAAGAAGAAGAAGAAGAGACTAAGTGTGAGAAAGAACAGGGTTGAAGAGTTCAACTAGCAACAGTGAGGCAATCGACAGTCAACCATTGAGTCTGACAGAGGAGTGAACTGATAGTGACCAAACCGATAGAGAAGAATTGTAGAAGATTGCAGAGAGGGTGAGTAAAGAACCGATAGAGTGTAGTACCGATAGAGAGTTGAATCAAAAAAGAAGAAGAAGAGACTAAACCAGTAAAGGTACAACACAGAGTAAGTTGCATCAGGAGACAGAGTTGCAGCTAAGAGGTAAGCAGAGAACCGACAGAGAATTGGAGAGAGGAGAACTAATGGAGAGATTTGCAAAAGAGTTACAAAATTCATTTGTAACAAGATTATTACTTTTGTATTTGAATATACTCATAGTAGACCATTGAGTTGGAGCTTAGTGTAGGGGTTGTATCTCCTTGGGTTGGGTTGGTTCCCTAAACATTGTAATTAGTGTTTCATTGTGAGGCTAGATTGGAGAAGTAGACTCCAACAACATTTCTCACCGAGGTTTTTCCCATCTTTGGTTTTCCTTGTAAATGTTGGTGTTATGTGATGTCCCTTTGATGTGTGATTGCATTTTTGACAGTCTCCCCTCTAATTGGTAAGTCTTCTTTCTGTTATATTTGATAATCGATATACACACATAGGATAGATAAAGGGAAAAGTTTATAAACCACTGATTCACCCCCCCCTCTCAGTGACACATTGTATCTAACAATACTTTTCTTTCAAACTCTGCAACTTAGCAACTTTAACTTGTAGATCTCCTTCATACAAGGTCTCCAGCTTCTTCCAGATCTCATGTTTAGTCTAAAGTCCCATCGAATTAGTCATCTCTAAATCGGTCAATGCACTCAACAACACTTCCTTAGCCCTTATGTTATGTTCACCTTCATTGGTCTCATCAGTAGTTACTAGTCCATTCTGAGGAACATTATAAACATTCTTTGTAATCTTCCAAAAATCTTCACCAAGACACTTCAGATGAAATTCCATTCGGTCCTTCCAAACAGTGTAATTATTTCCATCAAATCTAGGAATTTCCTTCTTAAACACATAAGCCACCATCCCAGATCTTCTCAAGCAGTTAAGCTTCTTCCAGAGCATCCAGCTCTGATACCACTTGTTGGCAGCACCAAGAAGGAAAACTGAGAGAGGGGGGTGAATCAGTTTTCACTGGTTGCTCAACAATTAATCACAACCTCAGATCTAAACAACAATGACAACAATAAAGATATTAACAGTGATACCACAACACATAACACCAAGATTCTAACGTGGAAAACTCGGTTAAGAGAAAAACCATTGTGGGAACCTACCCATAATAAGATGATACTCTGCAGTAGTATATGTAAATATTTCAATGGAGAATGCACATGCATTCAGACACACTTCCTAGAGATCACTGCTCAAAATTAGAAGGCCCAGAAGGCTACAACCCTTAGGGAAGGTTCACTACCATACAATAAGATTTAGGCTACAATCCGAAAAGAATGAACTGCAATAATAGCATCTGCCAATGCCTGTTGATAGTTTTGATTAAGCACAAATATATGCCTTGGAACAATGTCTTCTCAATACACCACACTATAGGATAAATTCACTTATGCACTACATAAACCACTCTCTAATAATGCAGACACAACACTAATACCCAAATTACATGAATATTACACCCATTCATACAATTAATCAACCTTGACTACAAGGTCGACCAAACCCATAACACTTAATTACAAAATTACATCACATGATACATAAATCAACCATCGGACCAATATAACAATATGAATAGCATAAAATGGACCTAAATAAAATCTCCAAACTCTCATCACCATAAAAAATTATGCCAATACCAACCACAACACGTTACACCACCAAAATATCGCATAACATGAAGAACATCACCAGATCATGAAAATGACCAAAAAACTCAAACAATAATCAATTTGTCTCATCAAGACAAATAGGACATGATTAGGAAATACCAAGAGGCATGTTAGAACCATCTATAACAATTACACCAACACTGCTTATCAAATCTTCATCGATCAACATTTGAAACTCAACAACACTCAAACAACAACAACTGCCATGAGGAAAGATAACTTGCAAAGCACCAAATCATGATCCATCTGAAATGAAGATACACATGATCATCTCAAACAATCTCCCAAAATCATAACTCAAGATCTGATTACACTAGAATATACCAGAGGAAATACCGAACTCTGCAAAGCACTACTCAGAATAACCAAATTGTAAACTGAATCACATGATATGATCAATTGAGCTCTTGGATAACTGAAACCCATATAGAAAGATATAATGATACTAGAAATACTCTATATACCAAATGATGATCCCAATAAACCAATCAACAACTAACATAACAATAAATCATAAGAATATGCTGACATCAATGAGAACAACATATCCTACCAGCAACAATGTCCAACATTAAATACCTTAGCAACAATCTCACCTTCATCAAGAGTTCCATCGACACATCTAATGTTCATAACAATCTCATTAGCCTTAGCCATAAAGGAAGTTATGTTCTCATCTTCTCCCATCTTTAATGTTTCACATTTTCCCTTCAAACTCTACAATTTAGCAACTTTAACTTGTGCATCTCCTTCATATAAGACATCTAGATTTTTCCATATCTCATGTGTAGTTTGAAATCCCATCACATTAGTCATCTCTGAATCAGTCAAAGTACTCAACAACGCTTCCTTAGCCCTTATGTTATGTTCGGCTTCCTTTATCTCATCAGCAATAACTAGTCCATTCGGAGGAACATTGTAAACATTCTTTGTAATCTTCCAATAATCTTCACCAAGACACTTCAAATGAACTTCCATCCTGTCCTTCTAGATAGTATAATTATTTCTTTCAAATCTAGGACTCTCCTTAAACACATAAGCTGCAATCTCGGATCTTCTTAAGCAGTTAAGCTTCTTTTGGAGGATCTAGCTCTGATACCTCTTCTTGGCAGCAGAAAGAAGGAAAAATGAGAGGGGGGGTTGAATCAGTTTTCATTAGATTAAATCAATTAAGCACAATTTCAGATCTGATCAACTATAACAAAAAAGAAAGATAATAGCAATACACATAACAACAATATTTTTGATGTGGAAAACCTAGTTAAGGGAAAAACCACTGTGGGAACCCACCATGAGATGATACTCTGTAGTAGTATGTGTAAATATTACAATGGGGAATGCATATGCATTCAGGCACACTGCCTATTTCTCATTGCTCAAATTACAATGACCCAAAAGGCTCCAATCATCAGGGAAGGTTCACTACCTTAGAAAAAGATTTAGACTACAATCTGAAAAGAATAAACTACAAAAATAGCATCTGCTAATGCCTGATGACAATTCTAGTTAAGCTCAAATGTCCTCCCTATACCAATCTCTGCTCAACACACCACACTAAAAGATGAAATCAATTGTTCACTCATACACCAATCTCTGATAATGTAGAATCAACACCTATGACCCCAAAATATCAACCTTGACTACAAGGTCGGCCAAACCCATAACACCTAATTATAAAATTACATCACATGATGCATAAATCAACCAATGGACCAATACAATGTCATAGAAATCATAACATGGACCTAAATCAACTCCTCAAACATGCACCACCACCGGGAATCTCTCCAAGATCAATCGCAACACGTTACACCAACAAAATACTACATAACACGAAGAATATCACAAGACCATGAAGACCATCAAGAACTCACATAGTAATAAATGCAAGTCACCAAGACAAATAGGACATGATTAGGAAACACCAACAAGCATGTTAGAACCATCTGCAATAGCTGCACCAATGCCACTTATGAAAATCTTCATCAATCAACATGCTAACATTCAAGAACACTCAAGAACTACAACTTGGATAAGAAAGATAGCTTCCAAAGCACCAAATCACAGACCATTTGAAATGAAGATACACATGAACATCCAAAATACTCTCCCAAATATGAAACCAAAAATATGATCATACTGGAGCTCACTGGATTAGATACCAGACTCTGCCAACCATTGAATAGAAAGACCAAAACCTTAAACCAGATCAAATGATATGATCAAGAAGACTTTTGGATCATTGACTATTCCAATAAACCAACTAGATCAACTCATTGTAATAATCAGATCACCAAAATAATTCTTTGCAATACCAAAACACAAGAATATGTTGACATCAATGACAACAACATATCCTAGCAGCAACAATGTCCAACAATCTCCCCCTTTGGCATTGTTGGCAACATATAAATATGAAAAACAATCAATGCAAAGGAATAAATCAATATTAGCAAAATCCAATAGGCTCCTCCTAAGATCATGCACAGAAATCTCCAAAGATAAATCAATTTTTAACATGCTTCTCTCCCCCTTTGACAACAATGCCAAAGATATAAACTAGCCAGGCTTCTAACTCCCAAACAACTTAATCACATCTCTGAACAACTCACTAACTACTCCAGCTAAGTAGCAGCATCAACTCATCAACCCAAATAAAGAGATAAGTCTTTGAAATCCACCAGATTTATGCATCTCAATGCACCTAGATCTCATCAGGAGGGGAAAAGACGCCTAATTTGTCTGTCAAGTACACAAATGTCTCTATAGGAAAAGGTTTAATAAAAATATCCACAATCTGATCTTTTGTAGATACATACTCTAGTTTTACTTTTTCACCACTAACTTTCTCCATCAAGAAATTATACTTAATTGATATATGATTCGTTTTAGAATACAGTACTAGATTCTTGGAAATATTAATAGCACTTGAATTGTCATAATAAATAACAGTAGCCTCATCATACACAAATCTAATGTCTTATAGTATCTATTTCATCCAAACTACCTAAGTACAATTTGTAGCACCAACAATGTATTTAGCTTCAACAGTAGATAGTGATATAGCATCTTGTTTCTTGCTCGTCCATGACACCAACTTCTTCCCCAAAATGAAAGCTCCAACGGTAGTTCTCTTCCAGTCATCTACATCACCTGCCCAATTAGCATCAGTATAGGCACATAACATAAAACCATCATTCTTCAGATACCACAACCCTTAGTCAAAAGTTCCCTTGAAGTATCTGAAAATTCTTTTAACAACTGTAACATGAGTCTCTTTAGGATCAACTTGAAATTTGGCACAAAGACACAGAACATGCATAATATCTGGTCTAGTCTGAGTCAGATACAATAGTCCCAACCATAGATCTATACAAGTTCTAATTCACTTTCTTAAATTCATCATTCTTAGATAACTTGCATCTAGTCACCATAAGAGTTCCAACAGGTTTAGAATCAGTGAACCCAAATGTCTTCAACAGTTCATTCATATACTTAGATTGAGAAATGAAAATACCTTTACCATTCCGAGTAATCTACAATCCTAAGAAGAATTTAATCTCACCTATCATAGACACCTCAAATTCCTTTTGCATATCATTAGAAAACTTCAGACTCAAATCATCATCTCCTCAAAAACTAATGTCATCCACAAATACTTCAACAATCAAAATGTTATCATTCTCAACCTTAAAGTATAAGTTAATGTCAGTGGTACCCTTACAAAATCCAAATTTCATCAAATACTTATCTAATCTTGCATACCAGGCTCTAGGGGCTTATCTAATCTTGCATACCAGGCTCTAGGGGCTTACTTAAGTCCATACAGGGCTTTCTTCAATCTACATACCATGTCTCCTTCATCTGATAAAGAAAATCCTTCTGGTTGCTTAATGTAGACTTCCTCCTCAAGATCACCATTCAAAAAGGCTGACTTCATATCCATCTGATAAACCTTGAAATTCTTATAAGAAACATATGCAAGTAGTAATATAACGGCTCCAATTCTATCTATAGGAGAAAAAGCTTCTTCATTATCAATACCTTCCATCTGAGAGCATCCCTTACATACCAATCTTGCTTTGTTTCTTACCACTTCTCCGACTTCATTCTATTTATTTCGGAACACCCATTTAGTGTCAATCATTTTTTGTCTTTAGGTCTCAGAACAAGCTCCCAAGTATTATTCTTTTCAATCTGATTTAACTCCTCTTCCATAGACTTTATCCAATTCTCATCCTTACATGCTTCAGTAAGATCTTTAGACTCAATCTTAGAAATCAGACATATCTCTTCAGCGGAAAGTCTTCTCCTAGTCATCACACCCTTGTTCTTATCACCAATGATCTGATTCTCAAAGTAATTCAAATTTTCATGCCTCGAAGTCTTTGGATTATTTTGATTCTCAGGCTCTTGAAGTCCTTCACTAGTAGCAGTAATATTCAAATTAAATGTCTCTACTGGATTAATCTTCTTTAGGATCTCAGTCTATGCAAGCTTAGAAACAATATCCTATTCATCAATCTCATATCTGCATGCTCTGATCTTCTTACCAAAACATTCATCCACCTTCACATTTCCACTCTCAACTATCTTCTTCAGTCTTTATTATAGCATTGGTTGGCCTTGCTCTTAATAGAATATCCCAAGAAGATTCCTTCATCATATCTTGCATCAAACTTTCCTATATCCTCATCTCTTTTGATATAACATTTTCTTCCAAAAACTATGAAATATCTAACTGTAGGAACATGACTGAACCATAGCTCATAAGGAGTTTTATCAGAATCACTTTTTATATGCACCTAGTTGAATGTGTAAATAGTAGTGCTAAAAAATTCCTTCCAAAAGGTTTCCGCAATATTTCCATCAATCATCATTGTTCTAGCAACATCCAAGATTGGTTTGTTCATCCTTTCAACAATTCCATTCTGTTGAGGGGTTCTAGGAGCAAATAAATTTCTTCTAATTCCATTCCTCTCATAGAATATATCAAACTCACCCAGCACATGAATTCTCCTCCTCTGTCAGATCTCAAACACTTCAACTTCACTCCTGTCCCAGTCTCCTCCTTTGTTTTGAATATCTTGAATTTCTCCAATGCTTCTGATTTCTCCCTTAGAAAAGTCGCCCACATCATTCTAGTGTTATCATAAATCAACAACATGAAATACCTGTCACCCTGCATGCTTCTCACTCTAGTAGGACCACACAAGTCAATATGCACAAAATCTAGTAGTCCATTAGATGTATACAATTTTCTTTTAAATTATGTTCTTGTTTGCTTCCCCAAGTGACATTCTTTACATACCAGATTATAGGGCTTCACAATCTTCGATAAATCTCTAAAAACTTGAGTATAACTTATCCTTACCATATAGTCAAATTTAACATGACACATCCTCCTATGCCACAACCAACTTTTATCTATTTGAGCAATCAAACAACTTTTCTCACTGACATTTAGGTGAAAAATATTACCTTTAGTTTTAGTCCCTGTTGCAATCTCTACACTGGAGGCATTCAAAACTTTGCATTTACCATTCTTGAATTGCAAATCATATCCCTTGTCAACCATCTGACCAATACTCAGAAGATTATGCTTTAATCCTTCAACATATAAGACATCATCAATGTTATTCTTACCATCAAAAGATATAGAACCTCTACCATGAATTAGACAAGCTTTGTCATCTCCAAATATTACTATACCACCATCATACCTTTCCATACTCACAAATTTACTTTTATCACCAGTCATATGATGTAAACAACTACTGTCAATTACCCATTCATCTTTCTCTTCAATCTTTGCAACCAACGCTTTCTCCTCAATAATGCAGCTTGAAGGATTCACTGGTATCATATCATCTTCTTTGATAGAAATAAACACAAACTCATCTCATAAATTTCTAGTGTCCGATTCTTCGTCTATCACACCTTCATCAGCAACATAATACCATCTCTTCTGATTTTTATACTTTTGGTGAGGCTTGTAGGGCTTATCATGCTTCTCATATCTATCATGCTTATCAAATCTATCATGTATTTCATTCTTATCATACCTAAACATTCTTTCAAGACACCTAGAAGAAAAATGTCCTATCTTATTACAAGAGAAAAATTTCAAAGGTAACTTGCCATCATACTTACCGACTCCCTTAGGCAATCTTCAGGAAATAAATGCTTCAAGCTCATCCAACTCTTTCTCTTGTTCTTCCATCTCTCTCATCTCTCTTTAATATCTTGAAACCCTAGATGAACTATCTCCTAGATCATATAGTTGCTTCTCGGATACAGAGGCTTTAAATGCAGTCTTAGATTTACCATGTGATTCTCCAAATTAGCCTAACTCAAATGCAGCTAGCTTACCAACCAACATATCTCTTGTCATAGTAGTCACACTATGAATCTCATCAATAACAACTTTATCTTTATAAGAAGAAGGCAAGGATCTCAATACCTTGGCAACAATCTCATCTTCCTCAAGAGTTACACCAACACATCTTATATTCATAACAAGCTCATTCACCTTAGCCATAAAGGAAGTTATGTTCTCATCTTCTCCCATCTTTAATGTTTCATATTTTCCCTTCAAACTCTGCAGTTTAGTAACTTTAACTTGTGCATCTCCTTCATATAGGACCTCTAACTTTTTCCATATGTCATGTGTAGTCTAAAGTCCTATCATATTAGTCATCTTTGAATCGGTCAAAGCACTCAACAACACTTCCTTAGATCTTATGTTATGTTCAGCTTCCTTGATCCCATCTACAACAACCAGTCCATTCAGAGGAACATTATAAACATTATTTGTAATCTTCCAATAATCTTCACCAAGACACTTCAAATGAACGTCCATCCGGTCCTTCCAGATAGTATAATTATTTCCATCAAATGTAGGACTCTCCTTAAACACATAAGCTGCCATCCTAGATCTCCTCAAGCGGTTAAGCTTCTTCTGGACTATCTAACTCTAATACCACTTCTTGGCAGCAACAAGAAGGAAAACTAAGAGGGGGCGGATGAATAAGTTTTCACTGGATTAAATCAATTAAGCACAATTTCAAATCTAATCAACTACAACAAAAAAAAGATAACAACAATAATAGAAACATGCATAACACTAGTATTTTTGATCTGGAAAACCCGGTGAATGGAAAAACAACGGTGGAACCTACCCATAATGAGATGATACTCTATAGTAGTATGTGTAAATATTACAATGGAGAACACACATACATTTAGGAACACTGCCTAGAGCACACTGCTCAAATTACAATGACCCAGAAGGCTCCAACCCTCACAGAAGGTTCACTACCTTACAAAAAGATTTGGACTACAATCTGAAAAGAATGAACTACAAAAATAGCATCTTCTAATGCTTGATGACAGTTTTGGTTAAGCTCAAATGTCTCCCCTTCACCAATCTCTACTCAACACACCACAACAAAAAATAAATTCAGTTATTCACATATACACCACTCTTTGATAATGCACACTCAACACCTATGACCCCAAATTACATGAATATTACACCCATTTATATAAATCATCAACCTTGACTACAAGGTCGACCAAACCCATAACACCTAATTACAAAATTACATCATATGATACATAAATCAACCACCGGACCAATACAATACCATAGACATCATAACATGGACCTAAATCAACTACTCAAACATGTACCACCATTGAAAATCTTGCCAAGATCAACCGCAACACGTTACACCAATCAAATACTGCGTAACACGAAGAATATCACCAGACCATGAAAACCATCAAGAACTCACACAATAATCAATGCAAACCACCAAGACAAATAGGACATGATCATGAAACACCAACAAGCATGTTAGAACCATCCACAATAGCTTCACCAACATCACTTATGCAAATCTTTATCGATCAACACACTAACATTCAAGAACACTCAACAACAACAACTCAGATAAGAAAGATAGCTTCTGGAGCACCAAATCACAAAACATTTGAAATGAAGATACACATGAACATCCAAAACACTCCCAAATTTGTAACCAAAAATATGATCATATTGGTGCTCACATGATCAGATACCAGTCTGCCAGCCATTGAACAAAAATACCAAAACTTTAAACCAGATCAAATGATATGATCAAGAAGACTTCTGGAACACTGACTATTCCATTAAACCAACAAGATTAACTCACTGCAATCAATGAATCACCAAAACAATTATCTGCAATACTAAAACATAAGAATATGTTGACATCAATGACAACAACATATCCTAGCAACAACAATATCCAACAGAAACACAAAAAAACAAAAATGATACACAACACATATGGTAAAAGTGGTTAAGAAAAATAAAATATACCCAAATGGACTAGTGAACCAATTGTATAGGGTAAAATACCTCATGATTGCTTCTTCCATCTCTTCCCAAGAAAGGTTTAAGGGTGTCATAGTTGTATCCCTTATAATTGATCCTTTTCATCTTTTCAAACTCATACTCTTTAAAAAATAGAGTAATAGATTCCTTGAAAGCCTTTTGATCTTTGTAAATCTTCTTACCTTTATTGCTACTTGGCTGATGAATTTAGCAATTAGGTCTTCTAAGACCTCCAATTTGACCTCGTAAGTCATGAGGATCCCATTCTTTCAACAACTTAGGCAAGATTTAGTTTCTAGCAGATCATGGCCACAAAGCCTCTCTAGGAACAAGGTGACCCCACTATTAGGACCTAGAGGAAACTGAGAGTGGGGGGGGTTTGTGGTTGAATCAGTTGTCTATTAATTTCAACCCAAATATAACTTAATCAAACTTGATACTTAATACCGATAAACCAAACTTGATGTCGGTTAATAGATTAATAGTTAATATTAATACATGTGAAACTTAATGCATGAAACAAAAAGAGAAACAACATCCACAACACATAACACAAAGATTTGTACGTGGAAACTCTGTAAGGGGAAAAACCATGGTGGGAAACCTTACCCACAATTAGATGATACTACTACATATAGTATGTGTGTACAAATGGGGTCTACACATGCAGAAAGGCCAACCGCCTAGAGCTCACTGCTCAATCACAAGATGGGAGCCACACTGACTACAATTGGATGATTAAATCCAATGATAATGTACTGCTCAAAGTAGCATCTCCAATGTTGGATTCAATACCGCTTAAGCTTTGATAATCACCTTCAAACCTTCCTTGAACCTTCTCTATGGTCTACTCATATGATCTTCAATATTCACACATACCATGTTACAATACCATATACCTATTACTTGTTCCTTTGCTTGTTACATTTATCTCAAAAATGAGATCTTACATATATACAAAAACCTAAGACCAAATGTGTAGGTCGGCTAATTAAGAATATTGTAATAAAATCAATTACAAGTAAGTCGGGATGAAATGCATCATGTCGGCTCAATGTAATTACAACAATACCAATTGATTAAATCATCTCCATAACGTGTCATGCTGATCTAGAATAGATAATGCATGTCAGTCCATAATCTAGACCAATTTGCCAGTAACAACAAATATGTCAACCCGATTAGACCAATAAAAAAAATACCAAAACCAAGTGTCCAAACCATGTCTTCAACACAACCAAGTGATCTCTAGATGATAACAAGTCATCCTCAGTGTCGGTGAACAATATAACCTGGTGGTGAACCAAATATCAGTGACTGTGCATAAGTCACTGAACTTGCCAGTGAACATAACCAAGGATCTCCACAAGGATGAGTGTGTATAAGTGTTGAAATCAATGACAAAACCAATGCAACACATCCATAATACCAACAATCTCCCCCTTTTGCATTGATGGCAACACAAGATGAAAAAACAATCTAAGTGCCAAAGTAGAAATGCCAAAAACCAAAAACCAACAATCCCTCGAATAGATCAATACCAGAAATCAAAATACAAATGCAGAGAGTAAAAATATCTCCCCCAATGAATAATCTCCCCCCAAAGGATAATGTTTTTCCATAGATATCTCTCCCCCTTTGACATCAAATGCCAAAGAAATACAAATACCAGATACAACCAGTTCATAGAACCAATTACAATAACCAACTGTTATGACCAACTACTCCCCCTGAGAAGTAGCTCTCCTCCATCAAAGCCGGAAAAAGGTTTCTTTGTTAATTTTGTCGGTTTGATGCCAAGTATCAACTATCTAAGTCTCTACTTGTGAGGGTATAACCCCAAGCTACTCTCTGAGATATTAAAAAGTTTCCTTAGGCAAAGGCTTAGTAAAGATATCTGCAATCTGCTCTTTAGTATTCACATAAACCAATCTCACTTCTTTTGCTTCAACATTCTCTTTCAGATAATTATATTTGATAGAAGCATGTTTAGTTTTAGAGTGAAATACCAGATTCTTAGATATATCAATTGCTGTTGAATTGTCACAATAAATGATTATAGATTCTTTGCATTTTACCTTTATGTCCTTCAACATTTTCTTAATCCATAATACCAACACCCACTAGCTTCCAGTTTCTTCCAAATTGGTGACTTCTTCCACTAATTGTCAAAGGAATTAGGCTCATTGTGAAATCTATCCCCATCTAGAACCACCAACAGAGAAAGCAGCAATGAAAATAAGAGGAACACCAAAATAAAAGGAAAACACAGTGACAAAGCAAAAATGGAAGGGAAAAGCAATAGTGTTACATAGGAAAGTGATGAGCCAAAATAAGGCCAAGGTTATGTTAGAATCAATGACAGTTCCAAAGACACTGAGAGGAGGGACGAATCAGTGTCTAACCGGTTAGCAGAAGATTTAACCTTATTAAGAACTTTGCATCTCAAAACAGTGTATCGGTAAATAAGAATTAATACAGTAAACAAGAATAATAGAGACAACATAGAAAACATAACACAAGATATTTAACAAGGAAACTCGGTGTGGGAAAAACCTCGGTGGGATTTGTGACCCACAAAATTCACTCACTGGCCAATGAATAAATATTACTTACAATGAGGGGCCTGCACATGCAGGGAGGCCAATAGCCTAAAGCTCACTGCTTAATCACAAGATAGAAGTCTCACTGACTTACAAAATGAATTCTCAAAATCCAATACAATGTACTTCTTAAGATCGACATCAACTATGCCAGGTTCAGTACCGGTTTAAGCTCAATCCATTACCAAAACCTTCAATGTCAACTATATCACCTTATATAAAAATATCAACTATCATGTATCCTCCTCCCTCATATACTACATACAAAATGACCTATAAGATCTCATAGATATATATGAGTCTTTTACAATATGCCATGTCGGCTTTTACAAAAGATACAATATAAAATAGTAAACAAAAGTTTATTCCATGTCGGCTTGACTGTCGGTATCCATTATTGTCGTTGCCAGTGAAGTGCCTGTCGGTGAATGTAGAAGTCTATTGCCAATGCTGGAAACTACTGGTGGGTTGACAAATGATTGCTAGTTGGTTTCCATCAATGACAACATCAACTATTCTCATAAGAGTGTAGAATGCCAACAATCTCCCCCTTTGGCATTGATTGCAACACTCATGAGAAAAATCCAAAACTGTTCCAAAAACTGAAGTCCAAAAAGTTTCCAAAAAGATGTGCTCCCCTTGAGAAAATGATCTCCTCTGAATAATCATTTTTCTCTCCACTACTCTGCCTTTGACATCACTAACAAAGGTTGTCAAAAAATTGTCAAACGAGTGCAAAAAAAATTTCACCTTGAGGTCTATAACCGGTTGGTTACAATCTGAAAGATATCTACTAAAACCAAATTAAGACTTTGCATAAACCTTTTGCTATCATTTAAGGTTGCCTCAGTCTGTTGGATCGTGCCGGTGAGATGATGCATTTGCTCTTTCGATGATCGTTCTCCTTGAAGTAATGCCTTGGATATTTCCATTCTCTGAGATATAAGATTGTCCAACTTGGGACCAAGTTTATTTCTAGTTCTTTGATTTGAGACCTTATCCTTGCCTTTTCTTTCTCAAGTTTCTCTAGTTTTTCTTCAAAGCCTTCCATTTCTTGCTCAAAAAGTGATATGTGGCCGGATGAGAAAATTATGTTATCAACTATGTCTTCAATTTCTTTATGCATTTTACTGATTTCCTTGTCTATATCCTCTGTCAGAATGTGTGGTTTGCATGTTTCTCTATACAGCTCTTTGTATTCCAAAATTGTAGAGTTCAGTGTCGGTAATAATGTATTCAAGTGTTCAGTGCACTTCTTTATGGTGTCATCAAAGAATTTGTTCTTGTCCTTTTCAACTTTGTCCTTTATTGCATCCTCATTCACTTTATCAACTGTTATTACATTGTCAATAATGAATTTGGACAATGTGTCCAATTTACTTAAAGAGTCCTTAACATGATCTATATTACATTTTGGTGCAATCAATTTAAGAATTGGTATAGTGTCATCAATTGCTTTGTAGGCCAAAGAATTGCAATCCGTTATCTTTTTGATTGAATCTAGAAGTACCTCTATTACATTAGTAGGTTTGAATTCACTTGTTGATGTGCTGAATGTCTGACCAATTGCCTTTAATACATCTGTGCTTCTATCAGTTGTAACCATTTTGCTTGTTTTTACCTCCGGTTGATCAGTCTGTGTTTGTATCTCAACTAGAAAGGGTTTCTCAAACTGTTTAGATGTCACAGTGATTTCCTGTTTCTCTGCCATAGTATGTACCTCTGCCTCAGTAGGTTTCTCTGTATGCTCAACTATTGGTATCTTAGCCTCCGGTGGCCTTGTGCTAGCATCTATTACTTCAGTAGGTTTCTCCATTTCTAATGATTGCTTTGTTTGGGTTGGGATCTCAACCTCAACAGTCTCTACCAGTTTCTCAGCCATGTTGCCATAGTCAACATTGCCATCCTCAACCTTTGCACTGTCCTTGTCCACAACAATATTCACTTTTTGAGTGTCCACATTCATGGTGAATAGTATCTCAGATTTAGGATTAGTGTCATTATGTGTGACACCTTCACTGTCAATAATCATTGGATCATCTGTATGTACCGGTGCAGTATCCAAAGGTGGCAGTAAATTGTCAGTGATCTAGATGTTTGGAATACCACCAAATTTACCTTTTTCCTTATCCTTATCCTTTTGATACACTTTGAATGTTTTCTTTGGCCGGTTCATTTCCTCTTGTTTTTTCTTCTTCACAAAGAATATATCCCAATTATCAACAGTTTCATCTGCAATCTCTTTTACTCTACCTGCCATTAAACTTACTTGTCGGTGACCACTGGCAAAAATAGATTGGTTAGCCTCTGAGATTAGTTCATCAATTTCCTCTTTTGAGTTTACCGGATGTACAACTAGAAGTTTTTCAACTTTTAGTTTCTTATCTAATTCCATCACTGCAATCCTTTTTGCCTCCAATCTCCTATATAGATCATTGGGCAAGTCATCCACTACTTCAATTAAAACCTTTTTGTATATATCCAGATGTAAAATTATATTGTTCTCATTGCTTTCCCTGTCTAAATCATTGAATGTGTTATACAGTTGGTGTACATTGGCCAAATTTCCATCATCAGTTATTTCATTTAGTAAATCATTTAAAGAAGGGGTGACAGGTTGTTGTTTCTTCTTTGGTGGTCCCCTTACTGCCTGTTGTTTCTTCCTTAAAGTCCTTGTTCTATTGGGTGAAGGAGAGGGTATCGGTGAAGGTTTTCTCTTCCTCTCAACTCTCTTAAACTCTACTAGTTTCTCACTATCAAAAGATGTGGCAACCAGTGAAATGTGTGCCTCTAGTTGCAGTCCTTCAAGCTCACTAGCCAATATCCCACTGATGTTCATTACATTTTCTTTGATTTTATGTACTTTCTTGGATGCATCCCTAATATATTTTTCTCTTGTCTTTCTTTTCTTTAGTAATTTTACACCACTTTCAATAGTTTCAGCACTACCAAAAACTTGTTCAGATGGTTCTCTCGGTGCATCTAACAAAGATTTTGCATAAGTCTCAATAATGTTGAGATCTACCTCATATCCCATTTCAATCACCCATATAGTCCTAGGGAGTACAACTTCCATCCATGTCTTATCTTTCTTGATAACAAAACAGATTTCTTTGTCATATTTGTCCACTACACTCTGAGGTAATCTTTCTCTAGCTTTCATTTTTGCTTGGAAAGCTTTACAATATTCAGTTATGTTGTTGTCTTTTGTAGTTCCCATGCCAATAAAAGCTTCTTGTAATTTTTTTCCTACCGGTATGTCATATCCAAAGTCTTTAGGTCCTGTACTGGAAATTTCCTTAGTGAAATATAACATTAAACATACCAAAAGATTACCAAAGCGAAATGTCCCTTTCTTATCTCCTTTAATCTTTTTCAAATTATCAATGAGTTCATCTTTCAGCCATTCACACACATCTATCATTGCATTTTTGTTAACCATCTCATAATCATTGTTAATGCAAAGACTAGAAACTGAATTTAGCCTGTTAGCATGTGTAGTCTTGTAACCTATCACCATACTCACAAATCTCACATTGATGTCTTTGATATCATTCACTCTTAGTGATCTATTGTCAGATGTTTCTCCTGTTAGGGTCATCACTTTGTTGTTAGGGATCTTCTTTGTTTTGTCAGGTTTGCTGTCGGTTGAGGGTAAACCAGTCACTGCCCTAATTGCTTGCCGGATTATTTTGCAGACATAATCCAACCATAGAAATTCTCCACGTGCTCTACTCAAAACTATTCTCACTAGTTCTTCCAAAATTGGGGAATGTTCAATGTTTCCACAAAACCTAGAGTTTCTTCAATCTTGTGCTCGGGTTTAACCACGCAATGTTCATCACAAATTACCTTAGTATACATTTTCATCAGCTCTTCAGAACCTAGTTCTTCTATATTGCAATGTATGTAAATCCTAGGGTCTTCTGCAAATGCTACACCTTTAGGAATTTTTGAAAATGCTCCTATGGAATCATCTTGCTTAGCTTCTTCGGGAATTATTTTAAATACGGGCCTAGGGTGTTTCACATTTTCCACAATAGTAGGCTTTCAAATAAATTTAGGAGTAGAAGAAGAAGCCATTTAAAAATACCTTAGCTGCCTTAAAGTATTCTGAATGCTTGAAAGAAATCACTCTGCACCTTCGACTTGAATTCCTTCACTTTGTTTTCGCACTCTCTGCTAATTTGAATGCTCGGTGAGTTCAAAAAGAGGGAAGTTAGCTGATTTATAATGACATTCCTCTTACCAACCACATTAAATGCTTGCCGGTTAAGTGAAACCTTAACACATCTGTCGGTAAAGAAGAAATCTATCTTCTCACCATCGACCGAGGGTAATCTGCATGATATTCAATTTGTTGCAATGCCCCCAAAGGGTTACTTCTCAAGGGATGAAGAATCTCCTACCAGTGGAGACTTACTCTGTTCTACCGGTATAGAGATAGTTTCATTAACATTTTGATCTCTCTTCCTAATCCATTGTTTTGAAAATTATCGCTTTACCTCATCTACCTTTTCTTTGCGTTTCAAACTGAATCCTTTATTATTTGCCGGTGAAGTCTTGCTTCTACAAAATTTTGGAATATGTCCAATTTTGTTACAAGAATAACAAGTCACATTATTGTTCTGAATATCTTTTTCATATCCTATGCTAGTTTGTGTTCTACATTGATTAGATAAGTGTCCATATCTTCCACAAACATAACATTTCACATTCATTCTACAATTTTCTAAATTATGACCAACTTTGTTGCATTTGGAACATTGACCGGTGGGTGAATTAATATTCTGATTGTTTCTAAATCTACATTGATTTGATTTATGACCATATTTGTTGCAATTGAACATTTGCCATTAAATTTATAAGCATTAGGTTGTCTTACTGGTTTGTTCTGATCTAGATTGTTTGTAGTACCGAAAATTTCTCCAACTTCAAATCCAAGTCCATTTGTATCTCCATTAGGTTTCTGACTTTTCAGTATGTCATCAAGTTCCTCTAAACTTTTCTTGAATTTCTCTTTGTGTTGATTTGTAGTAGCCAACTCATTTTCCAAAATTTCCTTTTGTCTCATAAGCTCAGTTTTATCATGTTGCATGTGAATGAGATCTATCTTCAACATATCATTTTCATGACTAAGTCTTAGATTTTCATTTCCAGCATCATTGAGTCTCCTAGTCAAGTCATCTTCATTTTTCTTTTTGTCTTCAATGTCTTTACAAAACCTCATAGTCATATCTTGCATTTCATTCTTCATAGTATTGTTTTCTTGTCTCAACTTGTTTGCAAGTTCTCTAAGAGTTTCTTTTTCATCATCCTCATTCTACATCTACATATGAAGTTCTTTTCTTTTGTTCTTTGCAATAACTAGGTTGTTTTGAAGTGCCAACAGGAATTCTTGAGTAGTTTTAAGTTCTTCCTCCAATCTGATGTTCTTCACTTTTTCTACATCATAATCTACAAGATCTCCTTCCAATTGTTTCCTTAAGTTCTCCATCTGTACCAGTGTCAGAATCTTCCTCAAGCTGTTAGGCTTTTGAAAATAGAGGACCAGGCTTTGATACCAATTGTTAGAATCAATGACAATCCCAAAGACACTGAGAGGGGGGGGCAAATCAGTGTCTAACCGGTTAGCAGAAGATTTAACCTTATTAAGAACTTTGCATCCCAAAACAGTGTATCGATAAATAAGAATAATAGAGACAACATAGAAAACACACCATAACACAAGATATTTAACGAGGAAACTCGGTGTGGGAAAAACTTCGGTGGGATTTGTGACCCACAATATTCACTCACTGGCCAATGAATAAATATTACTTACAATGAGGGGCCTACACATGCAGGGAGGCCAACTGCCTAAAGCTCACTGCTTAATCACAAGATAGAAGTCTCACTAACCTACAAAATGGATTATCAAAATCCAATACAATGTACTACTTAAGATCAGCATCAACTATGCTAGGTTCAATACCGGTTTAAGCTCAGTCCATTACCAAAACCTTCGATGTCAACTATATCACCTTATACAATAATATCAACTATCATGTATCCTCCTATCTCATATACTACATACAAAATGACCTATAAGATCTCATAGATATATGAGTCTTTTACAATATGCCATGTCAGCTTTTACAAAGATAATTACAATATAAAATAGTAAACAAAAGTTTATTCCATGTCGGCTTGAGTGTCGGTATCCATTATTGCCACTACCGGTGAATGTAGAAGTCTATTGCCGGTACCAGTAACTGCCAGTGGGTTGACAGATGATTTCTAGTTGGTTGCCAGTTGGTTGCCATCAATGAAAACATCAACTATTCTCATAAGAGTGTAGAATGCCAATAGGTTAAACAAAAAATACCCACAACCTGTGTGGAGTGCAAACTGAGAGGACATGTAGTAATCATTAGTTGTAAAGGTAGAGCAATCAAAGTGAGCTCATCATAAATGTTATAAGGATTGAGAAGGATCCTAAACCTCCAATTCCCAAGAAGAAAAAATAAGAGAATAAGGAAAATCATAATTTTCCAAAAGGTGACCAAATTAACAAGCATGAGCATCATTGAAGATCAAAAAATAAATTGCAAGGTGTAGAGGGTCATTCATCCCCCAAAAGTGCCTAGACTCACTAAGAACACCCATATTTGCAATGCAATACAACATAGTTGCCTTCCATATATATATGGGAAATGAAGCAGTCATCCAAGGTATTAATAATCTCCAAGTAGATTGCAATCAGTCCTTGGATGGTCTAACTAGGTTTTTGGATTCCCTTCATATAGTTAAAAATGTTTAGAGAGTCACTTGTAATACAAACTTTATTGTAACCCTTAGAAATGGCCAATTTGAACCTAACATAGGCAGCATAAGCTTCAACAAAGTGGTTTATTAGATTGCTTAAGGGAAGGGACATCTTTGAAACAAACCTAGCATTGTGATCTAGAGTCACTCCTCACAACCAACCACCTCCAGATTTCCCTTCGCTACCCCATCTATGTTGATTTTAACCCAACAAAAAGGATAAGCTTTCTAGATCATATTTTCTCTAACTTATTCAAACTTCTTGAGAAGGATAGTGATGTTGCAAGGAAAGTCCTAGTTTTGAGTTGTCTACCAATCAAAATAAAAAATAATCACCTTCTGCCCAAAATGAGATACCATAGGCAAGTCTATAAGCAAGTTCCCTTTGATGGCCTATCAAATCTTGAAAGCAATCTTAGAAGTAGGGAAAACAACATCTCCAAGAATCCTATTGTTCCTTTCCTTCTACACTCCCAAGTAATATAAGGCATTACCAAAGACAACGAAAGACACAGAGTTGGGTTCTTAGTAGGAGCCACCCATTGGGAGTAACCCCCAGAGAAGGTAGTAGGAAATACCTAGCAAAATCTCCAAAGGTTCAAAAAATGTGAACAAATCTCTTGAGCATAAGGGCATCCAAAAATAATATGAAATATTTTTTTCACATTAGCCTCACAAAAATAGAATATATTGGGGATCATAAAGTCTCTCCTATAGAGATTATTAGTGGTAAAAATTGTGTTTTGCACTAGTAGCAAAAAAAAATACTTATTTTGGGAACTAGCTATGGGTTCCAAAGTTTCGTCCAAAAAAGTGAGAGTGCACACCTTTCAATTTGGAGATCAAAAGATTTTGACATAAAAATTTGACCATCCAAGGATCCCACCTAGACCACCCTATCCTATAAAGGGGTTGAAGGGATATGAATATGGGCAAGCATCTACTACAAAATAGATAAAGCTAGATTAATTATGACCAAATTTTTCTATTCTCTATTAGAAATGTAGTTAGCAACCTAGTAGCCAAAACACTTTTGTACAAATATCCTTGAAAGGAGCAGCCCAAGGTAAATGTGAAAGAGGAGTCTCCCCAATCCACCAATATGCCCAAAATAGAATTTTCTTGCCATTTTTGAGACACCATCTGATACCATTAGAAACAAAGTCTAAAGTAATAAATTCAATTATAGAGAGATGAACTAGTTGGAATAGCCTGATCTTCCTAAAGGAAGCTCTGAAAGTGACCAAAGTTACGAAGGTACTTACTATTGATGATACAAGTCCATTCATTTATCTTTGTCAAACACCTCCACAACTGTTTAGCAAGTAAAGCATTATTGAATTCTCTATTTTTCCTTATAGCTAATCCTCTAAGCCTCTTCAGTGGCACACCTGATCCCAAGCCACTAAATGCATATGGTTCTCACTCTTTATTCCCATCCATAGGAAATTATGTTGAATCTATTGGATCTTATAGAAAAAATTAGAATACACCTTGAACAAACTCATAGCATAAATGAGGAGATTTTGAAGAGAGGCCTTAATTAGTTACAACATAGTTACAACTTACTAGCTTGACTGAAAAGGGCACCTTTCCAACCAACCAACTTAGATTGAGATTTGTCAAACAAACCATTCCAAAAGGAGTCAAGATTTGCATTTGAACATAAAGGAAAGCCCAAATAAGTAGAAGGAATCTCTACCATCGAACAACCAAACATTGCATCGATCCTTTATTTTTTATAATCAAGAGTGTTCAATAAAAAACTAGAACTCTTAGGTATACTAATTCTCTGACTTGAGGTATCTTCATAATCTATCAAGATACCCTTCAGACACCTAGCCTCCTTGATGGAAGCTTCACCCAAGATAATAGTGTCATCCACAAACTCTTGATTGGATTAAATTTGTTGGGAGGAAGGGGAGGGGCTCTTAAGGTTAGAAATCTTCATAGACTTCTTTTTAAACCTTTCCAAAGATTCAACCATGATGATAAAGAGTAAAGGGGATATGAGATCACCTTTCCTAATACCCCTTCAACTACTGAAGAACTCAAAGGGCAAACCATTAATGAGCACATAGAAAATAGGAGTAGAAATGAGTTGCCCGATCATCTAAATAGACAAGACCAAATCCAAAAGCCTTCAAGACTTTTAGGAGAAAATGCTAATTTACTCTATCATAAGCTTTAAGGAGATACAACTTTAGCAAAATACCTACCTTTTTGTTGACTAAGAGAGAATGGATATCATGAATTATGAGGATGAAATCTAAAATTTTACACCTAAGAACCAACAGTAGTACAAAATTTATCCTCTAAGGGAGTTCTACTTAGAATTCTATTCATTTCCTCCATAATTAAAATTATGGATCTCCCTAAGAAACTGCTCCTATCTTTACAAATTCAAATTATTCTCATTCATCAAAAGATTTGAGAATAATTCAATAATTGCATGCATAATATGTTCACCTTTGTCAAGATTGATCACATTATGAATAATAGATTTAATTCTATTACTAGCCCTATGTTTCAAGGTACAAAGATATGATATTTTTGTATTGCGATCACAACTTAAAGACAAAGGATCTGAGATATTTGCTTCCAAAATTCTTTCTCCTTTGATATAAAATCACAAAGATTGGATAAAATATCGATCTCCTTATCAATAAAATGAGGGAGTGTACCATTAGCTTGGATTAAATTCTAGACAACATCTAACTTGCTCATAATCTTCTTAGAGATGAAGATGTGAATAAAGTGAATTTATTCCACCTTAAAACATTTGTTTTGACTAAAGAAAGCTTCTTGGAAACCCTAAACATAGTTGAGCCATCCACATTCACCTCCCACCATTCACAAATTTTACCTTTGAGATCCAGGTATTGGGTCCACATATTCTCAAATCTAAAAGGAAAACCCTTCTTCTACCTCATAACATCATCTAAGCTTAGAGCACTAGGGAAGTGGTTTGAACCTAATCTAGTAAGAGTAGAAAGATCACAGGAGTAGGATAAAATATAATAAAGTGAGGGAACCACTAATCTAACTTAAACTAAATGAGATCCTCACAACTAAATCCATTGGACCAGGTAAAAGAGGCTTCCTGGAGATCCAAATCCATAAGTCCTTGTCAGTTAATAAAACATAGTAGGTCTAATCTACTATTCACATCAGCCTAAGAACCCTCTTTCTTTTCATCATCCCTCAAAGTAAACCCATAACCAACCATGGGTCTAACTTATAGGTTGATTTAAATGAAACCAGTAAACTCCATAACCATTTCCTTGCTACCTTAATATTAGGGGCATAAATATTAGATAGAATCCAAGAAGTCTCATCCCTCAAATGAGTAAAGTGGGTAGAATATGACTAGAGTTAGAACATATCTCCACCCCTTAATAGTCTTTAGATTTGAGAAAGTGGCAATGCTCCTAGAGGCACCGTCAACATCACATTGATGAAGCCCAATATTTAAACAAGAATGACTTAATTCTATTGAGTTTATCAAATTGTATCTTAGTCTCTTGAATAAGAAAATATTTGGTTTATGATCCCTAACCATAATGGTGAAGAGATCATGCTTATGAGGGTTATTTAACCCCCTAATACTCCAAGAGATAATTTTCATCTTACCTTCTAATGTGTTCCCTTTAGGAGCATCTTTAGAAGAGTCTTTTGGGTCCCTTCCACTATCTCCAACTTCCTCTATTTATCTCCTCTATTGGCTAGTAGGCCTAAATTTCCCTCTAACCTCTAAACCACAATCCATCAGTTGATGATTATGAGTCCTCATACCTAAGCTATTAGAAGCAGAGGAAAATTTTTTCCTTTGTCTTGATTTGACAAGAGGAAAATGAGGATCCTTCTTCTCAACAAAAGAGAACATATTCGAAAGAAATCTATCTCTATGAGTAACATCCAGATTTATACCTTCAAAAACTTCATTGCTATGATGGGAGGCACTAATAGACTTAGGGTAAATAAATCCCTTATTATGGTCTAACAAGTCTGATGCACTTGTCACTTGCTCAAGGACCAGTAACACATCAGCACCATCGATAGTCTCAGAAATCCTACCCACATTATCATCCCATAAACCATAATTGGTCACAACAAATGATTCAAAATAAACAATAATAGAACCTATGGCATCTTTAGGCTTATCAAAATAATCTCCCATAGGAGAAGCCAAAACAACCCTTGAGACTGCTATCACATGGTTATGCTTGTCTGAGATAGTCAGAGTAACTTGTCATTCTCAACATTAGTCTCATACACCAAGTTAGAACCCCTCTCCTCAAGAACAAACCTAGTAATAGAATGTGCCTTAATCCTTCCACTTTCTGAGGTTGCTTAGGGGGTTTGGAAGGGCACCTCTTAGCCCAATGACCAACCTTTTTACAATGAAATAAAGAAAACAAGATAGACTCAAACTCAATATCTTGAATCCAATCAACATGCTTGGATTTAATAGAAATCTCAAAAGGTAGGTTAATAGATTGAGCCACACTGCCATAGAGATTTGCATACACTAAACACCTCTTGGAAGTCATAATAGAATCAACTGACAAAACATTTCCAAAATTGGCTTCTATCCCCTTGAAAATATTTTAATCCCAAAATTATAGGGGTAAACTAAGAAACCTAACCTAGACTAGGGCTTCATTAGAAGAATAATCATGGAGATTGAATCTAGGATACCACTTAAGGGCCAGAGAAGAACAAGTAAGCATCCATAGACCCCCAGTCAAAGAAACAACCAAATCTTCCTCATAGGAAAAGGAAAAAGAAAAGAAACCTTTGGCCATAGCCATAGCCTTAATATGACCCTTCTTCAACTATTTTCTATGTACAAAGGCACAAATAGATTCAATATTTGGATGAGGCCCAACAAACTTAGCCACCAAAGAGAATCCCATAGTAGAAATACCTTTATCTAAAATGCAATCTGGAACAACAATATAATGAAGCCTAGAAATAGGGTTATTAGAATGACCTACAAGAGAAAAGGAACTCTTCCCCTTAAAGCATGTGACAAACAATTCTAACCACTTTGAGTTCGAGTGAGTAGGTTGAACATGCCTCACACATATCAATGACACAGATGCAAAATTTTCAAAATGAACACATACTGAAGTGATCATAATATAATATATCTTTTATTTCACATTTCAAATGTAAACACATATCATATTTCAAATATAAACCTAGAAAACATGCATATCATCGTATCAACAATTTCATATACATTTTATTTCATTTCTAAAAGAAATAATCAAATATCATATATTTGAATAACATAAAAAAAAAGTTAAATACAAAAGACAAAATTAGAATACAATACATATTATTTCAACCTCATTTACATTTGATATTTATACCACAAAACAAATTTTACCATTAAACCTTTTACTTTAAATACTAACTTTGTTTTAGCAGCAACATTAAGAAAAGCTTAAGTAATGGGGTGCACCATGATTGTAATAGTTGCATTGGATTCCTTACGCTGTCCACATGCTCTGTTTCGCTTAAAGCGGCTCTTCTGTTTCGCATAAAGACACTGAAATCTTCATAGCAATGTTAAAGAATAAATATATACTGACAATCTATTCTAAAAGGCACAGCAGTACATATATCTCCACAGCTGGAAAACAAAAAGCTAAAGAGGAGGAACAACCAATTTAATTAGTCGTCAACTATCGTTATCACTTTATATGAAGAATGTTTGATTTAAGAAAGAAGATGAACAGTTCCCTGCTGAATACATCCTCCCAGCTTAAAAAGAGAAAGCAGGAACAATCAACTAAATTATTGATTTTCTTAAAGAAGAATGTTTTATTTAAAAAAGAAGATGAACAATTCTCTTTTGAACACATCCTCCAGCTGAAAAAGAAAAAGCTAAAGAGAGTTATTGATGAAAGCAGGAACAATCAACTAAATTATTGATTTTCTTAAAGAAGAATGTTTTATTTAAAAAAGAAGATGAACAATTCTCTTTTGAACACATCCTCCGGCTGAAAAAGAAAAAGCTAAAGAGAGTTATTGATTTTCTTAACGAATGTTTGATTTAAAAAAGAAGATGAACAATTCCACAAGAAATAGAAAGGCAAACATATCTCTAAACATATCTCTAAAAAAGTTATTCTTGACTGAACTTAGAAAGGAAAAGCGAATTTCAAATTTGAACACGAAAGGAACCCCCAACCAATCAATATTTCGACAAAACAGGTAGGAATAATATACTTATAATGTTTTAAATAAGCTACTTTGAACTCATAGTATGAAATTGTCAAAATTTTCAAAAAGACAGTTCAAAATCATATTTCATATGTATGATAAATGTTCGCTTCTGAAACAATTTATAATCATTATCAAAGAGTATCGTTCTTTTTGAATAATGCTCAATAAAGCACCACTTCTACTTATTTTTTCTTAAGTTAATGCTGAGGAAACTATGAGATCTTTTCATTTAACTATTTTGTATCACCTAATATCTATCAAGACAAAGATTAGGATTCTTTAAACTTCAACTTTTCTTCTATGGGCAAATATAAGTACAGTTCCTTGCATTTTGAAATTCATTTGTTGTTATATTAAATAAGTTAATTGGTAGAATTAATCAAGAATCACTAGATCTTTTTATTAATCAAGAATCAACACACAAAAGAGGGTCCATTGGTTTATTTTCTTAGAATTATCTTGAGTTAGCTCATTTAAATTTAAATTAAAAAAATTCAAAGGTAAAAAAAAAGTGATAGGATTAGTGAACTAATTTGCCTTAATAGTTATAAGAATATTTTGCATTTCTTTAAATACAATAAATATTTTTTATATTATTTAGAATATAATTAAATAATTATTTATAAATTGTAATTACCATTTCAAAAAAAACTACAACTTTTGAAGGAATTTTTTAAAACTTCATTTAGTCACCTTATGATACAAAAAAGAGTAGCATACATTTGAGCGAAGCAATATAGAGTATTTTCTAGCAAAGTAAACTTACAGAGTTCATGCATGCCACTCATTACCTATAATTATAGAAATTAACATTGTTATAAAATTAGTGCGGATCATCACTGAATGATTTATTATCTCATAATTTCTTAGTCTTCTTTTTATTTATTTCCCCCTTGTTGTAAGTTACACAAAGTTATCTTGATTCATTCATTAGCATAACATAACCAATTCTATTGTTCTTTAGATTTCATTAATTAATTTAGTAAAATGTAACTAGAAAAAATAATAAGAATAGACAATCTAAGAGGATAAAAATTAGGAACAACAAGGGGAAAAACAAAAAACATAGAGAAATGGAAGATAGAGAAGAATAGAGGAGCACATGATAGAAAAACAACAAGAAGAGAAAAAGAAGGGAATCAAGATATATTTTGGCACAGTACTATGAAAGAAGTAAATGTGCATAAATGATTGGATTTTGTGATTTAAGAGAAATAAAATATTAGTTTTTAAAAATGTCATTATGGACTATGTATTGTTGTTCAAAAAGTACATTATTTTATCTATGTAAGCATCTAGGTATTTTGTGGGTTGTTATTTTGTGGTTAAACCCCTACAACATAGGTTTATGTTCATGTAACATATATATTTTTTCATTCTTATAGCCTATGATTAGATGCTTCTCATATCTACTAGTATAACAATATATATTTTTGTGACATAGTTTTGATTATCTATAACTCAGTCTTTTGTTCCCACAACTAAAAACTTCACCTATAGAAAATGTTTTCAAACCTCTATAGATTTAAAACTAGAAAAATACAAAAAATTTACTTCACCATAAAAGCAATTTATTTTATTGAGCTTAAAATTCAAACAAATTACATCTTTCTTCAATATCTAGAGATATTATCTTTAGCTAAACACAACTCACAATTACATTCTATGTAGAGCTTTTAAAGTAAAATACTAAAAAATATGGATATTACTATGTATTAGAATTTACCTAAAATGCTCAGAATTAATTTAGAATGTTCACCTAAAAAAATACAACTACATGTTTGACATTAGAAATTATATCTCTAGTTTCACACTTTTCATCATTATCCAACATGCTCCCCCTTGATGCTAAGTTGACTCAAAAAATTAATCTTTGCAACTCACTATGAAATTTTACTGTCATTATTGTACTTAGTCCCACTTAGTACCAATACACTTTATGAAGAAGTCAAGTACTAGTTTTCAATTTCTTGTTTTCTCTTTCATGAGATGTCAAAAGGTTTTCCCTTCTTTTCTCAAACATTCAAACCACTCACTCTTTCAAATTGCATGAGATTTTTCAATGCGTCAATTATAAAAAATAATAATCAACCACTTGACTCAAACATTGAAACCTTGTTTGACAACAATTTTTATCAATATGTGAACATTTACACTAATACAACCTTTTGAACATATTTATTACCATTTTTGAATTGGATCTATCAATCTATCCATGACTAAATTGTGTATACTCTTTTTTAGATTGTCCATTGTACTATCTATTCCAACAAGATTTGTTAGAGTGATTATTCAACCCACAAATTGCAAGAAGATGAAGATCATAATTCTTCTATTTCCTATGTCCTCTATGACTATGAACATTTCATACACTATATTACTTGAGATTGTTTTTTTGAACTTAGATAAAATGTTGCATCGATTTTATCTCTCTTAACATATAGAAGACCTTTATTTGTTGGCCTCACAATTGACTAAATGGGATTTTCAATTTATTTTGCATGCTTTCCCAAACCTTTTCTATCTTTTCTTAATATTTTTTAAACCAACATCTTTCATACCAACCTTTGTTATAAACATCACAAGATGCAAAATTTGTACTTTTAGATACACCTTGACCTTTAGCCTCACAATCTTTATTAAAAACAACTTCAAATTTAAAATCAAATGTTGATGAAAGAAACAAAAAAATTCTTTTATGTAATATAAGACTTCACAAACTAATGACTTTTATTTTAAACACTCATTTTCTTTTTTTATTTATTTTAAATTTTCTTTGAATCTTCTTTCTCCCTTTTAACTTTATTTTTATTTTTATTTTTTATTTTCCTTCTATTTTTTTTTTCTTTAGCACTCTCCAAGTTTCTTACAAGATTCTCAAGTTGAAATTTATATTCACATCTTTCTATTTCAAAATATTTTGAATATAATATTATCAATTGTGAGTTACATTTCTTAATTTCAATAATTTCTTCCTTCAAAACATTTTCTTTTCATTCTTCACTCTTTTACCTTCTTTTTCCATTGAAACAAATAAATTAATTTACCTGATAGTAAAATAAATTGATGTCTTTACAATTGAACTTCACCTCACAAACACTTCACAGTTATACAATCTGCCTTCTTCAATTATGTCTTAGGCAAGAACTCAACATCTCTATCTACAATCTTCCAATATTTATTGCTTTGGTGGCAACACCAAAAAAATTAAATATTATGCATGTTGCTTCAACCCACAATCCTTCCCTTTAACAGTGTTTGGCCTACTTAAATCAAATGATCAGATTCCATTTTCCTTTTTGGAGATGAATGGTCTCCATTTTTTAGCAGTGTCTTCTTTATTGGTTGCAACCACTCCTTCAACTAGCACCTACTTGCTACGGCTTCACAATTGATTTCTTTGGTTGATAAAAGGAAAGAAAAGAAAAAAATTTGAGAAAAACATCGACACTTTTACTTCTAATTGGCATTTCCTCTTCAGAACCTAGCAAAAAAATCCCAAAAAGAACTTTGATCTCATTTGTCCATGGTTTCTCTCAACCATGAATTTCTCTCTTCAATCTCCAACCAAACCACAATAAACCCTTGTCTAATGGCCGCAATTTTTTGACCTTTTGATATTTTAAAACTTCAACTCTCTCATGGTTCTTTCTTCTTTGGTATCATTTTGTAGATTTAAAAATCAAACAAAATATAGATTATTACTTTAACACACAAATATTATTTTTTTATTAAATGTACAATCAGATGAATTACTTCTAGCCTTAATATAGAAGACTTATCTTCTACTTAGTACAACTTAGTCTATGAGTAACTTTTAAAACAATTAAAACAAACACACAAATATAATTTTTAATTAAATTTCTAATTAGATGAATTACATCCAGACTTAAAATAAAATATACACACAATCGAATCCAGAAAAAAATACACTAGAAAAAAAAAAAAAAAAAAAATTAAAATAAAAGGCTTATCTTCTATTCAATACAACTCAGTCTATGCAAAACTCTTAAAATAACTAAAACACTAAAAATAATAGAAATTACTATCCATTAAAATGCTAAAAATTAATTCAAAATGTTGGCCTAATAAGCTCTGTTTACATATCTAAAATTATTCATCTTGTCTATTATTACATGCTTGATATCATTATCCAACAACCTCTATAAAAGTTGTGTAGTTTACAACAACATAACTAACCTTCCCTATCCATTGACCCTTGTTTGAATTGATTTCAGATGCCTACAACGAGGTGGGTGCTATCGCATTCGGTTGTTTAGCCTTGGTGAAACTCTTGGCTAGTCTATCCTTAAGTCCCAATCAGTTAGCAATGACTCAATAAACATCCTAAGACTTCAAAATATTAACCACACCTAATCTTATCAATGAACACCCTTATGATATTCCATGTGACAACTACATGTTAACAAAATTAGCTCTCATGACAACTAAACCCTCTCTCCTAAAATAATTGCTTTATCCTTTTATATTAATCGCCTCTTGAACTATTGAAAACGTAGGTAAGAAGCAATGACTCAATCATAGGCATTTCAACCCCTTTGTGAACGTGCATTCGGCTCAGACAAATTAAAGACACTAAATTGGAATGAGCTTTAAAAGATAGAATTTAGAATCTAAAATACACAATCAACAAATGTTTAGACAATTTTGTTAAACTTGCAGCCATAACTAACGAGCTATAAAAAAAAGTTGAGGAAGACTTTTTGCAATGGCCAAGAAATACAAAGATCATATCCCGAATACAACATAGGCAAATTTTTAACACTGGAAGGTTTGAAGGCGTGAAGGTTCAAAGTTTTCTGAGTGTCCGACCAAGCCTTACAAGATTACATACCGATGCCTTATCCTCTCCTCTTCATTATTTTCAATTTTTAATCCTAGCTTTTTTATTTTAAATTTCAAAGGAACATTGATTATTTAGCACTTTATGTTAAGATAAGATTTTTCAGGGATGGGCATCAAATTTCTAGACCTGTGCCTCCCATGCCTACTCCACATTTGATTCTTTTTCCATGCGTTCCATACGTGCCCATTCCATCGGCCCATCAACCTCAATTTCATGGCAGATTGACTGTTCTCCACTGTCAGTGATGGGCATCAAGATATTTGGACTTTTACCTTCCATGCCTACTCTGAGTTGTCGTTCCATGCGCTGCTCCTGTTTCATCCGTGCCTCAACCTTCAATTTTACAGCAGCCTCAGACTGATCTCCACATCCCATATGACCCAATAAAACCCACACTTGACTCAAAAATTCTCCTCCATCAGCCATGCATTCTGCATGAGATGATGTTTTATTATACACTGCCATGTATATCACCAACCGACCCCAATACTCCGCCAATAATGTCCACCTCTCTTCATCTTTCTTTTTTCTGTTCTCTTCTTCTTTCCTCTTCCATTCTTCATAACCTATTATTCTTGCTTCTTCCATATCTTCATCTCTTGTGCTTATTCTTTTTTCTTTATCTTTCTTCTCTCTTTTCTCTTCTTGGTTTCTCTTCCATTTCACATAACCTCTTTTTCTTTCTTCTTCATTTTCTTCTTTTCCTAGAAGTTCCAATGGTATGCCAATGGCTTCAGCTAGTGCATTGTTGACTTCCTTGCTTATCGGTTCCATATAATGATATTGAGACCGTTTGCCAGAAGGTCTCAAAAGGCTCTCATGCATCTCCACAATGCGCTCCACGTGTTGCATGTATACAATCCTCGCCTTTTCCGGGTGGAGGGGCAAAAGATTGGGGCGTGACAGAAGCAGATATGAACAGTACCTCGACAGTACTCTACTCAAACGTACATTCTCGTCCTCAATCTGTTCAAGCAATGCTCTCTTCATATCTAGCATCGTCGTAGTCACATGCAACCTGAGAATGACCTCCTCGAGATTGTAGCTGCCCTCCTTAAAGATTCCGAACTCATCCTCTTCAAACATGTAAATATTCCTTCTGCATTTTTCGATATCATTCTGGAGAGAGATTTTCTGTTTTAGGATATCAAAAATGAAGTCTTTGAGCTCGTCTTGGACAGACACTTTGTGGATGTGCCTTACTTTGATGTACACGCTTACAATATGTCTGTTGAACTTTGGGAAGAATCCAGCCATCTTCCACACGAATCGAGACTTACCAAGGCAAGTCCCTATCAAGCAGTGTTGTCGAATTTCAAACGTATCTCGTCTAACCACATTTTGAACCTTGCCCAGCACAAGCTCAGCAATCTCTAGCACCTTCAACATGCAGATTTTGCACCAGTTAAGAGTGCTCTGCGAGAGGGGATGTTTAAATGCCTCAACATGAGCACAAACTAAGCGGACCATTGTCCAATCTGATATCATAATTCGAAAGAACTGAAATACCTCTGCCACAAGCGCCACTGAAATCACAACGTATGTCACCGTCCGCTGTGCTTCTCTGTGCTGCTTCTCTCTCCATATCAGAAACACTGAGGCGCCCATGAGAATGCAGTTGACAAGGCGTAATACTGTCAGAAAACTACTGAATGTTACTTCTTTCCACTTGGAGAAGAGCTCATCATACATGAACTTCAATTCCAGTTCTACAATTCTGAATGCTTCCTTTCCACTAAACTTAAGCCAAAAAGCTCTTGTCTCTGGCACACCCACTTCATCGAAATCCAGACTTGCAAACCTCCGCTTATACATTTTGAACAACGCATAGGCAAGGCAGAGATTGTAGTTCCTCTCTTTAATCTTAGCGCTCTTGATATCCTCAATGGTTATTATCCTTCTTCCTTCCTCATGTGAAGACGCCTCGATGGACACCTCTGCCTTTTTTGTCCCTTCTTCTACTGAAGACGTCTCCAGGGATCCCTCTGTCTGTTTTACCCCTCCTCCGAGTGAAGACGAATTCTTTTCATTTGCTCTGGCTCTCTGTAGTTGCCCCTCTCCCATAACAATATACCTACAACTTTCAACGACATTTCCATTCTTCATATATTTGGAAATTGGCAGACATGACCTAAAAATTTGAGGAAAGCTAGAAAACCACAAAGCGAGGGGTTTTTCTCCATACTTAATGGCCCCCGCAACCAGAAGAAGGATAGCTGAAGCCAATGCATGGCCTTTCAATGCTGATGAATACATAACATACACTGCTGCTGCAACTTGATAAACCATAATGAATGCATGTCTCAACCATAGCTCATTATCGGCCATGGAATAGGCAGTTATGGCATCCGGGGCTCCCAAATGCAGCAGTAACAATGGAGCCCATATTCCATATATCCCACTCCTGGCACTGTGCATCATGGATCCAAGTGCGCATATGGACACAGCATCCGCAGAAATGTAAGCTCCCCACAGCACAAATCGAAAAATTGCATTTGAACTATGATATCTGCGCGGACCAAGAACAATCAAAACAAGCTGCAGCATCACGCTAATGAGTAGTAGAATCCTTACCAACCATTCCATTGAAATCCACTGTGCATAATCTTGCAAGACACTCGACAGAGAATAAAATCCTGCGCCAATGGCCTCTCAAACAAGAATAGACAAGATAACTCAAAGGAGAAAACAAAGCAAGCACAGTCTCACTGTCATGGTAACCTGAACCTTTATAGATGTCATTTCGATTTTATTAAAATTTGGAATCTCATAAACTTCATAGCAATGTTAACAATAATGATAAGCTGACAATCTGTTTTAAAACGGCAGCAGGGAATACATATCACAGATGGAAACGAAAAAGCCAAAGAGAAGGAATGAACCAAGTTAATTTTTCATCCATATAGCCAAGCAAGGTATCAACTTTGATGATCACTTTATCTAGAAATGGTTTGATTTAAATTTTAATTTGTACTTCTATAGTCTTTACGGAAAAGAAGATGAACAGTTCAAGAAGAACTTAAAAAAGTTTCAGAGACTTTCGATTGAAGGCAAGCATATATGAGAAAAATTAATTTTTCATCCATATAGCCAAGCAAGGTATCAACTTTCATGATCACTTTATCTAGAAATTGTTTGATTTAAATTTTTATTTGTACTTCTATAGTCTTTACGGAAAAGAAGATGAACAGTTCGAGAAGAACTTAAAAAAGTTTCAGAGACTTGATTGAAGGCAAGCATATCTGTGAAGAATTAAACGGAAACTGTTCACGGATTTTGCATGAAGAAAAACATTGTTTTTTGCCTGGAGTGAAACTTACGACTTACGAAAAAGCGCACTCGAAATTTGAACACGAAAGGAATCCAACAAGCCATCTGAGCTACAACTTTATAAATGATATTTGATACTCATCTTTAACATGACCCCATAATGCAACGGAATGTTGCGAACCTTACCCAGGCAAGGCAAGGTCTTGAGTTCGAAACTCTGCAGAATTCTGTTGTTTCGAACTCTGTGGCAAGTACACATGATTCCCTCCAGGTTTTGCTTGGTCAACGGAGGCGTTGTGTGACAGGTACATATGCTTCCCTGCAAGTTTCGCTTGGTCAATGGAGGCTTTGTGTGGTACTGGTGGCCCCCTCGGGCTAGTGGAGATATAAGGTGGGTGCGATATTAGAGTGATAAGGGGGTTTAGAATGATAACGAGAGATGAACGGTACAAGAAGATATAAAGGTGTAAATCTCAAGTAGACTGATAAGGTATGTTTGGAATGATAAGTAGACTGACAAGGTATGTTTGAAATGATAAGGAGAGATGAGAATAGATAAGGACGGTATAAGAAGATATAAAAGTGTAAATATCAAATAGAGTGACAAGGTATGTTTGGAATGATAAGGAGAGATGAGAATAGATAAGGACGATAAAAGGAGATATAAAGGTGTAAATGTTGAGCAAAGTGATAAGGGGTTTGGAATGATAAGAAGAGATGAGAATAGATAAGGATGACACATGGAGATATCAAGTGTGAATGCCGAACATATTTGAGGATGAGACTCCTCAAAATGGTGGTTTCACTAGTTCATAGCTCTAGTCAAAAGCGACTTAGCTTCGACCTCTTACTGAACCAAAAAAAATATTGACCTACATGTAAACAAAATTACTTCAAAAATTAAAAAGACATATTTCCTAAATTGCAGTGAAAAATATTTCTTTATTGTCTATCATTCCTTTCATTCTATCATCTTGCCTTCATCATCCTTCTTCTCTCAAAGATTAATCAATCACTTTATCTAACTGATACATGTTTCTCAATTTAAAATCAAATCAATCAAATTGTTTCTTAGGACGAGATCTTATCGCTCCTTGATCAATCAATAAATCAATCCTTATACCAACTTAACTTGTCTTAGCACCAATCCCTATTAGCTTAACCAACTCAATCAGCTTAATTGGGCTTATCAACCTAGATATACTACTCATTTTCATCAATTGTGCATTTTCATCAAACACACATCTCAGTTGAATCACTTACACACTATCAATAATTGATATCTTTTCTCATGATCTATCGAGAAATCAATCTTATCACCATTTGTTCGATCAATCTCTCAAGGGGGCATATCATATCAATCACCATCCTTACCAGGATATCTCTGGGGCATATGTCAATTAGTCAATTTTTCTTTGAAACAGCGTAATAGGCTGCATGTTCTAATGAGGGGCAAAATGTAGACACATAATTTTTTTTCATCAAAATGTCCCCATGATTAATCATAATTTCTTCTAGTGATTAAATCAATCATTATATGTTTTTTTCCACTCGATTCATTAAACTCTTTTATTTAAAATTATTTCTAAATCTATTTCTAATCTCCACCATATCCTATTTATCCCTTTCTTCTCCCATACACCACACTCACTTGGACAATGTGGGGCAAATATTTATCCATAACTACCTCCTTTATCCCACATTAATCCCTTGACTTACTTTCTTCATGAAGATGCCTACAAATGCATTTTCCCCTCTCACATTGAGCTCTCTAGCATCTTTAAATATTGTTGTCATAATCATGGGGGCTTCACTTAGTGAACCTAGGTTATATCACCCGCGTTCATGGCATTCTAAAGAATCCCCCTATTTTCAAAAAATATTGCCCTAAATTCCTTTTTTTCCACCTCCTCCCAATACACACCCTGAATTAAAAACCCTCCTATTCGCAAAAAATATGGTATTTTTTCATAGCCCGAATTAAAAACCCCTTATCTTCACTGATGGGAAATATATTGCACCCTCATTTTTGGGATATTAAACACCCCAATATGAACACGCATGATATGATATTGCTTATTTAGTCAAAGCCCCCATGGTCATAGTGTTGCTTTGATTCACATACTCAGTCATTTTTGCAATCATTTTGAACAATCTTCAATCCAAACAACCTATCTTGTTCTTCCATAGCCTCTTGTGCAAATTTGCTTGAAAAATCTGAGAGAAAAGACAAGATCTTGGTTAATAGAGGAACAATGGAGTGAAACGTCTTGTGAATGCATAGTCTAGTTTGTTTATTTATTTTAGATTTTTTGCATTTCATAGAGAATAGACTCCATTGTATGATGTTGGATCATAGTTCTTGAGTCTTTCACTCATCTTTGGGCTTTTGAGACTAAAATCCAATTTTCCATATCCTTCATTGACAATATGATTGTCTTAAATATGAATTTAGAAACTTGTTATAATTGAAATAATAGGATATAATTATTTTTCATTTTTTAAGTATTTTAATATGGACTTTTAAAATTGTTTCTATTTTTCTATATGAATTTAGAAACTTGTCATAATATATAAAACTTAAGATTTTGAGATGTATTATTAGTAAATTAGTAATTATTAATTGATTATAACTTAATATTAATATGTAATATATATGATTGTATAATGTTTAAAATAACTTAAATGAAATTGAATTAAATAATTAAAATAAAATTGAATAAAATAAATAAATATATTTATTTAGCTTCTCATAGTTTAATTTTTAGTTCAACTTATACCTAGTCTAATTAGCTTACATTTTTATGAAAAATGCATTTTGTTCTTATTATTCAATCAACTTAATCATGAAAATTGCAAGTTTTTCTTATTAACTAATCAATTTATACTAATTCAAGTTAATTTGTAGTAATTCAATTATTTATTTTATAGAAATTGTAAGTTTAACTTATTAATATTATTCCTCACTAGAAGAGAAGTTGTATCAAGTTTTCCTTATTTATAATCCAAGTTTTCCCTATTTATAATTAATCTTTCCTTAATAACCAAACATTTTATAGTTAGTCTAGTTAGCTTGGAGTAATACATGCATCTATTTTATGCAAATTATAAGTTTTCCTTATTAATATCACTCTTAACTAGAACGAAAGTTGCGTAAGTTTTCCTTATTTATAATCTTTTCAATTAGAAGAGGAAGTCTTCCTTATACTTGCATTATTTTAGACAATTTGGTGAACAAATTAGTAGCTATCTAGTTGAACAATATACTCCCCTTCATTCCATTTGCTAGAACACTGATTGACGTATCTATCACAACAACAATAGTCAGCATTGATTCAATCCAGAATGAGAGTTATTTGTGAATTCTAGGAAGAGGTATTATCAAGTTATAAGTTCTTCCATTTGAAATATGATAGTTTTGAGACTAAAGTAATTGCATGGTCTACCATTTCTTTTGTATGTTGATAAAAAAAAAATTAATAGATTAGAGTGGTGAAAATTGGCTTTTCCACAGCACCTTTACTACTAGCAAGGGTTCTGATTTGCATGTCTGCTTCTTATACTAAGGAGGATTTATTGAGAGCATGAAAGTATGTATATGGTCCTAGATCTATTACTATTGTAATTGCATTTTTTGTTTTGAATGTAGAACTTCTGGATGTTGTTCAAATGAAAATATAAATGCGTTTAAGATGTTTTTATCTCATATTTTAAGAATGAACATAGTAGATATTTTCTTAATCATGTGTGTTAAAAAGAACTTATTAACATCCCTAAGAGTCGCATCCCTCTTTTTTTATGGCATTTCTTTGTTGCTATATTGGTTGAATTTTCTATTGGACAATGAACAATTTGTAGCTAGCTTTCATTCCTATAAAATTGGTCTTGTTTGTCTCTTTGAAATTATTTATGTGCATGAGAAATTTTTCCTTCAGTCATAATTTAGTTCATTGCACTCTTTCGATGCTTCATCATGATCATTTGATAGAGAAATACAATTTTGTAAATCCAATAACTTTACCTAGCTTGGTAAATAACATTTGTTGTAAATTATTAAAAAAACATGTTTAACAAAAGTTGTGTTGTAAATATGAATGGATAATAACATCTAAAAAATATTAAACTCTTTAAATTTGTCAAATGTTATATCTTATAATGACCCAACCATTTATGGCATTCAATGTAATTTAGTATTCAATTAAATAATTTACAAAATATATTTAGTTTTTAATTTAACTTTTGATTATCTACAAGGAAATAACTTAATAACATAAAATGTTAACCTCATTATTGATGATAACTTAAATATTATAAAATATTTTTTAATATTTATACAATTTATAATTGAATTTGATGTGTGCATCTCTTAAAACTTTTACAACTTGGTCTACAGGAAAATATACTAACGTTTCAATACAGGCAATAAACATTCATTCTCTACTAGATTAGATATACATTCAAAATTTACAATTTTTTTTGATGTGTGTATCTTCTAAAACTTAATATATCTTAATCAATAGAAAATATGTCATTAGGAATCTTAGCATATTTCTCTTCAAATTTGACACTATCTTTATTATAGATGATATTTTGTATAGTCATCTAAATGTTTGATTGCATTTTTCATTCATGTGTTACGATTCTATGTTTAAATCTATATTAATGTTTTATCTATACTATTTTCAATTTAATAGTGATTATACCATATATTATACCATTATTTGTTGATCATAGATTAATTAGCTTTGAATATTTTGATACCTAGATAGTGTTAGTGGTAGAAGAAAGCATTTTTTTTTTTTTGAATATATATGAAAGAGAATGTTTTAGAAATAGATTGTTTAGTAACTATTTATTTGTTTGTTTAAGATCTTTTTAGTTTTTTAATAGTAAATCTAATGATATTTTTCATAGGTTTTAAAAATAGATTTTTTAAGTAATTTTTATTTTTTTTGTTTATTTAAGTTCTTAATTTTTAATAGTAAAAATAATATATTTTTTTTATTTGTTAAAAATATTTTAAAATTTGATATCTTTTAGTGTATTTCACATAGATTTTCTTAAAATATAAGTATGCAAAATGATATGATAAATGCCTTAATATTACGATAGATGCAAAATGTTAATTAAATCGAAAAACAATAGATGAAAAACTCATTAATAAATTTAATGTAAAAGTAAACATTACAAATTAGACAATTATTGAATTTATAATACAAATAAGTACAATTACATAAAAATTAACTAATAAAAAATTACACAATCAAATGAAGAAGCAACTAAATGATATGATTATAAAGTTCACCAACACCAACACCCCCCTTAAGCCACACCTCTCGTGTCCTTGGGGCTCCTAGCTTGGACCTGGCTCTGATACCATGTTGAGACATGGACCAGCTAGGACTCGAACCTAGGACCTTCCATACGTTGCTGGAGTGCTCTATCACTGAGCTAATGGCCCTTGTTGGACCAGTCCATCGTCAGTCCGGGTGTGGCTTATTTCCAACACCAACAGTAATTAACTGAAATAATTATATTATCTACACATTTCTCCTTTTTATAAACTAGATTAAATAGATCATTGAAACATCTCTTCAGTTAATCTAGGGATTGAGTGAGTGAGTATTTTTTTCCTTTTATTTGTTTTTGTTATGTTGAGAGGCATCTACAATGACATCAAAACGTTTGTAAAAAAAAATCCATTTTTGAAACAATTTGACATGCATCCATTTTTGAAGATATTTAGCAAGTAAATGCATGAAATATGGCATGTTCCAGCTTTGGTGGAGGTGTTATTTTATTACTCCAATAAAATAGAACCCTCGTCACTTGTCTCTAGCTAGATTCACAATTTTTTTTACATGCAAGACTTTGATGGATTTGTATTCTTGGTATTTACTATTTTAGAAGAAAATTTATTTTACAGATGATTCTCTTTTATTATAAGATATCTCTCGACATATTTTGTGAAGACTAAAATGAACAGAGAAAACATTCAGCAATTAAACCAAAACGGAAATAAATGGAAAAATATACATGACAATGCATGAAACAAGGTTTAACGTGGTTCACCACTAAGTGGCTACGTCTACCAGAAATTAGGGAATAACTTCTTTAATCAATCTCCAATACTACATCATACATGACTGCACATACATGCATTTATAGAATCATATTCAGTTGTGGAACAAAAAGTTGGGAGAAGTCGAAAGGTCATCTAATCATTGGGCTTCACATCCTAACAATCTCCCCCGTGAAGGCCAACCGGTACAGTCACATACTCTGACATCCCTGCTTCCATCTCTAAACTTACATTGCACCCAATCTACAAGATTCTAATTGTTCAAATTCTTGTTCACGTACACTACCAATACGCCTTCTCCAATTCAAATCAGAGTTAAAAACATATTCTCTTATTCTCCCCTTCACACTGAATAAAGCATCGAAAAGATCATTAACTGGTTCTAAAATGAACCCTTCATCCAAAAACAAATATTTACCCACATAGATGATATGGTCATCTATGCTCCCCTGTGACCTATCATCATCAAAAATAGAAATTCCAGAATGATTCCCTGCAGGCACCAACACTTCATTATCGATAAACTGATCCCAGTTTCTCTCTCTAGAAAACTCTGCCAGCTTTCTGTGTAAATCTTTAAGCGTAACACTGCCGCTTGAAGGCCTCGTTGTCACAGAATCAGGCGTTACAAATCTGTTCTTGTTTAGCTTAACTTCAGTCGGAGGAATTTCTATCTTTGGCATAGGCGTTACTTCTTCCACTACCTCAAACACCTGCTTTACTTCTTCCACTGCAGACTCCCTCTCTATTGCCATTATAGGGTCCATTTAAAAAATCTCCTCTGCAACTTTCAATTTCTCTGCAGGTTTCATGGCAGATTCACCATTCTTTTCTCTTAATCTCCATACTTCTGTATGCTAAGAAATAAATGGATTGATGCCAAAACTGATGCCGCTATCTAAATAGTCCCTTTCTACTTGTTTGGGCTGATTCCCTAACTTCTACCAAAACTCACCTTTATTATTGATGGGCTGAGAAACTCTATCGATGCCCTCCTCTAGTCGACACCACCACCTTTCATCGTAGCTATTATGCTCTATGCTGACTTGGGTTATGGTCCATCTGCCTATGTAATTAGACTTAGCGACACTAGAGCCTAAACTCCCAGAATCCACTCCTGCCTTTCGGCCATCGCACAAGGAATCCTGGTCTTCAACCGCAAAACCCTTCGGCCCATCAGAGCCTCCGCTAGTAAGAATCGACGACATGAAAGGGTATGTCATCACAAACCGGCTCAAACCGTTGTGCAAGTGCTGCTCCTTCTTCACGTGTTGCTCTGTCTCCACGTGTTCCTCCATGTCACGGTTGACAATATCTTGGCATTTGGCAATCTGCCTAACAATGTTGTTCCCATTTTTTGTGTAAGCTACCACAGAGGGTGTTGTCCTCTGTCCCTCCCCTTTTGTAACAAATGTAGGCTTTTTGCCTTCCATGGCCTTACACTCCTCTAGTGACATCGGTTCCAGTTCCTCAACAAATTCTCCATCACAATAGTTTCCCTCACCCTCTTCGTCGTCCTTAGGCACAAACTTTTCCAACCTGTCATAGGTGTTTGCGTACAAATCACACCTTGACTCTACCTTCTGCACTAGCTCCTCGACCTTTTCTGGACATTCTGCTTGCCAGAGGTCCACCTTGTTTTCTAATCTGGACATTTTAGGAGCGACGGGAAGACTATAAGAATAACCATGTACAAGGTTCAAAGGTCTGGGAGGGATGTGTGCAATCAATGCATTCCACTCTGCTTCTACTTCTGCAAACTTCATCAATAAATTATCACTTCTGCAATCTGCCTCTTCTTCTTCAGGGGCATTCTCATTCACTAGATTCGAGACTATATCCTCCTCACCCCGGGAGGCATCCTTCTCATCTTGGAAGGGAAACACGGTTTCTTCTTCTTCAACCGAAGTCTCCTCCTTTTTCCAGCCATCCCACCAATGACGTTTGGTTTCATCTTCCACTTGGACATCACTCTCTACCGAGTCTAGATTCCCAAGAAAGTTTTCAATGACTGATTCGGCTTTCATCATCTGAAACTTCAGCATGTTTGTCGATAACATAAAAGCACCCAGCTCCAGGATCAAACAAAAAATAAGGACACCCATCTCCAGGATCAACTACCCAATCGGATCCCATCTCTGCTCAAGCCAACTTGGCTCTGATACCAATTGTGAAGATTAAAATGAACAGAGAAAACATTCAACAACTAAACGAAAACAGAAATAAACAAAAAAATATACATGACAACACATGACGCAAGGTTTAACATGGTTCACCACTAAGTGGCTACCTCCATCAGAAAGCAGGGAATAACTTCATTAATCAATCTCCAATACTACATCATACATGACTGCACATGCTGACATTTATAGAATCATATTCAGTTGTGGAACGAAAAGTTGGAAGAAGGCGAAAGGTCCTCTGATGTTGGGCTTCACATCCCAGCATATTTGACATATATATTTTAAATATAGATATACTAGTTTATTTATAGTTGACTTAATAAAATGAGACCGTTTGCAGAATTATAAATGATTATCTATCGATTACAATCCATAGCAAATTTAGAGAACATGATGACACTCTTTGGTTTTTTTAGACGATTGAAAAAAAATAGAATGATTAGAAAAACATATGACTAAGAACTTTGGGAATTACAATCATTGCCGGCATTCTGTGCTCTCCCTTTCCAGGATGTTAATCATGAATAGATACCCTTCGACGCCTCAACCTTCACCTTTACAGCAGAGTCAGACTGTTCTCCACATCCCAAATGACCCAGTAAAACCCACACTTGACTCAGAAATTCCCCTCCAGTAGCTAGGCACTCTGCATGAAATGTTGCCTTATTGTAGCACGCTATGTATATCACCAACCCACTCCAGCACTTGACCAATGACTTCCACCTTCTGTTTTCTTCTTTCCCGAGCAACTCCCGTGCAAGATTAGTGGCTGCGCCTAGTAAAGCTTTGGCTTCCACGCTTACCGCTTCTATAAATTGAGAATGAGAATGTTTGCCCAAAACTCCCATTGTGCTCTTCTGTATCTTCAGAAGGCGTTCCACAAGTTCCAAGTATGCAATCCTTGTCATATCCGGGTGTAGCGGCAAAAGATTGGGACGTGACAGAAGCAGATATGCACAGTACCTTGACATTATTCTGCTCAAACGTACATTCTTATTCTCCTCCTCTCCTAGCAATATTCTCTTCATGTCGCAAATCGTGGTAGCTACATGCAACAGTAGAATGACCTCTTCAAGATTGTCAGAGCGACTCTTGATTTCCGTGCTGATCTTTATAATTTCTTCATAAATACGTATCTTTAACACTTTTTTATCCGGAAAGTCAAGTGCCTGTTGAAGGATATCACAAATGCAGACTTTAAGATCTTCTTCGACAGAAACTTTGTGGATGTGCCGTGCTTTGATGTATCCGTTTACTACAAAATTGTCTTTTGGTAACAATTCTGCTATCTTCCACACGAAAGGAGAACTATTAAGGCAAGTCTCCATCAAGCAGTGTTGGTGAATTCCGTTGTTCCTGTAGATGTTTCCTCCAACCACATTCTGAATCTTGTCCAGCACAACTTCAGCAATCTCTAATACCTTCATTCTGCAGCTTCTGCACCACTTCATTTCGTCAACACGAGCGCAGATTAAGTTGACCCTAGTCCAGTCCGATATCATGATGCGGCAGAACTGAAACACCTCCACCACAAGCGCTACTGAAATCACAACGTATGTCACCGTCCGCTGCGTTTCGCTGTATTCTCCTTTCAATATCAGAAACCCCGAGACTCCCACGAGAGTGGTGTTGAGAAGGCGTGCTGCAATACCCCACTTACTGAACGCTGCGCCTCTCCACTTGGAGAAAATTGCATCGTACATGAATTTCAATTCCATCTCTGCAATTCTGAATGCTTCCAAACCAGTCAGCTTATCAGCACAGATGTCTTTTGTCTCCGGCCGATCTCCTTCTTCAAAAGGCAAACTTACAAACCTCCGCTTGTACATTTTGAACAAAGCATGGGAAAGGCAGAGATTGTAGTCCTTCCCTTGAATATTAGCGTTCTCAACATCCTGCATGGTTATTATCTCTCTTCCTTCAAGTGAAAGGACCTGTGTCCCTGCTTCTTTATTTGCTTTTGCTTTTGAAGATGCTCCCGCCTCATTCTCGATCATTCTATTCAGTTGATTCTCTCCCATAACGACATACCCACGACGTTGTACAACATTTCCATCCTTCATATATTTGGCAATCGGCAGACACGAGCTAACAATTTGAGAATAGGTACCAAGCCACAAAGCGAGGATCCTTTCTCCATACTTTATGACCCCTGCAACCAGTAGAAGAATAGCGGAAGCCAATGCATGGCCTTCCAACGCCGATGAGTACATAACATGCACTGCCACTGAAACTTGATAAACCATGTTGAATGCATGTCTCAACCATAGCTCATTATCGGCCATGGAATAGGCAGTTATGGCATCCGGTCCTCCCAAATGCAGCAGCAAGACTGGAGCCCATATTCCATATATCCCTCTTCCAGCGTTGTGCATCATGGTGCCAAATGCGGATATGGCCACAGCATCCGCAGAAATGTAAGCTCCCCACACCACTAAACGAAAAATTCCACTTGAAATATAATATCTGCGCGGACCAAGAACAACCAAAACAAGCTGCAGTAGCATGCTAATGACTACTAAAATCCTTACCATCCATTCAACTGGAATCCGCAGTGCAAAATCTTGCAAGACACCCGACAGAGAATGACTTGCCGAATCCATGGACCCGAAACAAGAACAACCAAGATAGTTCAAAGGAGAAAACAAAACAAACCACACTCTCGTCGTCATGGCAAGCTGCAGCTTTATAGATGCCATTTTGATTTCAATGATACTCGGAATGTCATAATCTTGATAGCAAGGTTAAAGAAAAAAGATATGCTGACAACCTGGTTTAAAAGGAACAGCAATGAATACATTCCCACAGGTGGAAATAAAAAGCAAGTTAATTTTTCACCCATATGGCTAAGCAAGGTATCAACTGTAATTATCACTTTATGTGGAGATTGATTTAGACTTTTATTTGTTCTTCTATAATCTTTATAGAAAAGGATGCTAATAGAGGAACTAAAAATACTTTAACAGAGACTTTGCGGTTAAGACAAACATTCTTGTATAGAATTAAATTTAAAAAGCGTTGGAGGTTTTTGTTGGAAGTGGAAACACTCTGAGAGGGGGGGGTGAATCAGAGTGTGACAAATTTTAACAAGATATACTTTTATGAACCTGACAATTTTAATTCACAGTATGTACAGATGACTGAGACTTAAAACCTTGATGAAATACATTAATGAAACATGAAATATACCATAGAACCAACTAAAACACTTGATTCAGATTTTTTTTTTTTTAAAATGGTATTAAATCTTTTACACAAACTTGAAACATCTAAATGAGTACTTCAAATATTGCATTACATAAACCCAACAAATCAGAGTATGAAATAAAGAGAGCTAAAATATGACGTATCAGAGCATAAACTAGTAAAACAGAATGAAACAAGACAATGCACATAACACCATAGTTTTCATGAATGGAAAACCCTCTTGGGGTAGAAAAACCACTCGGAAGATCCCTTATATTAATTCAAAAAGAGCACCAACTCAGTTCACAAGTTTTAGAAACCACAAGGCCTCAAGGAGCACCAACCCCTCTTCTTATCAATAAATATTTCAACTCGAGCTACAGCCACTGGTGATTTTATGCATGCATTTAAATCTTGCAGTCACAAAACCATCAGGGATTGGAGCGAGAATATTTTACCAGTTTGTACATATGAAAATTTTTTTTGCAACAATATTCTTCAAGGATAAAATCAACACTATCCAATCTCTGAACAATATAGTTTCAAATCAATAAAGCCTCATATACTCTGTAACAAAAAAAACAGAGTATTGATTCTCAAGAAACCCCTCGACTATCTCTGATAAACTACAGCACTTCTTTTTACAAATGCTATCACTTTATTCACACTCTTCTCGTTGTATTTCTCTGTTTTTTTCTCACTTCAACTGTTCTGAAAACAAACTATTTTATACCCAAACAAAACACCACATTTTCTTTTTGAATAATCCTCGTATAGGGTTACAAATAACTTATAGGATTTGTAAACTAAAAAATCAAATAACTGTTTTTAACTTTGCAACGGAAAGAGAAGAAACTGAAGATGTTTGATTTCCCAGTCATGAAAAACAAAAATAAAGCATGAACATTTCCTTATTTTCATTTTGCATAACTGAAAAAGACTTGATTCGAACAAAAAATCTGAATCTTTTAAATCATGTGATCAAGAAACATACCTGTTAAACGCAAACTAATCAAACAAACTAACCAGTCAACCGTTAAGCTCTCAGTTAAAAACATTTTTGCTTCATTCTCTGTAACTGAACAAACTGATTCGAGCTCTATAGCTCCAGCGGCGCTGCGACTCTCATGGTGTTAGGGTTTGACGGACTCCAAACAAGTTCAAAAACCAAATGAAACACAAAAACATCTTCCAAAAAAAACTTTTAACTTGTCCGACACAAGGAGTATCCTGAGGAATATGCCCTTTAGTCTGTAGACATATTAAATCAAAGATGTCATTAAATTAATGCAAAATCAGAGCTATTCACTTATCCGTGTCACCAGCATGGCTCGAAAGAAAGATGTTTTAAACACATAACACGTCAGCCAAGTCAATATGTCCGTGTCACTAAACTGGCCCATGAGAAGGATATAACCACATGCTTATTAAAAATATGTAACTTAACCAACACAACATCCTCTTTTTTTTACTTTCTTGTCATCGAGGACAAAAGTACCAAAGAGCAACAAACTCCCCCTTTGTCCTTGATGGCAAAAAAGAAAAAAAACTTAAACAATCATTGCCACGAAATATGTCATCATCTGAAAGGACCAAAATCAATGCAAGAAATTCCACTGTCAACAAATGCAATATATACAATCAACACTGAACCTTGTCATATGCAAACCTGTAAGGACAAACAACATCCTCTGAACCTGCAATTCTGTAAATAATAAATACTGTCAGAATAATGAACTCCCAATCTGATCTGAATCAAACAAGAATACCAAACTGAAATACCCAAATAAAAATGCCTATGCCACTGTAATGAAATTCCAATGCCTGAAAAGTCAATTGTCACTGTAATATCACTGTAATGCCAATGCCAATGAAATGCCAAGTCTGAAAAATCTGTAATGCCAATCAAAATGAATACCAATATGTGAAATGCCAATATCTGTGAAATGCCAATATCCAATGTCACTGTCATGTCACTGTCAAAAATGAAATACCAAAGTCACAAATACCAATCTGTCACTGTTCACTGTTGCACTGAATGTACTGAATACTAATATGAATACCAATGTCACTGTCAAAAATGAAATACCAAAATCACAAATACCAATCTGTCACTGTTCACTGTTGCACTGAATGTACTGAATACTAATATGAAACTGAATACCAATTTCTCCCCCTTTTTTTTACTTTTTTTTTACAACACAAGGACAAAAGGAAAGAAAAAATCAACAGAGCAACACTCCCCCTCAAAGTATGCTTTAGGTGAAGACAAGAGCAGATTGAGAAAATACTCCCAATCTATCCCTTAACCGTTCAAAGACTTCTTTAGACAAGGCTTTTGTAAAAATATCAGCAACTTGGGCTTGTGAAGGAACAAACACTAATTGAAACTCATTAGCCAACACCTGATCTCGTAAAAAATGGAGTTTAATGGCAACATGTTTAGTACGAGAGTGCATAATAGGATTTTTTGAAAGATCAATTGCACTAGTATTGTCACAATAGATTGAAATGGGCTTAATAGTAGAAATGCCCATATCAGTAATTTGATGAGACATCCATATCAGTTGTGTGCAACATGCAGTGGCTGCTATATATTCTGACTTTGCGGTGGACAGAGTGACACAATCTTGCTTTTTACTGTGCCAAGCAACAAGACAATCACCAAGAAAGAAGGCAGCTCCACTGGTGCTTTTACGATCATCTAGACAACCGGCCCAATCAGAATCAGTGAAGCCAACAAGAGTGAAGTCATTATTACGGGGATACCAAAGACCATAATCTAGTGTGCCTTGAACATATCTAAAGATTCGTTTTACAGCATTCAAATGACATTGTTTAGGTGCAGATTGAAAGCGAGAGACTAGACATACTGCAAACATTAAATCTGGTCGAGATGCAGTTAAATATAATAGACTTCCTATCATTGACCTGTACTCAGATTGATTTACTGCAGGTGAGTCATCAGATTTGGTCAATTTACAGCCTGTTTCCATTGGAGTGCTGACTGGTTTACAATCTGCCATATTAAATTTTCTAATCATCTCTTTGGCATATTTGGTTTGTGACAAGAAGATACCTTGCTGAAGTTGTAACACTTGAAGACCAAGAAAGAAATTCAGTTCCCCAAACATAGACATTTCAAACTCAGATTCCATGATTTTAGAGAACTTTTTGGATAAAGAGTCATTATTACAGCAAAAAATGATATCATCTACATATATCACAACCACTAGGACATCATTACCTTCGAGTTTAACATATAAGTTGCTATCTACAGCACCTCTAGTGAATCCATTTGCTCTAAGATGATTATCCAGTCTAGAGTACCAAGCTCTTGGAGCCTGTTTAAGGCCATAGAGTGCTTTCTTTAATCTGTATACACAATCAGATTTGCCTGCAACTTCAAAACCTTCCGGCTGTTCCATATAAACTTCTTCATCAAGATAACCATTCAGAAAGGCAGTTTTGACATCCATCTGATAAACTTTAAATTTTTTATAGCAAGAGTATGCAAGAAAAATTCTGATTGATTCTAATCTAGCTACTGGTGCGAATGTTTCTCCAAAATCTATTCCTTCCTACTGAGCATAACCTTTACAAACAAAACGAGCTTTATTTCTAACAACCTTCCCAGATTCATCAAGCTTATTTCTAAAGATCCATTTGCCTCCTATCACATTCTTATCATCTGGCCTAGGTACTAATTCCCAAGTTTGGTTTTTCTCTATTTGACTGATTTCATCTTTCATTGCATTTAACCAACATTCATCAGATAAAGCATCAGAAACATTTTTGGGTTCGAAATCAGTTACCAAACAAAAATGTTCAGCCAGTTGAGCTTGTTCAGTTGTTTTTGCCCTTCTTCTAGTCAAAATACCTGCATCTATATTGCCAATAACTTGACTTTGAGGATGTCTCTTTGTTATAACTTTTGAGGGTGTATAATGGAGAATACCTGTCTCTGCATTTGAATTCTCTGTATTTTCTTCATCAGAACTTGATGAACATATTTCATTTTTCTTTTCTGTTTCTGCAGGTTTAGGAACTTGATCAACCTTTGTTAAAGTAATTTCCTCTTCCTCAATATCCTGCAAATCATTACTTAACAAAAATTGTTCATCAAACCTTACATTTATTGTTTCAACAATTTTATTCAGTCTATTATTGAAACATCTATAGGCTTTGCTATGAGTAGAGTATCCAAGAAAGATACCCTCATCAGTTTTAGCCTCAAAATTTCCTAGATTTTCTTCATCTCTTTTTAGATAACATTTGGCACCAAAAATTTTGAAATATTTGATAGAAGCAACTTTTCCATACCAAAGTTCATAAGGAGTAAAGGTAGATTTTACCCTGATTTGTACACGATTCAAAATGTAAACAGCTGTGTGTAGAGCTTCTTTCCAATACCTGTCTGGTAGATTTGCCTCATTAAGCATTGTGCGAGCCATTTCTTTGACTGTTCTATTTTTTCTCTCAACTACTCCATTTTGTTGAGGTGTACGAGTAGCAGCATATTGTCTCTTAATACCATGTCTTTCACAATAATCAATGAATTCTTGTGAAGTGAATTCACCACCCTTGTCTGATCTTAAGCATTTCAATTTTAGATCAGATTCTCGTTCAACCATTTTTCTGAAAATCTTAAATCTATCAAATGCTTCGGATTTGTGTTTAAGGAAAGTGACCCATCCCATTCTGGTATAGTCATCAACAAAAAGCATAAAATATTTTTCACCATTTATTGACTGTGTCCTTGTAGGACCACATAAGTCTGTGTGTACAAGCTGTAATGGTCTAGTAGAAGAATGTTCTTTAGATTTGAAAGACACTTTTGTTTGCTTTCCTTTCAAACCCACTTTACAAACTGAATTGAATGGTTTATTCAAAATAGGCAAACCTCTAACATTCTGATTTTTACTGATTCTAACCAGATTGTCAAAATTTATATGTCCTAGGCGTTTATGCCATAACCAATTTTCTTCTATTTGACCCATAAGACAAATGCCTTCATTATTCTCATAGTCAGTGGAATCAAGCAGACTGTAGACATTGCCAATTGTTCTCAAACCAGCAGCAACAGTTTTACCAGATTTATTTTTGATAGTACAATCTTGAGAGCTAAAAAATACACTGTAACCACTATCACAAATTTGACTGACACTCAATAAATTGTGCTTTAACCCTTCAACAAAGTACACATCATGAATAGGAGTATCATCATTTAGCAATAATGTACCTTTACCTCGTACATAAGCTCCTGAATTATCCCCAAAGCGTACAAAGCCACCATTAAAGTCTTCAAGATGCAGAAATTTATTTCTATCTCATGTCATATGGTGTGAACAGCCACTATCCAACACCCATAAAGATTTCTTATTTGAGAAAAGTGCAGTTTGCACTATCATTGATTGCTCAATACCAGATAAAAACTTAGGTTTCCATATTTTATTAGGACTTGCCTTTGTTTTGCACTGTATAGTAGTATGCCCAAAAGTGTTACACTTATTACACTTTACTGTGTTTGGAAAGTCATATCCTTGATTGTAACCAAACATAGGAGATCTTTGTTGCAGAAATCTGCAAGTATTAACCTTATGACCAAACCTATTGCAATAGAAACAGTATCCATGAAAAAAACCAAACCTAAAAGGTTTTGTTCTGTTATAAGTCTGAAATGATTTTCTAGTTGCAGGCTTAGTGTTCTGTCTTGATGACTCAGCTTTATCAAACCCTAAACCAGCCAAATCTTTATGCAACTTTTGCTTGCTCAAGATATCATTTAGATGTATTGTACTTTCATACTGTTCAATTTGTTTTTGAAGTTTTGTGGACTGTTGTTCTAATGTTTCAATTTTCTTTTCTCTTTCTTCAAGAAGGGACTTCAAGTTTGAAGTCACTAAATTTGCATCATTCAACTCGACTTGTAAAATCTGATTTGAATTTTCATGTGAAGCTACAAGTTTCTTTAACCTCTTTATTTCTTTTAAAGCACAAAGCAATTCTCCTTCAAGATCAATTTCTCCTTGATCTAAATCTTCAAATTCATTTTTTTTGCTAGTTACATCTTCTAATTCTGCCATAAATAGAGTTTCATCACCTTCACAAGGTGAATCATCTGATTCATTTCCAGAGTCTTCTTTTGTAAAAAGACTCTTCTTTTGTAAAAAGACTCTTCTTTTTCTTGAAGGTATTAAATCTCCTTTTAGGATTCCACATTTTCTTTTTGTAGAATTTTTCTGGTTTTTCCTCTTCACTGTTTTGATCACTTAGAGGACATTGAGCAGCAAAGTGTCCAGCTTTGCCACAATTAAAGCACTTAAAAGGTAATTTGCCCTTATATTTCTTTTTTAGTTTTCTAACAAAAAGGGCTTCTATAGCATCTGAAAGTTCAGATTCACTATCAAGTTCTTCTTTTCTACTTTAAAAGCTGTTTCTTTTGAAGAAGAAGGATTATTACCTATCCTCATCTCATAGGCAGTAAGAATGCTTTGAAGGTTATCAAGTGTCATGGTAGAAAAACTTTTCTTTTCTTCTAAGGTTGAAACCTTAGTTTCAAACTTGGGTAACAAGGTTCTAATCACTTTATTGACAACTTCCTTTTCTTCAACCTCTTCACCAAGACCCTTTCTCGAATTTACTATTTCATCAACTCTAAGAAAATAGCTTGCTACTGTTTCATCTTCTTTCATCTTTAAAGATTCAAACTGATTTTTGAGTGTAAGAATTTTAGACTCCTTAACCTTAGCATCCCCTTGATAAATGGTTTCAAGTTTTTTCCAAATATCATAAGCAGAAGAACAATGCATGACTTTAACAAAAACATCTTTAGTGAGACCACATAAGAGAGCATGCTTAGCTCTGGCATTTAACTCATACTTGGTTTTATCATCAGGATCAGTAGGAATAATGGAAGGAACTGTATATTTTGTGATCACAATATTCCACACATTAAGATCAACTGAAATGAGATAAGTTTCCATCCTAATCTTCCAGAACACATAATCAGTTCCATCAAAAAGAGGAGCTCTTGAAAGTGAAGCACCTTCCTGAGTTTGAGCCATAAAAAAACTTCCAAGTAACCAGAAACAATCCCTAAGACAGACCTATATGAGGGACCCTATGCTCTGATACCACTTGTTGGAAGTGGAAACACTCTGAGAGGGGGGGGTGAATCAGAGTGTGACAAATTTTAACAAGATATACTTTTATGAACCTGACAATTTTAATTCACAGTATGCACAGATGACTGAGACTTAACACCTTGATGAAATACATTAATGAAACATGAAATATACCATAGAACCAACTAAAACACTTGATTCAGATTTTTTTTTTTTAAAAATGGTATTAAATCTTTTACACAAACTTGAAACATCTAAATGAGTACTTCAAATATTGCATTACATAAACCCAACAAATCAGAGTATGAAATAAAGAGAGCTAAAATATGACGTATCAGAGCATAAACTAGTAAAACAGAATGAAACAAGACAATGCACATAACACCATAGTTTTCATGAGTGGAAAACCCTCTTGGGGTAGAAAAACCACTCGGAAGATCCCTTATATTAATTCAAAAAGAGCACCAACTCAGTTCACAAGTTTTAGAAACCACAAGGCCTCAAGGAGCACCAACCCCTCTTCTTATCAATAAATATTTCAACTCGAGCTACAGCCACTGGTGATTTTATGCATGCATTTAAATCTTGCAGTCACAAAACCATCAGGGATTGGAGCGAGAATATTTTACCAGTTTGTACATATGAAAATTTTTTTTGCAACAATATTCTTCAAGGATAAAATCAACACTATCCAATCTCTGAACAATATAGTTTCAAATCAATAAAGCCTCATATACTCTGTAACAAAAAAAACAGAGTATTGATTCTCAAGAAACCCCTCGACTATCTCTGATAAACTACAACACTTCTTTTTACAAATGCTATCACTTTATTCACACTCTTCTCGCTGTATTTCTCTGTTTTTTTCTCACTTCAACTGTTCTGAAAACAAACTGTTTTATACCCAAACAAAACAACACATTTTCTTTTTGAATAACCCTCGTATAGGGTTACAAATAACTTACAGGATTTGTAAACTGAAAAATCAAATAACTGTTTTTAACTGTGCAACGGAAAGAGAAGAAACTGAAGATGTTTGATTTCCCAGTCATGAAAAACAAAAATAAAGCATGAACATTTCCTTATTTTCATTTTGCATAACTGAAAAAGACTTGATTCGAACAAAAAATCTGAATCTTTTAAATCATGTGATCAAGAAACATACCTGTTAAATGCAAACTAATCAAACAAACTAACCAGTCAACCGTTAAGCTCTCGGTTAAAAACATTTTTGCTTCATTCTCTGTAACTGAACAAACTGATTCGAGCTCTGTAGCTCCAGCGGTGCTGCGACTCTCATGGCGTTAGGGTTTGACGGACTCCAAACAAGTTCAAAAACCAAATGAAACACAAAAACATCTTCCAAAAAAAACTTTTAACTTGTCCGACACAAGGAGTATCCTGAGGAATATGCCCTTTAGTCCGTAGACATATTAAATCAAAGATGTAATTAAATTAATGCAAAATCAGAGCTATTCACTTATCCGTGTCACCAGCATGGCTCGAAAGAAAGATGTTTTAAACACATAACACGTCAGCCAAGTCAATATGTCCATGTCACTAAACTGGCCCATGAGAAGGATATAACCACATGCTTATTAAAAATATGTAACTTAACCAACACAACATCCTTTTTTTTTACTTTCTTGTCATCGAGGACAAAAGTACCAAAGAGCAACAGTTTTGTCATGAAGGTAAAGCATGTTTTGTCCGATTGTAGAGGCAAACATTTCTGTCAAAAAATCATTAAAACTAAATAATTCGCTGGGATTCCTTTGCACCCCACATGCTCTTTTGGGTAATGTACGTCTGCCGACAGTGAATGACTTCCTACGTCCATTGGCCCCCAAACAAGATAGCTCAAAGGAAAATTAAAGACAAGCACACCTTTATAGATGCCATTTTCATTTTAATAACATAAGAAAATCTCATAGTCTTCATGTCAAGGTTAAGAATAAATCTATGCCGACAATCTATTTAAATAAGAGTAACAGTGAATACATTCCCACAGATGGAAAAGAAAAAACTAAATAGGAGGAGCTGCCAACTTAATTCTTCATCAACTTTCGTTGTCACTTTTATGTGGAGAATGCTTGACATAAAAGAGAAGTCCACAAGAAATAGAAATCATCCAGAAGCTTTCGCGTCAAGGCAAACATATCTCTTAAAAAAATATTCTAAAGAAGGCTTTGCCATGAAGATAAGCATTTTTTGACTGAATTTAGAAAGAAAAAGCGAATTTCAATTTTGAACCCGAAAGGAATCCAACGGCCCATCTGAGTTATAACTTTGTAAAGTGATTCTCTTCTTTCACATTTACCAACATTTCGACAAAATAGCTGAAATAAGTCAGTTTGAATGTTTTAAATTAGCTACTTCAAAATCTTAGTATGAAATGACTGAAATTTTCAAAAGACATAGTTTAGAGTCATATTCTAGTCATAACGGCTTCATTCTTTATATCATATATAAAATATATATATGGGATAAAAGTTAATTTTGAAGTCAATTTTCTATCATTTTCAAGAGATTTTTTCTTTTTAAATAATATTTAATGAAACATCACTTCGTGTCAAATTAATCTTCTTAAGTTTCAACAAAGAAAATTATGAGCTCTTTCTTTTATTTAACTAATTTATATCACCTAATGCTTATCAAGACAAAGACTAGGATTCTTTAAACATTAACTCTTTTTCTATGAGCAAATATAAGGTAAATTCCTTCCATCCTGACATTCATTTGTTGCTATATTAAATAATGTAAACTTGTGAATTGGTAGAGTTAATCAAGAATAAATACACACAAGAGGGTGTATTTCTTAATTTCTTTAGACTTATCTTGAGTTACATAATTTAAACTACAAATTTTCATGCTCAAATTGCTACAAATATATGATTAGTTGTCATTGATGTCAAATAGTGTGGTCTGGACATCATCTAAGTTAGCTACAGTGGTGAAGTATCTTCAATTATGCTTTTGGACCAGAGGTCACTATGGACTAGTGCTTTAACTTGGACATGGATAGTTTGCATTGGCAGTTGATCCAATTGATATTAGTATGTTTGAATATTGATCCGATTACTTGTTGGTGATGAGGATAGTTGGAAGTTTGATTATTATGGTCTGGGTGTTGATTGTTTTGGTCTGGACATTCAAGATTGTGAAATGATATGATTGGTACATGTGTTTACGTTATGCTGTCAAAGTTAGATGTAACATATATTTTTTGGTCTAGTGTTGCACATTTGGTTTTGGTTTTGGTCTGGATTATGTTCTATGTGTTTCATATTTTGGTCCAGTTGTATATCTTGGGTTATAGATGTGCATACACATTACAATATTTCTTTTGGCCGACTTGGTGAAGATGGTTTTGTTCTGGATTGATATATGTACTCAGGATAGAAAACATATGTAGGTGTGAATATAAGGAATACAATGGTAGATTCATGCACGACTTGATGTAAGGATGATGATATGATTGAAGTTGCCACATCAAAAAGGATTATATTATAGAGGTGACAGTCGATATAAAAGTAGTGATTCAGAGACATGAATGTCCAAATATTTAAGTAAGGCCAGAGTTTGTGCTATAACAGAGACTGTAATTAGCATACTAAGATGGCTTTATTCATATTGTTCTTTTTCTAAGAGTTGTAATGTTGTATCTTGCTCTATTGTAGTTAGCATTACTGCACAAGTTCATTTGTTGTATCTTGCACCATGAGTAGTTATGCTTGATCTACAAGTCCAAAACAGTGAGATCCCTTTTTGTAAAACATTTCTATATATTGGATCATTTCTGTGAGCTGGTGCTCATCGTGGTTTTTCCTAGTTTGTGTTTTGCACACATAAAATATTGGTGTTTATGTGTGATTGGTGTGAATGGTTTTATGGTGTCTTCATTTAATACTCTTTGAAGTGAATGCTTGGAATAAACTTATGAGATGGAAGATTGGAGTTTGAAATTTTAGTTTATGTTGATTCACCTCCCCTCTCAGCATCCAGTTTGTGTTCAACACAAATAATAAGGATAGGGTTAGTGAAATAATCTATCTTGATAGTTATTAGAAAATTCTACGTTTGTTAAAATATAATAAATATCTTTATATTATTTAGAACATAATTAAATTATTGTTTATAGATTCATCCAAACATCCATTTTTTATCTCTTTGAAGAATGTTACATATATTGATTGATGCTTCTTTGAAGGCATGTTGTAACGTTTCTCTTCACCATTCTCATTTATATCAAGTAAATCCATATAAATAGAACATATTTTTATTAGGAATCTCATGAATGTTTATTAAATATCAATTTTTAGATTTGGATTTCTTTATTTAAGGCTTGGGCTTCCTAAAAATCTATTTCAAATGGTGCATCAGTGAATACATTCACACTAGTGAAAAAGGAAAAGATAAAGAGGACGAAAAAGCAACTTAATTCTTCCTCAACTTAATTTTTGTTTATAGATTCATCCAAAATCTATTATTTTATATATCTTTGAAGAACGTTACATATATTGATTGATGCTTCTTTGAAGGCATGTTGTAATGGTTCTCTTCACTATTGTCATTCATATCAAGTATATCCATATCAATAGATTGTATTCTTATTAGGAACCTCATGAATGTTTACTAAATATTAGCTTTTAGATTTAGATTTCATTATTGAAGACTTGGGCTTCCTAACCATCTATTTCAAATGGCACATTAATGAATACTGTAGACACCTAAATTGTCTTGCCTGATTAAATAAATATTATATTTATTTAATTATTTTATCCTAAGTCTTCTATTAATTAATTAAATTCTTATTTATTTAATTAATTCATTAATCCTCTTCTAAGTCTTTCCTCATTTAAATAAATACTTTTATTTATTTAAATAATCCTTTTACTAAATTAAATAAATACTTTTATTTATTTAATTGATCTCACTTCCTCTATTAATTAGATAAATCTTTATTTATTTAATTAATCCATTCACCTTTTCTACCCATGACATATATCATTCTTCTCTTACCTACCCCCATTATCATTTAATTATTTCCTCTACCTACCCTTTAATCCTAGCTAACCATTTATCCTCTACACCTTTTAATCTTATCCCTCCATTTCCTAAAGTGTCTTCTATATAAGAGGATACTCTCCTTCATTATCAACCCTAATGACTGTGTCAATCAAGCGTTCTTCCAATCAAGCTATCAACCACAATCCATTCTTTGTTGAGCTCTTATGCACACATAAAATCTGAGAGCAAATATATCAAACAATATCAATGGAGATAGGAGACAATGGAGATTGAAACCCTACTTGACATGTGAATGGTAATATTGCTTTATTTTGTTGATTTCCATGATCTTAGGTATCTCTATTGGTATTGGTGAATGTTTCATTGTAGGACCTAGATTGTTTGTGGTTGAATCTCTATGGTTTTGCAATAGTTAATCATCGTCACTTTTCATTGTATACAAATACATTCCCACTAGTGAAAAAGGAAAAGATATAGAGCATGAAAAACCAACATAATTCTTTCTCAATTTTGATTATCAGTTTACTTCAAGATTGTTTGATTTATATTTATCTTAGATACAATTTTAGAAATCTTTTAACATTAATCAAAATTTCAACAAAGGTAAACATAATTTGGAAATCTTAAATTGGGGCAATTAATCTTTGGCTTTAAACTGGCACTAAACTTTTGAAAATAGGCATAGATATAAAATTATCTGATGAAACAATGATTTCACTAAAAAATTTACCCCATATATATTCACACGATTTAACTTAAACAAAAAATTATTGTATTTAGATTTAGTTTAATACTAATTATATGTTATATCATACTAAAATAAATAAGTATATAATTAAAAATCATAATTAAAATTTAATTATTTCAGTTTTATTTTATCAAAATACAAAATAACATTTGTTTATTTTAAAAATATTTTTGTTGGTGTAAATAAAAATTCATTATGGATATTATTACACTTTACTTAAGTTAACTTAGGATAATGTATCTCATCGTAGTTTGGATTTGAGACACTTAGGGAAGTGTGCACATAGGGATAGAGCTTGTAGGAGAAATTCCACCTTTTGTGGTCTTGTTTTATTGTTACACTCCACATTCGGTGGGTCATCCACCTCTTGTGGAATATTATATTATTTCTCCTACCTACCCCTAGTATTTCTTACCTACCCTTGTTTCTCATTGAGCCACATGTCATAATTGTGTGCTCGTACATCCATATGGGCTTGCCTATATAAGCAAGCCTATATTCATTGTATTGATGAATCCAGTTGATCATTTGCATATTGATGAGAATACAGTTTTGTTCTTGTCATTCTATTGTCTCTCTTTTTATGCTTTTCATTGTACCCTTGATCTTGGCAAAATCCTACATGGTATTAGAGCCATTGGGGCTTCATTGATTGGTTTTTGGAGAAATCGTGGAAGGCTTCTATTTTTGGATTTGAGGGACTGCGCTTTTTGGAGGCATCTTGGAGTGTTTTTGACCTCACCATTGCATCTAGGAGGCCATTTCCGTAAAAATCGAGTATAAATTCGACCTATTTTGGCGAAAATTGATTTTTGGGTGTGGAGGAAATTTTCTGCCCAATTCGGGCGGTATGGTATGGAATTTTTGGATTTTTTTCAAAAAAAAAATTTATTTTTTTTTTGAAAATTATTTTCCAGTTTGAAAAAGATTTTTTTGAAAAAAAATAAAAAATAAAAAATTTAAAAAAAATTGAAAATTATTTTTGGAATCCGTAACTTCTGCCCAATCAACAGTGCACAGTCACCACCCAGTCAACACCCAGTCAGTGCCTAGTCAGCATTTTCTTTGGAAATTTTTAGACCCCTCTCCGTTGAGCAGTTTGGATTTTTGGGTCAACTTTAGGGGCCCATAACTTGCTCAATTTTGCTCCTTTTTGGGTGCATTTTTTTTTATTAGGGCAAATTTTTCATTCTCTTTGTAGTGGTGTGGTTATTTCTGGTTTTGGTGCACATGTGTTTCAGAATTTTCAAATTCTCTCAGTTGTACCTGTCTAATCTTCAATTCTGCAACTTCAAAGGCCTCGTTTGAGCTCATACGACCTCCTTTTCAGGTGTCATTTTTTTTAAAGTGCATGTTTTTTTGTCCACTTTCATAAGCTATGATCAGATTTCAAAGATTTTAAGTGGAAACTGTACTTTTAGATATTGGTCTTATTTGGCCTATTTGGTACTTGTAAATTTCTTGGATCTCTGTTTAGATCTCATGCACTATTAGTTTGAGTCTCTTTTGGCCTTATTGAGGCAATTGTCAAATTGAAATCAGAAGTCCACTTTGCCATTTTTTGCAAGTGGCCCATTGTACACACACTAAGTATAAAGTGTCAAACCATCACTTTTGGGGGGGTTCTTTGATTGAGTGAGTTTGGGGGGGTGTCTTGTGTGATTGTGCCTCTCTTTGTGCTCTTTCATTTTTGTTGCAATGAGTCCTCATAAATTTCCACCTTTAACTCCACATAATTATGCATCATAAAAAATTAAAGTTTGGAGCAAATTAATGGAAAAAGGTCTCACGCATTACATAGATGGAACAATAGTAGCACCACCTGATCCTAAGGCTGATCCTAATGCTCAGTTAGAATGGCTCACTAAGAATTGCATGGCTCTTGGAACTTTGTGCAAGTATGTATCAGATGACCTCATCTTTCATATTGAGAAGTGTACTACAATCAAAGATGCTTGGGATATGTTTCAAAAATTGTATGGTCAAGTTGATGAAATTAGAGGGTATAAGATTGACAATGAGCTCACCAACTTGGATCCCAAGAGTTTTGATACAATCCAAGATTATGTCACCAAAGAAAATGTGCTAAGAGCAAAGCTTAAGGATTGTGGAATTGACAAAAAGGATGCTCAGTTGATATTCAACTTGTTGGACAAGCTTGCACCAGAATATGCAGTATTTGTGTCTAGCTTCCAAACTCATCATTTGACAGTAGGGAGTTCCTATGTTATGCCTTCATTTGATGCTTTCACAGAAATGTTGATATTGGAACAATCTAAGTTTTGAACATGGGGCTTCTCAAGTCTTCAAGGTCCAAGGCTTTGGTGGCTAATCAAGGGAATCAAGGAAGTCAAGGCAAAGATTCCAACAAAAAGAAGAAGCACTCTAAGTCTAGCCACAACAGAAAAAAGGACAATCATCCTTTCCATCTCAAGGCGATTTTTCATCCTCTTCCAAGAAGGGGACACCACCTAAGAAGGATAAACCAACTTGTGCATATTGCAAGAAGTATGGTCATGATGAGTATCGATGCCACACCAAGCAAGTTGATGAGTTGACAAATCTTCTGAAGAAAAACAACATCAACTTGCCATCTGCCTACACAAAGAAGGATTCAACTCCTTCCTCTTCCTCACAGTCTAAGGGAAAAGGGCAAGCATTTGTGGCTACTACAAGCTCTTCACAGCAGTGGATACTTGACTCAGGTGCCTCTTATCACACAGGTTCTACAAAGGAGCAGTTTTCTTCATTGGAGCCATCTAAGGTACCTCACATTTACATAGGTGATGATACACAAGTAGAGGTTGAAGGGAAAGGTTCAGTTGACATGGACGATGGAACATTTGAGAATGTTCTCTATGTTCCTAACTTGTCTACCAACCTTCTCTCTATCTACCAAATCACTCACTATGGGAATGGGAAAAAGGTTGAGTTTACACCAAATTCAGTTGTGGTAAAGGAACTTGATGATGATGCCTTGCTAGCAGTGGGACAAGTCAATGACAACTCAAGGCTTTATTCATTCTCCCACTTTGTGCCAAGTTCACCTTCTAGAGCCTTGCTTACTCATTCAAATTCCAAAAGTAAGCTACGGCATGAGCAGTTTGGTCACCTCAACTACTACTATCTTCAGTAGCTCAACACTAAAGACATGGTCACAGGTTTAGCTCGAATCTACCTTGAATAAGTTTTTTAGAGGGTGTATGTTCAGGTTGTTCCATGGGCAAGCATCCCGAGGAGAAGTTTGATAAAGGGAAAGCTTGGAGAGCTTTGGAAGTTCTTCAACTTGTTCACAGTGATGTAGCAGGTCCATTTCTAGCACCTTCATTTAGCAAGGCCCACTATGTCCTCACCTTCATTGATGACTACTCCCATTTCACTTGGGTCTACTTTCTCATTCATAAGAGTGAAGTATTTGACAAATTTTAGGACTTCAAGACTCGTGTGGAGAAGCAATCTGGGAAAGTGGTGAAGATTCTTCGCACAGATAATGGAAGGGAATACGTGAACAAAAGACTTGAGGATTTTTGTACATTTAAGGGGATTGATCTACAACATTCCGTCGCTTACACTCCACAGCAAGACAGAGTTGCAGAATGCAAGAATAGAACTCTCAAAGAAATGGCTAGCTATATGATACATGCATGTTCTCTTGATCCCGCCTTTTGGGCAGAGGCTATAAGTTGTGCCACACACATCCAGAATTGGGTTCCTCACAAAGCTTTGCAAGGTATTACTCCTTTTGAGGCTTGGGCTAGTAGGAAACTAATTGTGAGACATTTCAAAGTCTTTGGGTGTCCAACATGGGCTCGTATACCTCCGCAAAAATGTAAGGCATTGGAACCTCAGAGTCAGCCTTGCATATTTGTTGGATATCCTGAGGGTGTTAAGGCATATAGATTGATGGATCCTGAGACACATGAGGTGTTCATTGAGAGGAGTGTTCACTTTGAGGAAAGCTCTCCTAGCTTAGCCTCTCTATCTCCTCCACCTTCCTCCATTGTGGATAGTGATGTTAGTGATTCAGATGATGAGACTCCTTCAACTCTGACTCACAGGGTTACACCTCCATAGGGTCCACTTGCAGTTGAGGAGCCTCATTCTCCACCTCCACCTAGACCTCATTGTGCTCGACAAACACTTGAGTCCATGGGTTCTCTTGTTGGGGATCCTTCTAATACACAGAGAACTCGATCACAGCACTAGGATCTACCACATGCATTCATTGCTACCACTTCCGATCCACAGACATTTAGGGAAGCATCAGGGGTTCCTGAGTGGGACCAAGCTATGGAGGAAGAGTATAGTTCCTTGATGAGGAACAACACATGGGATTTAGTCCATCTCTCTAAGGGGAGAAAGATGGTTTGATGTAAGTGGATCTATCAGACCAAGTTTGTAGTGGATGGTAGTGTGGATAAGTATAAGGCTCGGCTTGTTGTGAAAGGTTTCTCTCAGGTTGCAGGTGTTGACTATACTGAGACCTTTGCACCCATAGCCAAGATGAACTCCATTCACTTGACACTTGCTATTGTTGCGGCTCATGGTTGGGTTGTACATCAGATGGATGTGAAGAGTTCTTTTCTTCATGGTGATCTTGATGAGGAGATTTATATGGACCAGCCACACGGTTTCATCCAGGATACTTCCTTGGTTTGCAGACTAAGGAAATCTGTCTATGGCCTTAATCAAGCCCCCAGGGCTTGGTATGCCAAGATGGATTCCTTTCTTCTCTTAGTAGGGTTCACCAGGTGTCATTCTGATCCGAATGTCTACATTGTGCGATAGGATGACTCTCACTTGATACTTGTGCTCTATTTTGATGACTTGATCATTATAGGGAGTACCGCATCCATCATTAGCAAGGTCAAATCTGCTTTGCATGACAGATTTTCTATGACTGACTTGGGTCTTTTGCACTACTTTCTCGGGATCAAGATTTCACAGTCACCTTTCGGAGTTACACTATCGCAGCCCAAGTATGCTCTTGATCTACTTGCACGCTTTCATATGGCTGATTGTAAGCTTGCCCCAACTCCCTTTCTTTCAGGAGTCAAGCTCGAGGCTCAGTGTTCTTCTCCACCAGTTGATGCCATTTTGTATCATCATCTTGTGGGTAGTCTCATCTTCTTGACCCATACATGCCCTAATATTTCATTTGCAGTTGGCAAGGTTTCCCGCTTCATGCAGGAACCGCATGAGCTTCATTGGAAAGCTGCCAAATGCATCCTTCATTACATCTAGGGTACACATCACTATGGGATTCACTATGCAGCAGGCACAGGAATTTGCTTGGTTGGTTACACAGACTCTAATTGGGCTGGCGATCTTGATGATTGTAAGTCTACTTTCGATTATAGTTTTCACCTTGGTTCAGGCCCCATTTGTTGGCAGAGCAAGAAGAAACATGCTATTGCTCTCTCTTTGACTGAGGCTGAGTATCGAGGTGTTGTTAATGCAGCAACTGAGACCATTTGGCTCCAGCAGATTCTCATAGAGTTTGGATTCACCACTCCATGGCTGACAGTGCTACATTGCGACAATCAGAGTGCTATTGCAATCTCGAAGAACCTGGTCCAGCACCAGCAGACCAAACACATCAAGATTCATATGCACTATATCTGAGAGCTGATTCAAGAGCAGGTCATTGATTTGCAGTATTGTCCTACAACTAAGCAAGTTGCTGACATATTCACCAAACCTTTCACCAAGAGTAAGTTCCAACAGTTGCGAGCTCTCTTGGGGGTGCGGGATGTGTCATTAGGGGGGGTCAGCTAACTTCTCCTTCCTCTCTTATGGGTGGGGACTTTTTCCTCTTTGAGGTTTTGTCCAGCACCAGTGGACCAAACACATCAAGATTCATATGCACTATATCCGAGAGCTGATTCAGGAGTAGGTCATTGATTTGCAGTATTGTCCTACAACGGAGCAGGTTGCTGACATATTCACCAAACCTTTCACCGAGAGAAGTTCCAGCAGTTGTGAGCTCTCTTGGGGGTGCGGGATGTGTCATTAGGGGGGGTCAGCTGACTTCTCCTTCCTCTCTTATGGGGGGGGGACTTTTTCCTCTTTGAGATTTTGTCCTTCTTCTTTGATAGTCTTTTGTTCATTCATCTCTCTTTTGGGGGGGATTTTCCCACTGGGTTTTCTCCCTTTCTCCATTTGTGAGAGATTTCTTTGCATAGTTTTGCTTGCATTTGCATATTGTACATGGGTACCTATCATGGCCTAGTAGCCGGGACCCATCTTGCATTGTTGACTTGATTCTTCATTCCCCTAAGTTGCACTTAAGGGGGGTGTTGGTGTAAATAAATATTCATTATGGATATTATTACACTTTACTTAAGTTAACTTAAGATAATGCATCTCTTCATAGTTTGTATTTGAGACACTTAGGGAAGTGTGCACATAGGAATAGAGCTTGTAGGAGAAATTCCACCTTTTGTGGTCTTTTTTTGTTGTTACACTCCACATTCGATGGGTCATCCACCTCTTGTAGAATATTATATTATTTCTCCTACCTACCCCTAGTATTTCTTACCTACCCTTGTTTCTCATTGAGCCACGTCATAATTGTGTGCTTGTACATCCATATGGCCTTGCCTATATAAACAGGCCTATATTCATTGTATTGATGAATCCAGTTGATCATTTACATATTGATGAGAATACAGTTTTGTTCTTGTCATTCTATTGTCTCTCTTTTTATGCTTTTCATTGTTCCCTTGATCTTGGCAAAATCCTACAATTTTAATATACTATATCAAACATAAATATTAAAATTTTGGTTTTTATAAAGTATTAGAATATTTAAATTTGTATATCTATAGAATATTGTTGTAATTTTCTTTTGCCAAAAAATGGCATCATGATTATCAAAACCTTTCACATATGTTTTTTTTTTTTTTTCTAATAAGAACATTTAAATACATCAAAATAATAATTAATTAGTTCGCTCCTTGTGGTGGCTTCCCACTCTCTCTCATATTTGTAAAGCCCCAACTACATATGAAAGTTATAGCTTATGTTGTACCTTGATAATTATTTCTTAATGCATTAGTTAGAAATTTAAAATATGCAAAATGTAGGTCACACGAATGATTCGATACCAACTAAAACTGAATACAAAGATTGCAACTCTATTTGCTAATCACAAGTAATTCACAACAAGATATGAAATAAAATGGAGAGACAAACTCAAGGTTGGAGACATGAAATATTTCACGCTTTCTATTAATATAGAAATGAAAAATTACGAATATAAACTAAAAATTATAAAAACTGACTGAATACAAACTATGATTACAATCAAATTTGCAATATTTTGGAGCTACTGCCAAACACTAAAGACTTAGAGATTCTCTGAGCTTGGTTACTAACTGGTCACTTGGATCTTCACTAAAATTGGAGCATTCACTACTCAACCAATAAAGACAACAACTACTACAAGTTACTCTGAATCACATAGACAACACAATATTCCTCATTTGTTGTTGCACACAAAAGACTAATTGACTACTAGGAATGTTCTTGCGTTAAATCTCTATTGTCCAACTTAATTTTCCACATAAAATTTGAATTCAAGATCACCTACCCAATTAAATTCTACTAGTTGTTGTTGTTGCAATGTTAGGGGTGATTGGAAGGGAAATGATCCCAAGGCCTACAAACAAGAATAATGCCTTATAAATTGCTCTTGACAAGTAGGTAGGAATGCGAGGGTGAAAGACTCAGGAAAAAAAAATTAATTTAAAATTCCAATGCTCACCCTTTGTTTGTACTAAGAAACGGGATCATTCTTGATCCAAAATAACAATTCCCAAGTTTCTTCTAAGGTGCTTAAAACTATCACTGCTCAATGGCTTGGTGAAAATGTCTACTAGATACTCCTTAGACCTACAAAATTTTATTTTAATTTAACCTTTCTTAACTAATTCTATAACAAAATAATAACTTATTTCAATATGCTTGGTTCTTCCATGAAAAACAATATTCTTTGTCAAATCTATTGATGAAACATTGTCACACAAATTATTGTTCCATCCTCTTATTCTTCCTTCAAATTTACTAAGATCATTCTTAGACAAATAACTTGACATGCTACTTGTGATGGATGAAAATAGGATCAAGTAAAATATGTCCTAATCCCACTTTCATTCATACATTAGAATAAAAAAGAGCCTAAGGAAGTGATTCACTTTCACTTACTCTTATGAAAGAGATTTAAGGAATACTTTTAGGGTTTCTATTCCTTTGTTGATATGGAAGAGGAATAAGCTAAATGTAAGATGCAAGCTAACTAAGCTAGTAGAAGTAATGAGATCAACTAGAATAACAATAAATAATAGTCATATACAAAAATAAAACTAAGACATAGAGTATAGACATGAGAGAGGAGTTTTGATGTGCACCTCATACTAAAAATTGGGCTTGATTGAGCAGGACCAGGGTACTGGGCACTTTGGTCCCTATTATAGAACTAAGCTGAGAATCTAGTATCTACAAATTAAAGTCCTGGAAGTCTAAACTACCAAAACTTTTCATTGAATGCAAAGGACCAGGGCACTGGGTGTTTTGGTCCTAGACTAGAGTGCTAAGAACTATAGTCCCAAAGATCTAAGACTTACTTCTAGATCGGTATTTATCTATGTTGATTTCGGCTTCCCAAAAGTTTTCATCTCCTAGGAATTCCTTTCATCCTGATGATTAATCACAGAGCGTGATTCAAAACTTTGATGATAAAAATTACATACACAATCGAATCTAGAAAGAGAGAAGAGAATTACAGCATGGATTGTGGAAATCTCATAACATTAATAGTTTGTAGCTTTGTCAAAAATATGCAAATGTACCTACAAGATGGAAAAAGGTGTATGGGTGGCTATGTAGGGTTTTTCCTTATTCAAAGCCCTTGTTTTGGTGATTTCCACCTCCACAAATAGCCAATAATGTATTGAAAAGTGTTTGTACCCTAGAATCTCATGTGTTTGCAAGATCCTATTGAGCTAGAATGCAAAACTAAAATTTATTAATTAAATAATTAAATATTATTTAATTGATGAAGATGATATCCAGTCAATTATAGAGGAAAACGTTTGATAATGATGGTAAATTTTTGATATCTACATCTCCTTTTATAAATGTATTAGACTATTTGTTTACAGTGAAAATGGAAACAACAATATTGAAAGACTAAATGAATTCAACCACAAAATGCTAGCCTAACAACAACAAAGATCCACCATAACATATGAAGATTACCTAAGAGGTTGCAAATCGAATGAAATCACAAAGATTATACCATCACATGTCCAATAGGGTTTGGATCTCCATTCTTCCTATCTCCATTGATCTTGTTTGATATGTTTTCTCTCAGATTTTATATGTGCACAATAGCTCAACAAAGAACAAAAATGTGGTTGCAAGTAGGCTTGATTGCATATGCAATTTCACAAGCGTAGTCGGGGCTGAATGCATAGTGAGTTAGTCAGGTAGCTTTTGATAATGAAGGAAGCATCTCCTTATATAGAAGACACTATAAGAAATGGAGGGATAAGATTGAGAGGTGTGAAAGATAAATAGTCAGCTATGATTAGAGGGTAGGTAAAGAAAATAATAAAATAATGAAAGGGGTAGGTAGTGTATGAATTAAGAGATGAATGACATGTGTCATAGGTAGAAAAGGTTAATGAATTAATTAAATAAATAAAGATTTATTTAATTAATAGAGGAAGTGGGATCAATTAAATAAATAAAAATTTATTTAATTAATAGAGGAATTAGGCTAAAATAATTAAATAAATAAAGATATTTATTTAATTAGACATGACAATTTTAGATGTCTACATTTTTCCCCTCTTTGAGACAATGTGGCTTGTTACATTGTTTCAAAGAAGATAATATGAACTGATACAAAGTTTCCCCAAGATGGGAATAATATGCCCCCTCGAGAAATTGGATGAAAATGTCTAAAAAGATGGCAGACAATCTCTCGATAAGAAAGAAAGGTTAGAATGGACTGACCGGATAGGATAGAGTGACAGAGTCGCGTGATAATCAAGATTAACTCGAGAAATGAGGGCTAGGGCTAGGGCTAGGTTAGTCTATAAAATAGACCACGAGGGGAATACATCCTCATTGTCATCCACACATCTAAGAGATCAGAGTGCAGAATGAGAATAGAGCAACAACAGTCAGCAGCGATGGCATTGGTTCACAGATTCGATTGCATTCACCGATTTCAGAGATCAGCAGATGCAGGAGAGTCGGTAAGTACCGCAAAACCTCCTTGTACTTTGTTGTAATAAATGTTGTCATTAATGCATCTTAGGTAGTGCAATAAATGCATTGTAGGTATGTCAAACAAGGTTAAAAAAAATGCTAAGGCATGTCTGTGCTAGTTTGTGTAGTATGTAAGCACGTTTATGTCTTCTAGGTCGAATCGGTAGTTCTATGATAAACATATACTGTCGATTGGATAAGCTACTGAGAGGATACACTCAAGCAGGTCCTCTAGGGAAGAATAGGATAGATCGAGGCACTTTGTGATGAACAGTGACTACCAAGACATAGTACTTTGTGATGAACAAGGAGTACTAATATGAGCAGCACTTTGTGATGAACAGGGAGTGAAAATGTGAGCAGCACTTTGTGATGAACAGGGAGTGCAAAAACACACAGTACTTTGTGATGAACAGGGAGTACCACTAGGATAAATAGCAACACTTTTTGATGAATAGTGAGTGTCACTAGGATAGAAGTAACACTTTGTGATGAACAATGAGTGTCACTTTGACAAAGCGCCATATGATAGATATAAGCACTAGGATAATAAGCAACATTTTGTGATGTATAATGAATGCTACTTTGATTGACATGATCGATTTGTTTGACTATAGGAGTATCTACCTATTCTGGAGTCACGAGAAAGATTCCCATCGACTCAGAGGTTACGACCAGAGCTGATATTTGAGGACAGAGCCATGATTGAGGTTATGGGTCTACTATTTATTCTGTATGTGCCTAAGTTTCAAGCGAACATGGGGTTGCTAATTGCGCTGGCTAAGAGATGTCACTCAGAGACTTGTAGTTTTCATTTGCCGATGGGTGAGATGACAATCACCTTAAAGGATGTGTATAGGATTTTGAGGATACTGATCGAACCCTAGTTGCTCTCCCCTCTTCCAACTCCGAGGAGAGAGAAGGGAGGTCCCTAGGGTTGATCGTTTTCACTTAGGGGAGACTTTACATTCAAAAGAGGGGTTGAAACCCACAAGATCCAATCCCATGCAATGTAAGATTGGATTCTAAATGAGTTTCAAGGGTTAAGAAAACAAGGCTACCCTCTTTTGTAAAGAATGTAGATAGAAAGATTAAGCTAGGAATGCATAGAAAGTGAGAAAGATTCGCTTATAAACTGAGATAGGGATATAGGATGAAGCTGCGGACCTGGAATTAGCAGTAAAATGTCGATACGGTGTTTTCCTACAAATTTGAGCAAAAGTTGATGGGATGATGGCGCTCGGCGTGCACACGGTCCTCCAAAAAATCCGCGAAACGAAGGGGGATCTGTTCGTCTCTGCACAAGGATTCCAGATCTTCAATTTCAGCTGCATACCTGCAACCTACACATAGAAAAGCAAAGACGATTGGGGGGTTAGGGATTAGGGGTTTGCCTTTAGGTCAAACCCCGGTTTTGGAATTAACCAAGAAATGAGAAATGCTGTGAATGTAAATGTTTGTAATGTAAAACAAGTACTAATACCTTGTTGTAAGGATGTTTGTATCCTTATGTATGAAGGTATAGATGTTGTTGTATGTTGTATGTTGTAGTAGAATGTAGTAAGTGATCTCCTCTTCAATGGTTGAATCCTTGTCTTGAATGCAACACTTAGCCTTGAATGGAGACTTAGAATGATCAATTGCTTGAAGGACTACTTGAATGCTTGAATGCTTGAATGTTTGAGTATTGTTTCCATGCTTTTTTCCCATCCATCCAAATGAGAGAGGAAAATGTAGTTTATATACTTGTCAATTAGGGCTGATAGACTGATTTTCCCGACCTTAGGCCGACCAGGAAATGTTATTTTCCAAATTGCAAACAAAAAGACCCGAAGTCCCATAGGAGACCGGGCCCAAAATAGGGCCAGGGACTAGGGCGCTGGGCGCCCTGGTCCTAAAGGACCAAGGCGCTGGGCGCTCTGGTCCCACATCCCGGAACAGTAGGGTGCAAAGGAGGTTCAGGCCAGGGTGCAAGAAAATGCAGTTTTTGGTGTCGTGGACAAGTTTCGGGGTCTCCATTCAGGTTCCATGTTGTGTCGCCATCGTGAAGACCGAAATGCAGTCGAAATTGCAAGTGTCGCAATTTTAGGACGCTACATTTAGCCCCCACTTTAGCAGGAGTATGTATGCTCATACTTTCGGTAAAGTACAAGGAAACAACATTGAAAGACTTTCACCACGTCAAGGAGGCAAGACACACCAATCCCCCAGTGGACTAAGGATCTTACGACTTCGATTGACAAAGTAAAAGGGAAGATCACGAGGGAGAACCATGACTGTCAGTAGTAAGGTTCCCTCACTATGAGTCATGCAAAAGAAATACCAAAAATTTTCAAGGCAAAGCTACGTTCGCCAAGAAATTTTCAAGTATCCTGAAGGGATAGATAGGGTGTATGCCCCCCCACGTTAAAGCGATCGCACACGCCTCAACGGGGGTGATTGTTTTAACGTAGTGATACACATAAGAAATGAGAAAGGAAAGGAGCACGTTATCACAAAGATTTAGCCCCCAAGTGTGAGATAAACCCAAGGATAATAGACACAAAACACAAAGCACGAGGTGACTTCGCTTTCCTCAGGGTCAGTATGTTGTATGATAAGTCATGTATATCATATGTATGTATGCATAATTGTTCTTCATTCCCCAATCAAGGAAGGTCACCTAGAAGAAGGGAACACATGTGTCTTTTGAGTCAACATGAGAGAGACCAAAAGAGATCTCAATGCTTTGCATCGTCCTCAAGTAGACAACTCTAAGGAAAACAAATAGAAGAATGAGAATAACATATAGAAGAAGTAACAAAAGAGAGGAGGAGAGAATCTGCTATGCTAATGTAACTAGTCTAGCACATCATCTACCCCCCGATCTTGCTGATCAATGTTTCGGGAAGGCAGGGAACATGCTAGAGGAGGAACATCCAACACAGCAGATGGAGCTATCACAAGATCCAAACAAGGGCTATGTTCATGTCCCGAGCCACGTTGTTCTTGTCTAGGAGCTAGGATAAGTGCTTTAGAAATTTTGTTAGATAAATGGTTATCAATATCAATACGTTCATATTCACTATCAGAAGCAAGAAAAGTAACATTTTCATCATGAATAACATTTCCATCTATATCATCATCAAGATTTATAAAAATAGGATCTTTAACTTGCACAGGATCAAGACCATCATGCATCTTATGTTTAGGAGATTTTGGAGAAAATGGAATAATGCTTGTTGAAGGTGTTTTTGGAGATTGCAAAGTTTGAGAAGCAGCTGCTTGAGCTCTAAGACGACGCTTTCATCGGCGTTCACGTGCAGAACGATTTCATCTAGTCTTAGTAGGAAGTGGAGAAGATTGAGGAGGAGGAATGTTCTCATCCTTATCACTTGGGTGTTTAGGTTGTGGTCTCTTAGGCTGGATAATAGGAGATGAAGAAGGTCTCTTCTCTCTATAGAAGGAAGGAGGAGGAATTGCTCCATATAAAGGAGGAATTTTTGGTTTAGGAAGGAGACCAAGTCCATCATGACGAGGAGGTATAGGTCTACTCTTAGAAGGTTTATTAGGCATAGACATAGTCACATCCATAGGGATGGGTTGGGAATCTTCTTGAGGAAAGACATTAGTTTTATCTTTCAAAGGAAGAACTTCCTTCTCAAGAACGATAGGAATATCAAGTTTGGGTGTTCTAGGTTCACTTAGAGATAAGATCATATCTGTTTTCCACTTTTGATAAGATTTGAAAAGATGATCACTTCGCGGAGGAAGAGATTGGAATTGTTTAGGCCAAAAGTAATCAATAGGAACGCTAGAAGTTCTTTCAGCTGGTTTAAAGAGACTATGATTAACAGTAACAACTTCACCATTATGGGGAAATTTCAAACATTTATGTATAGGAGAAGCAATAGCTTTCATGGAAGATAGCCAAGGATAGCCAAGCTTCACACGAAATTGTTCGGATGAAGGAATAATAGCAAAGCTCACATCAAGGGATTTGTTATGAACCTCAATAGGTAATGTAATAGAACCAATTGCAAGAGAAGAAAATGCATCAAATAATTTCACAGCCACATCTGTTTTGTCATAGATCACTTGATTCAATTGCAAAGTAAAAAGAAATTCTTCAGTAATAACATTAACCATGCACGAAGGATCAATAAGCACTCCACGGCAAGGTGTATTCTTGACTTTTGCAACTATGTATAAAGGACCATCGGGTGCCCTAATGGTTTCACTAGAATCGAATGTGATGGAAGGTTCTTTAGGGTTTTCTTGCTGCTCTACAAAGTTAATCACATTCGGAGTCATAGACACAAGACCATCAGATGAGAGAGAGGAATCATTAGTCTCAATCGCATTAGAGGTATGGGAAGGTAATGGATCAATAAAAATCTGAAGATTTTGGTTAGGAGGAGCTACAGATGTATTGCCTTTATCATTCACTCCTGAAACAGAGATAGTATTATTATCAATCAAATCTTGAATTTTACCCTTTAAAGAAAAACATTTTTCAGTATCATGCCCAGGTTGACGATGAAATTGACAAAAAGCTTTGTTATCAAAATAAGGTGAAGTAATCTTTGCAGGATCTATTTGCCTTATAGGAGGAAGAGTAAGCACATTTTGTTCCAATAACTTATTCATAATACTATGCAATGATTCATTCAAAGGAGTATACTTTCTTTCTTTCTTGAAAAACTTAGAAATAGGAGGCACACCTGATGCTGCATTCACATTGTTGTTGATGATGTTTTCATTAAATTTGATGGAATCTCTGTTCGGTTTAAACTTTCCAAATGGTTGTTGACTGCTATCACCCTTATCACTTGGAGCCATAGGATGTGATTGTTCCATTTGACTCACAGTCAGTTGATAATTGTGAAGAGTTGCACACAACTGTTGGAAAGAAGTAAACTCAGAAAATAGAAGTTTGTCTCGAATATCTTTTTGTAAATTAGAAATAAAGATTCTTTGAATATCATTGTCAGGCACTGGAAAAGAAATTTGAGCATACAAATGCTTATATCTACCAATGAAATCAGTCACTTTTTCTTTAACACCTTGTTTACAATGCATTAAATCAATCAAAGTAACCTTAGGACTTATATTGTTTTGAAATTGTTGAATGAAAGAATTTGCAAGTTGTTCGAAAGAAGTAATAGAATAAGAAGGCAACGAGCAATACCATTGTAGGGCTTTATCTCTTAATGTTCTAGTAAACAGTTTTGCAAGCAACCTTTGGTCATAAGCAAAATCGGTACATATTGTTTGAAAAGTCTTAACATGTGTTAGAGGATCACCTTTACCATTATAAAGCTCCAAATGCGGGATTTCAACATGTTTAGGAGGGATAGCTCGAACAATGTCAAGAGAAAGTGGGCTCGCAACATCAAATGTGGGCACACTAAACTTAGATTGATTCATAGAGGCAATTTGTTGCTGTAAAGAAGAGACAGTTTGTGTAAGATTGTTAATGGTCGCTTCAGTTGAAGAATTCATATTAGATGTGTTAGATTGAGATGGAGGTGTTATGTTATTGAAAGAAGGTAAAGAGTAAGGTGGTGGGACACTATGATAGTTGGTCATAGGAGATGATTGGACAAGAGGAACACTACAAGGAGGAATGGAATGGTTGAACGAATTGCCCCCTTGTGTCATGTTCATTTGTGGAGATGTAATAGGAACACTCATTGAAGGAATGAATGAAGAAGTCGGATTAAATGAAGGAAGAGGATTAATTGAAGAGGAAGGATTTCCCCCATGACTGGTGATCATAGGAGGAATGTCTTCTATTGAAGTAGCCATTATGTTTGATGTAAAGGTAGGTATGCTAGCAATAGGAGTTGTCAAGGGAATAGAATGATTGACTTGAGTGGGAGGTTGTGTATAACCTAGAGATTCGGCACAACTCTTTATAGGCATCACATTCGAATCCACAATGTGTGCAATACCACGCAAAATATCAATTCCATTCTTATCACTTTGAAGCATATGTTTTAGACCCTCAATTAAAGGAAGAGCTTGACTATCGGGGTATTCTTGAGACATCCATTGTCGAAAATCGTCAAATTGATTATCCAATTTTGAAAGTTGTTCTACAGAAACCTCATGGAGAGCTTCTTCATCATTAGGAGGATTAGAGGAATTACCCATGTCCTCGTTAAAAAGACTACTCAAATTAGGTTCCATCTCCTCGGTAGTTAAACCTCGGAAAGACTTAATTCTACGGCTTCGTCTAACGGGAATAGTGTAAGTAGGGCTTATTGTTGTAAAACTCATGCACTAGAAAGGGAGAGAAAATTTTGAATTTTAGAGGTAGCAATTTTCAGTAAAATCAGCCAATCTTCTAGATTTAAGCTGTTAAATGCAATCACGACAGTCTCCCGAAATTTCAGAAAAAATGTCCAGGACCGTGGCGCTCGGAGTGCACACGGTCCTTGCAACTTTTTTCAAAATTTACAGGGATGAAAGTTATGATGATTTTAAAGCTAATCTAAAAAAATTGAGTGATTTTACGATCTGTAGATAGGCCAAATTAAAGTTGCAATCTCAAAATTGAACCCTACCAAGATTGTCGAAAAATGCAAAATTTGAATTTTGAAAAAGAGAGGGAAACTGAAATTTTGAATTTTATGATTTTAGAGGGAATGTCAAAAGCAATGCAAGTTTTGAATTTTAAAAGTTGACTCAATTTCACACAAAATTCAATTTTGAAAGCGGAAATCAAAGTTGTTGTAATTACGCACTTAATTTCAAAAGTCACAAATTGCAAAAATTTGAATAAAGCACTGAAATTTTGAATGAATGCAAACACACTTTTCAGATTTAGGACAGTAAGAACGCAATTTTGACACAAAATTTCAATTTCAATGGTTTTTGAATGATTAGGAGCCTTAAACCAAGCAATCACTAGACCAACTTTGACTGTAATTTTGAAAGTGTTATAATTGATAAAATCAGCCAAAATTCTGGATTTTAGCAGAAAAATACAGTAAGATCTAGCTCCCGGAATTTCGAAAAAAATGTCGGGGACGATGGCTCTCGGAGTGCACACGGTCCTCGCAACTTTTTTCCAAATTTTCCGAGATAAAAGATATTGTGATTTTATTGTGGAATCCAAAGTTACAGCTGATTTGGAGATGTTTTGATCAGTGAAATTGTCGGACAAAGGTTGAATCAAGAGGGTTTCAAAAATTAGGGTTTTGACACTTAACCACTTAATTTTCAAAATTAAAGCACAGATATGATTTGATAATTTGTAATAGAAGGGCAGATCTGAAACAAGCATTAACAATTAAACATTTCACAAGTTCAATTTTCAAAAAGAAAATTTAGGGTTTTTTATGCAATTAACCTCTAAACTTTGCAAAAGATCAAACATGGAAATGTAATCAAGGAATCAATTTTCAGATCTAGCCATGAATAATCAGAAAGGATGTTCACGTCGGGTTCACCAAAATGTAAAGTGGAAAATCGATCGAACCCTAGTTGCTCTCCCCTCTTCCAACTCCGAGGAGAGAGAAGGGAGGTCCCTAGGGTTGATGGTTTTCACTTAGGGGAGACTTTACATTCAAAAGAGGGGTTGAAACCCACAAGATCCAATCCCACGCAATGTAAGATTGGATTCTAAATGAGTTTCAAGGGTTAAGACAGCAAGGCTACCCTCTTTTGTAAAGAATATAGATAGAAAGATTAAGCTAGGAATGCATAGAAAGTGAGAAAGATTCGCTTATAAACTGAGATAGGGATATAGGATGAAGCTGCGGACCTGGAATTAGCAGTAAAATGTCGATACGGCGTTGTCCTGCAAATTTGAGCAAAATTTGATGGGACGATGGCGCCCGGCGTGCACACGGTCCTCCAAAAAATCCGCAAAACGAAGGGGGATCTGTTCGTCTCTGTACAAGGATTCCAGATCTTCAATTTCAGCTGCGTACCTGCAACCTACACACAGAAAAGCGAAGACGATTGGGGGGTTAGGGATTAGGGGTTTGCCTTTAGGTCAAACCCCGATTTTGGAATTAACCAAGAAATGAGAAATGTTGTGAATGTAAATGTTTGTAATGTAAAACAAGTACTAATACCTTGTTGTAAGGATGTTTGTATCCTTATGTGCGAAGGTATAGATGTTGTTGTATGTTGTATGTTGTAGTAGAATGTAGTAAGTGATCTCCTCTTCAATGGTTGAATCCTTGTCTTGAATGCAACACTTAGCCTTGAATGGAGACTTAGAATGATCAATTGCTTGAAGGACTGCTTGAATGCTTGAATGCTTGAATGTTTGAGTATTGTTTCCTGTTGGAATAATGATATATTTGTCATTTAGCGAAAACACTTATTCGATTTTGAATGCTTACCGAGCTCATCATTCAGTCCACAGCCTATACCGAGCATTCGGCAAAGCTTACCGATTAAACAGTTCATACCGAGCAGTAAGACTATTACCGAGCATATGAGACAAACAGCAGTAACCGAGAAGTCAGTTCTTACCGAGTTACCAGTGCTTACCGAGTGACATTATAACTACCGAGTCACCGCAGCTACCGAGTTCCAAGCTACACTTCAGGACTAGTATGGACCGAGCTTCTACTCTTACCGAGAGCATGACGATGCCGAGTACTGTAGTGGACGTCATGTATCAGAAGATCACCGAGCCAGCTTGAGGAACCGAGTATCTACCGACTCAGTAATATTTTGTTCACCTATGTAAGGCCGACTTAAGAATGAGTTTATGTTATTAATTTGTATGAGGCCGACTTTATGAAATGTAAATGTAATTATGGATGGTATATATATGTGATGTATTATACCATCTGTAATCCGTAAGGTAAAAATGTATGTAAGATGTATGAATATGCTAAATTAGAAAGAGCAGAGTAGAAACTGCATTAAGGCGGCAGACCAGAACACTTTCACAGAGTCAGTAAAGGAGCAGAATCGACATATCTATCTCAGAAGGAGATCAATACTCAAAGGATCTTATCAGCAATAAAGTTGTAAGTCAAGATCTACTGTTTCATCCTAACAGTTGAATCAGTTTGTAAATCCTTTTACTGGGTAGACTTAACAGTCTTTTGTAAATCTCTTAACCGAGTGTGTACTTCATCGTATGTTTGTAAATCCTCTAACAAGGTGGACCTAGTAGTCCGAATTTGCTTCTAACAGGGCAGATCATCAGAAGTGATCATTGTAAGCCTTAACCGGCCAACTTTTACTGCAGTACCAAAGTTTTGTGGGTACCATCCCCACCCCAGTTTTACTTTCTATTTGGAAGGTTTCTGGGTCACCAAATCTTTGTGTTAATTGTTATGAATGATTATACTTTCATGCATACAGTAGATTAAATGAATGAATGGTTTAATAAATACAAGTGCAGAAATGAGTTAAAAGGTTTAAGTGTTACTGATTCACCCCTCCCCTCTCAGTAACTTGGTTAGTCCTGAATATTTTCAAGAATTGGTATCAGAGCATTGTGGTTCTCAGAGTAAAAGTTTGACAGCTTGAGAAAAGGTCAAGACAATGGAGATATTCAGACTTGACAAAGCTATTGAGAATGAAAAGCTAGATCTGGAAATGGCCATTGCTCAACTCAAAGAAGCAAGAGAACATCTTTCCCAATCCCTAAAAAGAAGGAAGGAACTAGCAAAAGAAATAAATGATCATGAGTATGTTGAAACAAAAATTGAAGATCTCTTTCCTACAAGTAGTTCAAAAGAAGTAGATGAAGCAAACAATGCAATCAAAGAACTCCTAGAAAAGAATGGATTACTGCAAAAAGAAGTAAGGATGCTAAGAAGAGAACAGGAAATTCAGTCTGCAAGATTTTGTGAAATCCTGGAACAAAGGAATAAAATGCAAAATGAAATAGATGGAAGAAGCAATGAAATTGTACAGCATGAAGATCTCACCGAGCAACTCTCCAATGCAAATGAAGAGATCAGAATTCTCAAAGAACAGAATGAAAGTTTGAAAAATGAGCTAGATATTCAAAAGCAAGCAAATGAAAGGATGATGAAAACTCAAACAGACTTGGATCAATTAAATGAGCAAAATCTTCACAAACAAAAGGGTAAAGTTGGTCTTGGTTACAATGAAGAAGGTGAATCTTCCGAGCAAGGTAGCCAAAGAAATCAAAGACCTACGTGCAATTACTGTGGTAAGACAGGTCACACATCAAACAAATGTTGGAGCAATGGAAAGACAAGATTCAAAGGCAAATGCTACAACTGTAATCAGCATGGTCACAAGGCTAGTGAATGCAAGGAGAAACCAAAATTTGAAGGCAAATGTCACAAATGCAAGAAACAAGGTCACAAAGCATCAGAATGTAGAACAAAGATATTCACTCCAGCAGAACAAATTGTCAAGGCAATATTTGGTTGGGATTACAATACCTGGTGCAGATGTCATTATTGTGGAGAATATGGACACATTGGGTTGAATTGTACAAGGCATCATCTAAGGAAGAAAGATACAACCATAAGATGTTATACATGCACTAAACTCGGACATATAGCCAAGAACTGCATGAACACAAAGAAGATTGAAGATGAAAAGAAAGCTAAAGCTGACAACATTCGGAAACAGATGAGACAGTAGTGGGTTCCTAAACCTACCGAGCAGGATAATTCAAGCAATGGTCCTGTCACTCAAGAATTGGGTGACCCCACCATTACAAATTAGATCCATTAAAGAAGATAAGGAACTGCATCTTCAAAACCTTACCATAAGCAGTTCCAAAATACAAAAGCATAATCGATGAAATCAGTATTTCCGATACATACAGAAAAGTCACTTACCGAGTTGAATGTTACCGAGCATGGTAAAACTGCAGACCTTACCGAGTTAGGTCAGTCTTACCGAGCAATCGCTAAAGTCATTAAGTCATCTCACCTACCCACTTATCAAGCATTAATGACAGAATTTTAATAAAAAGGGCAAAATCGACTTCATTCTTCACCGCGTTATTCAACATTCGAAGAGCTTAGGTTTTCAAAGTGCTTAAGGAGATTTAAGATGAATTTGCAGCGAAGAATCTAAAAGGAACTCAGGTTATTCAGCAATGACTTCTACTAGCACAACCAGCAGGAGCAAGGCGAAGAAGACTTCCAATATGTTAGTGAAAGGAGTTAAATGGACAGCGCCGAACTTCAAACTCGTTCCAGCGATCGCAGAATCACTCGACCCAAGTGGAGCACAGTCCAGAATTCCTTCCAAGGTACTTCTCATCAATGACATTCGTATTCATTTCAAATGCACTATTCAGGAGTTAGGGACTTTGGAAATGGACAATGCCCTAAATCAGCTATGTGTTGACAAAACCCTGAAACCCGTGCATAGACATTTGGAAATCAAAGGCTTGACCCATATCCCACACCTACCAAGAAACTTTCAAGTAAAATGGATTAGGTATGTATTGAGCCGTGTACATGATGGGCAACTTTGGTTAGATCAACCTATCTTAATAACAAAGAAGATGATTCATAGAATCACAAGATTACCGATGTCAGACAGAGCAAAATCCACCAAAACCCTAGGTCGGGACGAACTGCAGGAGTTAACTCAAGCCGAGTGGGATGGCAGAGGAATGAAAATTAACAATGTATCTAATGTTGAACTTAAATTTGGTATTATTATCATTGCATATAAGCTGTATAGTTCCAGCAGGCTAAATAGTGTGGCATGTGAGGCGGTAGACCTTGCCTACAAGGTAGTAAAGAAGAACATGGATTTTGACCTAGCAGAGGTTTTACTAACACAATTCAACAAGAACATGGACAGTATAAGGACATCAAAGAATAATCCATGCAAATTTGGTTCTTTGTTGATTTGTATATTTTTCTATGTACAAAACTTTTTCCCTTCTAAAGGCACGGTAGTATGGAGGAAGGATACTCCAATTTTGTATCAGATAAATGAGTTTATAGCAGAAATAGGTCAGAATTTTGAGACAGTAATGGATAATTATTTTGAAGAATTTAAGGACAAAATGAACAACAGGTTCAGGATTCCTCCTAAGTTGGTAAAAGATTACAAGGATGATATATGCTTCATGGTAGACTGTGATAAAGTTTACATCCAGGCAGCCATACCCCGAGTGGCATGGGTAAAACCATTACCCTATGAAATTAACATAGATGAAGCAAGGGATATAATAGAAGCCCTGATAAATGAACCAGCCATTCCCAACACCCCTGCATTTGGCACTTATGATGAGGCTAAAGCCAAAATTGAGCTTGAAAACAAGCTTCCAAAGGCCACCTCCAGTACCAAGAGAAAGGCAGCTAAAACAGAAGAAACAGAAGAGGAATCAGAGGAGGAAACAGAAACATCAAAGAAGAAAGGCAAAGTAGTAATCACAAAGCCCAAACCTAAAACTGCAGTGTTCACAAGGAAAACCAGAAAAGGGCAAAAAGAAAGTGAAATTCTATTCAGGAGACCCCCTCCTTCCTTCGAAGAAAAATTGAAGCAGTTGGAACAAGGATCTGGCATGTCTAACTTCAAGGCACTGAGGTATGAAAACAGATCAGATGCAGAAAAGATGCAGATCGAGGAGCTTTTACTGAACAAAATGGGTAAATGGAAATATACCCCAGATGATATTAGTCCTCAAATTCCAAATGAGCTTCTAGACAGGATTAGACCAAGATGGACTTCAGCAGTGCAAACTGTCAAAGACATTTATGCACAAACCTTAAAATAGTTGTTACCAAACCTGACATACAAAGAAGTTAAAGAGGCATTAAAGAAGAATGAACACCAAATGACACTTAGGTTTCATACCTTCTTAGTTCTCTCCAAGCAGATAGAAGCAATAGTAAATAATGCCACAATTGTGTGGAAAAGGATATATAATTTGCCAATGCCATCTGACCCCACGGTAACAACTGAGGGTGAAAAAGAAGAGGATGAAGAGGATGAAGAGGAGAAGGAAGAAGAAGAAGCAGCTGAGGAAGAAGGAGACACGGTAATCATAAGTGAAGAAGAAGAAGGTGACACGGTGATAGTAGGTGATGAAGAAGATGATCCTGAACAGGTAGCAGCAAAAGTCATTGCATCTCTTCCTCACTCACCGCAGAAAGGCGTTGCATCATCACCTTCAGCCAGTAGGATTGTGAGCACAGTAGCTACATCTATTGCTCAATCCTTGCCAATCACCTCTCAGCTCCAGACTCCAATAGTTACCTCATCCACCGAGCTGCAGAGCATGTCATTATCTACCGGGATGCAGAGTGTTGCTTCTACCGAGCAACAAGTGATTTCTTTAGTCACCGAGATCACAACTTCTCCTGCAGCATGTATAGTAAGTTTTGCAACCTCTCCAGTTTTGACACATTCTTTTGCACCTATCAGCACTCCTGCATGTACATCAATTTTGGAAACAGTCGGTACATCCATGAGTCTTCCTATTCCAGTTATAACAGCTAGTCCAACCTTATCAACCATTATAACTACATCAAAAGATAAGGTAGTAAGCACAGAAGTAATACAAAAGACACCTTTAAAACTTCTGCTTACCGGCAAGGCTATAGAGGAAGATATAGATCTGGATAAAGAGATTGTCATACCACAAATAGACCTCAATAGTGCATCAATTGATGAAATGAGATTGATCAGCCAGATGTTAGAACAGAAAGCAAAACAAAAACAATTAAGAAGTGAGAGAGACAGGGAATTCAACATCATAAATGGTGCAAAGACCATTCTTACAGATGCCTTAGGCATAAAAGTTGATCCCTCTCAACACATTTTGCTACAACTCGAAGAGGCTGTGAATAGATTCAATGAGGACTCATCAGGAGAAGAGAAACTGATAGAACGAACCGAGAAGAAATTTGATAACAAGGTGCTTGAGCACATTGCTCAGCAGATAGCAATAAAACAAGTTGAATTGACCACTAGTTTGGCCAAGTTAGAAAATTCTTTTAATAATGTAACTTCATTCTTTGCAAAGTTATGTGATGTCACCGAGTTCACAAAAGGAATCAGAGATCAACTGAAGAAAGTTGATGATGATCTGAAAGCAAGTGCACAACAGTTGCAGCTTGACCCCAGCTCAAGCTCAACTCACCATTCAAAAATCAGACTCCTATCAGATAAGCAATCAGAATTGCTTAGGGAAGATGCAAGGATCCGGTCTACATTGTTAGATATTCAGAATATGATCCTCCCTAACATGGATACAATGCAGAAACACATTACACATTCTAAAACATTGATCCATGATAACAGTTTTTCAGTTGCAGAGCATGTAATTGAACTATCAGCCAAAGTTCAAGTTGCATTGTCTATTTGCACAATTTTGCAAGGAAATTGGGATAATACCTTGGCTCATATCAAACAGGTACACTCAGAGTTTATCTCACGCTTTAATATCTCTATTTGAGTTATCTATTCTTTGGCATTATTGTCAAAAAGGGGGAGAATATGGAACATATTATTAGAGACAAGGGGAGAATGTAAATAACAATTGGTATAGAGATAAGTATAGAATCATGTGTATATTCTATGGGGGAGTTATGTACAGTGACATATACAGGTATATACAGCAATCTACAATTGGTATCAATTTTGAAGAATCAAGTCAGCATGACAGATTCATTTTTGTCTCATAAGTGTTTTTGTCACTAATGCCAAAGGGGGAGATTGTTGGAATAATGATATATTTGTCATTTAGCGAAAACACTTATTTGATTTTGAATGCTTACCGAGCTCATCATTCAGTCCACAGCCTATACCGAGCATTCGGCAAAGCTTACCGATTAAACAGTTCATACCGAGCAGTAAGACTATTACCGAGCATATGAGACAAACAGCAGTAACCGAGAAGTCAGTTCTTACCGAGTTACCAGTGGTTACCGAGTGACACTATATCTACCGAGTCACCGCAGCTACCGAGTTCCAAGCTACACTTCGGGACTAGTATGGACCGAGCTTCTACTCTTACCGAGAGCATGACGATGCCGAGTACTGTAGTGGACGTCGTGTATCAGAAGATCACCGAGCCAGCTTGAGGAACCGAGTATCTACCGACTCAGTAATATTTTGTTCACCTATGTAAGGCCGACTTAAGAATGAGTTTATGTTATTAATTTGTATGAGGCCGACTTTATGAAATGTAAATGTAATTATGGACGGTATATATATGTAATGTATTATACCATCTGTAATCCGTAAGGTAAAAATGTATGTAAGATGTATGAATATGCTAAATTAGAAAGAGCAGAGCAGAAACTACATTAAGGCAGCAGACCAGAACACTTTCACAGAGTCAGTAAAGGAGCAGAATCGACATATCTATCTCAGAAGGAGATCAATACTCAAAGGATCTTATCAGCAATAAAGTTGTAAGTCAAGATCTACTGTTTCATCCTAACAGTTGAATCAGTTTGTAAATCCTTTTACCGGGTAGACTTAACAGTCTTTTGTAAATCTCTTAACCGAGTGCGTACTTCATCGTATGTTTGTAAATCCTCTAACAAGGTGGACCTAGCAGTCCAAATTTGCTTCTAACAGGGCAAATCATCAGAAGTGATCATTGTAAGCCTTAACCGGCCAACTTTTACTGCAGTACCAAAGTTTTGTGGGTACCATCCCCACCCCAGTTTTACTTTCTATTTGGAAGGTTTTCGGGTCACCAAATCTTTGTGTTAAGTGTTATGAATGATTATACTTTCATGCATACAGTAGATTAAATGAATGAATGGTTTAATATATACAAGTGCAGAAATGAGTTAAAAGGTTTAAGTGTTACTGATTCACCCCTCCCCTCTCAGTAACTTGGTTAGTCCTGAATATTTTCAACAGTTTCCACGCTTTTTTCCCATCCATCCAAATGAGAGAGGAAAATGTAGTTTATATACTTGTCAATTAGGGCTGATAGACTGATTTTCTTGACCTTAGGCCGACCAGGAAATGTTATTTTCTAAATTGCAAACAAAAAGACCCAAAGTCCCATAGGAGACCGGGCCCAAAATAGGGCCAGGGACCAGGGCGCGCCCTGGTCCAAAAGGACCAGGGCGCTGGGCGCTCTGGTCCCACCTCCTGGGACAGTAGGGTGCAAAGGAGGTTCAGGCCAGGGTGCAAGAAAATGCAGTTTTTGGTGTCGTGGACAAGTTTCAGGGTCTCCATTCAGGTTCCATGTTGCGTCGCCATCGTGAAGACTGAAATGCAGTCGAAATTGCAAGTGTCACAATTTTAGGACGCTACAGATGCAAATAACTATTTACATGATGAGAATATAAAATGTGCTAATATGTGTTGTGTGCAGGATGTGATGTGATTGTGATATCTATATGTATGTATGAAATGCTTAATATGTGGTAATGCAGGTGCAACTATATGAAATGCAGATATTTTTGGTGTGTCATTATACTCAGTCATGTGATAGTAGGCTATATAGACTCAAGAAGGACAATGGAGGTCAATCAAGAAAGGGGGATGGAAGATAGAAGATATGGAAGTGAAAGACCTTCTTGTTCATTATCATCATTGAGCTTTATTATGGAAGTAGGTTATGACAATCAAGGCATATGTTCGACCCACAAAGTCATTATACCTATTTGCATGGAGATAAGACAGTCACAAACAAAGAATGCCCCAGTTCATACTAGACTCATGGTGTCCTCATATCCTTGAACAAGTCATAGCATTACTAAGAGACAATCCACAGACAGTAAAGAAAAATAAGTGACGATACCCCATCCTCGCCTTTCTAGTCAAAGATATCCCGGAGATAAAAATCTCTAGTCAGAGACATCCTGGAAAAGCTAAAAGACATGTCACCAAAAAGATAAAATCAAAAGAAAACCAAGACTCGACACCAACATCCACTGTAGTCCTCAAATTTAGTGTCTCTTGTCACTTGTATAAGTCTTATTTGATTGTGGTCACAATGTTTACTTTTACAAAAGGATAGATAGCACTGAACCATATGTTGTCTGAGTTTGTTGAAAGATTTGATTTGTTAAAGCCCATTGTTGCTGTTGTGTCTCATCTAAAACTAACTGAATCCATGAAACTGATACTTTATTGTGGAGAAGATGTAACTTTATTGCGGATTGGTGATGTAAGTGTTTCTTTATTACAGATTGTGCGTGAATAGATTGAAGAAAAGTGGAAGAAACTGTACTCCTCGAAACATGTGATGTTCTTATTTCCACACCCATTACTAGACGTAGGATTTTCCTTAGCCACAGATAGGAGCGGATTTATTATGGATTGAAACGAGCGAAAAGGAATGTTTATTATGAATGGCTAACCAATCTTGGGTAGATCAATAACAAGCCATGATGGGAATGGGTAAGTTTATTGTGGATGAATAGGCTGTGAGTGTGTGCAAAGTGAAGGATGAAATGGAATCTTGAAGGAGGGAGGAGCAATGTCTCTAGGCATGGCACTGGTGACCCAGTTTTCACCATGGTACTTGCCCAGGGTGCCACCGAAGTGGTTTTCACCATTGGACGAAATGTTTTTATGTTTTTCAATTTTTTCAATTTTTTTTGTGTCACAAGGTGCATGTTCACTAGGTTTTCACCAAGTAATGATTTTTTATGTTTTTATGATTTTTTTGTATTTTGATTTTTAAAATATTTTTTTGTATTTTTGAATTGGGGTACTCTGAAGAGCCATGTGTAAAACTTGGGAAGGTGCATGCTATTGATAGGATCCTCTAAAGGTTCGCCCTCTGTAGTTGAGAGCTGATATGCACCAGATCCATATGTTGTTGTAATGATGTAAGGGCCAATCCAATTTGGTTCGAACTTGCCTTTCTTCTCTCTATCTTGCTGATTTTTAGGATTTTCTCTAAGAACCAAATCACCTACCTCAAATATGCAAGGCTTGACTTTGTGATTGTAGCTGGGACTCATTCGTTGTTGATAAGCCTTGAGATGATTAAAAGCAATTTGTCTTTGTTCATCCAACAGTTCAAGTTCTTGCAAGCGAGAGACCCTACTTCATCACTGATAATGTTTTGTAAAGAGGGTAACTCAACCTCAATAGGAAAGATAGCTTTAGCACCGTAGACAAGTGAAAAGGGTGTAGCTCCTATAGGTGTGTGGACACTTGTGCAGCAGGCCCAAAGTGTAGGATTAAGTTAGATATGCTAATTACAGCCAATGTCGTCGACTGTCTTTTTTAAGATTTTAAGGATTGTTTTATTAGACGCCTCAGCTTGACCATTACCTTGGGGGTAATAAGGTGTGGAAAAATGATGGGTAATATGAAAGCGGTCACAGAGTTCATAAACATCTTGATTTTTGAAGGGACGCACATTATCAGTGATGAGGGAAACAGGAATATCGTATCGACAAATGATATAGTTAAGAATGAATGTAGCAATTTGTTTTCCAATGACTTGTGTGAGAGGCATGGCTTCGATCCATTTTGTGAAATACTCTATGGCAGTGATAATGAATTTATGACTATTGGAAGAAGGAGGGTGAATCTTGCCTATGAGATCGAGTCCCCACTGATAGAAGGGCCAAGGAGTCACAATTGGTTGAAGTTCTTGCACTAGCGCATGAATGAGGTCTCCATGAAGTTGTCACTACTTACATTTATTGACAAACTGATATGAGTCTTTTTCCATATTGGGCTAGTAATATCCAGTCCTGATGAGTTTCTTGGATAAGGTAGGACCACTTGAATGTGGACCACATATCCCTTCATGTACTTCATGTAACGCAATCTGAGCTTCGTCTCTTTCTAAACATCTATGAAGAGTGCCATCTAGACTTCGATGGTATAGGATATTGGCTAAAATGATGTATCGAGAAGATTGGCGAATGAAAGTGTGACGTTGGTTATTAGATAGGTCAGGAGGAAAGGTATTATCATGAAGGTATGTGAAAATGGAACCATATAGCTGGGACTCAGGACCGACGACACATATCATCTCAGTAGGAGTGATTTCATATGAGGGAACCAAAAGGTTATCCACCAAGAACTCATAGTGGGTCTCATTCGGTGGTAGATAGATTAGTGAAGCAATTGTAGCCATGGCATCTGTGGCTCGATTCTGCTCTTTTGGTATCTGCTCAAAGTCTAACTTCATGAAATGTTGTTTCAGGTCATCCACCATTCTTTTATAAGGCATTAATTTCTCATCCTTTGTTTGGTAGTCATCAGTTGCTTGACGAATTACAAGTTGAGAATCCCCTAAAACGTGAAATTCTTGGATCTTCCACTGAACTACTATTCATAATCCAGTTGTTAATGCCTCGTATTCTGGTATGTTATTAGTGCAGGGAAATGATAATCGATATGATTTTGGTATAGAATCCCCTTGAGGAGTTATGAAGAGGATGCCAACTCCTACCCCATGTTGTGTGTATGAGCCATCAAAGTATAGTTGCCAAGGCTTTGCATTTGACACTATTAAGATGGATTTGTCTAGAAATTCTAAAATTAGAAGAACATCATCTATCATGGGGGCATCTGCTAACTGATCTGTGATGGCTTGTCCTTTTATTGGTTTTCAGTCCACATACTCAATGTCGAATTCACTTAGGAGCATCACCCATTTGGCTAGTCACCCAGTAAGAGTTGCTTTATTGAGAAGGTATTTCAATGGATTGATCCTTGCAACCAACTTAGTTTTATGAGTTAGCATGTAATGTCATAATTTCTGCGAAGTAAAGACCACATCGAGACATGCACGTTCAATTGGTGTGTAATTTAGCTCATATCCCACCAATTTGCGACTGATGTAGTATACTGCCTTTTCTTTACCCTCAACAACCTGTTGTGCTAAGAGTGCACCCAGTGTTGTTGAAGTAGCTGATATGTATAGTAATAAAGGCTGATCTGGAACTGGTGGCATCAAAACTGGTGGATTCAGAAGATAATCTTTGAGTGTCTAGAAAGCTCATTGACAATTATCATCCCATTTGAATTTGATGTTTTTATGTAGCAAGTGCTGAAAAGGATTACATTTATCTGCAAGTTGTGCTATGAATCTTGGTATGGACTAAAGTCTCCCTTGCAAAGATCAAAGTTGACTGATATTTCTTGTTGGTTGCATCTTTAAGATGGCCTTGAATTTTGTTGGGTCATCTTCGATTCCTCTTTTTGAGACAATGAATCCCAAGAGCTTCCCGGAGGTCACTCCAAAGACACATATCTTGGGGTTTAATCTTACTTTATATTTTTCCAACTGATCAAAGACGACCGAAAGTATGTCCAAATGTGTATCTTTGTCTATTGATTTTCCCAAGAGGTCGTCAACATAATCTTCCACAGTAACGTGCATGAGATCATGAAAGATAGTAGTCATGGCTCTTTGATATGTAGCACCTACACTTTTTAGCCCAAAGGGCATGACATTCCATTAGAAGGTTCCCCAAGGACAAGTAAATGTCATTTTGTGCTTATCCTCAGATGCAATTTTTATTTGATTGTAACTAGATAATCCATCCATCAAAGATAACATCGCATGACCTGCTGTGAGATCGACGATCAAGTCAATATTTGGTAATGGAAAATTGTCCTTAGGACAAGCTTTATTGATGTCTCTGAAATCTGTACATATTCTGATGCTATGATTTGGTTTACTGACAGGCACTAAGTTGGAGATCCATTCGGGATAATCAATTGGGCGTATGAATTTGACATCTAATAATTTCTCAAGCTCTGCTTTGACTAATAATGCCACTTGTGGATGCATCTTTCTTAACTTTTGTTTCACTAGTTTTGCCCCGGTTTAACCGTCAAATGATGCATTACCAAATCTGGATCCAATCCAGGCATATCAGCATAGGACCATGCAAAATTGATTTGTCATTCTGTGAAGAAACTTATGAACTTTGACCTTTCTGACTCTATCAAAGATTGAGCCAGAAATATGTTGTGTGGAACTTTTTCTATGCCAATATTTATTTTGATAGTCTCCTCTACCAACATGGATGACTTTTCCTCATATGATGCTAGGAGAATGTCGAGCCTTCCATCCTCGGGTGCCTCAGAGAGGTTTTCGCCCTCAGATACATCCTTTCTTTTTACTTTTTTGGGGTCAGACAGTGCCACAACGTGGTTTTTGCCATCAGACCCTTGATTTTTTTTTAATTTTATATTTTTGCAACTGGAAGGTCCAACACCCTCACTAAAATATGCCATGTTGTTGAGTTCTATAGTGTATCCCGCTTTATGGTCCCCAGGGGGAAGATCCTCTCGTATGCCAAGATAGTCAATAAAAGCTTCATCATTTTGGAATGTGTCAAACTGTGTAGGTCCTTCATGGTCCCAGTCAATAAGTTGGTGGTGAACAAGGGGAAGGCCTTTGATGTCTTCGAAGTTAGCGGGACTAAGAGTGAAGATGCAGTTATATTCAAGTATGTCAAGGTAGTTATCGAGGTCATCGTTGGCACTCTCCTCATCAGTCTCGATCGTGAACGAATCCAAATTATCATCACTAGTAGTGCATTTTGGGACAGGTGTTCTCATTCTATGTGATTTCAACCTAGGACCTAGAGGCAAGGACTATATGGGATCCTCCGAGATTATTTCTCGACCAACTTTGAGTTTTCTATTAAATTCCTCTTCTTTTGTTGGTTCACCTAGTTCTCTGAATGTCTCGGTGAGCTCATAGTCACTAGAGGATTTGACTGAACCCCATTCCCATTCATTGGAGTATGTGGAATAGCAATTCTCTTGTTGAATTTTGGCAGCTTTGATTTGTAATGCTTCTTCTATCTTTTGAGTATGAACCTTGGAAGTCATGAAACCAAGTCCTTTGGTGCATTCTTTTTTGAATGTCAATTCAGGTTGTAAAGGTTCAATGATGCCTTCCTTTCTTAAGCCAAGAGGGCTTTTACCATCATACCCAAATTTTTGTAGGATCTTGAACCCTTTACCATACTTTTCACATGGTATGTTGATATGATCTTGTGTATCATTTTCAGGGTCTATGTAAAGCATTTTGTATAAGTCTTCTTCTTCCACTTCTCCCCATTTTTGGAAGATTGTAGGATCCCATTTAAGTGTAATGATTGATACCTGCTTATTAGGATGTGGTCTTCCATATTCTTTTGGTGAATTCATGACTTGTTGTAAGTACATGGTCTGATTCAAAGTGTATTCACCCATGCCCTTGTCCTGGAATTTGCCTTTAAGTTCACCTTGTTTTGATGTCGAATGTTTTAATGATTCAAGATCAATGTATGCAGAAGAAGGAATAGCTTCCTGATTACTTGGAATGATTGTCTCAGTTTTCAGTCTCAAGTTATTGCAGTATATGAATGGATTAGGATCTCCATTAACTGTTATTTCAACTCCATTGTGGGGAAACTTAATGCATTGGTGATATGTAGATGGGATTGCCCTCATTTCATGAATCCAAGGACGTCCTAGCAATATGTTGTATGTGAGATCAAGGTCTAGGACTTGACAAACCACATCCTTTGTAGCTGGCCCAACTTTGAGAGGTAAGGTTACTGTGCCTTTGGATGAGCGCTCTTCATAATCATATGCCTTGATGCTGATTTTGTTTGTAGAATTCACAACTTTATCAGAGTATCCCAATTGTTTAATAGTGCTCAATGTACCAATGTTTAGACTGGCTCCACCATCTATCAAGAGTTGTTTTATTCGATGTTTGTGTATAAAGGCTTCAATGTGTAAAGGTGCATTATGTGGCTAACTTACGGAGGCATCATCGACTTTTGTGAATGTAAGGGAGTGTGGAATGGAAAGGTATCCCACCATGGCTTGAAATTGGTCCATGTTCAGATCAATAGGGACAAGAGTGTCTCTCAGGATTTTGTCAAGAATGGCTTTATGTGTAGGAGATATGCGTAAAAGCTCAAGGATGGAGATGAGTGCGGGTGTCTTCCCTAACTGCTCTACAAGATCGTACTCAGGCTTGGTTGATGAGGAAGCGGTGTTTTTAGCTGGAGCACCTTGCAATGTGAATTTACCTCAATGAGTTGTGACATTACATTCAGAGGTAGGTTTGGAAGAAGATCCAATGCCTTTTAGGACAATCTTGGGTCTTTGGGTAGAATTCTCAGGTGTTTTGTCCTTGATGATAATGGTAGAGACATAATTGTCCATTGAGATGTGATTGATAGTTGAATCATAGTTATAGGATGCTCTGGTATAGTTGGTTTGATCATCTGTGGCTTTAGCTTTTCCCTTGTCATGCTTTGGGAATGGTTCCTCAAACATCTCATGTTCTTGATTGGAGGAATGTCCTTCAATCTCAATGTCACCTCTATCAATGAGATCTTGTATGATGTTCTTCAATCGATGGCAATTTCCTATTTTATGCCCCTTGCTTTTATGAAATTCACAATACTCATCATCATTCCACCAATTTGGTTTGACCTTTGGCTCATATGGAGGTAGATCTGGAATTGTTATTATCTTGTTCGCCACTAGCTTTTTGAAAACTGACTCAAGTGGTTCTCCCAATGGGGTGTACTTCCTTTGTGACTTTGAAGTTGTTTGAGTATTCAATTGATTGTTTGTAGAACTTGATCCAGAAAAAATGATTTTTGGTCATATCGTATTGGCATCAACAACACCATCATTGACTGTGTTCTTGTTTTTATTCCAAAATCTTGGCTTGTCTTTTCCTTTAAAGTCATCTTTTTTTTCCTCAAAAATCTTAATGACTCCTTGTTCAATTAGGACCTTCTCTGTTGCTAAGCCTTTTTCAATGACGTCCTTGAAGGTGGACAAACAAGCTTTCCTTAGATCATAGCCAATGTCTTTGTTAACATTTTGGGTGAAGATCTCTACCATTTTTTTTTGTGGAATTTCACAAGAGCATCTGCTAGCTAGATTCCTCCATCTTTGTAAAAATGATGAAAAAGACTCTCCATCTTTTTGCTTGGTGTTGCACAAAGTAGTGACTGATATGTCTGTCTCTATGTTGTAGGAGAAATGTTGAATAAATGCCTTTGCTAAGTCACCCCATGACTTAATACTAGGTGGAAGTTGGGAGAACCATTCTATAGCTTGATCACCTAGGCTTTGTGGGAATAATCTCATCAAATATGTCTCTTCTGAAGCTACCTCAATACAAGCTATGAAAAATTGTCTTATGTGTACCTTAGGATCCCCTTTTCCTCTATACTTATCAAACTTAGGTGTCACAAAGTGTGTAGGAAAAGGAGGCATTGGAATGCTCTTATCAAATGGATAAGGACATATGTCTCTCATTGTGTATGTTGGCTTCGATGTATTTATGTCCTCCATTTTCTTTTGTAAGTCCCTGATTTGTTGCTCCAAATTGTTCTTTGGTGAAGACCGACTTCTTGGACCATACCCCATGCCTGAACCACCAGGTGGAGGAGAAGCATGTTGCATATATGGATGATATTGATCATACACATGTTCATATGGAGGAGGTCTATAATGATGCTGCATATATGGACCACTTGGTATAGAGTCATGGTGAGGAATGGAATATCTGCTTTGTCCATGTATACCATACTCTATAGGCATGTCATGTTCTAATGTGTTGCCCGCAAATTTGATGCGGGGTTTCCTTGTGTCCAAATTTTGAGCACTCCTTTGGATATCTAATTGCTTTGGTGGTAGGTCTTTAGCATTACCATGTGCTTGAGTGTATTTTTCTGCATAACACTTCCATAATGGCCTGCGAAGATGAGTATCATATGCTTGACCATGTGTGTATGGGACCTCTGGTTTTTGAAACAAAGATGATGGTGATTCAGGCACAAGATGTGGTCCTCTATTGCCTCCACTATTAGGCCTCATTTGATCCATGTTGGAGTGAGTTTGTTGCAAAGGTCGATTTTCCATTATTTGAGACATGTCAAAATCATTATTTCCTCAACCAATCGATTGAAATGGGGATCCATAATGGAGTCTTCCACTTCTGCTGAATGTATTGAAATGTTGTCCATATTGTCATTGTGTGTATCATTGTTGTTTGTAGTGTCAATGTTTTCAACATTTGGAATGTTTCTATAGGCATCCATGTCAGGTAATGTAGTATGATCAGAATTGAAAAAGATATCATTGTCATACTCATAGGAACTCATGTTTGCGGACTCTTGAGCCTCTTTAGCTTCTCTCCTAGATTTTTGGGAATGAGTTTCAACCATGAACTAGGTATTGACCAAGATGTGTGAGACTAGATGAAAATGGAAAGAGTATGGAAGACCAAGAGTTGGATGGAATGTAAATGAATCTGAGGTGTACTTGCAATGTCCAAAGTGTAAGACCAAGTATGTATGTAATAGAGTAGGTGTGACTTCCAAAGAGATGATAGTTTCTCTTGATGATGTAAGTTGACCTTGACTCTAAGTAAAACCAAATGAGACCCAAAGGTGATAGACCTTGATGAGGGACCACTTAGGAAAATGTTGTTGTATGTAGTGTGTTGACAAAGTATGATGAGGACAAGCAAGTGACCTTTTGACTGAGGTTTAGAAAAATGTGTATGTAATGTAAGGTGTAAAGAAATGATGGACTTTGTGAGACCCAAAAATAGGTTGAATGCTAGATGAAAACCTGAAGAAATAACTTAGGAAGCTCAAGAATTTTGAAACTGATTGCTCTTGTTTGCTGGACTGTAAAATTTTCCAATTTGTGAAGTTGTTTTGTTGTGACCCAATCTGAAATTTTGACTGTATTTCCATGACAAGAGGACACAATGTTGATGAAGACTCAATGTTTGCAAGTGTCTAGACTCAAAATGACTCAAAGAAAAATGTGTTGTTTTATGTAAAAAAAATTTGCATACACTTGAAGACACAATGTTTTGTTGTTTGGTCTTGAATGTTTGATTGTTAAAAATAAGTCAAGCACAATTCTTATGGCTGGCCAAGACAATAGTTGTTGATCCCACATGGAGTTTCCCCCGAGGCTATGCTATTCAGAGCAGATACTTAGATGCTTGACCCCACTAGCTCCACCCTCGGCACTCACTTCTTTTGGCAACCAAGCATTAGTCCCCATGAAAACTCCCCATGGCGAACTCTGTATCTCTACTAAGAACCGTATATGTGTGGGCCGCTACCAGAGGTCCGACGTCCTGCCCCAACAACTAGAAGGATTTTGGCTTTTAAAACAAAAAGGTGCTAGTAGGGGCATCCACTCGTGTTGCCATACATGCAGCACTTTTAGCTCTGTAAATACAGAAGGCTCCCAACCGGTAGGGGTTATGCCCTACAAGTGATCAAATAAATTTGATCAAACGAGTTTATGGGGAGACATAGTGTCGGTATGAACTAATCAGCACACATTATCCATAGTTTTCACCATGAATACAGTTGTTTATAGTGGTTCGGAAGAGGTGGGTTTTCCTCGCTACCACTTGGGTCATTCTCTCCTCACTAGTAGTCCCAATGACCACATGGGGAGACAGGCCCTCTAAAGATGAAACAAAAAGAGCCTATTGCTCAAGACACAAAAGACAATGGTTCAATTTTAGTGCACCAATTGAAGTGTTTGCTAGTCTATGAGAATAAGGCACACAATAAAGATAAAAAACCCTTGCCAAGGTTCTGCAATAAAGATTTGTTAGTAGTTTGGATTGTTTCAAATGATCACCCCTTCCTGCAAGCACACAAGTTAGGTAAATTTTAGATCCAAAAGACTTTGTGAAATAGGGGCCTTCAACAATGCATTTTGTTGACCAGTTCAAAGATCTGATTCATCATAAAAAAAGACCACCTGTAAAATTTCAAGAGATTTTCAGAAATGTAAGAAAATCGAAAACATTTGCTAATTTGCTTCAAATATTAATTTTTTATGAAAAATCATAAAAAATTCTTATAAAATGCAAAATCAATCCAAAAAATTTGAAATTTTTATTGGAGAGTCCTGATGGTCTTCCAAACCTGCTAAAAATATTTCTACAACAAATCCAAGCAGTTTGTGAGATATGAGTAAAATAATGTAAAACCCTAATTTTTCAAAGATTCAATTTTTGAGGTATGATTTTTCATCAAATTTAAAATCAAAAAGAACATTTCCTATGTATAATTCTGAGAGATTTCCAAAAATGTAAGACAATCCAAAAAATTCGCTAATTTGCTCTCAAAATTAATTTTTTATGAAAATTCATATAAAATGAAACTTTGATCCAAAAACTCTAAAATTTTTACTTAACACTTCTGATAATTTTCCTGACCTACAAAACAAATTTGATGCCAGAATTCAAAGTCGTTTGTGAGATTTGATCAAAATAAGGAAAAACCCTAATTTTTAAAGATCCGATTTATAGGGAAATATGTTGCATCAAAATTAAAATCACAAAGAACAGACCCTTTGTATAATTATGAGAGATTTCCAAAAATGTAAGAAAATCTGAAAAATTCGCTCATTTTCTCTCAAAATTAATTATTTATGAAAATTCATAAAAAATTCATACAAAATTAAAATATGCTCCAATAGATCTGAATTTTTCTTTGCGATCTCTTGATACTATCTTCAACCTACCAAACAAATTTGGTGAAACATTTCCAAGCCATTTGTGAGATATGATCAAATCTCTCCAAGATCTTGATTTTGTGTCCAAAACCTTAGTTGCACAAGGTTATTCTCCAAATTGTTTTACAAAACAACAATATAGGGTTAGAAAAATCTACAAAAAACATAGATCTAACAAAAATACATGGCCCACGGGGTGTGCCAAAATGTATATGGTGAAAATGGAAACAACAATATTGAAAGACCAAATGAATTCAACCACAAAACCCTAGCCTTACAACAATCAAAGATCCACCATAACATATGAAGATTACCTAAGACAATGCAAATCAAATGAAATCACAAAGATTATACCATCACATGTCCAATAGGTTTTGGATCTCCATTCTTCCTATCTCCATTGATCTTGCTTGATATATTTTCTCTTAGATTTTATATGTGTACAAGAGCTCAACAAAGAACGAAAATGTGGTTGCAAGTAAGCTTGATTGCATATGCAAGTTCGAAAGCGTAGTTGGGGCTGAATGCATAGTGAGTTAGTTAGGTAGCTTTTGATAATGAAGGAAGCATCTCCTCGTATAGAAGACACTATAAGAAATGGAGGGATAAGATTGAGAGGTGTGAAAGATAAATGATCGGCTATGATTAGAGGGTATGTAAAAAAAATAATAAAATAATGAAAGGGGTAGGTAGTGTATGAATTAAGAGATGAATGACATGTGTCATAGGTAGAAAAGGTTAATGAATTAATTAAATAAATAAAGATTTACTTAATTAATAGAGGAAGTGGGATCAATTAAATAAATAAGATATTTATTTAATTTAAGGAAAAGGATAATTTAAAAAAATAAATGTATTTATTTAAATGAGAAATTAGGCTAGAAGAGGATAAGTGAATTAATTAAATAAATAAAGATATTTATTTAATTAGATATGACAATTTTAAGTGTCTACACTATTAAATAGACCATGTGAATATATCCTCATTTAATTTATAAATTGAATGAATTGGTAATATTTTTTCTTTTTCTTATTTATTTATGTATTACTCTCAATTATAATTGAGAAAAAAAGAGAGATAGTTTGTGAAATTATAACTCATCATCTATCAATAACAATTCATAGAAAAGTTATAGACACAATGTTTTATTTTTTCAATTTTTTTATTAAAAATTCTATACATTAAGGAAAGAATTAATGTATAACAAGGGACACAATGCATCACGTTCTTGCTAATAGTTAGAGAGGAAAGTAGAGATAAGTATATGGAGATGGAAATAAAGAATAAGAGATAGATATGGAGAGATAGAGAGAGGACAAAGGGATAGAAATTGATTTATGTGATCCAACCTTAAATTCTAATAGAATTTAACGTGGATGGTTATATGCTATTGAATCCTTCTTATTATCACTGAATTTTCTATTGAGAGTGGCCAAGTTTCCTGTAATACTATATCTAAGGTGAATGTAGAAGCAAGATTAGTGTTGGGAGTATACAAAACAATAAAAGAAATATAGTGAGTTTGTGAGCTAATGAGTGAAAACATAACTCTAGATTGATGGATGATATTATAAGAATTTTTGGTTAATGGGTGAGATGTATGGTTGTTATGGGCTACATGTTGGGAAGGGTGTATGATATGGGATACATGGGTGGAGCATGCAACATGAGCAAAATATATGGGATGCGAATACAATACTAAAAGGAATAGAAGTCCTAGATGTAGGCATGGGGGAGGGAATATAAGCAAGATGTAAAACATAGAAATCAACAAAGTCAACAAGAAAGATAGGAATAATATTAGTGGTAAAATATACACAAGGTAAATCATAGCAACTATGGAAGTGGTAAGTGTGCTTGGTCAATATCAAGACTTGAAGATATGTGAGAGCATATATCATTATAAGAATTTATTGAAGAGACGAGATAATTATTTAAATATTCTTGTCAAATGGATACCCTTATAGTATTATATTAATGATATTTACTAGTAGATGAGGAGATTTGGCTTGAATAAATGTGTCAATTAGTAATTTCATAGTAAATGAGAGATTTTTCTTAGTTGAGTGTGCCTTTTGATCTTAGTCATGTTGACTCTCTAAATGGTTCTCAACAAAAGAATTAAAAAATATTTTATTGTTGTTAGAATTAGTATCCATATTAGGGTTTAAACAAGCATTTATTCTTAAAGGAATATTAGGATATCAAGTGACATGTTCACTAAAAACTAAAATATGAAAATAAAAATATATAGTCAAGGCATAACAAGTTACTTTTCAATTTAAAATTTAGAAAAGGTAGTGATGTATGATACTTGAAAATAAAATCCTAATTATTTAAGGGTGGGTAGAGTGCGAAAAAAAATCACACAATAAGGTACACGCCCTTAAAAGGAAGCTATATGAATGAAATGCTAATGAATAGGAATACAAACCTTAATAAGATTTAAAAATAATATAAAAATTAGAAAGTCTAGGATTGAAATCCTAAAAATAAATGAAGATATAAACCTAAACAAAAAATCCTAGGGTGGTGCAAGATTAGATAGATTCACCAAAATAATGTAAAGGGTAAATGTGACATTTGTTTATTAACCTAGATTAATTAAGTACACACAACAAGCTAAACACATGTAGCCTATGTAAATTATAGTTGGGTATGTGATTGCATAAATATGTAGTAAATATTATTTTAATAAATTATATTCAAAGGAATCGTGTGCATGGCTCTTGATCTAAGGAGCAAATATGACCATTATGACTTACAAAATATTTTGTTGTTTTTAGAATTAGTATCCATAGTAGGGTTTAAACAAGGATTCATTCTTAAAGGAAGATTAGGATATCAAGTGGCATGTTGAATAAAAACTAAAATAGGGAAATACAAATATGTATTCAATGCATAACAAGTTACTTTTCAATTTAAAAATTAGAAAAGGTAGTGATGTATCATATTTGAAAATAAAATCTCAAGTATTTAAGGGTGGCTAGAGTGAGAAAACCAATAAATCACACAATAAGGCACAAGCCCTTAAAAGGAAGGTATATGAATGAAATGCTAATGAATAACAATATAAACCTTAATAAGATTTAAAAATAATAAAGTAACTAGAAAGTCTAGGTTTGAAAACCTAAAAATAAATGAAGGTATAAACCTAAAGAAAAAATCCTAGGGTGGTGTAAGACTAGATAGGTTCACCCAAAAAATGTAAAGGGTAAATGTAACCTTTGTTGGTTAACTTATATTAATTAACAACATGCAACAAGATAAACACATGGGGCCTATGTAAATCATAGTTGGGTATGTGATTGCATAAATATGTAATAAACATTATTTTATGAAATTATATTAAAAATAATCATGTGCATGGCTCTTGATCTAAGGAGGGAATATGATCATAATGACTTACAAAATTAACTTGTCATAGTATAAATAATGAATATCCTTTAAGTATTGAGTTTCTTGGACATCAATTTGGGATTTCTTTGAAGGTCGATTTTGTGGTTCAAGGTCAATCCCTTGCAATGTGAATTTTATTTTTGGGGTATGGTTTTGACCTAGACAAATATAGTCTACTATAATTTAGTTCATATGATTCTTGCTCTTTGCTAAAGTGTAAAGATAGAGGATATTTATAAATACTTTAAAGAAATTGTTGAGTTCCAATAGTTAGTGTTCTCCCCAATCAAGCCCCTTGAAGGACTAGATATGGTCTTGGGCAAATGTTGTTAAACATCAAGAAAGCATTCAAGTCATTTAAACATGAATTTTGATGTAAGAAATGATATTTATAGTGCTTCATGTTTGAATGTTCCATGATGCTCAAGATATTTGAATAATCAATGGATGATCAATTCATGCCCAAATAAATAACTTTAAATACCAAGACATAATGAATAGTCACATAAGTGTATACCCTATTAACTCCAAATGACTAGTGGAACACATAGGAGTTTGTATTTTGAGTTTTTGAGTAGATTTGTGTCATGTGAAATGACACTAAAATTATAGAAATGACCTAGATTTATAGTAGAATCTTGAGATATGGATTATGTACATGGAAATGTGGGCTAAAATTGAGGTGAATTTATAGGAACATAAATAGATAAGGTCAAGTATATACAAGTATGTGTCTATAAATCAAAATAAACAAGGATCAATGAAAGAGTCAAACTTAACATAAAAATATGTCATTTATCACTAACTGATTATCGTAAAATATTTAATCAAAATAAACCCAAAACTAAATCAAAAGTTAACACAATTTATACATTTTACTATTACATGTATATGACCTTATATTATAATTATAATACATAAAATTTAAAATATTTTCATAAATAAAAAAGAACATGTTCTCTACCCCTTAGAAGTAGATTGAATAGTCAAACCATTAGAAAAACATGGAAGATGGTTGTAGGTTTGATTTCCTTAGATTTGCCTCTACATAGAAGAAGTGCCAACTCATATGAATAGAGGTTATAATGTTATTTTAGAACTTTTCTTCATAGATCGCACTAGATATTGATTTCTCCATTTAGAAGAAAGAAAAAGAAAAAAAAAAAAGAGAAAAGAGAAAAAAAACAAGTTCCCACATTTTATTATAGACTTAAATAAAATAAAATAAACTCATTATTAATTTTTCTTTTTATTATTTTAAATTTTTATTTTTTAAGTTATTAAGAAAATAATTATAAAAAAGGAAAAAGATTTACTTCCATGAGATTGGTTCCAGCTAAAAGCCAACACATAATATAGCCTATCAGTGTAATTCCTTTCATTTTTATTTTTTTTGATGATAAATCTTCTTTTTCATGATTGTTAGGATAGCACTAACAATATTACTTCAATTAATTTTTGCATCATGTCATATTTAAAGTATGAAATGTATTAGCCATATTTCCGTGAATATTAATGGAGATAATGGAAGGCAATAGTATCTTTAGAATTTAAATGATTGTTGAGAACGTGGAGAATGTCACCACGAAGACGCAAAATGTTACGACTTAACGAGTCTGCGAGAATAAATATACAATTGTATGAATAATAAATGATGTACCTATTTTATTCTAATAATAAATGATAAACTTGAATAAGAGTATTTTTTTAAAAGAAATTGAATTGTTGAAGCTATACGAATTAATAAGAAAAAAGAAAAATAGTATTTTTATAATTATTTAAAACAAATATTAATTTTACACTATAGAATTTTAGATTAAAAAAAATAATTCTATGTTTTTATTAATTGAAAAGAATTCAAGATTGCATTATTATCTGCCTTTGGCAAGACCTAATAAACAAGCAACTTCCCTGAAAGTCCCAATGCTTCACCTTGTGAGTATCACCTAGATGCAATGAGTATTAAGTGTGTCATTCATTCTCATGAGAGATAGGTTCTTGTGAACCACTACTCATGAATCATGGGTCAATGAATTTGACTCAAAAACTACACATTGAATCCAGCTAGCAATATCATAAAGCAAGCTAAATTTGTTTTTTGAAATGATAAAAAAGTTTCAATAATTATAGGAAAAAAGATGATCACTGGGAACTAAAAATAAAATTAAAAAAAATCACAGAATAACAATATATTCACTAAAATTCTCTCCATTTGCGCTCCAGTTCCGGGTGCTCCTATTCCATCAACTCCCATACGGGAAACCATCATTGCCGGCATTCCATGCGCTCCCCTCATCAATAGACGCCCTTCGGCACCTCAGCCTTCACCTTCATAGCGGAATCAGACTGTTCTCCGCATCCCAAATGACCCAGTAAAACCCACACTTGACTCAGAAATTCCCCACCAGTGGCTAGGCACTCTGCATGAAATGTTGCCTTATTGTAGCACCCCATGTATAACACCAACCCACTCCAGCACTCGGCCAATGACTTCCACCTTTCGTCTTCGTTTTGGTCGAGCATTCTGCGTGCTAGGTTAGTGGCTGCGGCTAGTACAGTTTTGGCTTCCACGCTTACCTTTTCAATAGATTGAGGATGAGAATGTTTGCCCAAAACTCCCATTGTGCTTTTCTGTATCTTCAGAAGACGTTCCACAAGTTCCAAGTATGTAAGCCTCGCCATATCCGGGTGGAGCGGCAAAAGATTGGGACGTGACAGCAGGAGATATGCACAGTACCTCGACAGTATTCTGCTCAAACGTACATTCTTGTTCTCCTCCTCTCCTAGCGATACTCTCTTCATGTCGCAAATCGCGGTGGCCACATGCAATATCAGAATGATCTCTTCAAGATTGTCACAGTGATCGTTGAGTTCCGTGCAAGTCCTTATAATTCCTAAGAGAATAATTCTTTGTATTTCACGTCTACCCTTAAGATCAGAAATTTTCTTTTTAAGGATATCAAAAATGAAGACTTTGAGCTCCTCTTGGAGAGAGACTTTGTGGATGTGCATTGCTTTGATGTATCCGTTTACAACAAAATTGTCTTTTGGTAAGAATCCAGCTATCCACCATACGCAAGGAGAACTATTAAGGCAAGTCTCCATCAAACAGTGTTGTTGAATTCCGGTGCTCCTGTACGTATCTCCTCCAGCCACATTCTGTACCTTGCCTAGCACAAGCACAGCAATCTCTAATACCTTCATTCTGCAGTTTCTACACCACTTGATTTCGTCAATACGAGCGCATATTAAGTTGACCCTGGCCCAGTCTGATATCATAATGCGGCACAACTGAAACACCTCCACCACAAGCGCAACTGAAATCACAACGTATGTCACCAACCGCTGGGCTTCTCTGTATTCTCTTTCTTTCAATATCAGAAACCCCGCGATTCCCATGAGAGTGGTGTTGAGAAGACGTACTACAACACCCCACTTACTGAACGCTGCGGTTCTCCACTTGGAGAAAATTGCATCGTACATGAATTTCAATTCTATCTCTACAATTCTGAATGCTTTCACTCCACCAAGATTATTAACCCACAACTCTTCTGTCTCCTCCCGAATCCCTTCTTCAAAACGCAAATTTGCGAACCTCCGCTTGTACATTTTGAACAACGCATGGGAAAGGCAGAGATTGTAGTCCTCCTCATTAATACCAGTGTGATCTTTGACGTCATTAGTAGTTACTATCCCTTTTCCTTCCAGCGAAGACGCCTCTGTGCCTGGCTCTATATCTCCTTTTTCTTTTGAAGGTGCTCCTCCCTCTTTCTCGATCATTTTCTGCACTTGCTTCTCTCCCATAACGACGTACCCGCTAAGTCGTACAACATTCCCCTCCTTCATAAATTTGTAAATTGGCAGGCATGACTTAACAATTTGAGAATAGGTACCAAGCCACAAAGCAAGGATCCTTTCTCCATACTTTACGGCTCCTGCAACCAGTAGAAGAATAGCGGAAGCCAATGCGTGGCCTTCCAATGCAGATGAATACACAACATACACTGCCACGGAAACTTGATAAACCATGTTGAATGCATGTCTCAACCATAGCTCATTATCGGCCATGGAATAAGCATTTATGGCATCTGGTCCTCCCAAATGAAGCAGCAAGACTGGAGCCCATATTCCATATATCGCACTCCCACCGTTGTGCATCATGGTCGTAAGTGTGGATATGGCCACAGCATCTGCAGAAATATAAGCTCCCCATAGAACAAAACGAAAGATTCCACTTGAATTATTATATCTGAGCGGACCAAGAACTACCAGAACAAGCTGCAGCAGCATGCTAATGAGTACTAGAATTCTTACCTGCCATTCCACTGAAATTAGCAGTGCAAAATCTTTCAAGACTTTCGACAGTGAATGACTTTCTGAATCCATGGACCCCGAACAAGAACAGCCAAGATCACTCAAAGGAGAAAACGAAGCAACCATACTCTCGTCCTTATGGTAGCCTGCAGCTTTATAGATGCCATTTTGATTTCAATAAAACTTGGAATCTCATGAACTTCATACCAAGGTTAAAATAAAGATAAGGGACAGCAATGAATACATTCCCACGGATGGAAAAGGAAAAGCAAGTTAATTTTTCACCCATATAGCCACACAAGTTAATTCTTCATCCACTTTGAATATAACTTAATCTCAAGATTGTTTAATATTAATTTTTATTTCTTCTTCTATAATCAATATACTAAATATACTAAAACAAGAAGAATAATTCTAGAGGTTAAAAAGGTTCACAGAGGCTTTTCGCTTAAGGCAAACATTTCTGTCATGAATTAAATTGAAAAACTTTGAAGCTTTTTCCATGAAAATAAGCATGTTTTTGTCTGATTGGGGAGGCGAATATATCTGTAATGAATTTATTTAAAAAAAAAATTGAAGACTTTGCCATGAAGATAAACTTGTTTTTGACTGAACTTACTTCAAACCTTAACTTGAAAGGAATGACTTCCTACAGACAAGATAGCTCAAAGGAAAAGCAAACACAAACACGACTTTATCGATGCCATTTTGATTTAAATAAAGTAACGATATCTCATATAGACTTCGTGGCAAGGTTAAGAATAAAGATTTGCTGACAATCTATTTCAATTAGTGGAGCAGTGAATACATTCCCATGGCTGGAAAAGAAAAAGCTAAAGAGGGGGAGCAACTAATTTAATTCTTCATAACTTTCATTCTCACATTGCGTGCACATTGCTTGACTTAGATCTTTTTTATACAAAATTAATTTTAATCATCTATTTATATTGAATTAATTTTTTATAATTTTTAAATTATAAATATTAATTAATATTGATAAAATTATTTTATATTTAAAAAACATAATAATATTATCAATAAAGATATTATTTCTAACATAATTATTATATTATATGTTATTATAGTATTATAATAATGCTTAGCGGTAAATTTCACCTTTAAAATCCATTCATGGGTTTTCCATGGTTTATCCTCCGGGTAAGATGGTTAGGAGAGGTGAAGAGGTGTAGACTAGGCTGAAACAAGGATGGATTAAGATCAACTTTGATGGGGTGTCGAGAGGTAACTCAAGAATTTTAGGCACTCGGTGCATTGCTCACGATGATAAGGAGAAGGTCATTTTTAAAGGTGCGCAGAGGTTGCAAGATGGGACAAATAATGAAGCTGAGGCGGAGGTCGCCTTATTAGCGGTGGAATTGGCCAATAACATGAATATCCAAAGAGTGCATCTTGAAGGGGACTCTCAAGTGGTGTGAATTCAATCATGAAAGAAGTGTCTCCGAGCTAGCAACTAAATAAATTTATATAAATTATTTTCTCAAAACTGAATGATTTCCAAGATTTTTCATATTTCTCATATTAGGAGGGGGAGAATGTGGTGGCGAATGCTTTATCCAACATGGCATGTGAATTGGATATATGTGTGACGAGATGGCGAGGGGTGATGACAGTATCATCCAATGGCATCTTAATCTTCCTATACAGGGTTCGTATTGTCTATTAATGAGAAGTGTGAGATGTTGACACCTAGTTCTTTTTCTAAGAACATAGGTTGGCTTGACTAAAGTTGGCAATTAATGTCGATTTATCCTGTAGTGGTGATGGAGCCTGAGGGTGTTGTCTTGATGATGATGATATGATGTAATAGGTTGATTGATGATTTGTTTTATGTTGTCATTGATGGCAACTATGTTTTGATAGTCATCTAAGTCTTTTAGGTCAACCAGTAAAGTATAATCGGTACATGAGATAGTTTTAACAGTGAAACGGAAAATAGGATTTCAATCGGTAAATGAGGACAGGTTTTACATTTAGGTAACCGGTACAGGTGATCGATGAAGAGTTAGGTGATGCGGTACTAATGGAATGTTGGAGACAAGTACTTGCAGATATATCACACACTGCATTGGTAGATTCAACAATATGAGTGCGTTATGATATATAGGGCAGTCAATCTTGAAAAATTGTTAACTGATAGATTAGAATGACATAACTCGATTAACCAGTTGTTTTTATGTTGGGTTTTTTGTTGGTGGTTGACATAAGTAGAGTGTGTTGAGCAAGATTGACTAGATTCATTGAACCTAGGAACTTGTTCTAAGGTAGTTAGTTGACTAAGTTGAGAAGTTTATAAAAAGTGTGACGAGTTATGAGATAAATGATGAGATCACAAGCTTAGATTGAGAATTTGATTGTGCGGTGAATTGTGAAGCATTGTATTGATGTATTATTGAAGTATATTGTAGAACTGAAGTGGATCTTATCAGGCACAGAGGTTTTATATGCAGATCATCTAGCTGTTGTTTCTTAATAGTTGCAACAATCAAAATCCCTTCACCGGGTAGGTCCTAACAGGCCTGATTGTATAAATCCCTTAACTGAGTAGCTCAACAAATTGATTTTAAATCCTCTAGAGAGGTTACTCCTAATAGAGTAAATCTTGTAACAGAGCTAAGCTATAAATCCCCTCACCGGGTGATTCCTAAAAGGGTCTACTCTTAACAGGGGATGTTTGTAAGACATTAACTGGTCAAAGATTTATGTTCTACAGATAGTGAATCTTGTGGGTAATAATTCCCGCCATGATTTTTCCCATTTGGGTTTTCACGTGAAAATCATTGTGTTATGGTGTGCATGTCTTATTTGGTGTTGGCCTATGTGGTTATCTTTCTTGCATGATTAAAGTGGTGATTAGATTTATATTTTTTTTCTTGTACTGATTCATCCCCACCTCTCAGTGCCTTATAAGTTTATTAGACGGGAATGCATTTATGGAGAGAATGGGGAAGTTGTGTTAGTCTTTGCGTATTCAAGAAGAATTTGGGTCTGTGAGCGAGGTTTTTCACGGGAAAGTTTTGAGGTTGGTACCCTTGTTTCTAGTGCAATGGAGGCCAATTTTGCATTGAAGACATTAAAACTTCTCACTGCTTTTTGGGGACCGATCTTAGAGAGGAGGCTGAAGAATATGTTTCGCTCTAAGGATCCACTGTTGATTACAAGTGTGCAATTGGTTCTTGGTGAGGATTTGGGAGTGATTGGTCATTGTTATCAAACCTGCACGGATTTATACTCCCTTATCATGGCATGGGGACTTGAGCTAGATTCTTCATGCGAGTAGGTTCAGAAGGTTATGAAGGCAATTATAACAATATAGTTTCTTGAAAATATGGAGTCACTTCTGGAGTGGGTCATTCCAAGCAAAGGGTTTGATGTTTCTGAAAGGGTGTTGGAGGTACATCAAGAATTGAGAGGCAGCTATATCCTCTTTCTCAGGCGGCGGGAGGTGGTGAAGGCTAGGTTCAGAGAGGCGATGAGGAGAGGATGGGAGGTGCTGAAGATGTTTGCACATATTATGGAGTTGAAGGAGGTGATTCTGCAAGCTCAGGCAAAAGCAAGGGATGAGGAAATGATAGGCCAAAGGCTAAGGCCGAGGACCAAATATAGGAAGGCAGTATTAGTAGGCCAAAAATAAACCCTGGCAATCCTTCCAGGTACTTCTGTCGGAATCATTTATGATGTTTTTTCTATTTGGGAGAATATTCTCGTTTCTATGCTTATAGGACTATGTCAATTTTGTTTATATCATGTTCTATATCGATTAGTTGTATTTTGTGCATTGTGCCACTATGAGAAATTTTGGGTGGTGGTCTGCACAGTTATTTTTGGGAGGGTGGTTTTGTCTAGGTTGGGTAGTTTGAGAGGTTGGTGGTGGTCGATGGTTTCATGACATATAATTGTTTCCTTTTCTTGAAGTTGTAACTTTCGTTTTGTTATATTAATAAAATCCAATATTATTGATAAAAAAATACTAATAATATAAATATATTGTTACATAATATTTTTTATATAAATATAATTATTATATTAAATTAATTATTATCATATTATTATTATTATTTTTAATATTTTTAATATTATTTTTTACGATTTCTCTATTTCTTTATTTTTTATATTATCCTATATTGTTATATTAATATAATTATCATTTTTAGTATTATATTATTATTAATTAGATATACTTAATAAACTTAATTAAAATTTATTTATATATTTTATAATTGAGAAAATATAATATTAAAATATTATTTAATCAATATTAATAAACCATGTTACATATTTCAACTTCGTCTCTAAATTAATGGAGTGCACGAGAGAAGGCAATGGAGGAAGAGTAGGGTTTCTAGAGATGGGGAAGAGGCTAAAGATGCGGATGAGGATGATGGAGGACTCACAACCAATGCTTCTTTTTGGATAATTCCTTCTCGTAGTGTTGTGACTATTAATTGTGAGATGGTTTTTCATGGGTCTCCCTCAAGTTTGCTACTCTACCATTTTGTGGGGGTTGCCTTTGTTTTTTTTTGAGAATTTATTCGTTGCATTGGGAGGATCTTTGTGGCTGTCAAGGGTTTAGGTCTTTTGGGATACCCTTGCCTTGTCCAAATTTTCCATATTTTGGATGTGTATATCATCTACTCATGTTGTGGTTCCTATTTTTCTTTTGGGTATCTCTAGCCTGGAAGTGGGAGTGTATGTTCTAAGTGATGGCAATGATGTTTCAGGATCCTCTTGGGCCTATCTCTATAGAGGGGTTGTTGACTTGGTCTTTTGTTTTGTTTCTAATTTGGATGTTGGTCAATTGACTAGTAGAGGTATGCTTTTGGCTATGGGCTCATTGGTGGGTTCTTGTGGTTTTTGTGCTAGGGTTTTCTCTCCATCTTGTCTGGTTAAGGCGTCTTTTCTCCCTTCTAGTGTTTGTCACCTATTCTTTTCTCAGGGTATAATTTTTTTGTGTTCCTCTCTTTTCATACCCATCTCTATTGCTTTTGGAGGGAATATTTTTGTTTTCCCTATGTTAGAGTTGTTGGCTTTTTCCTTTTTTCTAGGAACCGAATTTTGTTAATTTCCATTTTTGGTTAAGGGTTTCATTTGGTTTGGGGGAGATATTCAACCTAGTCAATTTTTTTAGAGCTTGGTGGTCTTAGGTTTGTAGTTTCTTTTTGTGGGTTGTGCATGTTCCTTCCTTGCTCTTCTTTTGTGTCATTTCTATGGAAGTGGGGTCTTCTCTTATTAACATGGAGAATCTCCTTGTAGATAGGGTCGAGGATTAGTTTTCCCAACTTCATTCTTCCTCATTCGCTACTCCTATTGAGGTGGAAGTATCTCTTATTGAAGTTGAGTATGGCTTTGTGGGTGAGGTTGGATTATGCTCTATTGGGGCTTTTGTTGCTTTGTTTCTAGTCATTTGATATTTGAAAGTGAGAATGACTTGGTTCTAACCCTTTTTATGGTTGCTTTCTTCCTTTTCTATTATTAAGGTGGAGATGGGATTTGTAGGAGAGGTGGGGACTAGTTGTTTGGGGGCTTTTAGTAATTATTTCCTAATGGTTATAGAAGTCATTCCAGAACCCTTTATACATGTTTAGGAAGCCTATCAAAACCCTTTGTCACTACACTTTTTCAAGCTCTCAGCTACTTGGGAGGAGTCAGTAATGTTATTAATTCAAAGGTTATGGGAGCTTTTTGAAAACTCGATCACTTGAATGATCTTTTTATGTTATGTCTTCATTTCTTAAAGTCTTAAGGTTATTGGGGACTTTGTTTTTTTTGGCAAGTGCTTTTGACTGGAGCTATGAACCAGTGAGATCACAAGGAGGACCTCATTTCTAATTTGAGGGCCAAGTCATCCTCTTTGAAGCACCCGACACAACCTGAGAGAACAATTATCAATTCCCTAGCCAACGAATGCAGAGAAATCAACCAGCGAGCATTGGGGGGACCAAGACCATGCTCCAAATTTATTAATCACTCCTCGGCATGCATCAACAATGAATGACCTACCTCTTTGGCCAAAGAAGACCTCTATCTGGCTATTTGCCAAGTCAACAGACCGATACAGTGAGGGGCATTATGGAATGGCAGGGTAGAGAGGGGCCAAGCCCCATGCCTCAAACTCATGACCTCCATTGAAGGAGGCTTGCAGCAGTATCGTTGCACTATGGTATGAACCCCTATGAAAAGACATTAATTAAAATTTATTAAGGTTATTGGGGACTTATTAAAACTGATGTCATGAAAATGGGGACAAGGCAACAACAAAGTTCAATGTTAATAAGTTAGTTTCAACCATAAAAACAAAACAAAGAACTAAAAACCATTCCAAACATATCAAAAGAGATTTCAAAAAGCATGAAAGAAGTTTAACAAAATAAAAGAAAGGAGAAGAGCCTCCCTAAGATGCTTCCATGATGCCTTTCAACGCTTCTCCCTTGTTTCTCCCCTCTCCAAGTCCCAAATGAGTGTAGCTCTCAGCTTTTAGCACTAGCCATGGATGCCATATGGAGATTCAAGATGGTTGAATATGATAAGAAAATGCCATGCAAGTGTAGATAGTGATGCTATGAAAAAGCTCTATGCTAATTCCAGCATAACAACAATACTCTAATACTTCTCTTTTGCTTGAGGAGAAGGGTTCTATTTATAGAAGAAATGGGGAAATGAAGGGTTAAGATTGAGTAATCTTAACAAGGGTTAGGATTGAAAGATATTCAATCCATGTGAGACTTTCAACCCAATCCTAGTTAAATAATCAAATAAATACTAAATATTCATTTTAATTAAGTGGACAGATTTATGTGACTACAAAAACCAATTGTTTCTTATTATGGGATTAGGTTGTTTCTAAGCTCTATTGTTTGATGGCATTGGATATATTAATGGTCTATTGTGTTTGGGATGCTAGTTGCCTATGTGTAATCTATTGCTAGTGTTTCACTCGTAGACTGGGCATTTGGTCCCTTAAAAACTTGTTGTATAATTTTCATCAAAATATTAAATAAAATTGTCAATACATAAGGACATCCTTTCTTACATTATTATTAAATTATTATTTAATTATTATATTATGTTATGTTATGTTATGTTGTAGTGTCCTAAATTATCACTCGACCAATTTAAACCTCATGTTTATGCCCCTCCTTTACTGTGTCTCCTCCTCATCGCCTATTTAGGTCCGAATTGTGCTCAATCTTCAATTTTGATGTCGTGTATACCCATTGGCCAATTTCCCATAGTGGTATCCTTCTCATTGCAGCTAAATTAAGCTCCCTAACGAAGAAGGATTGGGGCACCAACACCCTAGTCCCTCTTAGTTGGAACCTATTTCAAAATGGGGCAATGATTCCACTTCTGCTATGACAATTAAAATTTGTTGCTTCCAATGACCATAGGGGTCAGCCTAATTGGTAAATGACCTAGATAACCCTATATAAAGACATTAATCAATTCATTTCACTCCTAATTAAGTCTCCATCTCCAAGCAATCTATCATCCTTACACCTATGAAGCATTCATTATCAAGCATTTTTAGAGATCTTCAAGGTTGCATATTCTTCATCCAACCATAGTGGAGAAAAAATACATCATTCATGTGCAAGCATGTGTGTATGATTAGCTTCTTTTCATGTTCATTCCAATTAATACAACATGTGATTACATTCAAGAAGCAAAGCATCATCATCAATAATTGCAGATTTGAGGTATATCTTTTTCAACATTTATTTTAGTAATTACATTATTTCATTTAAGGTTAATTCCTAAATAGGTGTTTGACTTAGGCAAACCCTTATTACCAACAATTTCCCCTTTCTTTCTATGTGTAGGAAACAAGTCTGAAGTTGCAATTTTCAAGATCAACATTATTGATAAAGATGAACATGTTCCGCTTTAGATGGCAAAAAGTTCAAAGGACTAGAGCGATGGGCATTTTGGTCCCAAAAAGTTAGGTTAATCTTTTGGGAACAAGTCCGAGCATTCCCATATTTCTTAGATCCAAGTTTGTGGCTTTGTTGGACGACTTTAGCTCACTATTTATGAATAATCTCTTCAATTTGAGCACATTTACCCTAATTTCAACATCTTCACAATTCTACTAAAAAAGAATGTACTAATTTCTAACCAATGAATCTAATCAAAATTTTATGTGCAAGAGAAGAATAACTAAAAAATGATAAATTGATTATATAATAAAAAATATTTAATTAACATTAGAGAAAGGGGATAATTGGGTGAATAAATAAATAAAAATTACTTAAATTAATCATCAAGAAAAGGTGATGAGAAAATGACAGAAAGATGAAGCTTAATTTTTCATGTCTACATAAATAGGTTCTAATATTAAATATGCATGTTAGAGGACAAAACCATAGACATAGAAACAATCTACAAAATTAGACCAATCTTAGATAGAAACATGGGTCTTAAATAAAATTTGGGGGAACATATAGATAATAAGATCTAATTTCTATTTCTTAAACAATCTAGATTCTAAAACTCAAATAGAGTTCTCCTTCCAAGATCAACATTTAATTATAAATTACAAGAATGGAATATACTTATCTATAAATTTGATTTGAATATTCTATGACATATGACTACAAGTGATTCATTGATCTATAGGAAAGTTAGGATTGATTATTTGAATTCTTTAGAAAATTTAAATTGGTTATGGGTTACTTTGAAAACTATGTATGAAAATTATATAAATGTGGATATAGTCCAAAATATTAATGTAAATATGATATTCACCAAATTTGATACTTAATTTTGAGTTTTCTTAGATAACTAGATTTTTCTTTATTTAATGTGATTTTTGTTGAGATACATGTGTCTCAACCTTGCAATTTTTAGTAAATAGTTCCAAATGTAGTTGGGAGGTTCCCCATGTGTCGGTGCCTTGGAAAAAGGTATATGAGTTGTCAAAAAATGCCTTGTCCATAGTATAATATAGGAGGGCCATTTTTATAGATTATATCACACATTTCATGTTAGTTATGAGGGTCAAAAATAGGGGATAAGAGTTTGGACGTGAGTAACTATTTTTAACCTAGTTTTCTTATCTTGGAAAAAAAATGTCAAGGATGGGCAACATGTGTCATGGAGGTTTTTCCCATGGTATTGCAAAACCACAAATGGTTTCCAAGTTGTAAAATTCCTATATAATGAGGGCTTGGAGAGGAGTTTGTATGATGGAGTTTGGTTTGCAAGGCTGGGTGCTAGAAGGATGCTAGTGAAGTCTCTCCGAGCTTGAGTTGAGGTGATGCTCTTGTAAGAACTTGCATTGCAAGTGTATTGTAATCTCTTGTTGATTTGTTAATATATTATGCAAGGTTTAGAGTGTGGGATTTTTCACCCGTATGGGTTTTCCCCACAATAATCGTTGTGTTATGTGTTTCTTGTTTTATTTCTACTCTATTTTCTTCTTGTGATCTCTGTGATAGTTAAGTTAAAATTTGCAAAATCGTCCTCTCGAGATTAGCATAGGAAGCGTTTCTGCACACCTTTGCTTCCTTACAATTTTTAGAAACAGTTTTTAAGAAATTTGAAAGAGAGTAATCTTTTTTGGTGAAATCCTTAGAGTACCAATTAAATGACTTAAAAAAGAATAGAAAGTAATGTAGATAATTTTTATGAGCTAATGTCAAAAAAGAATTCAATAATAAATAGTTTGATTATATGAATAAATATTTAAATATAGAGTAGATTTCAAAATAATTAGTTCACTTTTTTTAAGTGGATAAGAATTAATCCTTAAATAAAAGAAAAATCAAACACATGCATATATTCTAGAACATTTAGAAGCATTAGTATACTGGAAAGAAAAGGTGCAAATATAATAAACAAAAGACTCCAAACAAAATAGATGCACTTTTTGAGGGTTAGATGTGTTGATTTCATCAAAGTACCAAACAAAAGTGCTAATATAGTGAACAATAATGCTGCACTACAAAACATAAGAGCTAATATAGAAACTATCCTTGCAAACTTAACAAAGAATCAAGAAAAAATCAAATTTTGTGGGTGTGGGGTCTCACTGAGCATGTCAAAATCCATAACCAAAAATTTAATTGTGCATTAACCATCAAAAGGAAACCACAAAACCATTTGATTTATGTGAACATTTTGTTATCCCGTGAAGAACATGAAACATGAATCCAATAAACAAAACAAAGAAAAACTAAAAGCAAATCAAGTAGTTAACCTGAGGATCTCTATAATATCCCTGTTTTCTTCAAAATTCTGTAATTTTTCTCTTAGAAATAGAACAAAAAATATGAAAATTCGATAAAATAAAAGCTCATATGTTGTGATTCAAAGGGATAATGGATGCAGATTTTCAAATAAATAGATTGAGAGGAGCGAAGATCAATGGTTTATTTTGAATTTTATTAGAAGGAATCAATGACTCAAAACATATTGAAGGAATGTATGGTCAAAGTTGGAAAGGGGAGTGGAGAAGTGGCTGGAGGAAAGACATGGATAAGTGGTTGGTGATGGAAAAGAAAATCAAATAATTAAAATTATTTAATTTCATGTGCAAGTGGGGAATAACTAAAAAATATAAACTAATTAAATAATAAAAATTATTTAATTAACATTAGAGGAAGTTGTTTATTAGTAGAATAAAGAAATAAATAAATAAAAATTACATAGTTAATCATGAAGAAAGGGTGATAAGAAACGAAAAAAAGAGGAAGGTTATTTTTTGATGTCTACATAAATAGGTTCTAAGATTAAATATGCATGATAGAGGGTCAAACCATGAACATGGAAACAATCTACAAGATTAAACCCATCTTAGATAGATATATAGGTCTTAAATAAAATTTGAGGGAACGTATAGATAATAAGATCTTATTTCTATTTCTTAAACAATATAGATTCTAAAACTCAAATAGTATTATCTTTCCTAGATCAACATTTAATTGTAAATTACAAGAATGAAAAATACTTATCTAGAATTTTGATTTAAATATACCATGACATATAGCTGTAAGTGATTCACTTACATTGATATGTAAGAAAATTAGAATTGATTATTTGAATATTTTTAGAAAATATAAAATGCTTATGGATTACTTTGACAACTATATAAGAAAATTATATAAATGTGGATATGGTCCAAAAAAGAATAAAGATGGGCGCGAAAGAAGTGCATGGATTCCTTGAGAGGTGGAGTTTAGCCATACAAACTCGGCACTTGAGCATCTGGAGGTCCACACGATTCCACTATACACAGCAAGCTCAAAGTAAAAGCATTTTATTCTCATTGCAATTATATTTAAATAACAAAGTAAAACATTACAGTTCAAAGGGATAAGAAGTAAACAGTTGATACTTGGTAAAGAGTGATAATGAAATTCAAGGCTCCCCAATTCTATTATCCAGTTCCCTGGTTTAACCGGCATCCATGATTAAAGGAACATGACGGGAAATTACTTTATGAAAAAGAGGAATAGAAAGAAGCAGACGGCTGTATTAAGAGTAATATAAATCTTTGTAAACTGAATAAAAGTGTGTAAAAGAAGCTCAAACATACGCATCTGTTTGTTTGTATTATGCTAGTCTTTGACCATTACCAATATTCTGTACAACTTTATTATGATTAAAGCAATAAATAGATTTAATCTTTACCCGTACGATGTTGCCACCTGTGCAGTCACAACAGACATTGCCATTCCAAAGGAAGACGAAAATAACTCTGTGGAAAAGAAAAATGGAAGTGGGGTAAAGGAATGTGAGTCATAAATCTTATAAGCTCACTTGGGATGCCAATCAAATCGCATGGCTCACATAAGTTAAGGTATCATAATAATATGCCATCATAACAAATATAATAGAGAATATCATCCAGGAAGGTGAAACAAACAACATGTTGGATGTTGTTATTGTTTTTTTTCTGGTTGATACATATGAATGTCATGATACAAATGGGAATTAAGACAAATAATATTATAATCTATTTTCATATCATAGATATAACTAATATAATCAGAGGTAATTAGCAGTTTTGTATCAATAACTATCTTCCATAGTATCGATGGATATGTCATGAAGAAATCTTGTAGTGGCCGATACATCTAACACATTACTATTCATTTAAGAGAAATATGAGAAATGAATCACTGTGAGCTACTATTTGAAACCATCTACCATATAGTTCTACGATATTTTTTATTTATTTTAGGATTCGTTAAGCATACTCAAATATTGAAATATGTTGGATGTTTAATGTTATAGTGAATCATTAATGGGAAATTAAAGCTTCATATTCAATGATGTTGTTTCTACATGGGAAACAAGCCCTAAAAGAACTACAAATGAGACCCCCTCAAGGACTAAGAACATGATTGGTTCTCTTGGACCATGATTAGTGAAAGATCCATTAATGTACAACTTACATTCAAATGTTTCCAAACGAAAAAAATAATTCATCTAGAAATCATAGAGTTAAAGGTTTTGTTTCCAACAAGAGTGGTGTTGCTAATTGATTATTATTGTTAACTTATCTTGTAATATTCTTGTAATAACAAAAGGTTCGTCAAGGTCTGATGAAGACAATTTTAAGTTAATTTTGTGGTGCTATTTATACGTATGATTGCATACTAAAAGACCCTCCATAGAGGTTCATCCCTTGTTCTGAGGTTTAATGTTGTGTTGATATTTGGGAAAGGAAAATTCATCTTTAGACCAATATTTACAGATGCCTTAGAAATATAAACACACATGGATCCCCTTTATCATAGATCTTAATTATGACCATATGTTTTCCTAATGTCTTTTTAATGTATGTGAGAAATCTAGCTATCTATAAGGTATGAATGTTGATATCCAAACCATTATATATAAGTATACTTTTGATCTTATGTTTTGTAATTAAGGATTTAATATGAAATGGGATAGGTACAAAAAGTTGAATCAACTCTTTTGTAAAACGGTGCAAGTGTTTTTCTTGGTTTTCAAAATATGTTACAACTGTTCTAAACATTTCAAGTACTTAAGGATGAATCTTTAAAATGTTTAGTAATATGATACATAATATTTTGACTCTATATTTCCAATATGTAATTTATTTTAATATCTAGATGATAAAAATTGAATTTTAATAGGCATGTTTACAAACTCTTAGAATAATAATTTAATGACTTAACAATAACAAAATAATAAAAAATTATGTATAGAGTTTATTATATAATGGTAGAAAAAATAATTCAATAATAAATACTTTGATTGTGTAAATAAATATTTAAATAAAAGTGATTGAGAACAATGTAATACACTGCAGTTCAAAAGGATAAGAAGTAAATAGTTGATACTGGTAAAGAGTGATAATGAAATTGAAAAGAAAATGCCGTCGGTTGAACTCTGTCCTTTCATTCTTTGCTTGCTAAAATAAGTTTCCTTTTATGATATGATATGAAATAACAAGTAGTTAAGTATGTGTTTCTTTTGTACGGGAGGGGGTCCCATTCAATTTCTTATTCCCTGGGGCCAGGTTTAATGCGCGTCAATGATTAAATGAAGATGACAGAGAATAACTTTATGAAAAAGAGGAACAGAAAGAAGCAGACGGATATTAAGAGTCATATAAATCTTTGTAAATTGAATAAAATTATGTGAAAGAAGCTCAAATATAACCAGCTCTTTGTTTATATTCTGTACAACATTATCAAGATTAAAGCAATAAGTAAATTTAATCTTTATCCATAAGATGTCGCCACCTGTGCAGACACAATAGACATCGTCATTTCAAAGAAAGATGAAAGCAACTCTCTGGAAAACAAGAACGGAAGAAGGGGAAAGGAATGTGAGTCATAAATCTTCTAAGATGACTTGGAATGCCAATCAAATCGTGCGGCTCACATAAGTTAAGACATCATAAGCATTGGTGAAGGTGTCATCAAGAGATCCTGTAGTGGCCATTGCATCTAACACTTTATTATTCAATTGCCAGAAATATGAGAAATGAATTACTATAAACTATTACCTAGAGACTTTCTTGTTTTTTTTTTTTGAAGGACACATTAAAAATATTTGAAAGACTAAATATGTTGGATGTTTAATGTTATACCAAAAAAATTTATTGGAAATTAGGGTTTCACATATAGTGATGTTTCTATATGGGAAAACAATTCTAAAATATCTAGGAATGAGAACCCCTTAAGGAATGGGAACACTATTGTTTCTCTTGAATCATGACCGGTGAAATATCTATCAATGTAGAACTTACATTCAAATGTTTAATTCATTTAGAAAAATAATTCATGAGAAATCATAAAGTTAATGGTTGTGTGTCCCACAAGAATGGTGTTGCTAATCGATTATTGATAAATTACACTTTAATTTCCTTTTTATCTACATATTCAATATCAAATTCACTAAGAAGGATAACCCATTTCTCCAAAATATTGTATTACCTAATAACAATAGGCTCCCCAAGATGTGTTGAATGCAATTTTAAGTTAATCCTATCGTGTTATTTATATATGATTGCATCTAGAAAAACCATCCATGGAGGAATATTTCATTCCATGTTGTGACATCAATATTGTGGTGATATTGGGAAAAGAAAATTCATTTTTAGGGCAAGATTTATTAATGTCTTAGAAACATAAAAAATTGAATCCATATTCTTGCTAAATAATAGTATACTAGTGATCCATGTTGAATAATTATTTGAAGTGATGAATCCAATATCTAGTTGTTTATATAGGTTCTCTTTGACCAAAAGAGTTATCTTAGGGTGAAACTTTTGGAACTTATAATAAACTAGTTTTGTAAATAGTCTAAGAAAATAGAGAATAACAAGGGAAAGTGTTATGGTTCAGACAGATCTAGAGTAACCACAAATTAATAGTTATATGCAGATTTGAATACACAAAGATGAAGAAAAATACACCACACAAATAACACAAAGATTTAGTGTGGTTCACCCAAGATGGACTACATCCACATAACACACCCCTCCAATCTTTTCTTAATATCCAACAAAACACTACAACACTATTACAATGCCTTACACTTTCCAACCACTTATAACATGCAATTTTTAGGGCAACATACAAAGTCGGCTAACAAAATTAACCCTAATCCTCAAATAATATTCTCATAATCTTTTCCACATACTCCTATTCTTGTACTCGTACTTGTATTCTTGCATTTTGATGATGGATCATGGAGTGTGATCCTAAACGCTGATGATTAAATACTTGCACACAATCAAATCCAAAAGTTGTTTACTACATTATTATGGAATGTGGAAATCTAATAGAATTGAATTATTATCCCGCTCATTGATTATTACATTTAAAAACAAATAAGCCAAAATGTTTACAATTTTTACAATCACAAACACCATGGAAAAGTTAGGCATATTCTTAGAATTAATTAAGGAAGCCTATCAAGATATACTCCTTTTCAGGACACAAAATGATTTAATTATTCTGGTCTCTTGAACTGTCTCTCACTGTTATCAAAATTTACATGACAAAATCTCCTATGCCAAAGCCAACTATCATCTACTTTAGCAATTAAATAGTTGTTGACTTTAGGATTTAGATGAAAAGGGTTTCCTTTTGTCTTCTTGTTGGTTGCAATCAGTTCACCTTTGCTTCCATAGATTTTTCACATTTCGTTCTTGAATTCCAGTGGTGGATAACCTTTGTCATTGAGTTGAGCAACACTCAAAAGATTATGTTTCAATCCTTCAACCGAGTAGACATCATCTGCACTGCTCTTTCCATGAAGAGAAATGGTTCCCTTTCCTCTTACCATGCAGGGTGAGTCATTTCCAAATCTCACAACACCTCCATCAAATTCCTTCAAAGTAAGAAACTTACTCTAGTCACCAGTCATTTGGTGTGAACAACCACTATATATAATCCAATCATTAGAACTATCCATGCGAGAAACTAATGCCTTTTGATTTGATGTCTCCTCTTTAATGGGAACAAAGACAATGTCTTCATTTGCATCTCCCTTAGATTCCTCATCTATGATTCCTCCATCAACTGCAATGAGGCAATCTCTTTTACCTTTTCCTTTGTACTTCTTATACCTCTCACGTTTATGCTCATTGTCTCCATTCAGACAGTTAGTTGCAATATGTACAATCTGGTAACATGCAAAACACTTCAAAGGTAATTTACCTCTGTACTTACCAATACCTCTAGGTAACTGCTTAGCCAACAATGCTTCAAGCTCAATCAGACTGTCTTCATCATCAACTTCTTTGTTGGATCTTGACTCATGATTGTGACTAGATTCTCTTCTTTTCCTCATAGGTGGATTAGAAACTGAAGCTCTAAATGCAGATTCTGATTTCTAAGCACTACCATCATAACTATTTAATTCAAATGCAGTAAGTTTACCAATGATGGAGTCAAGAGTTAGGTTAGATTTATCAATAGACTTGAGATCCTGAATGGCTGCAACTCGGATAGCGTAGACTGGTAGAAGGGTTCTCAACACTTTACTAACCACTGTGGTATCCTCCACTTTACTGCCAACACTTTTGCTCTCACCGACTATCTTCTTGATTCTTTGACCATACTATTGAATATTCTCACCTTCAACCATCCACATATCATCAAATTTACCTCTCAGACTCTCTTCTTTGGCAATCTTCACATGCTCATCACTGCTATAGATATCCTCAAGTTTCTTCCACACATCATAAGCAGTCTCCAAACCATGGACATCAACATACTATGAATCAGACAAGGAACTAATAATGGCCTCCAATTCTTGATTATTCTCTTGTTCTCCTTCTTTTGATCATCAGACAAAATCCCACTAGGCAAGGTATATTTGGTAACAAAATGTTCCCAATATTGACTTCCTAATCTTTCAATATAGATCTTCATCCTATCACTCCATATTTTGTAGTTTTCCCTATTGAACTTTAGACCTTCTTTCTTCATCATGTTCTTCTATATCTTTACCCCAAGTTGTTAGGCTTAGACACTAGAGGACCTGAAATGCTCTGATACCAATTGATGATATGATGAATCAATAAAGATCCAGACAACTACTGAGAGGGGGGGTGAATCACTAGATAGAAAACAAACTAAATTTTCACCAAACTCAAAATCCAACTCATAAATCAATCACTGAACTAATTAGTTCAAACACTAAACTACAAACTGTAATTGCACTATCAAGTTTATCAGTTGACTAGCATACCAAAATAACAGTGTAACAGATCTCAAACTCTCAACCCATTTAACTAAAACATCAAACTACTTTACTAACAATAGTATAAGCACATTCAGGTCACTTTCAATCATCTTAACACATCTAAGTGGTTTTACCAGTTAAACAAATTAACCATATCAAAACATAACCACAAAAACCATTCACCACTTGACACAATGATTTTTGACGTGGAAACCCAAAGGGAAAAAAACCACAGTGGGGATGAATACCCACAAGTATTCTGAACTCTTTTGAATTTCACCCTATTAGGAGCTTTACAAAAAAAATGTCCTATTAGGAACAAATCCGATTAAGGACCACCCGGTTAAGGGATTGACTATAATGCCCTATTAAAAGAAATACCTTGTTAAGAGTAACCTTGATAGAGGATTTCAAATCCAAGCTAATGGATCACCTGGTTAGAGGATTTAGAAAACACTAAGCCTATTAAAGCTTACCCGGTTAAGAGATTTAACTGTTTTAATTGTTAGAGAACAATAGGGTTTTGTTGAACTAGTAAACAACACTACTCTGCTTGATCGGATCCTTTTCATGCTCCTATCTGCCTTCAAACATTTTGCAGATACTCCTTTTGGTTTGGCAATGAAACACACTAACACTTAACCAAAATTGCCAACACTACAACAAAACAACTCATCAACCTTATAAGAAAAACAATAGGTCGGTAACACATCACAAACCTAAGATCTCATAGAGATAACAAACAAATAGGTTCAAAAATGACCGTTGGATTATATAGCAATCATCTGTACATTGTACAAGACAACCTCAACCGCTCTTGGATCATCGCACAATGGATCTTGTAGCTCATCATGCGATTTCCACTTCATGCTATGCACTCGCTCATTCCCAAGATAAAATAGTTATCTCTATGTGCCAAAACAACTTTGAAACTCATCACATGCATCATGCCTACATGGCATAATTATCTCTGATCACCATTTGACCATAGATCAACACAACCGATTCACCAAGCTCCATCAGTTAGGGTTTGTCATATCAATAGGTAGGGTTACCGGTTGATCTCACTGCTTCAATAGTAATACTGGCTTCCTTCACTTGCTCAACTACCAGTTGCAATACAACTCCATTACTGATTATAATTGACATCAATGACAACACTATAGTTCATCAATGCAATCTTCATAGAAATGCCAACAATTTATGCCTCCTATAAACTTTCTCAAATACACAAGTATGGATAGAGACTCAATTATTTTGTTCATATTCATATAGCTCCTTAAAACATGTAGAAACCAATCTATGTGATTTCATTCCTCATTCAAAGCATGAACCATGCACTACTAACTTAACCATGGTACAATTGATACATTTCATACTTTTCGATTGCATTATTGTTATCTTATTGTCATATATTTTGCATGGAAACCTATTAGTGAAAAACCATGAAGATGGTTAACTCTCAATATAATATAACTAGTTATAGAATATGACAAGTGCTCACTGCAAGACTCACTACCAAAATGAAGGCTCATTGCCAAGAGGGCTTTTTACCCGAAAGACAACAACCAAAAATGAATTTCTAAGGTTGTATTTTATATATGCATGAAATATCGTTCCAATTAAGTTTAGTAGACATATTTCTCGCACTTCATTTCCTCTTCAACCATCCACTTCAATCGCATTTAATCACTATGTCAAACTTTTGTCTCTATATCTATGAGTTCCTCTATTTCTTTCTATATATCTTCTTATTTTCTTACATACACCATCAAATGAATACATCTCATAAATATACCAATTCATATCTCAAGTCGGCCATATATGCCTTACAAAGAAAATACTTTACACATGAATACAATATGCTTTATATATTTCATTTACATAGGTCAGCCAAGGATATAAAAAAAATTTAATGCCAACTAGGATACACACATTATCAAAAAAATTTAACCATGTCCCGAAACCACATGGTTTCTAACCATCAATTAAAGAAATGTGGATGTCAAACTACACTGTTATGTTCGAGAGGAACAAAACAACTGATAGACTGAATTGCTAAACCAAGTATCTCACCTTCCAAAGATCCAAAACACATACAATCTAGAATATATGTACATCTAATATATATATTAGTGTACGAGCGAAACCGCATATCCATATCTACAACTGCAAAGCAATGCAGAGCAAAAACTGATGAACAAAATCACCAAAATATCAGAGCAACAACAAAACAAATCAACATAAATATTTTGACATCAATGACAACTGGTAGCCAACACAAAATTCTCCTTCATCAATGACAAAGACTCCAACAATCCTCCCCTTTTTAACTAATGGTAATATGTATAAGAAAAAGATACTACCATACAAGACATGAACTATTAGATACCATTCTTCCTACTTAAAAATTCTCAAAACTTCACCTCTCTACCTATTCTTTCTTCTCTTCATATTTTGTATTCTCTCCCCCTTTGCTAGATATTTCATCTTCTCATTCTCTCTGCCTTTACCATCAAGGAGAAAGGGTATCAAAAAGATACCTATACACATCTTCAGTATGTCAATACCATGCACTGACAATTGTTATTTGAGACAATGGACTAAAATTAATACATAAATAAAATTTTGAAAATAACAAGTGAAACATTTTTCATGATAAGAATCAAACACAATGATAAATTGAAAAACCTCAATCAGACCTTAAATTTATCTTAAGATTTTAAAATTCATAATTAATGCTACAAATTATAAATCTGTATCTTAAAACTAAAAGAATAATTAAAAAAATCGTGTCCGAACCCTGAAAATGACAATAAATAAAATCGGGTCTTGGGTCTAGAAAGCTAGTGTGCTTTGGATTCTTTTCATGACAAAATAAACTTCCTTTAATATGATATGAAATGCTATGAAAACGAGTATATTTTTTTTTTGCGTAGGAGGGAGTGTCGATTCCTTTCCTATTTTCCTGTTCTAATGTGCATCAATGATTAAAGAAAGTTAATGGGAAATAACTTTGTAAAAAAGATGAATTAATGAACACGGATCGAACAAGAATCATATTTATCTTCCTTCAATAAAATGGGTGCGAAAAAAGTGCATAAATTCCTTACAAAGTGGAGTTTAGCAATACAAACTCGGCACTTGTGCATTTGTAGGTCCACACAATTCCACAATGCACAGCTAGCTCATGGACAATTGCATACAAAAGGGATTTTATTCTCATTGCAATAAAAATGATTTAGAACAATATAAATCTTTGTAAACTGAAGTAAATTGCTTAAAGGAAGTTCAATATAAACAACTATTTGTGTGTAATTTGTACAACTTTATTATGATGAAAACAATAAATAAATTTTATCTTTACCCATAGGATGTCACCAGCTGTGCAGCCACAATAGACAGATCGCCATTTCAAAGAGATAAAAATAATTCCATGGAAAAGAAGAATGGAATATGAGTCTTAAATCTTCTAAGCTGACTTGGAATGCCAATCAAATAATGTGGCTCACATAAGTCAAGACATCAAAATAATTTATCATCATAACAAACATAATAGAGAATATTATCAAGGTGAAACAAATAACATAGTTGAATGTTCTTGCTCTTTTTCTTTTTTTGTTTGGTGCGACAAGTAGGGTGAGAGTGTTTGGTTGCTTAGATAGGTATGGATGTCGTGATACCAAGTGGGGTTTAAGACAAACAATATACAAAATTTTTATCAAGAATATAATCTGTGGGAATTAGTAATTTCATATAAATAATCGTGTTTCATATGAATTGGTGGATATGGCAGGAAGAGATTTGGTAGTGGTCATTGCATCTAATATTTTACTATTCATTTGTCAGAAAGATGACAAATCATTCATTAAAAATTACGACTATTTAAAACCATCTATCATATATTTGTAGGAGATTTTTTTAATTAGTGACTCATTAAGAATACTCAAATTCGTAAATAAATTGGATGTTTAATGTTATAGAAAATCTCAAATTAGATATTAGAGCTTCATATTTAGGGATGTTGTTTCTACATGGGAACTACATGAGAAACCAATTCTATGTGATCTAGGGATGTGATCTCTATAAGGAGTAGGAACATGATTGGTTCTTTTACACCATAATTAGTGAAAGATCCATCAATGTACAACTTACATTCAAATTTTTAATCAACATGGAGAAATAATTCATCTAAAAAATATATAGTTAATGGTTGCTGCCCCATAATGATTGTGTTGCTAATTGATTATTAATAACTTATCCTTTAAATTCCCTTTGGTTCACATATTCAATATCAAATTCACTAAGAAGCATGATTGTTTTTTCATGCAACACGTTAAATGTTTTTTCGGTAAGAGATAGTTTGAGGGGTAAATATTTCTTATGATGAATCTTTTGGAACTTGTACTAAAATAGGTTTATATCTTATCTAACAACAAATGAAGAATAAAAGTAGAAGGATCTAAAATTATCTTAATTGTATAAGATGATGCAAAAGAGTTTTTTGAGGATATCATGATGAAAATTTTATTCTACAAGGGTCATAAATGTAATAGTTTGAGTTATTTTTTGTTTCTATTTTGTGTGCATTTTTATCTTAATAAGATTATCTTCTAGGAGATCAGAGTGATCGTACAATGTTTGTGGAGTTGGAGAAATATTACAATACTAATTGTATTGAGTGTCTTGTAAAGTTTCAATAGTCAATGCCAATATTGTACTCCTTAATTTCTTAGATATCTTTATAGAATGTGGAGGGAAATACTTCACTTTCTCTCCAAAGTCTTTTATATTATGGATGGTAATATGAAAACCCTTTTCTAGTCTTTTAAAGGAAGAGAACGTCTAGTGCCTAGGATCTTAAGGGCAGTCTCATCATTAAAGAATTTATGTAAGGATACATAGTCATGTTGGTCTCACTCAATTAGGTTGGGATATTCAAAATCAAGGTGTATAGTGAAAATAGAAATTATCATGGAATAGCCAAGGACTTTGGCACAATTTTTCATAGGCATGATACTAATGTCAACAATGTGAGAAAGACCACCTAACAAATCAACATCAATTTATCACTTTGTATCATTCTTTTTAACTCTTAAATCAATGGGATCACCTCACTTTCTAGGTACTATTGACTCATCCATTGTTGAAGATTTTGGAATTTATTATCAATCTTATCCAATTGGTCAATGGCAACCTTAGTAAGTGATATGTCCTCATCGTGAAAATTATGAAAATAATAGAGTTCAATGATATCATTTATTCGGTTGGATGAAGCACCAACATTATCATGAAATAAAATATTTTTGAAATGCCGAGCGGGAGAGGGAGTGGGAGCAGGAGCGAAACAAGGGTTACAACTTTTACTAGTGAAGAGTTTGTAGGGGAGGTAGAGGAGGCATATGAAGATGGTTCCACCATTGAGCTGGGTTTTGATGATTTGTTGGGGATTTTGGAGTGTATGAAGCTAAAGAATGTTGGAAATGTGCCTCTAATTCACTTGACATATATGGGTTGATTGGGGTAGCCTACACCGATGGAACAACAGAGTGGAAGACTGCATCGGAGTTGTGTCGGTGACCCGATAGGACCACCTTATGTTATCGATGTAATGTCACAGTGTTGGTTCTGATGGGCTGATAAGGTCGCCCACCAGTTATCAGAGATCAGGGTAATAGTTCATCTGTCTGGCTGATGACCTAATGGAGTTGCCTTCGGTGATCGGGTATCATTGGGCGATCGGTTCTACCGAATGAACGCTATGCCGATGACTCGACGGAGTCACCTTAGGTGATTAGGTATCATCGGGCGATCAACTCTATCGATTGGAAGCTATACCGATGGCCAATGGAGTGAAGACCGACTGCAGATGTGAGATTGAATCGAGCCAAAAAGGTGAACACTCGGACACTAAGGATGAGATTGTCGGTGTATATGAATGCGAACCAACTCGACTCCCTAATGCATGTGGGATAATTAGTTTTCCATGATTGCAAATTGACAGAGACAGTTCGATTTCCCAACCGTCTCAGGTAGATGTAACGATCTAGCAATTTGGTATTAGAAGCCAAATGTGAACCGAATGTAAGTGTAAAGCGGAAAAATCGAACCCTAGTTGTTCTCCCCTCCCCAACTCTAAGGAGAGAGAAGGGAGAGTCACTAGGGTTGATGGTTTTCACTTAGGGGAGACTTTACAATCAAAAGAGGGGTTGAAACCCACAAGATCCAATCCCACGCAATGCAAGATTGGATTCTATATGAGTTTCAAGGGTTAAGACATCAAGCGTACCCTCTTTTGTAAAGAATGTCGATAGAAAGATTGAACTAGGAATGCATAAAAAGTAGGAAAGATTCACTTATAAACAGAGATAGGAATATGATATGAAGCTGCGGACCTGGAATTAGCAGTAAAATGTCGGGATGGTGCTGTTCTGCAAATTTGAGCAAAAGTTGACGGGACGATGGCGCCCGGCGTGCACACGGTCCTTCGAAAAATCCACGAAACGAAGGGGGATCTGTTCGTCTCTGCACAAGGATTCCAGATCTTCAATTTCAGCCGCATACCTGCAACCTACACACAGAAAAGCGAAGACGATTGGGGGGTTAGGGATTAGGGGTTTGCCCTTAGGTCAAACCCCGGTTTTAGAATTAACCAAGAAATGAGAAATGTTGTAAATGTAAATGACTGTAATGTAAAACAAGTACTAGTACCTTGTTGTAAGGATGTTTGTATCCTTATATGCGAAGGTATAGATGTTGTTGTTTGTTGTATGTTGTATGTTGTAGCATGTGATCTCCTCTTCAATGGTTGAATCCTTGTCTTGAATGCAACACTTAGCCTTGAATGGAGACTTAGAATGATCAATTGCTTGAAGGAATGTTTGAATGCTTGAATGCTTGAATGTTTGAGTATCGTTTCCACCTTTTTCGCCTCTATCCAAATGAGAGAGGAAAATGTAGTTTATATACTTGCCAATTAGGGTTGATAGACTGATTTTCCCGACCTTAGGCTGACCAGGAAATGTTATTTTCCAATTTGCAAACAAAAAGACCCAAAGTCCCATAGGAGACCGGGCCCAAAATAGGGCCAGGGACCAGGGTGTTGGGCGCCATGGTCCTGGGGGACCAGGGTGCTGGGCGCCCTGGTCCCACCTCCCGGGACAGCAGGGTGCAAGGAGGGATCAGGCAGGGTGCTGGAAAAATGCAGTTTTTGATGTTGCGGACAAGTTTTGGGGTCTCCATTCAGGTTCAGTGTTGCGTCGCCATCGTGAAGACCCAAATGTAGTCAAAATTGCAAGTGTCACAATTTTAGGACGCTACATTTAGCCCCCACTTTAGCGGGAGTATAAACGTATGCTCATACTTCCGGTAAAGTACAAGGAAACAACATTGAAAAACTTTCACCACGTCAAGGAGGCAAGATACACCAAGCCCCCAGTGGACTAAGGATCTTACGACTTCGATTGACAAAGTAAAAGGGAAGATCACGAGGGAGAACCATGACTGTCAGTAGTAAGGTTCCCTCACTATGAGTCATGCAAGAAAGATATCAAAAATTTTCAAGGCAAAGCTAAATTTGTCAAGAAATTTTCAAGTATCTTGGAGAGATATGAACAGGGATGTATGCCCCCCTACGTTAAAGCAATCGCACACGCCTCACCAGGGGTGATTGCTTTAAGGTAGTGATACATATAAGAAATGAGAAAGGAGCACGTTATCACAAGGATTTAGCCCCCAAGTGTGAGATAAGCCCAAGGATAATAGACACAAAACACAAAGCACAAGGTGACTTCGCTTTCCTCGGGGTCAGTATGCTGTATGATAATTCATGTATATCATATGTATGTATGCATAATTGTTCTTCATTCCCCAATCAAGGAAGGTCACCTAGAAGAAGGGAACACATGTGTCTTTTGAGTCAACATGAGAGAGACCAAAAGAGATCTCAATGTTTTGCATCGTCCTCAAGTAGACAACACTAAGGAAAACAAATAGAAGAATGAGAATAACATATAGAAGAAGTAACAAAAGAAATAGAGGAGGAGAGAATCTACTATGCTAATGAAACTAGTCTAGCACAACATCTACCCCCCGATCTTGCTGATCAACGTTTCGGGAAGGTAGGAAACACGCTAGAGGAAGAACATTCAACACAGCAGATGGAGCTATCACAAGATCCAAACAAGGGCTATGTTCATGTTCCAAGCCACGTTGTTCTTGTCTAGGAGCTAGGATAAGTGCTTTAGAAAATTCATTAGATAAATGGTTATCAATATCAACAAGTTCATATTCACTATCAGAAGCAAGAGAAGTAACATTTTCATCTATATCATCATCAAGATTTATAAAAATAGGGTCTTTAACTCGCACAGGATCAAGACCATCATGCATCTTATGTTTAGGAGATTTTGGCTCAATTTCGGGCTGAGGAGAAAATGGAATAATGCTTGTTGAAGGTGTTTTTGGGGATTGCAAAGTTTGAGCTCTAAGACGACGCTTTCATCGGCGTTCTCGTGCAGAACGATTTCGTCTAGTCTTAGTAGGAAGTTGAGAAGATTGAGGAGGAGGAATGTTCTCATCCTTATCACTTGGGTGTTTAGGTTGTGGTCTCTTAGGCTGAAAAATAGGAGAAGAGGAAGGTCTCTTCTCTCCATAAGAGGAAGGAGGAGGAACTGCTCCATATAAGGGAGGAATATTTGGTTTAGGAAGGAGACCAAGTCCATCATGACGAGGAGGGATAGGTCTACTTTTGGGAAGTTTATTAGATATAGGCATAGTCACATCCATAGGGATGGGTTGGGAATCTTCTTGAGGAAAGACATTAGTTTTATCTTTCAAAGGAAGAACTTCCTTCTCAAGAATGATAGGAATGTCAAGTTTGGGTGTTCTAGGTTCACTTAGAGATAGGATCATATCTTTTTTCCACTTTTGATAAGATTTGAAAAGATGATCACTTCGCGGAGGAAGAGATTGGAATTGTTTAGGCCAAAAGTAATCAAGAGGAACACTAGAAGTTCTTTCGGCTGGTTTAAAGAGACTATGATTGACAATAACAACTTCACCATTATGGGGAAATTTCAAACACTTGTGAATAGGAGAAGCAATAGGTTTCATGGAAGATAGCCAAGGATAGCCTAGCTTCACACGAAATTGTTCGGATGATGGAATAATAGCAAAGTCCACATCAAGGGATTTGTTATGGACCTCAATAGGTAATGTAATAGAACCAATTGCAGGAGAAGAAAATGCATCAAATAATTTCACAATCACATTTGTTTCGTCATAGATCACTTGATTCAATTGCAAAGTAAAAAGAAATTCTTCAGTAATGATATTAGCCATGCAAGAAGGATCAATAAGCACTCCACGGCAAGGTGTATTTTTGACTTTTGCAACTATATATAAAGGACCATCAGGTGCCCTGATAGTTTCGCTAGAATCAAAGGTGATGGAAAGTTCTTTAGGGATTTTCTGCTGCTCCACAAAGTTAATCACATTCGGAGTCATGGACACAAGATCATTAGGTGAGACAGAGGAATCAGTAGTATCAATCGCATTAGAGGTATGAGAAGGTAATGGATCAGCAAAAATCTGAAGATTTTGGTTAGGAGGAGCTACAGATGTGTTGCCTTTATCATTCACTCCAGAAATAGAGATAGTATTATTATCAATCAAATCTTGAATTTTACCCTTTAAAGCAAAACATTTTTCAGTATCATGCCCAGGATGACGATGAAATTGACAAAAAGATTTGTTATCAAAATAGGGTGAATTAATCTTTGCAAGATCTATTTTCCTTATAGGAGGAAGAGTAAGCACATTTTGTTCCAATAACTTATTCATAATACTATGCAATGATTCATTCAAAGGAGTAAACTTTCTTTCTTTCTTGAAAAACTTAGAAATAGGAGGCACACCTGATGCTGCATTCACATTGTTGTTGATGATGTTTTCATTGAATTTAATGGACTCTCTGTTCGGTTTAAACTTCCCAAATGGTTGTTGACTACTATCACCCTTATCACTTGGAGCCATAGGACGTGATTGTTCCATTTGACTCATAGTCAGTTGATAATGGTGAAGAGTTGCGCACAACTATTGGAAAGAAGTAAACTCAGAAAACAAGAGTTTTTCTCTAATATCTTTTTGTAAATTAGAAATAAAGATTCTTTGAATATCATTGTCAGGCACTAGAAAAGAAATTTGAGCATACAAATGTTTATATCTACCAATGAAATCAGTCACTTTTTCTTTAACACCTTGTTTACAATGCATTAAATCAATCAAAGTAACTTTAGGACTTATATTGTTTTGAAATTGTTGAATGAAAGCATTTGCAAGTTGTTCGAAAGAAGAAATAGAATAGGAAGGCAACGAGCAATACCATTGTAGGGCTTTGTCTCTTAATGTTCTAGTAAACAGTTTTGCAAGCAACCTTTGGTCATAAGCAAAATCAGTACATATTGTTTGAAAAGTTTTAACATGTGTTAGAGGATCACCCTTACCATTATAAAGCTCCAAATGTGGAATTTCAACATGTTTAGGGGGCATAGCTCGAACAAGGTCAAGAGAAAGTGGGCTCGCAACATCAAATGTGGGCACACTAAACTTAGATTGATTCATAGAGGCAATTTGTTGCTGTAAAGAAGAGACAGTTTGTGCAAGATTGTTAATGGTCGCTTCAGTCGAAGAGTTCATATTAGACGTGTTAGATTGTGATGGATATGTTATGTTATTGAAAGAAGGTAGAGAGTAAGGTGGTGGGACACTATGATAGTTAGTCATAGGAGATGATTGGACAGGAGGAACACTACAAGGAGGAATGGAAAATGAATTGCCCCCTTGTGTCATGTTCATTTGTGGTGATATAATAGGAACACTTATTGAAGGAATGAATGAAGAAGTCGGATTGAATGAAGGAAGAGGGTTGATTGAAGAAGAGGGATTGCCCCCATGACTAGTGATCATAGGAGGAATGTCTTGTATTGAAGTAGTCATTATGTTTGATGTAAAAGTAGGTATACTAGCAATAGAAGTCGTCAAAGGAATAGAATGATTGTCTTGAGTAGGAGGTTGTGTATAACCTAAGGTTTCGGCACAACTTTTCAAAGGCATCACATTTGAATCCACAATGTGTGCAATACCATGCAAAATATCAATTCCATTCTTATCACTTCGAAGCATATGTTTTAGATCCTCAATTAAAGGAAGAGCTTGACTATTAGGGTATTCTTGAGACATCCATTGTCGAAAATCGTCAAATTGGTTATCCAATTTTGAAAGTTGTTCTACAGAAACCTCATGGAGAGCTTCTTCATCATTAAGAGGATTAGAGGAATTACCCATGTCCTCATTAACAAGGCCATTCAAATTAGGTTCCATCTCCTCAGTAATTAAATCTTGGAAGGACTTAATTCTAAGGCTTCGTCTAACAGGAATAGTGTAAGTAGGACTTATTGTTGTAAAACTCATGCACTAAAGAAAGAGAGAAGATTTTGAATTTTAGAGGTAGCAAATTTCAGTAAAACTAGCCAATCTTCTAGATTTAAGCTGTTAAATACAATCAGGACAATCTCCCGAAATTTCAGAAAAAATGTCCGGGACCGTGGCGCTCGGGGTGCACACGGTCCTCGCAACTTTTTTCAAAATTTGCAGGGATGAAAGTTATGATGATTTTACAGCTAACCTGAAAAAATTGAGTGATTTTACGATATGTAGATAGGCCAAATTAAAGTTGCAATCTCAAAATTGAACCCTACCAAGATTGTCGAAAAATGCAAAATTTGAATTTTGAAAAAGAGAGGGAAACTGAAATTTTGAATTTTATGATTTTAGAGGGAATACCAAAAGCAATGCAAGTTTTGAAATTTGAAAATTGACTCAATTTCACGCAAAATTCAATTTTGAAAGCGGAAATCAAAGTTGTTGTAATTAAGCACTTAATTTCAAAAGTCACAAATTGCAAGAATTTGAATAAATCACTGAAATTTCGAATGAATGATAACACACTTTTCAGATTTAGGACCGTAAGAAACACAATTTTGACACAAATTTCAATTTCAACAATTTTTGAATGATTAGAAGCCTCAATCCAAGCAATCGCTAGACCAACTTTGACTGTAATTTTGAAGGTGTTAAAATTGATAAAATCAGCCAAAATTCTGGATTTTAGCAGAAAAATACAGTAAGATCTAGCTCCCGAAATTTCGGAAAAAATGTCGGGGACGATGGCACTCGGAGTGCACATGGTCCTTGCAACTTTTTTTCCAAATTTTCAGGGATGAAAGATATTATGATTTTATTGCGGAATCCAAAGTTACAGCTGATTTGGAGATGTTTTGATTAGTGAAACTGTTGGACAAAGGTTGAATCAAGAGGGTTTCAAAAATTAGGGTTTTGACACTTAACCACTTAATTTTCAAAATTAAAGCAAAAATATGAATTGATAATCTGTAATAGAAGGGCAGATCTGAAACAAGCATTAACAATTAAACATTTCACAAGTTTAATTTCTTAAAAAGAAAATTTAGGGTTTTTATGCAATTAACCTCTAAAATTTTGCAAAAGATCAAACATGGAAATGTAATTAGGAATGCAAAATTTTCAGATCTAACCATGAATAATCAGAAAGGATGTTCACGTCGGGTTCACCAAAATGTAAAGCAGAAAAATCGAACCCTAGTTGTTCTCCCCTCCCCAACTCCAAGGAGAGAGAAGGGAGAGTCACTAGGGTTGATGGTTTTCACTTAGGGGAGACTTTATATTCAAAAGAGGGGTTGAAACCACAAGATCCAATCCCACGCAATGCAAGATTGGATTCTATATGAGTTTCAAGGGTTAAGACATCAAGGGTACCCTCTTTTGTAAAGAATGTTGATAGAAAGATTGAACTAGGAATGCATAAAAAGTAGGAAAGATTCACTTATAAACAGAGATAGGAATATGATATGAAGCTGCGGACCTGGAATTAGCAGTAAAATGTCGGGACGGTGTTGTTCTGCAAATTTGAGCAAAAGTTGACGGGATGATGGCGCCCGGCGTGCACACGGTCCTCCGAAAAATCCGCGAAACGAAGGGGGATGTGTTCGTCTCTACACAAGGATTCCAGATCTTCAATTTCAGCCACGTACCTGCAACCTACACACAGAAAAGCGAAGATGATTGGGGGGTTAGGGATTAGGGGTTTGCCCTTAGGTCAAACCCCGATTTTGGAATTAACCAAGAAATGAGAAATGCTGTAAATGTAAATGACTGTAATGTAAAACAAGTACTAGTACCTTGTTGTAAGGATGTTTGTATCCTTATATGCGAAGGTATAGATGTTGTTGTTTGTTGTATGTTGTATGTTGTAGCATGTGATCTCCTCTTCAATGGTTGAATCCTTGTCTTGAATGCAACACTTAGCCTTGAATGGAGACTTAGAATGATCAATTGCTTGAAGGAATGTTTGAATGTTTGTGTAGCGTCCTAAAATTGCGACACTTGCAATTTTGACTACATTTCAGTCTTCACGATGGCGACGCAACACGCAACCTGAATGGAGACCCCGAAACTTGCTCACGACACTGAAAACTGCATTTTTCAAGCACCCTGGCCTGAACCTCCTTGCACCCTGCTGTCCCGGGCCCAGCGCCCTGGGTCCTATTTTGGGCCCGGTCTCCTAAGAGGTCTCGGGTCTTTTTGTTTGCAATTTGGAAATTAACTTTCCTGGTCGGCCTAAGGTCGGGAAAATCAGTCTATCAGCCCTAAATGACAAGTATATAAACTACATTTTTCTCTCTCATTGAGGATGGGGAGCATGATATGAAAAAGCGTGGAAATTATACTCAAGCATTCAAGCATTCCTTCAAGCAATTGATCATTTCAAGTCTCCATTCAAGGCTATGTGTTGCATTCAAGACAAGGATTCAACCATTGAAGAGGAGATCACACACTACATGCTACAACATACAACATACAACATCTAAACCTTCGCACATAAGGATACCAACATCCTTAGAACAAGGTATTAGTACTTGTTTTACAGTCATTTACATTCACAGCTCTTGCTCATTTCTTGGTTAATTCCAAAACCGGGGTTTGACCTAAAGGCAAACCCCTAATCCCTAACCCCCCAATCATCTTCGCTTTTCTGTGTGTAGGTTGCAGGTACGCGGCTGAAATTGAAGATCTGGAATCCTTGTGCAGAGACGAACAGATCCCCCTTCGTTTCGCAGATTTTTCGGAGGACCGTGGCGCCGGGCGCCATCATCCTGACAACTTTTGCTCAAATTTGCAAGACAGTGCCATATCAACATTTTACTGCTAATTCCAGGTCCGCAGCTTCATACTGTATTCCTATCTCAGTTTATAAGCGAATCTTTATCACTTTCTATGCATGCTTAGCTTAATTCTTCTATCAACATTCTTTACAAAAGAGGGTAGCCTTGTTGTCTTAACCCTTGAAACACATTTAGCATCCAATCTTGCATTGCGTGGGATTGGATCTTGTGGGTTTCAACCCCTCTTTTGAATGTAAAGTCTCTCCCCTAAGTGAAAACCATCGAATCCTAGCGAACCTCCCTTCTCTCTCCTCGGAGTTGGAAGAGGGGAGAACAACTAGGGTTCGATCGCGATTTTCCGCTTTACATTTTGGTGAACCCAACGTGAACATCCTTTCTGATTTTTCATGCTTAGATCTGAAAAAATTGATTACATTTCCATGTTTGATCTTTTGCAAAATTTTAGAGGTGATTGCATAAAAACCCTAAATTTTCTTTTTAGTAATTGAACTTGCGAAATGTCTAAATGTTAATGCTTGTTTCAGATCTGCCCTTCTATTACAAATTATCAATTCATATTTGTGCTTTAATTCTAAAAATTAAGTGGTTAAGTGTCAAAACCCTAATTTTTGAAACCCTCTTGATTCAACCTTTGTCCGACAATTTCACTTATCAAAACATCTCCAAATTAGCTGTAACTTTGGATTCCGCAATAAAATCACAATATCTTTCATCCCTGAAAATTTGGAAAAAAGTTGCGAGGACCGTGGCGCCGAGCGCCATCGTCCCCGACATTTTTTCTGAAATTTTGGGAGCGAGATCTTACTGTGTTTTTTTGCTAAAATTCAGAATTTTGGCTGATTGTATCAATTATAACACCTTCAAAATTACAGTCAAAGTTGGTCTTGTGATTGCTTGCACTAAGGCTTCTAAACATTTAAAAATCATTGAAATTGAAATTTTGTGTCAAAATTGTGTTCTTACTGTCCTAAATCTGAAAAGTGTGTTATCATTCATTAAAAATTTCAGTACTTTATTCAAATTCTTGCAATTTGTGACTTTTGAAATTAAGTGCTTAATTACAAAAACTTTGATTTCCGCTTTCAAAATTGAATTTTGCGTGAAATTGAGTCAATTTTTAAATTTCAAAATTTGCATTGCTCTTGACATTCCCTCTAAAACCATAAAATTCAAAATTCCAGTTTCCCTCTCTTTTTCAAAATTCAAATTTTGCATTTTTCGACAATCTTGGTAGGGTTCAATTTCAAGATTGCAACTTTAATTTGGCCTATCTACAGATCGTAAAATCACTCAATTTTTTCAGATTAGCTCTAAAATCATCATACCTTTCATCCCTGCAAATTTTGAAAAAAGTTGCAAGGACCGTGTTGCACTCCGGGCCCCACGGTCCCGGACATTTTTTCTGAAATTTTGGGAGACTTGTGATTGCATTTAACAGCTTAAATCCAGAAGATTGGCTGATTTTACTGAAAATTGCTACCTCTAAATTCAAAATCTTCTCTCTCTTTCTAGTGCATGAGTTTTACAACAATAAGCCCTACTTACACTATTCCCGTTAGACGAAGCCGTAGAATTAAGTCTTTCCGAGGTTTAACTACTGAGGAGATGGAACCTAATTTGAATAGTCTTTTTAACGAGGACATGGGTAATTCCTCTAATCCTCCTAATGATGAAGAAGCTCTCCATGAGGTTCCTGTAGAACAACTTTCGAAATTGGCTAACCAATTTGACGATTTTCGACAATGGATGTCTCAAGAATACCCTGATAGTCAAGCTCTTCCTTTAATTGAGGGTCTAAAACGTATGCTTCAAAGTGATAAGAATGGAATTGATATTTTGCGTGGTATTGCACACATTGTGGATTCGAATGTGATGCCTATGAAGAGTTGTGCTGAAAATTTGGGTTATACACAACCTCCTACTCAAGACAATCATTCTATTCCTTTGACGACTCCTATTGCTAGTATACTTACTTTTACATCAAACATAATGACTACTTCAACACAAGACATTCCTCCTATGATCACCAGTCATGGGGGCAATCCCTCTTCTTCAATTAACCCTCTTCCTTCATTCAATCCAACTTCTTCATTCATTCCTTCAATGAGTGTTCCTATTATATCACCACAAATGAACATGACGCAAGGGGGTAACTCGTTTAATCATTCCATTCCTCCTTGTAGTGTTCCTCCTGTCCAATCATCTCCTATGACTAACTATCATAGTGTCCCACCACCTTACTCTCTACCTTCTTTCAATAACATAACACCTCCATCACAATCTAACACGTCTAATATGAACTCTTCGACTGAAGCGACCATTAACAATCTTGCACAAACTGTCTCCTGCAATTGGTTCTATTACATTACCTATTGAGGTCCATAACAAATCCCTTGATGTGGACTTTGCTATTATTCCATCATCCGAACAATTTCGTGTGAAGCTAGGCTATCCTTGGCTATCTTCCATGAAACCTATTGCTTCTCCTATTCACAAGTGTTTGAAATTTCCCCATAATGGTGAAGTTGTTATTGTCAATCATAGTCTCTTTAAACCAGCCGAAAGAACTTCTAGTGTTCCTCTTGATTACTTTTGGCCTAAACAATTCCAATCTCTTCCTCCGCGAAGTGATCATCTTTTCAAATCTTATCAAAAGTGGAAAACAGATATGATCCTATCTCTAAGTGAACCTAGAACACCTAAACTTGATATTCCTATCATTCTTGAGAAGGAAGTTCTTCCTTTGAAAGATAAAACTAATGTCTTTCCTCAAGAAGATTCCCAACCCATCCCTATGGATGTGACTATGTCTATGCCTAATAAAATTCCTAAGAGTGGACCTATACCTCCTCGTCATGAGGGACTTGGTCTTCTCCCTAAACCAAAAATTCCTCCTTTATATGGAGCAGTTCCTCCTCCTTCTTTTTATAGAGAGAAGAGACGTTCTTCTTCTCCTATTATCCAGCCTAAGAGACCACAACCTAAACACCCAAGTGCTAAGGATGAGAACATTCCTCCTCCTCAATCTTCTCCACTTCCTACTAAGACTAGACGAAATCATTCTGCATGTGAACGCCAGCGAAAGCATCGTCTTAGAGCTCAGGCAGCTGCTTCTCAAACTTTGCAATCTCCAAAAACACCTTCAACAAGCATTATTCCATTTTCTCCTCAGCCGGACATTGAGCCTAAATCTCCTAAACATAAGATGCATGATGGTCTTGATCCGGTGTGAGTTAAAGATCCTATTTTTATAAATCTTGATGATGATATGGATGAAAATGTTATTCATGATGAAAATGTTACTCCTCTTGCTTCTGATAGTGAATATGAACTTGTTGATGTTGATAACCATTTATCTAATGAATTTTCTAAAGCACTTATCCTAGCTCCTAGACAAGAACAACGTGGCTCGGAACATGAACATAGCCCGTGTTTGGATCTTGTGATAGCTCCATCTGCTGTGTTGGATGTTCCTCCTCTAGCGTGTTCCCTGCCTTCCCGAAACATTGATCAGCAAGATCGGGGGGTAGATGACGTGCTAGACTAGTTTCATTAGCATAGCAGATTCTTTCCTCCTCTCTTTCGTTACTTCTTCTATATGTTATTCTCATTCTTCTATTTGTTGTCCTTAGTGTTGTCTACTTGAGGACGATGCAAAACATTGAGATCTCTTTTGGTCTCTCTCATGTTGACTCAAAAGACACATGTGTTCCCTTCTTCTAGGTGACCTTCCTTGATTGGGGAATGAAGAACAATTATGCATACATACATATGATATATATACATGAATTATCATACAGCATACTGACCCCGAGGAAAGCGAAGTCACCTCGTGCTTTGTGTTTTGTGTCTATTATCCTTGGGCTTATCTCACACTTGGGGGCTAAATCCTTGCGATAACGTGCTCCTTTCTCATTTTCTTATATGTATCACTACCTTAAAGCAATCACCCCCGGTGAGGCGTGTGCGATCGCTTTAACGTAGGGGGGCATACATCCCGTTCATATCTTTTCAAGATACTTGAAAATTTCTTGGTAAATTTAGCCTTGCCTTGAAAATTTTTGATATCTTTCTTGCATGACTCATAGTGAGGGAACCTTACTACTGACAGTCATGGTTCTTCCTCGTGATCTTCCCTTTTACTTTGTCAATTCAAGTCGTAAGATCCTTAGTCCACTGGGGGCTTGGTGTATCTTGCCTCCTTGACGTGGTGAAAGTCTTTCAATATTGTTTCCTTGTACTTTACCGGAAGTATGAGCATACATACTCCCGCTAAAGTGGGGGCTAAATGTAGCGTCCTAAAATTGCGACACTTGCAATTTCGACTGCATTTCGGTCTTCACAATGGCAACGCAACACGCAACCTGAATGGAGACCCTGAAACTTGCTCACGACACTGAAAACTACATTTTTCAAGCACCCTGGCCTGAACCTCCTTGCACCCTGTTGTCCCGGGCCCAGCGCCCTGGTCCCTGGGTCCTATTTTGGGCCCGGTCTCCTAAGGGGTCTCGGGTCTTTTTGTTTGCAATTTGGAAATTAACTTTCCTGGTCGGCCTAAGGTCGGGAAAATCAGTCTATCAGCCCTAAATGACAAGTATATAAACTACATTTTTCTCTCTCATTGAGGATGGGGAGCATGATATGAAAAAGCGTGGAAATTATACTCAAGCATTCAAGCATTCCTTCAAGCAATTGATCATTTCAAGTCTCCATTCAAGGCTAAGTGTTGCATTCAAGACAAGGATTCAACCATTGAAGAGGAGATCACACACTACATGCTACAACATACAACATACAACAAACAACAACATCTATACCTTCGCACATAAGGATACCAACATCCTTAGAACAAGGTATTAGTACTTGTTTTACAGTCATTTACATTCACAGCTCTTGCTCATTTCTTGGTTAATTCCAAAACCGGGGTTTGACCTAAAGGAAAACCCCTAATCCCTAACCCCCCAATTGTCTTCGCTTTTCTGTGTGTAGGTTGCAGGTACGCGGCTGAAATTGAAGATCTGGAATCCTTGTGCAGAGACGAACAGATCCCCCTTCGTTTCGTAGATTTTTCGGAGGACCGTGGCGCCGGGCGCCATCATCCCGACAACTTTTGCTCAAATTTGCAGGACAGCGCCGTATTGACATTTTACTACTAATTCTAGGTCCGTAGCTTCATACTGTATTCCTATCTCAGTTTATAAGCGAATCTTTATCACTTTCTATGCATGCTTAGCTTAATTCTTCTATCAACATTCTTTACAAAAGAGGGTAGCCTTACTATCTTAACCCTTGAAACACATTTAGCATCCAATCTTGCATTGCGTGGGATTGGATCTTGTGGGTTTCAACCCCTCTTTTGAATGTAAAGTCTCTCCCCTAAGTGAAAACCATCGAATCCTAGCGAACCTCCCTTCTCTCTCCTCGGAGTTGGAAGAGGGGAGAACAACTAGGGTTCAATCGCGATTTTCCGCTTTACAGTTTGAATGCTTGAATGTTTGAGTATCGTTTCCACCTTTTTCGCCTCTATCCAAATGAGAGAGGAAAATGTAGTTTATATACTTGCCAATTAGGGTTGATAGACTGATTTTCCCGACCTTAGGCCGACCAGGAAATGTTATTTTCCAATTTGCAAACAAAAAGACCCAAAGTCCCATAGGAGATCGGGCCCAAAATAGGGCCAGGGACCAGGGCGCTAGGCGCCATGGTCCTGGGGGACCAGGGCACTGGGCACCCTAGTCCTGAAGGACCAGGGCGTTGGGTGCCCTGGTCCCACCTCCCGGGACAGCAGGGTGCAAGGAGGGATCAGGCAGGGTGCTGGAAAAATGCAGTTTTTGATGTTGTGGACAAGTTTCTGGGTCTCCATTCAGGTTCAGTGTTGCGTCGCCATCGTGAAGACCCAAATGCAGTCAAAATTGCAATTGTCACAATTTTAGGACGCTACAGTAAGATGATGAGTTATGATAGCTCTTTGAGAGATCTGTAATTGCAATTTGACCTGTGTGGTTTTGTTTCATCTGGAATGATTCTTTGACAAAGTGAAGGAAGTCTGCAGAGTGGACTTTATTATATTTGACATACTATTAATAAAGTTGTTTTCTGTTGGTGGTGGGTTTTTCTCCCGAAAGGGTTTTCCCACGTTAACTCTATGTGTTCTATCTCTGTGTTGTTTAGTTGTGTATGCTCATGCTTGTGCCATATTCTATAAAAGTTGCAAACTTAGTTAAAACTATTTGTTTTCCCTTGTAAATTGACATTAGGGAAGCAAGTTTCTGCACTTGCTTTTCTTACAAGTGGTATCAGAGCTTGGCCCATTTTGTTATCCTTGTTGGGTAGGGTTGGTTTTTTGTGTCAATTCTATTTTAGTGGGAGTCTTGCAGAGTGTCTACTTGTTTATTTTATAGGTTAAGATGGCGACCACCTCAGGCCTTATAGACATGGAGAAATTTAATGGTTCCAGTTTCAAACTATGGAAACTCAAGATGGAAGACTTACTGGTCGACCGAGATCTTTGGATTGCTATGACTGCATAGAAACCTTCAAGCATGAAGCAAGAAGATTGGGACTTAGCCGACTGGAAGGCAAGGGGCCTAATCAGGCTATATCTTGCTTATTCTATTCTGTTAAACATCCATGAGGAGAAGACTGCAAATCTTCTCTCGAGTAAGTTGGGAGATATTTATCAAGGCAAATCCTTGGTGAATAAACTTTTCTTGGGGAAGAAATTGTACTCTCTGAAGATGAATGCAGGAACACCATTGGTAGACCACTTGAATGCGTTCAACATGGTTCTTGCACAGTTAACTTCTGTTGGTGTGTCCATTCAGGATGAAGAACATTGCATGTTGTTGTTGTGTTCATTGCCTAACTCTTGGGAGCACTTAGTGATGGCTATCGGTAGTACTACGACCCAGTTCAAGATGGATATTGTGGTTAATACTCTTTTGTCAGAAGAAATGAGAAAGAAGTCTTGTGAGATGACAAAAGATGCACTCTTTGTTCCAGGCAGACCAAAGGAGAAAGACAAGAAGAAAGGAAAGAATTCCAAGTCTCAAAAGAGATTTAAATCTCTAGGCAAGAAGTCAAAGGTGAAGTGTTGGAACTGTGGGTAGAAAGGGTATATCTGAAAGGATTGCAAGGAGGAGAAGAAGAAGAAGATGCATTTTGACATTAAGTCTTCTCAAAGTGATACAGATGCATTTGTAGCAGCCCTGGCAGTGCCTACCTCAGATGACACTTGGTTAGTAGATTCGGGTGCATCTTTCCACATGACCTCCCACAAGGAGTGGTTCTCAAAGTATGAACTGTATGCTAGTGGAAAGGTATACCTAGATAGTGATTCTACGTTGGAGATTGCAAGGAGAGGCAGAATCAAAATTCAGTTCCCAGATGGTAGAGTGAAGGGGATAAATGGAGTCCTTCATATATCAGGTCTGGAAAGAAATCTTCTCTAAGTAAACTTAATGATGTTGGAGTACAAGTTACATTTGTATCTAGTGGTTGCAAGATGACTAGGGATTCCATTGTATTGGCAAAGGGTGTTCATTTTGGTACTTTATATAAGTTAAATGTTGAACCTATAAGTTGTAATGTGATCTCTGAAAAGTCAGTTAAGACAACTGTAATGATGCATAATGCTAATTCATTGGAAGCTAAACTTCCTGCTGAGAAAACAATGCTCTGGCATAATAGGTTAGGCCACATAAGTGAAAAAGGTTTAAAAGCCTTGAAGAATAAGAATCTGGTTGAAGGTTTGGATGATTGTAGTTTTGAGTTCGATTTATGCGAACATTGCATATATGGAAAACGTAACCATGTTCAGTTTTATTCCAATTCTCATAAGTCTTCTGATATTGTGGATTATGTTCACTCTGATGTGTTTGGTCTAGTGGATGTACCTTCTCTGCCCAAGTCTAAATACTTTGTATCCTTTGTAGACGATTATTCAAGAAGGGCATTTGTGTACTTTCTTAAAAGTAAATCAGAAGTGTTTAGTCCATTTAAGGAGTTTAAGAACCTTGTTGAAAATCAGATTGGGAGAAAGATTAAATGTTTAAGAACAGACAATGGTGGTGAATTTTGTAGTGCAGATTTCGATAAGTAATGGGTTGATCATGGAATTAAGAGACATAAGACTGTACCTTACACTCCACAACAGAAAGGAGTTGTAGAAAGGTTGAATTGGTCTCTAATGGAGAAAGAAAGAAGCATGTTCATAGGAGCTCCAGGCTGGAACAAAATTTTTGGGCTGAAGCAGTTGCTACAGCGTGCTACCTGCTGAATCGTTCTCCTACTTCAACATTGGTTGACAAAACACCTATAGAAGCATGGTCTGGTAAGAAACCTTCTTTAAGGCACCTTCATGTTTTTGGTGCAGAGGCATATGCTCATGTGCCTGATGTGAATAGATCTAAGTTGGATAACAAAGTGGTGAAATGTATCTTCATTGGCTATGGAGTTGGTGTGAAAGGATACAAACTTTGGAATCCAGTGACTATTAAAGTTGTATACAGCAGAAGTGTGATTTTTCATGAGATAAAGCCTATGTTACTAGATCATAATATAGGAAAGAGAGGAGAAGCTGAGGTTGAAATTCCTCCAGCCAAAGAAGAATCTCTAGAGATACCCAAAGATGAGGAGAGTTCAAGTAGTTCAAGCAGTTTTGAAGAAGAATAGGATGATGAGCCTCCTGTGGAACCTAAAGAAGCCTCAACACCAAAGTTGAGAAGATCTACTCGAGAGAGGTGGCAACCAAATAGGTATACACCTAATAAGTACAGTCACTCTATGTTGAATGTTAATTGTGCTTATGCTTTACTTGCAGATATTGATGTCGATACTCGATGAACCTGCCTTAGGCGCTCTGGGTTGATATCGACAATCGGGTCAACGTGATGAAGGCTACGCTGAAGTCCCGATGAGTCTGCTCTGTTTGGCTTGGGAGTGCTTCTCTTATCGCGATAGTAGTTTTGGGCATGAGCTGATGACCTGATGATGCCACCTTAGGTTATCGGGGTAACAATGCATATCGAGGTAACATCACAATGTTGGTTCCAATGGGCCAATAAGGTCACCTACTAGTTATTGGTGATTGGGGTAACAGTTCATTTGTCTTGCTGATGACCCAATGGAGTCACCTTCGGCAATTAGGTATCATCAGGTGATCGGCTCTACCAGATGAATGCTATGTCGATGACCCGATGGAGTCATCTTAGGCAATCGGGTCTACCAGCTAGAAGCTATACTGATGGCCGATGGAGCGAAGATCGACTGTGGATGTGAGATTGAACCGAGATCCAAAAAGGTGAACACTCGGACACTAAGGATGAGACTGTCGATGTATATGAATGCGAACTGACTCGACTCCCTGATGCATGTGGGATAATTAGTTTTCCATGATTGTAGAACAATAGAGATAGTTCGACTTCCCAACCATCTCAAGTAGATGTAACGGTCTACCAATTTGGTATTAGAAGCCAAATGTGAACCGAATGTAAGATGATGAGTTATGATAGCTATTTAAGAGATTTGTAATTAAATTTTGACCTGTGTGGTTTTGTTTCATCTGGAATGATTGTTCGACAAAGTGAAGGAAGTCTGTAGACTGGGCTTTATTGTATTTGACACATTGTTAATAAAGTTATTTTCTATTGGTGGTGGGTTTTTCTCCCGAAAGGGTTTTCCCATGTTAACTCTGTGTGTTCTATCTCTATGTTGTTTATTTGTGTATGCTCATGCTTGTGTCGTATTCTGTAAAAGTTGCAAACTTAGTAAAAACTATTTATTTTCCCTTGCAAATTGAGATTAGGGAAGCGAATTTCTGCACTTGCTTTACTTACAAAGAAAGGGTTGGGCAATTGATTTTTCTTGTTGTTCCTACCACTATGATGGAAGGAGATATGGCATTTGGGATTTTTTTAACCCATATTTGCTTTCATTTGGATCAATTGGTTGTTGTTTGGATGATGATGGATGCATGTTTGGATTCTCTAAGTATGGTAGCAAGAGTTTTCTCTATTTTGGGTTGTGCTTATGGTGGTTTGGCTTGGGCCTTGTGTGAACTTGTGTGCTCCTCAGTTCTCTAGGGGTTCTTTATGTGGGGTTTTGTGGTTTCATTTGGTGGTGTCGAAGGCTATGATATTCTAGCTCTTGTGCCTCCCCTTGTTTTCTGTGGTGGTTACAACCATTTCATCAACAGTGGGCACTTTTTCGTTAAATCTTTACAAGTGTTGATGAGCAATAGGTGGAGTTGTTTTGGGGCACTCAGGTCCTTGCATGTGTGCTTTTATGCCTATCTTGAGTTTTTGTTTGATGTGTTGTTTATGTTGTCTTTTTTAGTTGTTACAATCTTTGGTTGCCTTCTTGTTGGTTTTCCCTAATTTGTCTCGTTGATGTTGGCCTTGTCACTTTTGTCTTAGTATCCTTGGTTGATCCCATCGCTAGTGTGACTCCTTCAGACTCCAAGCTGAAAAAGAAATTGAAGGGTGCAGATGGTTAGATTTCTTCTCCCCATACCATGATAGGTCCATGTACCCGAACCAGGAGCAAGAACTAGGAGCAAGGCAGCTCCAAATTTATCATGGATGAGTTGGAGGTATCAATAGGAATGGTATTTAGAAGAATGTAAATTTGATGCATTCTTATCAGTAGGTCTCTGTTTCTTCTGGTCTTATTCGTTTTTGTTTCTTAGGTTGTTTTGTGGGCTTGGCCCAAGTTCGTTTAGCTTTTGCTACTGGGTTCGGACTTTAATGCTTATTTTATGGATATTGTAAAACTTTTGGGTTTCGGGTCCCTATAAAACCTGTTTACCTTAATAAAAAACTAAAAAAATATAAACTAATTAAATAAAAATATATATTTAATTAACATTAGAGAAAGTGGTTTATTAGTAGAATAAAAAAATAAAAAAATAAAAATTACGTAGTTAATCATGAAGAAAGGGTGGTAAGAAAATGATGAAAAGAGGAAGGTTATTTTTTGATGTCTACATACATAGGTTCTAGGATTAAATATTCATGATAGAGGGTCAAACCATGGACATGGAAACAATCTACAAGATAAGATCCATCTTAGATAGATATATAGGTCTTAAATAAAATTTGAGGGAAGCTATAGATAACAAGATCTTATTTCTATTTCTTAAACAATATAGAATCTAAAACTCAAATAGTGTTATCCTTCCTTGATCAACATTTAATTGTAAATTACAAGAATGAAAAATACTTATGTAGAATTTTGATTTAAATATGCTATGGCATATAGCTGTAAGTGATTCATTGATATGTAGGAAAATTAGAATGGATTATTTGAATATTTTAGAAAATATAAAATGATTATGGATTACTTTGACAACTATATAAGAAAATTATATAAATGTAGATATGGTCCAAAAAAAAAAAGAATAAAGATGGGCGAGAAAAAGTGCATGAAATCCTTGAAAGGTGGAGTTTAGCCATACAAACTCGGCACTTGAGCATCTGGAGGTCCACACGATTGCACAATACACAGCAAGCTCAAAGTAAAGGCATTTTATTCTCATTGCAATTATATTTAAATAACAAAGTAAAACATTGCAGTTCAAAAGGATAAGAAGTAAACAGTTGATACTTGGTAGAGAGTGATAATGAGATTAAAAAGCAAATGTAGTAGATTCTCTTCTGTCCCTTCATTCTTTTCTTGCTAAAATAAGCTTCCTTCTATGATATGATATGAAATGAAAAGAAGATAAGTATGGTTATTCTTTTGCGTGTATGGGGGTCCCCAATTCTATTTTCTAGTTCCCTGGTTTAACCGGCATCCATGATTAAAGGAACATGACCGGAAATTACTTTATGAAAAGGAGGAATATAAATCTTTGTAAACTGAATAAAAGTGTGTAAAAGAAGCTCAAACATACGCATCTGTTTGTTTGTATTATGCTAGTCTTTGACCATTACCAATATTCTGTACAACTTTATTATGATTAAAACAATAAATAGATTTAATCTTTACCCGTACGATGTTGCCACCTGTGCAGTCACAACAGACATTGCCATTTCAAAGGAAGATGAAAATAACTCTGTGGAAAAGAAAAATGAAAGTGGGGTAAAGGAATGTGAGTCATAAATCTTATAAGCTCACTTGGGATGCGAATCAAATCGCAGGGCTCACATAAGTTAAGCCATCATAACAAATATAATAGAGAATATCATCGAGGAAGGTGAAACAAACATGTTGGATTTGCATGCTTTCTTCAATCTTCTTCTTCTTTGTTGTTGTTATTGTTTTTTTCCGGTTGATACATATGAATGTCATGAACCAATGGGAATTAAGACAAATAATATTATATTCTATTTTCATATCATAGATATAACTAATATAATCAATGGTAATTAGCAGTTTCGTATCAATAACTATCTTTCATAGTATCGATGGATATGTCATGAAGAAATCTTGTAATGGCCAATATATCTAACACATTACTATTCATTTAAGAGAAATATGAGAAATTAATCACTATAAGCTACTATTTGAAACCATCTATCATATAGTTCTAGGATATTTTTTATTTATTTTAAGATTCATGAAGCATACTCAAATATTGAGATATGTTGGATGTTTAATGTTATAGTGAATCATTAATTGGAAATTAGAGCTTCATATTCAATGATGTTGTTTCTACATGGGAAACAAGCCCTAAAAGAACTACGGATGAGATCCCCTCAAGGACTGAGAACATGATTGGTTCTCCTGGACCATGATTAATGAAAGATCCATTCATGTACAACTTACATTCAAATGTTTTCAAATATTCATCTAGAAATCATAGAGTTAAAGGTTGTGTTTCCAACAATAGTGGTGTTATTAATTGATTATTATTGTTAACTTATCTTGTAATCTTCATTACCAAATTCACTAAGAAGCATGACCTTAATTTTTCTAAATAGAAATTTTAATAATTTTTTGGTACAAGGTAGTTCAAGAGGTAAATATTTGTTATGAGATTGATCAACATTATCCTCAACATAACAATGGGACATTTCATGGAAGATTACAATCATGGCTCTTTGATAAGTTGCTGTTGAATTCTCTAAATAAACAACAATTACCCAATAACAAAAGGTTTGTCAAGGTATGATGAAGATAATTTTAAGTTAATTTTGTGGTGCTATTTATACATATGATTGCATGCTTAAAAACCCTCCATAGAGGTTCATCCCTTGTTCTGAGATTAAATGTTATGTTGATATTGGGAAAGGAAAATTCATATTTAGAACAATATTTATGGATGCCCTAGAAATATAAACACACATACATCCCCTTTATCTTTGTACTAATTAGTAGTTTATTCCTCTTTAAGTAATTAATTGAACTAATGAATCAAATATTTGTAGTTTATGTAGGAGGATTAGAAAAGTAAAAGTGGTGTCATTAGAATAAATATATGGTAATTTTTAATAAGAGGATGGATTGCTAACAATTATAATTGAGCCTATTGATTTGATATTAGTAATTTCTCTCAAAAAAATTGAAAATATAGATATATTGTAGGGGTTTATCATAATTATGATTTTAATTCTTTCATAGAATAATTTAATATATTGTTAAAATATAGAAGGGATGGCTTGCATAGCATGTATGTATGGGAAATCAAGAAGAATGTTGTGTGATATGTCAAGATCAATAAGGCAAAACATGTCATTTACAATGGTTATAATGTTGATAGGAAGACAATTGATCCCTAATGCGTCTTTCTTGCATTTATCATAGGTCTTAATTATGATCATATGTTGTCCTAATGTCTTTTTAATGTATGTGAGAAATCTAGCTAGCTATAAGGTATGAATGTTGATATCCAAACCATTATATATAAGTATACTCTTGATCTTATGTTTTGTAATTAAGGATTTAATATGAAACGAGATAGGTGCAAAAAGTTGAATCAACTCTTTTGTAAAACAATGCAAGTGTTTTTCTTGGTTTTCAAAATATGTTACAACTGATCTAAACATTTCAAGTACTTAAGGATGAATCTTTAAAAAGTTTAGTAATATGATACATAATATTCTGACTCTATATTTCCAATATGTAATTTATTTTAATATCTAGATGATAGAAATTGAATTTTAATAGGCATGTTTACAAACTCTTAGAATAATAATTTAATGACTTAAAAATAACAAAATAATAAAAAATTATGTATAGATTTTATTATATAATGATAGAAAAAATAATTCAATAATAAATACTTTGATTGTTTAAATAAATATTTAAATAAAAGTGTTGTAATACAATGCAGTTCAAAGGGATAAGAAGTAAATAGTTGAAACTAGTAAAGAGTGATAGTGAAATTGAAAAGAAAATGCAGTAGGTTCTCCTCTGTCGTTTCATTCTTTGCTTGCTAAAATAAGTTTCCTTCTATGATATGATATGAAATAACAAGCAGTTAAGTATGTGTTTCTTTTGTGCTGGAGGGGGTCCCCATTCAATTTTTTATTCCCTGGGGCCTGGCTTAATGCGAGTCAATGATTAAATGAAGATGACAGAGAATAACTTTATGAAAAAGAGGAACAGAAAGAATCAGACGGATATTAAGAGTCGTATAAATCTTTGTAAATTGAATAAAATTGTGTGAAAGAAGCTCAAATATAACCAGCTCTTTGTTTATAATCTGTTGGTCTTGAACTGTTACCAATATTCTGCACAACTTTATCAAGATTAAAGAAAATAAGTAAATTTAATCTTTATCCATAAGATGTCGCCACCTGTGCAGACACAACAGACATCGCCATTTCAAAGAAAGATGAAAATAACTCTCTGGAAAAGAACGGAAGAAAGGGAAAGGAATTTGAGTCATAAATCTTCTAAGATGACTTGGAATGCCAATCAAATCATGTGGCTCACATAAGTTAAGACATCATGACTGGTGAAATATCTATCAATGTATAGCTTACATTCAAATGTTTAATGCACATAAAAAGAATTCATGGAGAAATCATAAAGTTAATGGTTGTGTGTTCCACAAGAGTGGTGTTGCTAATTGATTATTGATAAATTATACTTTAATTTTATTTTTTCACCATATTCAATATCAAATTCACTAAAAAGGATAACTCATTTTTCCGTGTGACATGTTAATGTCTTTTTGGTAGGATATAGTTCGAGCAGTATATATTTATTATTATTTGATCTTATAACAAAGATTTATCTACATAATCCTCAACGTAAGAATGGATCATGTCATGGAAGATTACCATTATAACTCTCTATAACTTACTGCTAAATTCTCCAAAATATTTTATTACCTAATAACAATAGGCTCCCTAAGATGTGGTGAATGCAATTTTAACTTAATCCTATCATGTTATTTATATATGATTGCATCTAAAAAAAACATCTATGGAGAAATATTTCATTCCATGTTGTGACATCAATATTGTGTTGATATTGGGAAAAGAAAATTCATCTTTGGGACAAGATTTATTAAAGTCTTAGAAATATAAAAAACTGAATCTGTATTCTTGCTAAATAATATTTTACTAGTGATTCACATTGAATAATTATTTGAAGTAATGAATGTTGTTTATATAGGTTCTCTTTGACCAAAAGAGTTATCTTAGGGTGAAACTTTTGGAGCTTATAATAAACTAGTTTTGTAAATAGTTTAAGAAAATATAGAATAACAGATCTAGAGTAATCACAAATTGCTAGTTATATGCAGATTTGAATACACAAAGATAAAGAAAAATACACAACACAAATAACACAAATATTTAATGTGGTTCACCCAAGATGGACTACATCCACATAACACACCCTTCCAATCTTTTCTTAATATTCAGCAAAAGAGTACAACACCATTACAATGCCTTATACTTTCCAACCACTTATAACATGCAATTTTTAGGACAACCTACAAAGCCAGCTAACAAAATTAACCCTAGCCCTAAAAAAATATTCTTGTAAGCTTTTCCTCATACTCGTATTCTTGTACTCATACTTGTATTCTCATATTCTGATTATGGATCATGGAGTGTGATCCTAAACGTTGATGATTAAAAAATTGCGCACAATCAAATCCAAAAATTGTTTAGTACATTATTATAGATTGTGGAAATCTAATAGAATTGAATTATTATCCCGCTCATTGATTATTACATTTAAAAACAAATAAACCAAAATGTTTACAATTTTTACAATCACAAACATCATGGAAAAGTTAGGCATATTCTTAGAATTAATTAAGGATGCCTATCAAGATATACTCCGTTTTAGGGCACACCATGATTTAATTATTCTCGTCTCTTGAACTGTCTCTCACTTTTCACGAGGGATTCGATGCCGGGGCATAAATAAATCTTATCATATTACAAAAAACTCAAAAGCATTATGTTACCTGCCATTTGCTATATAAAGTGGAAAAAGTAAACAAAAAACTGTTCCGATTTAATACAATTCCTTAGATCAACAGTCTGGATCTCAAATATGAAGGTAGTCTTCTTTGAAAATACGAATTGTTAACCTATCAATGGTGAAAATGCAAAAGACTACCGCCGCTTTTTTTCTCAGCTAGTAGTAGAAAGATGCTCGTGTGCCTTCCTTTAAAGCTTGAGCATACAACAAGGACAGGATGAATTCCCATCATTTTTTCTTTTTTACTATACTAATTTCCATATTTCAAATCAACAGTGAAAGTGCAACTATTGTATCTGCTTTTAACTCGATCAGTTCTAGAAACATGATCTTGTGCCTTCTCTCACGGCTTGGACATACCGAAAGAAAAGAATACGTTACCATCTTTTTTTCTTTTTGACTAATTCTCATATTCCTATGCCTATTTGTGTTATTACATATATGATTTAAATTGGAAGTAGAGCACTCGATTATTGATATATTAAAATCAATTTTCAATGTTTAAAATTCAACTTTGAATTGTTAAATGTTTCAACTGTCATGTCCATCCCTTGCATTGTCATGCACCTTGTTCACCTTTATACTTGATTAATATTGAATTATATCCATTCAAGGGATTATTTCCCATTTTTTCCCATTTTTTCCATCATTTCTCCCTCATTATCACTCTCAAATAGATGCACTTACAATAATGTGAAATGCCTTTCAATACTTTCTATGGTCTTAGGTAACATCAAGTTATCAGTTCTCCTTCCATTTAGCATACAATGGCACTCATGAATATATTTTTCTTCAATAGTCCTATCTTTCTCACATCATTATGCAAATCATGTAAGGTTTCATTAGTATGACCTTGTTGACTTTATATAGTTTGATATTATTGAAGAGCTTTTATAATGTTCAATTGCTACAATGTTATGGTCGTATTCTAAAAATCTCATTTATATTCATGAAATTGTTTGATTACGAAATTATATCACATAATTTTTTGACCACTTTCATCATTTCTCATCATGCATTGCTTTTGGTTAGCTATCATCTACACCATGTGATATGCCCGTAGCATACATTCTTTGTTTTTTTAAATAATGTCAAGCTATCATTTATCCTTTCACCTTGCAAACAATGATGATTTTGAATCTATTTTTCTCCACTATTGTTCAATCCATTAATGATTTCATTCCCATTATCCCACAATATTTCTTAGGGTGATAGCCTCATTATTTGGAGTTTATTTCTAAAACCCCATGTGTTTTGTTCATGAAACAATGCAATCTTTTGAAGGGTCTACTAAATTATTGTAAGATCAAGATTATCTTTTCTTATAGGGTACATTCTACAACCCCCCTCTCACATCCTTGTAAATTTAAGAAATCGTCTTTATTTGTACCTTTTTCAATTAGTTCCTAAAAAATTCCATTTATATTCATGAAACTATGTATGTATTGATGACATTTTTCTTACCAACTAAAGTCAACACAACATATAAAAACATCAACACTTTAATTAACTTGGAAAATTGAAATAAGTAAACTCTCATTAAAATCTTCGTTTTTCATATACTAGATTTTCAAATGACCTATGTGAAAAATAAATTAAAAATAATGATTAAAAGTCTTCTTTCAAATTTATTATATATAAAAATTATATTTAACTAATGTTAAAAAAAATATAAACTATGTTAAATATTTAACATTTAATAAATTTAAATTATTTTAATAATAAAAAATAAATCAAATAGAAAAATTATATTTATATTAATTGTTCCTTTTGGGAAAAAAGGTGACAAAAAATCAACCTAAAACTAAACACTACCAAAAGAAAAGAAAAACAAAACAAACCTCCCATCAATGTACCAATCACACCCATAATCTCTACTTCTGTATTAATAATTTCCTTTACGTTCAGTCCTCCTTCCGGACCTCCCGCTCCTGCTGAAGCTCCCGTAGCTCCCGCTGAAGACGCAGAAGTTCCTTCATTTTCACGGTAGAGTCAGACTGTTGTCCACATCCCATATGACCCACTAAAACCCACACTTGACTTAGAAATTCCCCTCCACCAGCCACGCACTCTGCATGAAACGCTGCCTTATTGTACACCGCCATGGATATCATCAATCCAGCCCAGTACATTGCTAATAACTCCCACCTTTCATCTTCTCCTTTTCCTAGAAGCTTGCGGGCTAGTTCTGCCCCAGAGCCAAGTACACTTTTGTCTCTGCACTCTAACAGCTCTGTAGGATCTTTGCCATAATATTCCTCCCCCATAAGTTTGTTCACAAGCTGCATGTATGTTATGCTTTCCATATCCGGATGGACAGGCAAAAGACGGGGGCGTGACACTAGCAGATAGACACAATACCTGGACAGTAGTATACTCCACCTCACATTCTCATTCATATTCTGGATCATTTCAGACGGTTTTGTCTGCATGTCGCATATAGCGGTAGCTATATGCCAGACCAGAATGACCTCCTCCAGACTGTGATGTGCTGACATGACTTCCAAGATTCCAGATTCCCCTTGAAGTAAATCCTCCTCAAAGTTGAAAATTTGCTCTCTGCATGTCTCTATATCAATCTGCGGAGAACATATCTGTTTGAGGAATTTGAAAATGAAGTTTTTCAGCTCCTCTGGGAGAGACACTTTGTGGATGTGCCAGCTTGCAATATAAATGTCGGTCTTTGGTAAGATTTTACCCATCTTCCACACGAAACGAGACCTATTAAAGCAACTCCCTATGAGGCAATGCTGGTGAATTTCGTTGCTCCAATATCTATCTCCTTCAACCAGTTTCTGAACCTTGCCGAGCACAACCACTGCAATCTCTATCCCCTTCAATGTGCTGATTCTGAGCCACTTAAAAGCTCTCTGCGAGAGGGGATGTTTAATGTCGTCAACCCGAGAGCAAATTAAGCGGACCCTGGTCCAGTCTGATGCCATTATTCGGCAAAACTGAAACATCTCCACCACAAACGCCACTGAAATCACAACGTATGTCACCATTCGCTGTGCTTCTCTCTCTTCTCTTTCTCTCAATATCAAAAACCCTGCCGCTCCCATGAGAACGCAGTTGAGAAGCCGCAATATGATCCCATATCCACTGAATGCTGTGCCACTTCCTTTGGAGAATAGCACATCATACATGAATTTCAATTCTTTCTCTACAATTCTAAATGCTTCATTTCCATTCATCTTACACCAGAAAGCTCTCGTCTCCTTCCAATCCCCTTCATCAAAATACAGACCTACAAACCTACGCATATACATTTTGAACAAGGCATGGGAAACGCAGAGAATATAGTCCTCAATAATATTACTATTTTTAGTAGTAGCTAACCTCTGTAAAAGAGCGTTGTCGACATCCATGGTAGTTACTATCCCTCTTCTTTTTAGTGAACGCGCCTGTAGCCCTACTTGCTTATCTCTTCCTTCCAATGAAGGTGCCTCTCGCCCTATTTCTATATCACTTCCTTTCGACGAGGACGCTTCTTTATCTCTTCCTTCCCGTGAAGGCGCCTCTCGCGCTGCACTTCCTTCCGCTGAAGATTCTGCTGACTTCTTTTCGATCATTCTCTGCACTTGCTTCTCTCCCATAACTATATAACCACGATCTTGTACAACATTTTTTACCTTAATATATCTGGAAATTGGCAGACATGACTTAAGTATTTGAGAATAGCTAGCGGACCACAAAGCAAGCGTTCTCTCTCCATACTTGGTGGCTCCTGCAACAAGAAGAAAAATAGCAGAAACCAATGCATAACCTTCCAATGCTGATGAATAAATAACAAAGACTACCACTGAAACTTGATAAACCATGTTGAATGCATGTCTCAACCATAGCTCGTTATCTGCCGTGGAATAGGCAGAAATGGCATCTGGGCCTCCCAAATGCAGCAATAACACTGGAGCCCATATTCCATATATCCCACTCCGGGTGCCATGCATCATGATTCCTAGTGCAGATATGGCCACAGCATACGCAGCAATGTAAGCTCCCCACACCACAAAATGGAAAATTGCTCTTGAACTATGGTATCTGCGCGCACCGAGAATAACCAATACAAGCTGCAACGTCATGCTAGTGAGGAGTAGAATCCCTGCCAACCATTCCGCAGAAATCAGCCCCGCATAACCTTCAATGGCAGTGGACAGTGAATGATTTGCTGCGTCCATGGCCCTTCAAACAAGAACACACAAGAGGGCTCAGAGGAAAAAACCAATCAATCACACTCCCATCCTTGTGGCAGCTTACACCTTTATTGATGCCATTTTGATTTTAATAAAAACTGGAATCTTATCAATTTTACAGCAAGGTAAAGGATAATGATATGCTGGCAAACTCCTTTAAAAGGAGCAGCATTGAATAGATCCCAACAGTGAAGAAGAGACAGCCAAAGAGGAGGAACCAAGTTAACTCGAGGTCCATTTAGCTAAGCAAGGTATCAACTTTGATTATTGCTTTATATGTAGATTGTTCGACTAGATTTTAACTTTTATCTTCTCTAATCTTTAGAGAAAAGAAATTCTAGACTAGTTATAAAACAATTAAACACTTTCGCTTCAAGGCAAACATACATGTTATGAATTAAACGAAGAAGTTGGAATACTTTACCATGAAGATAAGGGGGTCTTTTGTCTGATTGTAGAACCTACAGAGAAAAAGCGTTTTACTTAGAATCCACTAGCCCACCGTAGTTACAACTTTATAAATGATGCCCTTCTTTTAACGTTTCCCAACATTCCAATAATCATTATAAATTATGATACTTTAGAATTTCTTACGATGAAATGGTCGTAATGTTAAAACACATAACAACATAAAGATAAAACACATAACAACATAAAGATAACCTCTTTAAATATTTTCATGTGTATGATTCAATCCAGTTTTGAAATCTTTAAAGAAGTTAAAATTATTAAAAGCTCAAGCTCATAATATATTATAGTAACATATCAACTTAGTAATTTTCATATCAATCTCATGTTTATGCAAGCTCATTTTCAAACATTCTTTTGTAGAAGTCATGTTTCTTGTTTAATTTATGTGTTCATTATTATTTCAAATTATCTTGCATATCAAAGAATATGCAATAGGTTGGTTGTCTTCATTTTCTTGATTGAAATAAAAATGGAAATGTTTAATCATGTAATGAATTGAAGACTCCTTCAAAATTACATTGATGATTTTATGAGCATTGCACATTTCTTTGATATTTATTCCTATGTGAGCAAGTTATTCTTCAAAGAGGACATTAACTTATATGACTTATGCAAGAATGTTATGGATAATAGAGAGTAGATTTTGTAGTGTTCTTTAGTAAGAGTTGCATCATTTAACTAGTATAGGATCTAGGTTGTTCATTAATCTATTTTATTTCTTTTGTATTATAATTTTTGTTCATGTTCAACCCTCCTAAAATTCTCATTCCAAGCTTTCCAAGCTTTCTTTAAGTGGATGCATAACTTTATTGTTGTCAATATGAATATAAACTGCATATAAACTTGCATCACATGACAGTAATTCTTCTGGATTTGACTGTAGAATTAGTTGTTACCAATATAAATAAACACCATAAGCCATCATCAGAACAAGAAAACAAGTATGAATTTGACTGTAGAATTAGTTGTTACCAATATAATCAAATACCATGACCCATCATCAGAACAAGAAAACAAGTATGAGTTTGACTTTAGAATTAGTTATTACCAATATAATCAAACACCATGAACCATAATCAGATCAAGAAAACAAGTATGAATTTAATATGAAAGCAACTATTTTCAATCTTTACGAAACAATGCTCCACTAAAATAAACAAAGATTTATATGAAAATATTCCAACAACTTAAATTTAAGAAAAAATTGTAAATAAACAAGATATACGAATATAGGATTAAATCCCCGGAACCCCGAACAGCTCCCTCTCAAACGGCACTCGCCCCCCACGCACGCGCGGGAGCCGTGCCCGCGCCCTGTCCCGCTCCTGATCCTGAAGCACGCGTCCCTTTGAGCTCTCCATCTTCTTTTTAACGGCAGAGTCGGACTGTTCTCCACATCCCATATGACCCAGTAAAACCCACACTTGGCTTAGAAATTCTCCTCCACCAGCCACGCATTCTGCATGAAATGCTGCCTTATTGTACGCCGCCATGGATATGAACAATCCAGCCCAGTACTCCGCCAATAGCTTCCACCGTTTCTCTTCTTCATTTTCTAACAGCTTGCGGGCTACTTTTATCCCGGAGCCTAGTACAGTTGAGTCACTGCAGCGAATATAATTCTTTGCCATAAGTTGATCCACAAGTTTCGTGTATTTAATGCTTGCCATATCTGGGTGGACAGGCAAAAGGCGGGGGCGTGATACTAGCAGATATGAACAGTACCTCGAAAGTATTATACTCCACTGCACATTCTCATTCTCGTTCTGGATCATTTCGGACGGTTTTCTATGCCTGTCGCATATTGTGGTAGCTATGTGCCATACCAGAATGACCTCCTCCAGACTGTCATGTGCCGACACGACATCCCTGATTTCAGATTCCTCTTCAATTATATACTCCTCAAAGAGGAAAATTTCCTCTCTGCATGTTGCAATACCCTTCGTCGGAGAACATATCCGTTTGAGGATGTCGAAAATGAAGTCTTTGAGATTCTCTGGGACAGATACTGTATCGGTGTGCCAGCTTGCAAAATAAATATCTGCATTCGGTAAGACTTTAGCCATCTTCCTCACGAAGCGAGACCTGTTCAGGCAAGTCCCTATGAGGCAATGCTGGTGTATTCCGTTGCTCCAGTATCTATCTCCTTCAACCAGTTTCTGAACCTTGCCCAGCACAAGCACTGCAATCTCTATCACCTTCAATGTACTGATTCTGAGCCACTTCACAGCTCTATTTGAGAGGGGATGTTTAATATCGTCAACCCGAGCGCAAATTAAGCGGACCCTGGTCCAGTCTGATGCCATAATTCGGCAGAACTGAAACACCTCCACCACAACCGCCACTGAAATCACAACGTATGTCACCGTCCGCTGTGTTTTTCTTTCCTCTCTTTCTCTGAGTATCAGAAATCCTGCCGCTCCCATGAGAACGCAGTTGAGAAGCCGCAATACAATCCCATATGTACCGAACGCTGTGCCACTTCCTTTGGAGAAGAGAACATCGTACATGAATTTCAATTCTTTCTCTACAATTCTGAATGCTTGCTTTCCATTGATCTTACACCAGAAAGCTCTCGTCTCCTGCCAATCCCCTTCATCAAAATACAAACTTACAAACCTACGCATATACATTTTGAACAGCGCATGGGAGAGACAGAGAATGTAGTCCTCAATCATATTACTATTTTTAATAGTTGCTGACCTCAGTAAACGAGCGTTGTCGACATCCTTAGTGGTTACTATCCCTCTTCCTTCTAGTGAAAGCGCCTGTAGCCCTACTTCTTTTTCTCTTCCTTCCAATGAAGGCGCCTCTCGCCCTACTTCTATATCACTTCCTTTCGATGAAGGCGAACCTCGCCTTGCTTCTTTATCTCTTTCTTTCAGTGAAGGCTCCTCTCGCCCTGCATTTATACCGCTTCCTTCCACTGAAGATTCTTCAGACTTCTTTTCGATCATTCTCTGCACTTGCTTCTCTCCCATAATGATATAACCACGATCTTGCAAAACATTATAACCACGATCTTTCAAAACATCTTTTTCCTTTATGTAAGTCGAAATTGGCAGACATGACTTAAGTATTTGAGAATAGCTAGCGAACCACAAAGCAAGCGTTCTCTCTCCATACTTGGTGGCTCCTGCAATCAGCAGAAAAATAGCAGAAACCAATGGATAACCTTCTAGTGCTGATGATTTAATAACACGGACTGCCACTGAAACTTGATAAAGCATGTTGAATCCATGTCTCAACCATAGCTCATTATCTGCCGTGGAATAGGCAGTTATGGCATCTGGGCCCCCCAAATGCAGCAATAACACTGGTGCCCATATGCCATATATCCCACTCCGACCGCTATGCATCATAATTCCTAATGCAGTTATAGCCACAGTATCCGCACCAATGTAAGCTCCCCACACCATTAACCGTAAAATTCCTCTTGAACTATGATATCTGTGCGCACCAAGAACAACCAATACAAGCTGCAATGTCATGCTAATGAGGAGTAGAATCCCTACCAACCATTCCGTTGAAATCAGCTCCGCATAACCTTGAATGACAGCCGACATTAAATGACATGCTGCGTCCATGGTCCTTCAAACAAGAACACACAAGATGGCTCAGAGTAAAAACCAATTCAAGCAGACTCCCATCCTTGTAACAGCTCGCACTTTTATTGATGCCATTTTGATTTTATAAAAACTGGAATCTGATAAACGTCACAGCAAGTTTAGGGATAATTATATTCTGACAACCTGGTTTAAAAGGGGCAGCATTGGATAGCCCCAGAGGAGGAACCAAGATAGTTCTTGGTCCATTTAGCTAAGCAAGGTATAGCTTTGATTATTACTTTATGTGGAGATTGTTTGACTTAAATTTTTTATTTTTTAATCTATAGAGAAAAGAAGATGAACGATTCCAGACTCATTATAAAAGATTCCAAGACTCTTGCTTGGAGGCAAACATATCTGTTATGAATTAAACAAAGAAGTTGGAATGGTTTACCATGAAGATAAGTAGGTATTTTGTCACCTGCAATAAAAAAGAGTCTTACCTAGAATCCCCTAGCCCAGTGTAGGTACATCTTTATAAATGATTCCCTTCTTTTAAAATTTTTAACGTTAGGATGAATAAACACCTCATCATAAAAGGTTGTAAATTTAGAATTTAATATCTTCAATGATGAGAAAGTGAGGACAATGGGACCCTAGCAATAGTATGGGGTTCATTTCCCTAATGTTTAAGAAAACTTGAAGATGTTGAAGTTCAATGGCCACTTTATTTCCTTAAATTTGTATTTACATGCGCACATTAGAAACTACCAATAATTCAGTGTGAATATCGAAATTGAAATTCATAAAAGAAAATTATGGATCTAAAATAATGTTATAGCTTGGAGAACAATGCAAAAAAATTGGCCTCATTATCATATACAACTTTGTAACAAATAAAAGGTTTATACCTTCATGACCAAAATAAATCATCAATACATTTATAGGCCTTATGTGCATGAGATAAAAATCAAAAGAGATATAAAAAAACTTCTAAAGTTCTCAAGGAATGGGAATATTAGATTAGAAAGACTAAGATGATTAAATGGTTATCAATAGGAAGGCCTTATTAAAAAAATTAGGGTATATTTTCTCTCATGGTTGTAATCCAATTTGTTGGTTGAGCAAGAAGTAGTCTGTAATTGCTCTTTCGTTGATAGAGGCTGAGTATCGAGACAAATAATGCCTCCATGGAGGTTATTTGGTTTTAGACTATTTTCACTGAGTTTGGCATTCCATTAACAAATCCCATGGCCATCTTTTTTGATAATCAAAGTGTCATACAAACTCAAGGAATCTAGTTCATCATGAAAGGATGAAACATATTGAGATACACATGCACTATATTTAGGATTTGATTTAGGAAGGCATCATTGATCTTAATTATTGTTCCACATCTAGGCATACTATAGTAATCTTCACAAATATTCTTCACATAAAGCAATTTTTTTCATTGTGAGTTTTGCTAGGGGTGCAATGGGTCTCTACTTCAAGAGGAGATTCTTAGTCCTTTGTTTTCTCTTCACATAATTTAGGAGGTGTTTTTTCACTCTATGTTGAGGCACTATTCATCTTATGGTAGTTCTTCTTGTTTAGAGTTGGATATCTATGTATATGAGTACCTAACATGGTTTCATTTTCCAATACCCATATTTTCACCCACCATATCTACGCTTAAGGGGTGTATTCATGTAGGTTTTTTTATTTTCCTTATTGATGTAGAGTGGATTGTCTCTCACCGGTTTGTGCTACCTTATCTAGGTATCTCCTCCAAGCTACACAAGAACCATCCAATGATTCTACACCTCACACCCTCCAAGGGTCTGCAAGTATTTCCCTCTCTAACCTTCCCAAGGTCCTTAGGCTAGGATAAGCACTTGTTGCTTTGTGAGTTCCATTTTCTTGGTTAGGAGACCTTGTTTTCCCACTCCCTTTCACACTCAACCGGAGAGTTCAAACTCTCTACCACAGGATCTTCATTCCCCACACTACACACATTAGGATGGATGGTTTTGGATGGATTCCCAACCCTACTCCTTGCTCAGGAGCTTTTGACACTTACCGATTTGGTGTTTTACAAACAAACTGCACTTTTAGAGCTAACCCAAGACCTAATTCTAGTAACCCTGTCTACGAGGTATTCTGCATTTAACGACTAAACTTCCTTAACAATCTAATGGACTATTTGGCATTACAGACACCATTTTGGGGTTTACATACTATTCACATTAAAACCCCCTGGTCTAAGGTTCGACATTGGGTTCCCCTGTTTGATTTGCCTCTTTAGTTTTCCAGTAGCGCAGGACACGTAGGACAATTGTCAGCACCACGTTACTCCCTCGATCCATATTTGGCGTCCAGTTTTTGGAGTAGTGCGGTAGTGACAAATGGAAAGGGGTGCTAACTGGTTTCCTTTTTGGGGCCCACCTTTTAGCGTAGTAAGCAAGCGGTTACCCACATTTCTATAGTTTTTCTAGCAGCCTGTCTGTGGTGGGTAAAATCTTTTCGGTTCGTGGCATTATGAAGACCGTTGCAGGCGAGAAGTGGAATTCTAGGGGCCATTTTGCTGGGTGTGATCTTCAGGGTGACACGGCATGTTTTTTTGTTCAGGGGGGTTATGCCTTTTTGGCTTGTTTTGGGAGCTGTTTTCAAGAATCGGGTGCTCTATTTATGCTTTTTTTTCCTTGTTGTTGGGGGTTCAAAACTTTTGGAGGAACAATTAAGTTTCCTAAGTAGAGATTTTAGCCTTTAAAAACTATTACTGTTTGTCTGAAAAAGGTTATTAAATTTGTGCATGCAGCCTTTATGATACTTCTTTCAGTATGCTTTGATGGTCTTTTCTGTGCTATTCTATTGGAATTCCAATAACTTTGGGAATACATCTATCTAAGATTTTACCGATTAAACTATGTTTCGCACTTGTTATTTGGTAAATGCATGATGAGTATTTTCTTATGTCGCAAAGAAATTTAATTGTATCTTGGTTATGTTCCTGATCTAGACTTGTAGATTGTTGAATGGGCTTATGAAAGTCATATGTTTTTGGATTTTGTATGCTCATGTCTTTTAAAATCTCTGGCATATCGCCTCAATAATCTAGATTTACTATTCTTAATGTTTCTTTCTTCCCCCTTTTCCCTCCAAACCCATAAGGAAGAGCTAGCTTCTCAATCCCTGAGGTTATTAAGTGGAACCCGCGTAACAGGTCCTCGTCACTAAATTTCTCATAAGGATGTTCATTTCCAAGGTAAAATTTAGAGTCAACAGTTCTTTTTCTAGCACACCCGGTGGGACTTCAAAATATATTTTAGAGCTAGTTTATGAGTCATAGGCCTGTCACCAGGAGTTAGACGGCTTTAAACCCTCACCTTCTTTTTTCTCCATTGGTGACCATCCATTCAACCACAGTTTCATCCTCTCAAGGTTTTCCCACAATCATACATGCTGTGATGGAACAAGTCCCCCCCAAAAATTTTGTGACTTGGGATAATGGTAGCCCCCTCATTCCCCCAATTCCACCCGTGGTTTGGGGAGCCATCCCTGCAGTCGCGCTTAAGGTCGTTCCTAAGTTCATAGGAGAATGGCATAAAACCCTTGGGGAGAATTTGCAAGATGTAGCTACCATCTGCACTGTCCATGGTATCACCGAGCATAACATAGCTCTGAGATTGCTCGTAGCATCTTTCAAAGGAAAATCTTTAAAGTAGTTCAGATCCTTAGGCCCCAACACTATAGGAGATTGGGATCAACTGGGAGATCATTTCTTTCAGAGATTATTGGATAAAGCTGACAGATCACCCTTAATGCACCAACTTATTACAATAAAGAGAGCTTCGACCGAAGCATTAACCAATTTTAATCTGAGGTTTCAACAAACCTGGCAAAGGATACCATTGTCTGCTCGTCCTCCGACAGATATGGCTTTTGTATTCTATCTAAAAGCTTTCAATTCTGACATATCAGTGATGATTCAATCTTAAGGAGGTAATACTCTTCTGCAAGCATTTGATATAGCAGTCCAAGCTGAAAATAACCTTATTGATGTTGGAAAGCTAGCCCCTCACCCTATAATGCTAGTATTCCCTGAAATGTCTACCCAAGTTGTGGAAGAGGCCACTCCCAGTACATCCGTTCCGCAATATATGTACTTGTTCCCTACTCCCCAAACCGCTTCTTTGGCTACTAAAGTTAGTGATATGAAAAATCTCCTGAGATCCTTCTCCAATGAAATTGTCAACCTAAAAAGAGCCCAGGTCTCGCCCGCCAAGCCCCCTTTTCAGCAAAATTTCCAAGGCAACCGACCTCCATACCAACATACGAATCATCATGTTGAGGAACCTCTTCTGTCGAATAGCCAAATAGTCCCAATCCCTAATCCGTTGTAGGCTGTCTACCCAACCGTTGGTAGAGAACTGACAATAGGTCAAAATAACTTGGCAGATGACACCAACTCTTGGTGTTTCCCGTGAAACAATGCTCAAACACTGAGGAATTGCCCAAGAGGGAATTTGCAGCAGAAGGTTGCAAAACAAAGGAACTTAGGCATGGCGCCAGATGAATCTGCATATACATCTCTGGGTATGGACAATGCGGCTTTTGTCACTCATATGAAAGGGATGTCATTACAACAAGAAGCAGAGATCGCCCCTGACCATGCACTCTTTTCATGGATGGAGGACGAGGACACAGTACTGACCAATGGCATAATCACCCCAAAGGATGGAGCTCCTCTTATGCACTCAGATTACAATTTTTCTCTAAAAGGCGTTTGACTGGGGAAGACACCGACAGTATGAGATCAGTGCCCATGGACAGGCCCCTAGAATCACTGGTCATCAATTCTGCCTATCTGAGGAAAGAGTTCATCCCTTATAAGTCGAAAGAGCCAAAGGTTCTCACGCCTTAAGTGTTGGATGTAGTTGAATAGTTAAAGAAATCCCCGACCCATGTCTCTCTGTGGGATCTCCTGAGTATTCCAGAGAAAAAGAACAAACTAAGAGATGCATTGTCTCGTGACCAAAAGGATGCAAGTGTGGTAGCTCCACAATCCCTTCAGACTGACAGAATGAGTCCCCGACCAGCAGTGGGTAAAGCACGCTCTCTGGCCGTATTGATGAATGAAAGCTCACCCCCTACTGCCCAAGGAGAAGGTAAGCCTAAGACAAATCCTTTCTACCTTACCCTTATAGTTGGAGATGAACTTTTGCATAACTCCATCATAGATTCTAGGGCTAGCACTACTGTCATGCCTAAGCAAATTGTCGAGGTATTAAACATCAGGTATGATCCTTTGAATAAAGGAGTCATGCAGTTCGATGGGAACAGGGTTCAGACGATAGGTCTCATCAAAAGCCTCCCCCTAACATTATTTGCATGTCCAAGTGTGACAGTGTCCCAAGAAGTAGTAGTCATCGATATCCCCCCTATCTTTGGACTCTATCTTTCTCGAGATTTTACTACTAAAATAGGAGGCTATATGTCCCTAGATTGGTCCCATCTTATCCTCTGTACCCAAAACGGTGCCAAGATGAAAATATTTTCAGAACCCCTTCACGCTGAGCACATAGCTGACCAGGCCTTGATTAATTTTGACCCTACCCACACCTCTATATCCAATGATGAATGAAAGGTGGTGGAGCTTTTAAAAGACGAAGAAGTAACGGGAGAGATTCCGCCCAAGCAAGAAGCTTTCCTGAATGAGTTCATAGATTCGGACCCCTTCTCTAATTACCATGCCACCGGCCTGGGTACCTATTGCATTTTTGAAGAAAATCAAATCATCCCAAAGCTCTCTAAGGATCTGTTCTCTGAAGATCAGTTGTCTTTGGCACTATGGACCCTTCACTTCGACGACACTAAATGGGTGTGTGCACAAAGATGGTGGTCAGAAAATTGGACACCACCCAAAAAAAACTTGGAAAAACAGGCAGCGCGTACGCGGTTTTAAAATTTCAAATTCCCGCGTACGCGCTTAGGTTTGTTCTTCCCAAGCCTAGAAAAGGTAGCGCGTACGTGCTTCTTTTAGGAAATTGAGCGCGTAGGTGCTACGCCTAGGAAAATTAGTGCGTGCGCGCTGCTTATAGGAAAATGAGCGCATACGCGCTAATAATCCAAATAAAACCGCGTATGCGATGCCTAGTAAAAACAGTTTTTAAAAAAAACTGGATCCTCATTTACCTGAAAAGTGCATTTTTTACTTTGTTTTTTTCCCATTTTCTAACCTAAACCACAAACGGGGTGCTAAATTTGTCCTCTAGGCTATGGATCAAGGTTAGTTTTTGTTTATTTTTGTCTTTGTTTCTGGTTTATGCAATTTGTTTTACATTTTGAATTTAATTTCATTAATTTTGATTAGGTTTTTTCATTTTTTGTTTCAAAAACCAAATTCTTCTAATCCAGAACAAGAACAACCAAATGCACCTCCTGAAAACCCACAAAAACAACCAAACGCACCTCCTGAAAACCCACAAGAACAACCAAATGCACATCCTGAAAACACACAAGAACAACCCCCAATTCCTCCTTTTGACCGCACAGCCGAAACACAGGAAGAATTAATTAATCAGTTAGGGCAAAATACATCCAAAATCAATAGACTGATTGTAAAATTGAAAACTTCTAAACTTGACCATCATCAATCCCTCACCACTAGCCTAGAAACATTAGCTAGTGGTGCCATAGCTGTTTCCACAAAAATTACCAAATGGGGAAGCTTTAGGGATAGGTGTCGTCAATTCTATGCCAATGGGCTATCATACGATGGAGTTAAAAACAAAAATATTTCTAAACAACAAATATGTGCCCTTTTTGTTGACCCCAAAACTAGTCAGTCATTACCTCTTAATGCAAAGAGGTTTCCCATACATTGGTGTACCAATGTGTAGATGAAGAATCTTTTTTGGCAGAGGTGGTGGATGGTCTTTGACAATCCACCTTGTAATAATTATGAGGTGGCATTATATTTTTTGAGAAAAATATGTTGTGAGTTTGTGCTCAATGTGCGCCCAAATTATTTTGACATGAGAGAGTTTCATGGTAGAGGTGGTGGCTCTGCCCAAGATAGACCTGGAGCCCATAGGCGATTAGCCGCAGAGAGTCGTCGCCCCCTAGCACCCAAACCCAAGGTGCATCAGGTTTTCCCATTAGAGAAAGAGTCGATGGAGCTACAAACTCTTCAGGCAGCCACAGCATTGACTGGTGCCATCATCCAGCATGGGACATCATTAGCACACCCTATTGTATTGGATGATGAGTCGTTAGAGGGCGATAGAGAGCCCATCGAGCATATGTGTGTCAGTTGCTCGGGGATATGCTCGGGGATAGGTGATGCAGCCAGTGCAAATGGATACTCATATCATTTATGCATGATTTGTGGTTGTAGATGTCAAGCTCACATGGTTGAGGATGTCATGCTGACAGATGAGTTGATGGATATGGTGTTTGCCCATGAGCCACAGACACAGGTGTGTTGATTTGAATTCATAACATTTTATTTATCAGTCACTTTAATTTTGTAATTACATAAATGAATTTTCATTTGTACATCAATTTAAATTGAGACAAATAATATGCATTTCAAGATGCAGCAGCGGTATCCCATACACCTCCCCCAGTTACCACAGCTGCAACTTCGATGCCTGAGGTATAAATTTTGTAACATGTTAAAATAGAATAGTACACTTTGAATTTAAAAAAATACAAGATATACTAACTATCTTTAATGCTTGGTCCAATTAGAAAGGCTATACGGTATGATATTTTGTACAACTCTTTTTATGTATTGTTTTGATGGAATATGCAAGTCATTTCATTTTAGATTTTTAAAATTATGTTTAATTTATTATCTGTACTAATATCTCATGTTAATTTTGTCTTTTTAGGGTACCCCCTCTGCATCTAGGGCTCGTCCTAAGAAAAAGAATTCCTCGAAGATGCCAAAACGTGTGAAGAAGGTAATTGAACACATTTTTAGTTGTACAATTGTTTGAAAATGTTGAAATCGAGTATTAGTTGGGGTTTGTAGATTGATTAGTGTTTTTTGTCTATTTTACATGTACAGCGGCCATTGAGCTTTGTGGATATGTTGAATGCACCTAATTCGCCCGCGGATCAAGAGAGGGCAGAGGTATGTATCTCTACTTTATTTTCTTGATTTCATGATTATATGCACGCGTACATGTGAACTTGTGATATATTATACCCTTATAATTTTTTCATACAGGAAATATCCATACCTATTTCGTCAATGGCGAACCCTCCTCCTTGCACTGGAGAAGCATCTCAAGATCCAGTACACTTTTGTTTGATATGTAAAATTAATTGTTTTCAACCTTCAATACTTATCATTATTGTATTTAATCTTTGTACATTTTTTGTATAGGTAATAGCGTCAGTTTCTACATCAATGGTGAGCCATCCTTAGTCCCTTGGAGAAGCATCTCAGGCACAGGTACGTCATTGTTCTCTATATTATAGCTTTTAAGTGTTTTTGATATATTTATGTTAGTACATTGTATTAATTGTACATTTAATCTACAATAGACTCCTTCGCGGTACGGCCATAACGTGGATCAATTTAAGTATGTCTTCAAGAAAACTCCTAAGAGTGACAAGGAGAGGAGAGCAAAGACATTAGCTCTTGGATCAGCCAATGAGGTAATCTACATTTCAATTGCAAAGGAATTAAAGTTAAATGCATAGTTATGATGTTAATTGTGAACTATTTTCTACAAAAGAATTCTAACTTGGCTTTTGAATTGTGGTTTTGCAGCCATCTATAGAGCCACATACTGCGCCAAAGAGGCTTGATTTTTATGATCCACCACAAGTTTAGGATCATATAGTGTCAGTTTTGGTCATAGAATGACCAATACATGTAGATATATTCTACATTTTTATTGTATATCGTTTTGGACATGGCATATGCCACATTTTTGTAATACTTGTATTGACTTGGTAGACATGCCTTTATATATATATATATATATATATATATATATATATATATATATATATATATATATATATATTCGATCCAATAAATGTGTAATGAGTTTATTATTTTGTATTCATTGTATTTTGTGGTTGTCCTTTTATAAATTTAAATGAATATTTGCATATGTAATCAACAATATGAATATAAACAACAAAAATATATGATATAAAGCATTGCAATCATGGAATATGATTTGATAAAATTTCTAAAATGTTAAATTAACCCTACAAAACTCCTTGTATTCAGTTCATTATTGTGTATTCACTGTATTTTTGGCTGCCCTTTTATAAATTTAAATGAATATTTGCATATGTAATTAACAATATGAATTTAAACAACAAAAATCGACAATATGAATATAAACAACAATGTGTTTGGTGCGAGAGCACCCTCATGCTCGCAATGGCCAATTTTTTTTCCTCGTGTGCACAAACCAATCTTGCGAGCATGTCTAGGTAGGCAGTTTTATGCTAGGCATGGCCCTGTCATGCATCCCAAAGCACCAGAAGGTCGAGAGTCATACCCTACTGGTGCGATCTCTCAAGTGCCCTAAGTCCAAAAAATTGTCAAAATTTGACGGACTGTTGCTTCCAATCCATGACATATACGGTCGATCTGTTTGATCCCATGGGGTCATGTGAGGCTCCTCTACAATGGCCTATCTCGGTTTTTGACAACTCGAAGCCATTTTCAATTAGTAGCATTTTTTCACCTGCTCAAAAAACCGTCAGTTGCTTGCAAGGAAAAGTTGCAAGATTGGCTAGAATTGATTTTGTTCCTCGTGTGCACAAACTGACATCACAAGCACGTCTGAGTGGTCATTTTTATGCTAGGCATGGCCCTATCGTGCATCCCAAAGCACCAGAACGTCGAGAGTCATACCCTACCGGTGCGATCTCTCAAGTGCCCTGAATCCAAAAAAATGTCAAAATTTGATGGACTGTTTCTTCCAATCCACGACACATACGATCGATATGTTTGATCCCATGGGGTCGTGTGAGGCTCCTCTACAATTGGCTATCTCAATTTTTGACGAGTCGAAGCCATTTTCAATTAGTAGCATTTTTTCGCCTACTCAAAAAACTGTCAGTTGCTTGCAAGGAAAAGTTGCAAGATTGGCTAGAATTTATTTTGTTCTTCATGTGCACAAACCAATGTCACGAGTGCGTCTAAGTGGGCATGTTTATGCAAGGCATGGCCTTATTGTGCATCCCAAAGCATGAGAACATCGAGAGTCATATCCTACCTATGAGATCTCTCAAGTGCCCTGAGTCTAAAAAATTGTCAAAATTTCCAATCCACGACACATACGGTCAATCTATTTGATCCCGTGGGGTCGCATGAGGCTCCTCTACAATGTCCTATCTTGGTTTTTGATGACTCAGAGCCATTTTCAATTAGTAGCATTTTTTTGCCTGCTCAAAAAACTGTCAATTGCTCATAAGGAAAAGTTGCAAGATTGGCCAGAATTGATTTTGTTCCTCGTGTGCACAAACCGACATCGCGATCGCGTCTGAGTGGGCATGTTTATGCTAGGCATGGCCTTTTCATGCATCCCAAAGCACCAGAACGTTGAGAGTCATACCCTACCAGTGAGATCTCTCAAGTGCCCTGATTCCAAAAAATTATCAAAATTTGACGAACTGTTTCTTCCAATCCATGACACATACGGTCAATCTATTTGATCCCGTGGGGTCGTGTGAGGCTCCTATACAATGGCCTATCTCATTTTTTGACAACTCAAAGCCATTTTCAGTTAGTAGCATTTTTTCGCCTGCTCAAAAAACCGTCAGTTGCTTGCAAGGAAAGGTTGCAAGATTGGCTAGAATTGATTTTGTTCCTCATGTACACAAACCGACATCGCGAGCATGTCTGGGTGGGAATTTTTATGCTAGGCATGGCCCTATCATGCATCCCAAAGCACCAGAACGTCGAGAGTCATACCCTACCGGTGAGATCTCTCAAGTGCCCTGAGTCCAAAAAATTATCAAAATTTGATGAACTGTTTCTTCCAATCCACAACACATATGATCGATCTATTTGATCTTGTGGGGTTGCATGAGGCTCCTCTACAATGGCCTATCTCGATTTTTGACGACTTGGAGCCATTTTCAATTAGTAGCATTTTTTTGCCTGCTCAAAAAACCGTCAATTGCTTGCAAGGAAAAGTTGCAAGATTGGCTAGAATTGATTATGTTCTTCGTGTGCACAAACTGACATTGTGAGGGCATCTGGGTGGGCAGGTTTACTCTAGGCATGGCCCTGATGTGCATCTCAAAGCACCAGAACGTTGAGAGTCATACCCTACCGATGCAATGTAGAAATTGCTTGACAACTTTTTTGACAATTTTTTTGACAACAATGACAATTTTTGCTCAAATTGTATCTAGTCTCAATCTATGACCCCTATGACCCGATAATGACTCAAATAATTATCCATGATTATACAAGAATCAAGAATGCTCATGATTGACTAGGGACACATTACATATACTCAAAACATAGTCACAAAACATTGACACACAAAATAGTCACAAAACATTGTCACATATTATTCAAAAATTTGCCTCTAAATATGGTCAAATCAGCTCTTGTCCATTTGATTATACAAAAAATCATCTTACAAATAATCTCATGGGCTTTTATACAAAATTTTGAATTACAATATATGCGATTCAGCTCATCACCATTTTAATATACAAATCATCTCATGGGCTTTTATACAAAATTTGGCATTACAATATGTGCGATTCAACTCATCGCCATTTTAATATACAAAATTTGGCATGTACATATGTACAAATCAGCTCATTGCCACTTAAATATACAAAATTATGTCCCTAAACATGTAAAAATCAGCTCATGGGCATTTATATATACAAAAAATGAATATAGAACAATTCGTCGATATTTATACAAAATTCTCAAAATCATTCTACTCTAAACCGTAGAATCAATCAAGTGAGCCTTCAGGATCGGCCCTAACCCGTATTGTGTCAAGTATTGCCTCGTGGTCAGATTCATGAACTTTCCGTAAAATCTTGTTATGAGGTCTACCACAATACTTCATCAAATGAATATTTGTTGCAACAACAAGGTTAGAGAAATGAAGAATATGTCTGTGTGTTTCAAAGTCCTTGAACAACCAAACATTAGAATTCTTGATAGGGTATCTCCGAAGCCATGTTCCTGTCACGACAACAGACCCTATTGGGTACTCAATACCCTCTCTGTCAGTGATTGTGGTTGTCAATTTTCTTTTAGGCTCAACACAATGACACAAATAGTAATATGTTCCTTCTTCATTGTTCTCTTCTACAACAGTTGCATACACATGACCTGCATTTTATAAAGTGCTAATTAATAACAAAAATAAAGTATGATGTACATCAAAATGAACCAAAAAGAATACTTGCAAAAAAAATTAACTCGAAAAATCACCTGAATCCACTAGGTCGGATACATGGTCAAAATCCACTGATGTCTCCTTCTGGCTCAATTGTAGTTCTTTGGGAATTTGATATGAATCAATGGGAACCAACGGTCTACAAGACCATTTGTCAACCCACTCTTCTGATTCACATTCTTCCCACAAACAATACATGCATGAAGAGCAAAAACATACCATCTGTCTCGTATAAATTACCAGTGAACTTGAATTTGAACTCATAAGTGAGTGCATGTCACTCGATCCTGCAACTGTACAACAATCTAGATAGTTTTCAATGTTAGATTCAGTAATTAACCAAAAATATCTACGAACCAATGATGTACCTGGATTACCTGGACCCATCATAGACTTACACCACTGCACAATTGTTTATGCATCTACCAATTCAGCACCACCTTTGTACTTTGATTTTTCCCTGGCTAGGGCTCTTTTCACACATGCTCCTGCACCATTGTGCTCTCCCTTACCATGTCCAGCCTTAGTGAAATTCCAAAAATGTTGTACACCACTTGTCACATGCATCCTTGTCAACCAATAAAACATCCTTGCATTCTTGAATTGTGCGGTGCAATTATCTGACCATATTAAGTGTTGGTTGTATCGTATGTTCCTTTCCCTTAAACTATCAAAGAAAACTTTAAAGCATCCTTGTACAAACTCTGATGAATGAGTATGATCATCACTTATGTAGAAGTGATTCTCTCTTACAACCTTTCTATCCTCCTCTGTGCTATCATCTGCATGCATGAATGCTATGTGTACAAAAATAGAAACTTGTGTAGAGTGATAATACATGGATTGCACTTCATTTTGAGGTTGAAGTGTATAATTTTCAGTGAAATCAATGATAGAGACAATGCTGCCAAGAGGAAATGTGTCCTTACACAACTTGAATTGCTCATCTAACCATCGAGCTCTATGTGTATGCATTATGTACTCATAAACTAGTTTCTCTTGAAACATTTTCATAAATTGAGCTACACATATATCATTTTTCACTAGCTCACATCTCTTCACATATTTTCCATCTTTAACTCCATATGTGACTGTCTTGTATTTTCTGAAAGAAACTAGTTTCATACCAATTTCATGTGTGCTCTCCAAATGTATGCATCTTGGTAAACGTTACAAACCACCACATATAGCACAAGAACCTCCCAAACAAGGCATCTTATAATAAATGCAACCATCATGTCTATTACATAACACACTTGAAATAAATTCTCTTGCTGACTTAGGAGGTGCTTGTATATTACATTCCTGCAAAACATCGTTAGTGTGCAAAGTAGAACAAATATGACAAAAAATATCATAATGCATAGAAAATTCAATAAGTATCCTACAACAACACGTGGTGCATACATGATTAATCTTAATATAAAAAGGTTTTGCCATTTCAAAAAATCTTTGAGAAATTTTTATTTGAGGAAACTTTTGAAGGAATTTTTCATAAAATTTAGTTTGAGTCATATCCAAATAGTGTTTCGCATGTGGCTTGCGATTTTTAGACCCAATTCACCTTCTAACAACATCTCTTTGGTTGGGAGATACTCTTGTGTTGCCATGCCAAAAATTTTCAATTAATGTTTATAGTGCATCTACAACAACCTTGTCTTTGCGTGGTAGTCTACCCGAGAATGCCCAAAGAGAATTATTGTTAGATTCCTCTATTTGTTCTTGCCTCTTTAATGCTTTACTTAATGTTGTTCTACTAACGTTTAATGACTTACTTATTTTTCTTATCAAACGATCTTTTTTTATTTTCTTGCTCATTATGGTTGATGTAATGACACGTCTAGTAGCATTAGAATCTTTACTACGTGATTTTGAACCAATAGATTGATATGCATCAAATAGATTTCTGACAATAGTTCTTTCACTGTTACTTTCAGATGATCTTAGGTCTAGAATTTTCATTGTCTCTCTAAAATTCAAATTTTTAATCATTTGAACAATTAATTGACATCTTGCAGTTTGATTTAAGTTTTTAAAATAGTTTTCCCATATTCTTTTAACCATTCTCCTACAAGTTCGTTCATTCATTTTATTGGGCATTGACTTCAATATATTCTCATCAATGTCAATTAGATACTTTGGTTTCCTATGAATGATTCTAGGAGGTGTTGACATCGGTGCATTATGTACATTCAATTCATCAAGTATAGAAGGTGTAATATGTTCATCATTTAATTGATTATTCAATGTGGTATCTTCTTCAATTACATTAGGTTCAAATGGTAAATTATCAAATGTTTCTTCTTCAATTGCATTAGGTTCAAATGGTAAATTATCAAATGTTTCTTCTTCAATTGCATTAGGTGCATTATATTTGTTTGGTAAATCGAATTGAGATGTTCAGTTTGACATACCTTCTTCTCCCATTGTTCTTATGTCGCGCAATTTCTTCATACGTTGCCTTTGTCTTTCCTTTTGAGCCTCTCGTTGTTCCATCATTCCTCGCTTGTTCTTTCCCATGGTTGAGATCGGTTGACCTAAATAGAATCATATTACATATATATATGCAAAAAAAAATTCATAAATAAACAAATAACCATAAATATGCATCTTATCACTATTTTTTGGAATCAAACTATTAAACAATCACAATTCAAATCAGTTTGAAACCATGGCAAAAATAAAAAACTACTAAAAACAACAATTCAATCATTTGAAATCATGCAAAAACAATAAAATTCACTTACTTTTATGTATACATCAGTGATAGAAGTGCAGACATAGTTCCAATGGGGCCTTCAAACGACCCTCAAAAACTTCTTTTGAAGCCATTGAGGCTCTTGGGCAACAAAAACTATGTCTAGTAAACTATGTACGTGGTACATTGATAACCGTGTATGCACTGTTAGACCATAAAATGTTGACAAGCCCAAGAGTATTCTTTTTTCCCATTCTGGGCTGATAAGTAGCACGTACATGCTACTAAGCCTAAAAATGTTATCCTAGGGTATCAAATAATGGAATAGTACCCTGTACGCGCTTATGAGTAATAAGTACCCGTGTACATGCTACTAAAGCCTTGAAAAAAGTTATGG